>NW_028270148.1:100198042-101398042 GCF_037043375.1 Chiloscyllium plagiosum
CACACAGACACACACACACCAAACACACACAGACACACACACACCAAACACACACAGACACACACCAAACACACACAGACACACACACACCAAACACACACACAGACACACACACAGACACACACACACCAAACACACACAGACACACACACAGACACACACACACCAAACACACACAGACACACACACACCAAACACACACAGACACACACACACCAAACACATACACACACACACACACACCAAACACATACACACACCCACACACCAAACACATACACACACACACACCAAACACATACACACACACACACCAAACACATACACACACACACACACCAAACACATACACACACACACACCAAACACATACACACACACACCAAACACATACACACACACACCAAACACATACACACACACACACACCCACACACCAAACACATACACACACACACACCAAACACATACACACACACACACACCAAACACATACACACACACACACACCAAACACATACACACACACACACACCAAACACATACACACACACACACACCAAACACATACACACACACACACCAAACACATACACACACCAAACACATACACACACACACACCAAACACATACACACACACACACCAAACACATACACACACACACACCAAACACATACACACACACACCAAACACATACACACACACACCAAACACATACACACACACACACCAAACACATACACACACACACACCAAACACATACACACACACACACACCAAACACATACACACACACACACACCAAACACATACACACACACACCAAACACATACACACACACACCAAACACATACACACACACACCAAACACATACACACACACACCAAACACATACACACACACACACACCAAACACATACACACACACCAAACACATACACACACACCAAACACATACACACACAAACACATACACACACAAACACAAAACACACACACACCAAACACAAAACACACACACCAAACACAAAACACACACACCAAACACAAAACACACCCACACCAAACACACACACAGACACACAAAAAACAAACACAAACACACACCAAACACACACACACACACACACACCAAACACACACACACACACCCCAATCTCCTGCCACCACCACCATCGTTGTAACCAGGAGCCCAGGTACTTACGTGGCCTGTGCTCTCTGCTCCTCACTGCCTGCCTCCACGTTGCTCTGTTGGGTCATGATCTTCTCCCCACTGCTGGCCACTGACCGCAGCAGGTTCTTCTGCTCTGCCAGCTGCTGCTCCAACTCCTGGAGAGACATTCAGAAAACAAACCTCAACTTCCAGGCAAAGGGGCACTTGTCACCAGCGAAGGGGGCGGACAACGCGAGGTTATGGTCACCCCCCTCCCTCCCAGTCCAGTGACAGGGTCACCGCTGACCCATTCATTCATCCCTCACTGATTCTACAACCCAGCAACCTGAGCACTTCCACCTGGGTTTCAGGTACTTCCCTTGGTGTTTCCACGAGTCTATCGAGTGCGGTGGAAAGGCCTGGGCTTGTGGCAATCCAACTTGTAGTGGCACGGACAAAAATGCTGAAGACTCCGCTGCCTTCAAGTTTTCTTTCATACCTGGTGGGAAGGGTTCTGCGCAGGGCTGTTTCGTACCCTGGATCGTTGCACTTTGCTCTCCTCCTCAGCTGACCCCGAGGAACCCCTCTGTTCTTATACTGACCCCAAACCCACGACACATCTCTCCTTCGGCTAATGGCACACTCCCTGAACCGTTCTAAACAAAAGTGTCCTCTGGAGGTGAAAAGCAAGCATGGCTCAATTATAGTCACCTTGAGAAAGTGATGCTGGGCCTGCCCTGTCTCTCCAGCAGACATTAGGAATCATCGCGCAATGGGAGAATGAACATGAGGTGGGGAGCGGGTGGGGACTGGGGGGTTCACTTGCCTCAACAGCATTCCGGAGTTCGCTGGCTTGTCACACAGGTCATTGTCATTAACGTCTGATGCCAGTATAAGAATCACAAGCTAACCACAATCCCAGCAGGGGTCCCTAATGTGCCACATTCTAAATATCTGCAGCTCAGGTAACCCACGTGATGTACATTAGTCCAATTCCATCCAATAACAGGCAACCCTTCACAATGAAATTCTTTTGGCATTAATCGTGGCAAAGAGGAAACGCAGTCTTGTTTTGAAGGTTCCCCCTTTGTGCTGGCCTTATCCCTCAAATAACACTCAGTGGTTAGCACTGCTGCCTCATGGTACTAAGGTCATAGGTTCGATTCCAGCCTTTGGTGACTGTACAACCCCACACCACAGCTGGAGGGACCCTGCACTGTGAAAATTGGCTGCTACATGACAACGGTGACGATAGTGCACAGCTGGATGTAAAGAGCCTTGAGGTATCCAGAGATCGTGCAAGGTCACCCTTCCTCTCGCGCTGACTCAGACTCAGCAAACTCAAGACGGACCATCTAGTCTGCCACGAGCCTGACCAGGGAGCACCCACAAGGTAAATCAACTGTGGTGGCATCGTAATTCGAGCCGGGACCTGCCTCAGTCCCTGCCGAAACGTCCATACTGCCAGCTGGATGGCAATCAGGTTCTAAAGCCGAACCAATCTTTACCAATCGATAACCAACCCAATAGCCTGCATCGGCAGGGGCTCATGTCAGGTCATCTTACTCTGTATATCTCAGTGCCATGTGTCACTTCCATTTACTGAAGTCGTTCACATTGTACATACTATAGGGCACCAGTAAAATGTAATAAAGCAGAGCCTGAAAAGCGCATGTGGCAAACTGTTTAGAATCTCTACAGTGTGGAAACAGGCCCTTCGGCCCAACAAATCCACACTGACCCTCCGAAGAGTAACGCACCCAGACTCATTTCCCTCTGACTAATGCACCTAACACTATGCGTAATTTAGCATGGCCAATTCACCTAACCTGCACATTTTTGGACTGTGGGAGGAAACCGGAGCACCCGGAGGAAACCCACGCAGACACAGGGAGAACGTGCAAACTCCACACAGACAGTCACCAAAGGCTGGAATCGAACCTATGACCGTAGTACTATGAGGCAGTAGTGCTAACCACTGAGTGTTATTGAGCTATTGTGACTGACGATGAGAAAAATTTTTTTCCAGCATTCCCCCTCCCCCCCCATCTTCATTTTGTTCAGTGAGAATTTATCAACAGTCACAGTATTTCACTGTCTGCCCTCAAGTGACTCTTGGAAGCCCCTACTTAACCTTTTCTGACAATCTCCATTTCAAAGTGGAGTGCTGGCCTTTATCGGAATAGGAACTCCCACCACTGGTGCCGGGCTTCCTGTGACTAATACCGGGCAATGGCTCACTTACTTTCTGTCTCTGCAGGCTGTTCTGCTGGTGCTGATAGCGGCTGGCTCGAGCTTGTACCAGCCACTCCTGGACACTGGGGCTGGGGCGGAACGTGAAATCGATTTCTGTATCCTCCTTCTCCTGCACCACACCATGCTTAAATCACACAGAAGAGAGGCACGCAGTTACTTGAAGGGACTATACTTTCAATTCTACCAAACCACACCTCACTCTTTCGTTTCATTTCAACTCCCCCTCCCACTCTGCCGAGGACATGGAGGTCCTGGGCCTCCTTCACCGCCGTTCCCTCACCACCAGACGTCTGGAGGAAGAACGCCTCATCTTCCGCCTCGGAACACTTCAACCCCAGGGCATCAATGTGGACTTCAACAGTTTCCTCATTTTCCCTTCCCCCACCTCACCCTAGTTCCAAACTTCCAGCTCAGCACTGTCCCCATGACTTGTCTGGACTTGTCCTACCTGCCTATCTCCTTTTCCACCTATCCACTCCACCCTCTCCTCCCTGACCTATCACCTTCATCCCCTCCCCCACTCACCTATTGTACTCTATGCCACTTTCTCCTCACCCCTACCCTCCTCTAGCTTATCTCTCCACGCTTCAGGCTCTCTGCCTTTATTCCTGATGAAGGGCTTTTGCCAGAAACGTCGATTTCGCTGCTCCTTGGATGCTGCCTGAACTGCTGTGCTCTTCCAGCACCACTGATCCAGAATCCGTTTTTGTAACCTATTTGTTCACAGGATGAGGGTGCCGCTGGCTAGGTTACCATTTACGGCCCATCCCGAATTACACTTGGGGAAGGTGCGAGACAGTCACCTTCCTGACTTACTGCAGTCCTTGGGAGGTAGCTCCAACCTACGTTCTGTCAGGAGGGAGCTTCAGGACATTGTCCCAGCACCAGTGAAGGGTGTTGTGCGCTTAGGAGGTGAATCTAAGCAGGTGGTCATCTGGTGCCCTTCTCCTTCCAGACGGTGGAGGTCATGGATATGGAAGGTACTGCCCAAAGGAGCCAGGTTAAGTTGCTGCTTTGCGTCCTGTTAACGGCAAATCGCTTTGGTACTAATTTTGGATGGAGTTTCCTAACAGTTTCAAGTCTTAAAAAGACCATTCCAGACCCAAGGCCCATACAAACGGAGGAGACCGGCAAATATCTTCAGTGACGTAGAGAATTCAACAGGATGCGGGGGTGTGGGAGGCAAATTTGGCTCATGTTCGAATGTTCGCAGAATCACACAGAATGTATCAGCACGAAACAGGCTGGGATTTATGTTCTACACTAGTTACCTGCTCCCACTTTATCAGCATGCAATCCCAACCCTTTCTCCTTCATGAGTTTATCTCGCTTTATTAAGTGCATGCATGTTAGTTGTCTCAACCTGAGGATACAAGTATTTTCTGGTAAAGATGTTTCTCCTGAATTCCTTATTGGATGTATCCGTGACCTTTTCCATTTATAGTTCCTCGTTTTGAACTCCATCAAATGTGGACACAGATGTGGAGAAAGTGAGGATGCTGGAGATCTGAGTCAAAAAGTGTGGTGCTGGAAAAGCACAGCCGGTCAGGCAGCATCCAAGGAGCAGGAGAGTCGACGTTTCAAGCATTAGCCCTACATCAGGCATGGAAGAGTTATGCTCGAAACGTTGACTCTCCTGCTGCTTGGATGCTGCCTGACCGGCTGTGCTTTTCCAGCACCACACATCCCGAGATGTACCTCCTCAAACCCTTTGTCTATTTGAAATATCTCCATCCGATGGCCCTTCAACCTCCTGTTCTCGGGAAAACAGTCAAATCTGTAGAATGGCTCTGGCTTCAGTGATGCAACTCATCAACCACGGCTCTGGAATTTGGTGGGCACACAGACCACTTCACAGGGGGCTGAGCTGATACCCCTCCCTGGCTCAGAACAAAGTCAGGAAATTCCACATCCGTGTTTCACAATATTAACATGACCGTCCTGTCCATGTGTGTTCCTGGCTCTCAATGACACAACTGCCCCACTCCCTCATCAATGCCCCCATTATTCCACTCTGACATTGAACAGAGGCCAAAGCTTCCTGAAGATTGGATGTCGGAGGGGGTTTCTATGAGGAAGGGTAACCTGGCAACATGTATAAGAGCACCATGAAATATGGACTGGGAAAAGGTGACCATCATCTTTGCCTCATCATCTGCACAAAAAATAGAGAGAGAAGAGAAATTGCCACCCAGGTAAATAGTGCGGTGAAGAAGGCATATGGCGTACTGGCTTTTATTGGTAGAGGAATTGAGTTCCGGAGTCCTGAGGTCATGTTGCAGTTGTATAAGACTCTGGTGCGGCCACATCTGGAGTATTGTGTGCAGTTTTGGTCGCCATACTATAGGAAGGATGTGGAGGCACTGGAACGGGTGCAGAGGAGGTTTACCAGGATGTTGCCTGGTATGGTAGGAAGATTGTATGAGGAAAGGCTGAGGCACTTGGGGTTGTTTTCATTGGAGAAAAGAAGGTTTAGGGGTGACTTGATAGAGGTGTACAAGATGATTAGGGGTTTAGATAGGGTTGACAGTGAGAATCTTTTTCCACGTATGGAGTCAGCTATTACAAGGGGGCATAGCTTTAAATTAAGGGGGAGTAGGTATAGGACAGATGTTAGGGGTAGGTTCTTTACTCAGCGAGTCGTGAGTTCATGGAATGCCCTGCCAGTAGCAGTGGTGGACTCTCCCTCATTATGGGCATTTAAGCGGGCATTGGATAGGCATATGGAGGATAGTGGGCTAGTGTAGGTTAGGTGGGCTTGGATCAGCGCAACATCGAGGGCCGAAGGGCCTGTACTGCGCTGTATTCTTCTATGTTCTATGTTCTATGGTTTGGATAAATTGTCTTCCTTTGTGGAATATTGCTGGGGTGAGCCCTCTGAGGTGTACAATACAGTTAGCGTGGGTACGCATGCAATGACCTTACTTTGATACTGATACTTCTGTCCTGCAACATTTTCTGCAGCTCCACCAAGCTCCCCTTCAGATTCTGGAGCTTCTCGATCAGGTGCTCTGCTTGCTCCCTGGTCTGCGGCTTCCCTTCCAGGACGAGGTTCTCACTGTTCATGGAGAGCTCTGAAACGGACGCCACTTTCCGCTCGATCTCCACCAACATGTTCTGTCAAAGCATAAACAGCAAGATCAACTCAAATCATCTCCCAACACACACGTGTGCAAAAAAACAGATACATGTGTGTGCACGTGCACATACGGACAGTTCTTCTGTAACATGATGGTTGGGTTCATGTGCATCCCCGCATGATAGAAACATCCCGCTTTAGAAACAGTGCTTAAAGTATTGGCGATGTAATCACCTTACAGCCAACACAGGTTTTAAAAGTTTAGAAACTGTGTTCCCCAATTCGTCCATCACATTCAGTTAATATGTGTTAATGATGTGCATGCTATAGCAGAATGACCTGTACATACGTGTGCACACATACACAACGACACAGATCTGATTGATAACCTCCGCAAAAGCCTGTGTATTCATCACAAGTAGCTGCTATTTCGAACCTTCCTCCAAACACAGTTCAGTGAAACCTCTTAAAACACATTCATGCTTGCAAAGGCAGCCTGCTTCACAAAAGTTAGTTCACAGATTACTGGCCGTGTCCTGGTCAATATTCATCCCTCAACCCAGCATGTAAAAGAGATTATCCAGAGAGCATACCTCTGGGATCCTGCGGCCCTCCAGTTGGCTGCTGTGGCTTTCTAAATCGCAAACGTGATTGCATTTCAAAAACGCCCAGAGGAAGCAATCTATCAAATCCAAGTTCATTATGAGCTGCAGCAGAATGCCCAGCTGGGAAAGGCTACAGCCAATGATAATGGTGACCTGCTCCTCAGGGCCAAATTCCAGCAAGAGAAAAGCACAACACTTCCCAACACCTCACTGACCGTTCCCCCCTCACAGCTCACATTTGGTGACTACGCTAGAAGGCCATCAAAAATTCACGACAGCCCCAGCCTTATCTCAGTGCAATGGTAATCAGGCATTCGAGAGTGTTTCAGATGATCGGAGATTCAAGTCCCATTCCAGGCACTCAGTCACGAAATCTAGGATGATACTCTCAACAGACGGCTGCATTGCCAGAAGTACCATTGTTTAGGCGAGCTGTTAAAACAGAGACCCACCTCCTTCCCAGGTGGGCTTCAAAGGCTCCAGGGCACCCACTAAAGAGCTGAAGACTTCTGCCAAGAGGCTCCAGGGTATCCTACATGACAAGATTGGCCACACAACTTGAAACCACTCCACTGATTGTCAAACTCTGCTGGGTGTGAACAGACATTCTGCTCGAATCCAGTGCTGAAGAGACAGCAGCAGAACATTGAGCCAATCAGAATACAATCAGGCTGAGTCAAAATGGTTTAGTGAAAGGGAAATAGTGCTTGACAAACCATTATGGTTCTTTGAGAATGTAACAAGCAGGGTAGATAGAAGAGAATCAGTCAGTGTTGTACCTGGATTTAGATGACCAAAAGGTATGTAATAAGGCAGGTCTAGAAAGGTTAGTACTTAAGGCAAAATCCTATAGTGTTGGGAAGATTGATCAGCATAGGGAGGGAACTGGCTGACTAATAGCAAGGTAGATAGACTGGGCAGGTAGGTTGGTTATATCGGTAGTAGATAAGTCATTTTTAGGATAGCAAGCTGTAACTTGTATCTGTTGCAGGGAACAGTGCTAGGGCCTCAACTATTTACAATTTGTATTCATGACTTGGATGAAGAGACAAACGGTACTGTAGCCAAATTTTCTGATATACCAAAGATCAGTAAGAAAGCACAGTGAGAGGTCACTGCACATGATCTGCAAAGGGACATAGGCAGGCTAAGTTGAGTGGATGAAAAAAGACAGCAGACGGAATTTAATGTGGGAAAGTGTGAAGTCATCCACTGTGGCAGGCCAAACTGAAAAGCAGATTATTATTTAAATAGAACAAAACCGTAGAATACCCTGGTACAAAGGGACCTGGTGTCGTTCTCCATGGGTCCGATCAGGCAAGTACTGGAAGGAATTAAGAAAGCAACCTGTACGTTACCCTTTATTGCAAGCAGTTGGAGTATAAAAGTAGGGAAGTCTTGATGCAACTATACAGGGTACAATCGAGCTGAAAATGTGTTGCTGGAAAAGCGCAGCAGGTCAGGCAGCATCCAAGGAGCAGGAGAATCGATGTTTCGGGCATGAGCCCTTCTTCAAGAAACGTCGATTCTCCTGCTCCTTGGATGCTGCCTGACCTGCTGCACTTTTCCAGCAACACATTTTCAGCTCTGATCTCCAGCATCTGCAGACCTCACTTTCTCCTAGGGTACAATCGAGACCTCACTTAGAGCAGAGTGTACAATTTTTGATCACCTTACTTAAGGAGTTAACATTCACTTGGCCAATTCATAGGGTGAGAGGTTTGTCTTATCAAAAGCAATTGAGCAGGTTGGGCCTAGGTTGGGCAATGGGCCTCATTGGAGTCTACAAGAATGAGGAGCTTCTTATTCAAATACGTAAGATCCTGAGGGAGCTTGTCAGGGAGCTGGGACAATATTTCCTCACGAGGGGAATTCTAGAATGAGGGGACACAGTTTCAAAAGAAGGGATCACCCATTTAAGACAGAGTGAGAAGGAATTTCTTCTTTCTGAAGGTTGTTACTGTCTAGAATGTTCTGCCCAGCGAGCGGTGGAGGCCAGTGGATCATTGAAGGTAGTTAAGGTTGAAGTGGTCAGGTTTTTAATTGACAAGAAAGTGAGAGGTTAAAGGGACAAGCAGGAAAATGATGAACTTAAGAGCAGTGATGATCTCATTGACTGGTGTAGCAGGGCTGAATGACCCACTCGTGCTCCTGTTCCTTATATTCTTCTGTAAGTTGTTCAGACATTATGCAAATCCAACATTTCTGTCCTAGCTCAAAAGTGATTTCATCACACCTCAATTAAATAAAATCTAGGCATGCAAGGAAAGTAAATCTCCATTGTCTGTTCATCTTTGAGCTTGAATCAATACCTGACAATCGTTGAGCTGTTCATCCATGTCCATCTGCTCCTTGGGAACCTTCAGTGTTGCATCCAGAATGGCCTTTGTAATTAGAAGCCAATTGTCCAGTTCATCAGCCTCACTGCGATACACTTGGAGAGCTTGCTCCTGACGCTGTTGCTCTTCCTGTTCATTCAGCCTCTCCTAAAAGAAATAAAAAATCAAAACCGTGCATTTATACACAACCATGTGCTTATACACAACGGTCACTGCTCAAGATGTGGCCCACTCGATATTAGGGACCCCTTTTCTGATCACCTCTAGTCAGCTCACAATTGGGCCTACAAGTGTGTCATCTTAATTCTCCAACGTACCCTCGACGCTCCATCCTTTGTCTGCCGCATGACAACCTTCTAACCACAACACCGAGGTAAACTTTTGGCAAAGGCTGTGGTATAGTGGTAATGTCACCCGGTCAGTAACACAGAAGTCCAGGCTAAACTTCTCAGGAGCACAGATACACACCCTCCGCCAACACGACAGCCGGTGGAATTTAGGTTTAACAAATAAAATCTGCAATGGATGGTGAGTCAGAGTAATGGCGACCATGAAACTGCCAACAGTTGTTGTAAGAAGCCATCTTGATTCATTAAGTATCAGCAGAAAGGAAATCTGCCATCCTTCCCTGGGCTGGCCTACGTGTGACTCCAGACCCAGACCAGTGCTCTCTGAAATGGCCAAGCAAGCCACTTAATTCCAGGACAATTTGGGATCGGCAACAAATGCTTTACATCCTGTCAAGAATAAATTTTTACAAAATTTTCTATTTCTAATGATGCTGACCTTTACTTCTTTAAGTCTCTGTTACCAGGAAAGCGTGTGGGGAGTGCTTTCAGGGTCTACAAACCTCAAGAAGTTGCTTCTTTCCCAATGCTTTCATCTTGATGGTGGCCATGCGCTCTGCGAGCACGGTTAGCGTGGACTGCATAGCCAGCTGGTCAGACGTATCTGTGTCCATAGTGTCAGACACTAGCTCTTCGGCAAAACAGATCTGCAGTTCGTTGATCTCATCCTGGAGTGTCACAATCTCTTCCATCAGCGCCTGGGAACAGACAGAGCCACAAATATCCTTAAGCCAAATCCGACCAAGATTCAAAGTTCAATGGACACTGTGATAAAAGTGTGCAGAGTCCGACTGGTCCCACAGGCACCCTCTGAAAGCAGCACATGCCTGTACATCAGGGAGATAAGTGCCTGGACAGCAAAGTCCATCAATAGCAGTAATGAGTGAATCAGGCACAGCTACACACACGCCATACCTGGTGAGCAGCCACCTGGACATCATGGCTCTGGCTAGCATCGAGCGCCTCCCCCAGCTTCCCTTCGATCGACTCCATCTTGGCCGAGACAGACTGCACGGAATCCTGATATTTCTGCTGTCGTTCAAGGGCCTCATAAAGAGTCCGCTGCTTTTCACTGATCTGTAGCGGGAAGGGTTAGAGGGCAAATATTTACACAGCAAGTACTGGGAGATAGCAGGTTATCATGCAACTTCGTTAATAGACCTTCCTTCAGATCCCATGTGATCAGAGCAACCTTCCCAGAAACCATGGACAGGGAGGAAAATAATGTCAGTCTCTCCGACACACAGACAAATGAAGACTCATGCACATGCAGACACTCACACATGCACACGTGCACAGACACACACGTGCAGACATGCAAAGACACGCAGGCACATGCATATATGTGAAGACACGCGTTTACATGCACAGGCACACACATGTACAGACATGCAGAACACACACATTACATGCAGACACAGACACACACATACATGTACAGATGCACACACGCAGACATGCACAGACACGCACAGGCAGACATGCACAGACGCAGATACACGCATTACATGCAGACACGCAAACACGCGCATACATACACACACATGTAGACATGCACAAACACACACACAGTGGTGCACAGACACACACACAGACATGCACAGACCCACACATGCAGGCACACATACATGCACAGACACAGGCAGTTACACGCACACATGGGCACACACACATTTTCTCTTTTGTCTTCATGCCATAACAACAATTTTCCCCGTCCAATCACTCCCTCCTCCTACAGTATCACCATCGTTCTGCCTTTCCTCCAGTGTTCCTCATGCTCAGGAAGCAACGCTGCTGGATGGTGTTGTGGTGATAGTGTCACTGACCTGGTCATCCTGAGGCTCACATCTCACAGCAGCTAATGGGATTTACACTCTGTTAGTTATTGGGAATGAAGTGATCATCTCAGTGACGATGACCAAACCTCACGTGGTTTACCAATGCTCTTTTGGGAAGAAAATCGCACTTTTGTTTGGTCTGGCTCACATGTGACTCCAGACCTGCCTGCACTACCGTTAACTTGGTCTTAATATCCTCCTAAAATGGCATAGCAAACCACGCTGTTGTACCGAAGCACTGCAAATGTCTTTCTAGTCGCATTCACCTTTCTATATTGGCGTGCAGACATCAGGCTGATATACCAGTCTGGGGGAGTGCCACATTGTCAAAGGTATTGCTGTTCAGTCGAGACATTAAACCAAAGTCCCTCTGCCTGCTCCATTTTCGTTCTTTCACGGGAGGTGGGCCAGTGTTTGTGCCCATCCCTTACTACCCTTGTGGAGGGGCTGTGAAGCCAGTTCCTTGAGTGGTTGCCATGGTTTCATTTCCATGGTGTGTAGCTGCTTAAGCCTTTTCAGGGGACAGTGAAGAGTCAATCACATATTTATCAGTCAGTAAGGGTGGCAGATTTCCTTCCCAAAGAGCATCAGTGAATCTGTTAGCCAACAACTGAAGATAGTTTCAACACACCATCATCGTTTCAATTCTAACTGAACCTCTAAAAGGTAATTCAATTTAAATTCCACCAGCGACTGTGGATTTTGAACCCATCCTCCATTTATTTAGGCCTCTGGATTACAAACACACTAAACTACCATTGCCCTGAATGTAAAAGAGCCCATGGGATTAGTTAAAGAAGAACAGTGGTGTTCTCCCCAGTGACATACGCAACATCACTGAAACACATTAGCTGGCCATTCACCTCATATGAAATTTGGATTCCAACATTAAAATAGGGACTACACTTCAAAAGTACTTCATAAATAACTTATGAGTGGCACTTGGGACACTAGAAGAATTAGAACAAGAATCCCTACCGTGTAGAAACAGGCCCTTTGGTCCAAAAGTCCACACTGAACCTCCAAACAGTAACCACCCAGACCCACCCCCCCATCCTGACTAATGTGCCTAACCTACGCATCCCTGGACACTACGGACAATTTAGCACGGCCAATTCACCTAACCTACACATACCTGAACACTATGGGCAACTTAGCATGGCCAATTCACCTGACCTGCAGATCTCTGGACTGTGGGAGGAAACCAGACCACCCACAGGAAACCCACGCAGAACCCTGAGAACATGCAAACTCCACAATCAGTCACCTGAGGCTGGAATTGAACCCGGGTCCCTGGCGCTGTGAGGCAGCAGTGCTAACCACTGAGCCACCGTGCTGCCACATCTTGGGGCTGTGCAAATTTCAACACATTTTAAATAAAATAAATTGCATTTAATGTTGAAAAATACTACCCTTCATCATCACCATTTGTCCAGTTAATAATCCCCCTCACCATACAGAATCATAGAATCCTTACCGTAGGAAAGCAGGCCCTTCGGTCCATCAAGTCTGCACCGACTCTCCGAAGACCATCTGACCCAGACACACATCCCTACCACATCCCTGTAACCCTGCATTTCCCATGGCTAATTCACCTAATCTACACAACCCTGAACACTATGGACAAGTTTGCAATAGCCAATCCACTCAACCTGCACATCTTTGGACTGTGTGAGGAAACATACCCAGACATAAGTAGAACGTGGAAACTCCACACAAACAGACAGTCGCCCAAGGCTGGAATCGAAACCTACGAGAAAATTTCAAAATCCTTCCAACTCTATCATGGAGCTTTCATTACAGCTTCTCCTCTTATGGCAGCCGTGTTAATATGTTCTCTGCAGCACCCATGCTGTCTGGGCCTGTGTCCCCTTGTGCTCCTGCTGCATTACAGCAAGGCTTCGGGGCTCCAGAGTACTTGGGGGAAGTATGAATGAGCACTCCCAGATTGGTTGGGTGCAAGAGCTCCAATCGTATAGCACAGATCTAACTGGCTGAGGGGCCTCCTCAGCATGGTTGCCATGGTAGCCATGCTACAGTCCAAGTGCTCAAATCCCACCGTGGTAATTGGAGAATTTGACTTCGGTTTTAAAAAGAATAATAATCTGCTGTCAGTAAAAGTGACCATAAAGATATTGGCGGTAGATTCACAACTAGAATGCTGTTACCCTTTAAAGAAGGAAGCCGTTTATCATTACCAGACACAGGCTGGATGCAGCTCTTTCAGAATTAACAAAACCACTGTCAGTGGTGAAAGAAAGTCTGTTGCCTTCCCGGGGCAACAATAAGTACCTACCCTCACTAACGATGCCCCATCCACAGAACAATACAATTCCGTAACGTTAGCAGGAGCTGACCAGCAGCTTAGGACAAAAGTGGGGGTGCCCAACAGAAACAAGCAAGGAGACGAACAGAGACAATAAAAAAAGGAAGATTATTCATCTTCCCCAGAAATCGCCAGCTCACCACATTCTTTAGAGTTTCCCAGGAACGCTGCAGATCATCGAGTTTAGAGGAGGCTGACTCTCCCAGTGTGGTTTCTAATGGTTCCTGCAGTGATGCTGCGTTGCTCGTATCCTGAGAATCGGGAGCTGCAGTCTGCAATTCGTCCGCACCGTAGTAAGCACTATCCTGGAATCAAGAACACTTACAGTTGAGACTCTTGAACATCAGGAGCAGGATCAAATGACGACAAGCTTACAGGGTACAGGGTTAGAAATTTCGGATCCAGTGATCGCTCCTGTGTGGGTTGGTTATATTACGTGTAATGTTTGAGCCACAGCATTACAAGCAAACCTGACTTCTCCCCATTCACCCCCTTCCCATGCACTTCTCAGGTCTCCAGTAACCATGCAGCCCTCCCACAACATGCGTCACACACACAGCACCTCATGCAAGCTGATCCTCACTAACCCCCATGCATCTCGAGTTACTGACAGGCACGGATGCTGGTGCTCTGATCTCAGCTCAAGGACTCCCACCCTCAAGGATCAAGGAGAGTTTGAAACAATGGAAGGGCTCGCAGGCTGTTTAACCATTTGCCAGGTCAGCTCACCAATGCTCCTTCCACTAACGTCTCACTAGTTAACTGACTTGTCAGCCTGGGGTGGACAGGGTCGGCAGTCTCACAACATCAAGTTATAGTCAACAGGTTTGTTTGAAATCACAAGCTTTCGGAATGACTTCACCTGAAGAAGGAGCAGCGCCCCAAAAGCTCATGATTTCAAACAAACCTGTTGGACTATAACCTGGCATCATGTGACTTCTGACTTAGTTGGAGAAAGTGAGGTCTGCAGATGCTGGAGATCAAAGTTGAAACTTTATTGCTGGAACAGCACAGCAGGTCAGGCAGCATCCAGGGAACAGGAGATTCGACGTTTCGGGCACAGGCCGAAGAAGGGCCTGTGCCCGAAACGTCGAATCTCCTGTTCCCTGGATGCTGCCTGACCTGCTGTGCTGTTCCAGCAATAAAGTTTCAACTTCTGACTTAGTTAACTGACTACCAGTACCTTCTACCCAAAGCCATGATTGGTGCTCGCGATAATAATGAAACTGATGCAAACACACTGGGGAGAAGGACAAATTTCGGCAGGATGAATTTTGGCAGAGGACCTGTTCTTCTCCTGATGGGAGAGAGGGAGGAAGCTGGGTGACCAACATGAATATTCATCCCTGTGCCTCTTTAAGAAGTAACATTATTTCATTATCTTTACTTCCATAGGTCAGTCTCCCCACATCCCTGTTAATAATTCACCTTGTGTGACCGCTGCATATCAGAACTGGCTCTTTTCGTATAAATTTGACTCCCTCATTCCCCGCAAACATTTGGACAGTTTTGGTAGTCTGCGGGTGAGAGGGAAACGCTGAAGTATCCCTTGATTTCTGACCTCCAGTCCCCACAACCCTGTACTGAGAGTGCAGAACATTTTTGAAAATGTCTCAATTGCAAGCAGTCTATGAGGTCTTGTACGTGATGATCTTGCCGCCACGTTCCTCCTGCTTCACCAATACTACCTTTCGCCCACCTCCATATCGTGTTCCTGCTCAGCGTCACCTCAAGGGATCTTCTGCAGAAATCCTCAACCATGCCGCTGTTCATTAATCCCTGCTCTCACCATCTATTCCACATTCTCACTTTGCACTACTCCACTAGATTAGATAGATTAGATTCCCTACAGTGTGGAATCCATAACCTCACTTGTGACAAATTTCACTTTGCCTGCCACCCTTCTGTTTGTTGACTTGCAGTAACGCGATTGTAAACATACTTCACCATTTTCAAATCCATTCCTTTTCCCGTCTCTTTAATCCCCTCCAGGACCACAACTGTTCAAAATCACTCGATTCCGCCAATTCTGGTTTCTTGAGCAGTTCGGAGCCACTGGATGTAAGTTTGTTTGCTGGGCTGGAAGGTTCGTTTTCAGACGTTTCGTCACCATGCTAGGTAACGTCTTCGATTAGAGTCTCCGGCGAAGCTTCACTCAGAGGCTCACTGAAGATGTTACCTAGTAGGGTGACGAAACGTCTGAAAACGAACCTTCCAGCTCAGTGAGCAAACCTGCATCCAGAACCTCAATCTGAGCTACAAATCTTCTCAGAACACATTAGTACTGAGTTACATCATTCCACCACTGGTAGCAATGTCTTCTGCTGCTTAGGCTATTGTTAGTTGCTGTTAAAAGAGAAGTGGCGGAATTTGACTTGAACACTGATGAGGAGACATTTATTGATGATAGTTGAGTTTGGAGGTGGATGCTTGTGATGTTTACCTCTGTAAATAAAATACTAGGCTGAGCAAAGATTGGCATCAAAAAGTGTGGTGCTGGAAAAGCACAGTAGGGTCGGGCAGTATCCCAGGAGCAGGAGAATCGACAGTTTGGGCAGAAGTCCTTCATCAGGAATGGGGGGGGTTCAAGGGGGCTGAGAGATAAATGGGAGGAGGGCGGGGCTGGGGGAGTAGGTAGCTGGGAAGGTGACTGGCTGTGCTTTTCCAGCGCCTCACCTTTTGACTCTGGTCTCTAGCACCTGCGGCCCTCACTTTCTCCAGAGTAAAGATTGGCTCTGGTTCTAACCTACACCAGTTGCCTGACTGGAAGTGACCATTAAGGTCTGGAATTCTTTTCCTAAGCCTCTCCCCACTTCACCCTCCCATCCTCCTTTGCACCAGCTTTTGCCTGAGACATTTACGGAGCTGTGTGTTAAATTTTGTCTCATAAAAGCATTCCTGCGTTTTCCGAGATTTAAGTTGCTAATTAAATACAACTTGTTGGTTCTGTCAGTGTAGGTTATTTTATTCCCAAGAGTTTAAAAGAAGTTTGGGGTGAGGGGGGCAGTGAAGAAGAGGAATAACTCTAGCCCATGGTGTATCCTTTGCACAAACTGCTGACCTGGTGCAGGAAGATCCCGGTCTGAAATCTGCTGAAAGGTTTGCATAGGAGCAGCTTGATGCCAGGCTCGCCATCCATAAAGCCTCATACATGGTGTCGTTCCTGGGGGACATCAGAATTCCATAGTGGCATTCCGATGATGTCATCCGCTATGGAATAGGTTGACACCAGTAACAATCCAGGTCTACATACATTAGGAATAAACCCCTCCCAGCATCGCTGGAGGGTTGATATTTGTGGACAATCTCAAAATCCCAGAGTAAGGAATTGTAGGGGAGTGGGAAGGATGTTTTGGATCATTCACAAATCAGAAACAGATAGGCCAGATTGGACAGCAAAAAAGAAATTATTCGAATTATGGAAATGTGAGTACTAGTGTAAATGGAAATGAAGGGAACTATTGACGAATGGTTGGTGGCAGAGACCAGATAGGAACAAAGTTTGCCAAGGGGAATGTGAGGGAGGAGCACAGACAGAAGCCTAAAGATTTAGATACTTTCCTGTTCAGAGATGATATTACATACCTCTGGAGAAGATGGGTCTCTAGTCCAGAGGTAGGGATACTATCACTGCACCACAAGAACTCTGCAGCATGGAGATTTAGAGTTATATAGATGTACAGCACGGAAATAGACCCTTCGGTCCAACTCGCCCATGCCAACTAGATATCTGAAATTAATCTAGTCCCATTTGCCAGCACTTGGCCCATATCCCTCTGAACCCTTCTTGTTCATATACTCATCCAGATGCCTTTTAAATGTTGTCTGTGTCCCAGCCTCCACCACGTCCTCTGGCAGCTCATTCCATACACGCACCACTCTCTGCATGAAAAAGTTGCCCCTCAGGTCCTTTTTACCTTAAACCTAAGCCCTTTAGTTTTGGACTCCCCTACACTGGGGAAAAGACCTTGACTATTCCCTCTATCCGTGGCCCTTGTAGAGATATACAGCAAGGAAACAGATCCTTCGGTCCGACTCGTACATGCTGACCAGATAAACTATATAAATCTAGCCCCATGTGCCAGCATTTGTGGGGAGTCAATGGCCTAGTGGTATTATTGCTGGACTGTACATCCAGAGACCCAGATAATGTTCCCAGGGTGGGGGCTTGATTCCCACTATGGCAGATAATGGAATTTGAATTCAATAAATACAGCTGAAATTAAGAAGTCTAATGATGACCGTGAATCCATTGACAACTGTCAGTAAACCTGGCTGGTTTACTAATGCCCTTTAGGGAAGGAAACTGCCATCCTTACCTGGTCGGACCTACATGTGACTCCAGACCCACAGCAATGGGGTTGACTCTCAACTGCCCTCTGGGCAATAAATACTGACCCAGCCAATGACACCCTCATCCTGAGAATGAATAAAGAAAAAAACGTGGCCTATATCCCTCCAAACCCTTCCTATTCCTATACCCATCAGGTGCTTTCTAAATGCCGTAATTGTATCAGCCTCCAGCATTTCCTCTGGCAGCTCATTCCACACACACACCACCCTCTGCGTGAAAATGTTTCCCCTTAGGTCCCTTTTAAATCTTTCCCCACTCACCCTAAACCTATGCCCTCTAGTTCTGGACCCCCACCCCACCCCAGGGAAAGACCTTGACTATTCACACTATCTATTTATGATTATGATTTTATAAATGTCTATAAGGTCACCCCTCAGCCTCCGACACTCCAGAGAAAACAGCCCCAGCCTAGTCAAAGCCTTTCCCTATAGCTCAGTGCAAGTAACTCCGCATGGGAGTATTAGCAGAGAACAGGGCTGGCTTCATTAGACAGGTGAGAGAGATGGGCTACGATACAGAGTCACACAACATGGAAACACATCCTTGGGTCCATGCCAACCGTCAGCCTAAACTAAACCAGAGGAGGTAGGAGGGTTGAACTTCAATGTGTACATTGAGGAATAGTAAGAAAAACGATTGACCCTTTCTCTTCATGAATTTGAGGAGAAGATTCTTGTGTGCAGCAGTGACAATCAGCTCAGGGTTGCATACAGATCTATAGTTCACCTCTAACCAGCTCAACACAGGCGCAGTGCATTCCGTAGGATTATAAAGGTTACAGGACAACACCCATGCGAATGAACGAGGAATGGAGTGGCGAGATCCACCACAGCATTGTGATGCCCAACTACTGGGAACCATGCAATGGGTGTCAAGGAGTAAGCGGAAGATAGTACCTGGTTACCAGACACATCAGCATTAGGTGAGGGAGAGCGACAAGCTGTCGGAGAGGAAAGCTCACTGTTGGTCCCCTCTTCCCCAGATTCCTCAGTGACAGGTGAGAGGAGAGTATGACAGCGGCCAGCTGTCATCTGATATAAACCAAGCCAGAGGGAACACAATATGATGAGAGAGAAAGAGAGAGAGAGCAGCAGTTACATTAAATCACACTGTAAAGCACAAATCATTGAAAACATTACAAGCTTTCTTTAGTAACGTGAAACTGAGTCTGAATAAAAAGGTGGCAAAAATGCAAATTAACCCGTTCCCCCATCCCACTTATTATCTGAGAGATATCTTCATCAGACTGGGGAAATAGTTCAGGAGGGAAGGGGTTAACGTGCACACAGCAGGCAGTGGGATAAAGCAACTGATTGAAAGTGGCAGAGTGGGTGATGATATGTTAGCTCAGTCCGATGAGGGGACAAAGTCAATGATCTTACCATGTCCACAGACGCTCTGCACAGTGTGGCAATAAAGCTAATTCAATTAAATTCCATTCAGAGAGAGAGAGAGAGAGAGAGGGAGACAGACAATGATCTTACCATAACCACAGACGGGTGCGCTGAGTGAGCGGCCATGGATTCTCCATCCAGCTCCTCCATCCCTTCGGAGAGCCCCTCCACCTCAGTGACAGTCAGCAGCATCGTGGCATGCTTCGCCTTCATGGTCAACATCTTACACTTGGTATTCAGAGCAGCAATCTGTTCCTGGTAGTCTTTAATCTTCTGGGCGAACGCCTGCTAAGACATCGTTCGGTGGGGACAAAGGAGCCGCTTAGAGCCTCAGACATCATCCGCCCCTTCCCTCCATCCCCCTGCCGAGGCAGCCAATGAGTGAGGAGATGAAGCTGCTGTTTAGATTCAGACTGAGAGGCAGGATCTTCAGCTTTGTGTGTGTGTGTGTGTGTGTGTGTGGGGGGGGGGGGGGAGACACCAGAACAGGAGCTCCACACACAATCACTCACACCCACCCTCAGAGCCTCTGAAGGCAATCTGCACTGCATACAACAGGAAATGAGCTGAGTAAGCTCACTCTCTCTCCCATCCCCCCCCTCTCCCGCTATAACCCAGAGCAGAAAAACACACAAAACACAAGACAGCTTCCTGGATACCGGTCTGACCCAGATCTGGGATGGAACAGCAGTGGGAGGACAGTAAGGGAAATCCATCCCTGCCTTTCCCCAGTGTGTGTGTGTGTGTGTGGGTGGGGAGGGAGGCAGTGAAAGAAAACAGGGCAGCAGTGGGTCAGAAGGTGATGAGAGCAGACCGGTTCCTGCAGCCAGTCACTGTCTGACAACTCGGTGGATGCTAAATTCTCGATGCTCATTTTATCTCGGTTATAAAAATAAAATCCCATTCAGAACCTCGGTGGAGAAATTGACCCAGTGTGGGATTTTTTTTTGAGAAGTTTTATTTTTTGGGGGGGGGGGGGTGTATATTCGCCGCGGAGGTGAAATAATGAAATGGGATACTGTGTATGCACAAAAGGAAGTCTGCTCTCTCCAGGTAGCCCCCGGGTAGGGAGAGTTGGGGTTCAGGGAGTGAGTGAACCCCGGGAATGGGGCTGAGACCCTTCCCTCCACCCGCTTGGGGGGGGGTTCAGGACTAACCCGGAGCCGGGACCCGCTCAGTGCAGGACTCGGCTGCAACAAAAACAACTCAAAATAAAGAGGTCGACCCCGGTGCAAACCGCCGGGGCTTCTCCTGATCACGAAAAACACGCCGCCAGTACCTGCTCCCGTCTGGGTCTGGGTCTGGGACCTTGGGCTCCTCAGGTTTTCGGGGAAGCTTTCCCGGTCCAGCCAACTCTTGAGAGCTGCCGGACCCACCCACCTCCCCACAGTTTCACACCGTTAAGCGCAGAAATGCAAAGCAGCCCGTGTACACAGTCTCATCAACCCGCGGAGGGAGCGAGGACTGCAGATGCTGGGGATCAGAGTCAAAGAGTGTGGTGCTGGAAAAGCATCAGCCAGTGTTCAAGGAAGCCATTGGGGGAGGGATGGAGATACGTTCAATTAAAATGAGAGAAAAGGAGGGATGGAGATACGTTCAATTAAAATGAGAGAAAAGGCTTTTGTTGTTTTTTTTTTGGGGAAGGGGGGGGGGAATAGTCTCCAACAAATATTTAGAATAAAAATAAAATGTATTTAAGACCGAGGCTGTACAGGACATTGGTAAGGTCACTGTAGGAATATTGTGTGCAATTCTGGTCTCCTTCCAATTGGAAAGATGTTGTGAAACTTGAAAGGGTTCAGAAAAAGATTTACAAAGATGTTGTGGAGGGTTTGAGCTACAGGGAGAGGCTGAACAGGCTTGGGCTGTTTTCACTGGAGTGTCAGACCTAATAGAGGTTTATTAAAATCATGAGGGGCATGGATAGGATAAATAGACAAAGTCTTTTCCTTGGGGTGGGGGAGTCCAGAACTAGAGGGCATAGGTTTAGGGTGACAGGGGAAAGATATAAAAGAGACCTAAGCGGCAACTTTTTCACTCAGTGGGTGGTACGTGTATGAAATGAGCTGCCAGAGGAAGTGGTGGAGGCTGGTACAATTACAACACTTAAAAGGCATTTAAATGGGTATCTAAATAGAATAGGTTTAGAGGGATATGGGCCAACTGCTGGCAAATGGGACTAGATTGGGTTGGGATATCTGGTCGGCATGGACGAAATGGACCAAAGAGTCTGTTTCCGTGCTGAACATCTCTATGACTCTATGACTGAGATTGATAGGTTCTTGAGTATCAAGGGTTACGGGAGAATGGGGTAAATGTAGAGTAATAGGGTAGGGGAATGGGTCTCTGGGTGGGTGCCTCTTTGGAGGGGCGGTGTGGACATGTTGGGCCAAATGGCCTGTTTCCGCACTGTAGGGATTCTATGATTCTGTGAAACCTATCAGCCATGATTGGATGGCAGAGCAGACTCAATGGGCTGAATGGCCTAATTTCTGCTCCTACGTCTTTTGGTTGTGGTCTCCGGTGGAAAATGCTATGGAATCGGAAATAAAAACAGAAGTTGCTGGAAGGATCAGGCACTGTCTGAGGAAGAGTTGGCGTTTCAGCTGTTCTTCTGATGAGTCTTCAGTTAAAGGAAAAGGAAGGAAGACACTTCTAAAGGATATTAAACTGAAAAAAAAAGTGCAAGTAAATCATTGCTTCATATGGAAGTTTTTAAGTGTTATGAAAAGTGGAGAGAATATGACTTTGTGCGTGGGAAACCATGTCTCGCAAACTTCATTGTGTTTCTTGAGGTTGTGACCAAGAGGAGAGATGAGGGCAGAGCGGTAACAGTTGTCTATATGGACTTTAGCAAGGCCTTAGACAATGTTCCACATGGCAGACTGGTGAGTAAGGTTAGATCACATGGGATTCTGGGAGAGCGAGACAATTGGGTACAAAATTAGCTTCTGAGTTTTGTAAGAAGGGACCCGAAACGTTAACTCTGATTTCTCAGCACAGACCTGCTGAGCTTTTCCTGCAATTACTGTTTTTGTTTCTGATTTCCAGAACCACAATCCTTATGGTTTTTAACAAAATTGGTTTGATGGTAGGAGACAGAGGCTGGTGCTAGAGGGTTGATTTTCAGACAGGAGGCCTGTGACCGGCTGTTCCAGATTGCTCAGTACTGGGCCCACTGTTGTTTGGCATTTGTATAAACAATTTGGGTGAGAATATAGGAAGTTCATGCGTTTGCAAATGACACCAACATTGATGGTACAGTGGACAGGGGAGAAGATACAAAAGAGTCTTAATCAACTCTGTGAGAGGGTATGCAATGTGGCATCCTCAGAATAGATAGAACAGAGATGGAGAAACGGAAACAGTGCAATGATGACTGTGTGACATAAACAGGATGCGGTGAGATATCATTGAGGGACCTATGGGAGTCAGTGGCTGCTCTGATATGCAAAATGTACCTGAGTTCAGTATGAGCTTCCAAATGTTGAGAGACTCCCAGCATGAAACAAGTCTCCACAAAGACGGAAGCATCTCAGGAGTCCCATTTAATTGAGATGAGAGCTCAGTCAGTTCTTGATCCCACACATGACTCTCATACTCCTATAACATATCAGGGAGTAGCTCTCCTGCCTCTGAGTCATAGGGGCACGTATGAGGTCCCCTTCACCCAAATTTCAGCTTGACGTTCCCAGCACTGGGGGAGTGCTGCACTGTTGGAGGTGCCCATACAGGTGAATGAAATGCTATACAGGGATCCCAAACGCCCTCTCGGGGGGGAAGGGGAAAGATCTCAGATGGTACTAGCTTTGAAGAAGATCAAGGAAGCTCCCCCTAGCGACTTGGTCAACCATCACCCAAAGAAGAAATGAATGGTCTGTAAATTATCTCGATATTTTTGTGGAATCTTGTACCTCCTAAATGACAACTCAAAGTTAGGGCGGCAAGGTGGCTCAGTGGTTAGCACTGCTGCCTCACAGCGCCAGGGACCCGGGTTCGATTCCTGCCTCGGGTGACTATCTGTGTAGAGTTTGCACGTTCTCCCCGTGTCTGCGTGGGTTTCCTCCGGGTGCTCCGGTTTCCTCCCACAGTCCAAAGATGTGCAGGTCAGGTGGATTGGCCATGCTAAATTACCCATATTGTCCAGGGATGTGAAGGTTAGGTGCATTAGCTATGGGGGTGGGTCTGGGTGGGATGTTCTTTGGAGAGTTGGTGTGAACTTGTTGGGCTGAATGGCCTGTTTCAACACTTTAGGGATTCTTTAATTGGCCCTAGATTGTGAAAGGTGCTCGATGGATGCCAGATCTTTCTTCATTTGGAGAGAGGCCACACAAGGCTTGTTGAGTTGTCCCTTGCTGACTTTCACCAAAGGTAGTAATTGAGCCCGCCCTGCCTTTACCTCGTGTCGGGAGATCTGGGCCTGCAGCTGCTGGATGTTACTGGTAGATACAGGTTTCTCCTGGATCTCGCGATGGGCTCGATCAATCAGCTGCTGGAGATGCCGCATTTCCTGTTCGCACTGTTCATACTGGATCACGGCTTCCTGCAAGACCACAAGGACCCTAGAATAAACTCTCCTTATTTCACCAATTTATTAAATGCCTTCCGCCGACCATTCCAAAGCTGTAAAGAAACTGGTGAAAGCAAAATAAGTTTTTTTTTAAATTCATTCACAGGATGAGGGTGTCACTGGCTGGGCCTGCATTTATTACCCACCCCTAATTGCCCAGAGGGCAGTTAATAGTCAACCACATTGCTGTGGGTCTGGAGTCAGACCACGTGTAAGCAGACCTGGTAAGGATGGCAGTGTCCTTCCCTAAAGGTCATTCGTGAACCAGATGGGTTTTTCCCAACAATCAACAATGGATTCATGGTCATCATTAGACCCTTAATTCCGCGTTTTTATTGAATTCAAATTCCACCTCTTGCCATGGCAGGATTCAAACCCTGGTCCCCAGAATATTCCTTGGGTCTCTAGATTAACAGTTCAGTGCTAACACCATTAGGCCACTGGCTCCCCTGATGGAATCCAGAGGTAACTGTGCACCAAAAGCAAGCAGCCACCACTCACTGCCATATGGATTTTCTTGTACAGAGTCATCAGACCCCGAGAGAGAGACCCCATACATCACCCTTCAGAAACTTATACTGTGCCTTCTGTTTGAATTACCGCAGACCGCGATTTTTATAAAAATATGGCACGTGTGCATCATTTATTGCCTTCCCCTTATTGCCTCTGAATGGAGTGACTTGCCAGGCCATTGAACAGAGAGTTACCCACATTGCCTAGGGTCTGGAGTCACATGTAGGCCAGACCAGGTAAGGACGGCAGATTTCCTTCCCTATAGGGCATTTGCAAACTAGATGGGTTTTTTACTATAATGGAAGGTCATTTCATGGTCCCTATCACTGAGACTAGCTTTAGGTTCCCCATTGATGAACTGAATTCAAATTCCATCAGCTGCCACAGTGGGATTAGAACCGACATCGACTGGGCCTCTGGATTATTACTCCAGTGATGTTACCCTAACACCATCGTCTTTGTGGACTGAAGGTGCCCCCGCGGTGCTGTTAAGTAGGAAGGACCAGGATTTTGACCTGGTCACAATGAAGGGATGCTGATGGATTTTTCAGGGCAGGATGGTGTGGAGGGGAGCTTAGTAATGACGGTAATCCCCTGTCCTTACTGCCCCTCCCCTTTCCAATGTCATTGTTTGGGAGGTGCTGGGAGAAACCAAAGTGACTTGCTGCATCACAGTCACCGTGCGTCAGTGTTGAGGGTAGCAGTCACAGATTTCAAATGACGTCATAGAGTAATTCAGCATGGAAACAGACCCTTCGGTCCAACTCATCTGTGCTGACCAGCTTTCCAAAACTAAACCAGTCCCACTTGCCTGCCCATATCCCTCTAAAACTTGCCTTTTTACGTCCCTGACCAAATGTCTTTTAAATGTTGTGACTGTAGTTGCATCTACCACTTCCTCCGGCAGTTCATTCCACATAGGAACCACTCTGTGTGTGAAAAGATTGTCCCTTGGGTCCTCTCATGTTCAACCTATGCCCTCTCATTGGGAACTCCCATACCCCCGGGAAAGGAACTTTGCAACTCACCTTATCGTGATTTTATAAACCTCCATAACTCACTTGATAGCATAAAACTTGAAAACTACCGATAAAAGCACTTTTTGTCCAAGCTTACCATCTTGCACTCATCAGAACGATTTACAAAAGTACCTGTGTGTGTCTTTTATATCGTACAATGTTTTTCCGCTCAGAATGGGATTTTTGTGAATAAGTCCAAGAAGGAAAGCTTTGACAAAATCTAATTAATTTCCGTTGATTCCAGTGGATGGGCAGCGATGACTTGGCGCTCTGAAGGATTCCCAATGTGGCAGTGCATACTCCAGCCAGTGCTGGGAGGGTGTCATGGGTACAGCTTACCTGCAGGATGTTACACTGCTGAATGGCAGTGTGCTGTAGCCGACTTGCCTGCTCCTGGAGCCTCAGTGCTGTCAGGCAGATGGGCAGATTGGTGACAATTTCTTCGGGAATGCGCAGGGCAGCCTGATATCGGTGCACCACTTGCACCTTGTGCTTGAAGCTCTCCATGTCGGCCAGCAACCTCTAGCGAGACAGAAATCGCGCAGAGATCAGTCAGGAAAATTGCCCTGCCATCTGCACAGTAGCAATTAAAGGCCGAGCTCCCTCCCTAATTCTTCAGAGCGGCAGTGCTTGGGCAGGGCGAGGTGAGAATTTCGGGTGAAGCCCACATCCTGATGGGATTCCCAGCCCCCTTGAACGGGGTACTTTAAAAGCCCATCAGATAGAGCTTCCTAAATGGCCCCCTCCCAATGTTGAGAGGGTGCCCGTCAAGCTGCAGGGTCAAAGGCTATCGTGAGTGATGGGCGCGCATGGAAACGTGCATGCCTCACCTTGGACGGTCACATGCTCACTGTCAAGTCAAAAGGTCATGGGGATCCAGCTCCTTTCCAGGGACTTTGACAGGCTTTCTCTGAATGGGACCATCGATAGGGTACTGCAGTTTGGAAAAGATGAAGGATATCCTCCAGAGGAGGCTAAGGAAAGGTTTTGTTGAAGTGTACGAGATTTGGATAGAGCAGACAAGGAATAATTACCAGGGAACACTGATAGCTGATAAAAACCCAGCAGGGGAGATGAGCTATGTTTTAAGACAGTAAATTATGTGTGGGGTTTGCACATTCTCCCCATGTCTGCGTGGGTTTCCTCCCACATGGCAAAGATGTGCTGGTCAGGTGGATTGGCCATACTAAATTGGAAGGCAAAAGTGAGGACTGCAGATGCTGGAAACCAAAGCCTAGATTAGAGTGGTGCTGGAAAAGCACAGGAGGTCAAGCAGCATCCGAGGTTAGGAAAATCGACGTTTCGGGCAAAAGCCCTTCATCAGGACCCCATACTATTCAGAGATGTGTAGGTTAGGGGTGCATTAGTCAGGGGTAAATGTAGAGTAATGGGGAATTGGTTTGGGTGGGATACTCTTTGGAGGGTCATTGTGAACTTGTTGGGCTGCAGGGCCTGTTTCCACACTGTAGGGATTCTGTGATTATGATAGTCTGGAATGCACTGTCTCAAGGTGGTGCAAGTGGATTCGTTTTCAGAACCCATTTGGACAAACAATCTTTCAGGACAGAACTGAGCAGTGCGACCACCTGAATAGCATTTCAAGGAGCTGACCTCAGGACATTGGGGCTCATTAGCCTTGTTTGGTATAATATGACTCAACATATCAGCTGGTACCTGTCTTTGAAAGAGTTGCTCCTTTAGGCACAGGCGTGCAAGCTCAGGGGAGGTCAAAGTGACTTGGGCTTGCTTGACCATCACCTGCAGGCTCTTCACCTCAGTCTCAAACTGCTCCATATCCTGTCAGAGAGATACACACACACACACACACACGGCAGGTCGATGAATGTTGGCACTGTAGAGATTTCCCTGCTTCACCTGGTCATTCCTTCCCAGTCCGCAGTGACGCGTTCACACCAAAGTCTTTCCCAGTACTGTTTTGGATGGAACACTTATATTTAAAAAAGAACAAGAGTTACATCCAAATTGGGAAAAACTGACCTCAGATCATTACCAACGCATCTTGGTTTTAGAGTCATGAGAATCCTCTGAGCATACTTACATCTGGGGCATCTCTTGGGGGGTTTCTGCTGACTGTGACTCTGGAACAGCAGCCTTCAGTTTCTTGGCTGCTGAATCTCTCAGGTTTTTGGCACCATGGACTCTAATCACACCAATGGTCTCCTGGGCAACCATACCCCTTACGCCCTGCATAAAATACAGCTCCTCCAGAAATCTGCTGTCCATATCCGAACTTGCAGCAAGTCTTGTTCACCTGTTACTTCAGTGACTTGGCATCGGTTCTGCCGGGAGGGGAGTCCCGGAGCGGAGGGGGATGTGGGGAGGGGAGTCCTGGAGCAGAGGGGGGTGTGGGGAGGGGAGTCCTAGAGCAGAGGGGGATGTGGGGAGGGGAGTCCTGGAGCGGAGGAGTGTGTGGGGAGGGGAGTCCTAGAGCAGAAGGGGATGTGGGGAGGGGAGTCCTGGAGCAGAGGGGGATGTGGGAGGGGAGTCCTGGAGCAGAGGGGGATGTGGGGAGGAGAGTCCCGGAGCGGAGGGGTGTGTGGGGAGGGGAGTCCTGGAGCAGAGGGGGATGTGGGGAGGGGAGTCCCGGAGCAGAGGGGGATGTGAGGAGGGGAATCCAGGAGCAGAGGGGGGTCCAGGAGCAGAGGGGGATGTGGGGAGGGGAGTCCCGGAGCGGAGGAGGGTGTGGGGAGGGGAATCCTGGAGCAGAGGGGGGTGTGGGGAGGGGAGTCCCAGAGCAGAGGGGGATGTGGGGAGGGGAAGGGAGGAGGCTGTGGGGAGGGGAGTCCCAGAGCAGAGGAGGGTATGGGGAGGGGGTGTCCCGGAGCAGAGGGGTGTGTGGGGATGAGGGTCCTGGAGTGGAGGGGGGTGTGGGGAGGGGGGTCCTGCAGCCGAGGGGGGATGCGGGGAGGTGGTCCCGGAGCGAGGGGAGGGGGAGTGGAGAAGAGGGGGGTGTGTCGAGGGGAGTCCCGGAGCGGAGGGGGGGGGTGTGGGGAGGGGAGTCCCGGAGCGGAGGGGGATGTGGGGAGGGGGGTACAGGAGCAGAGGGGTGTCTGGGGAGAGGGCCCCGGAGCTGTTGAGGGTGTGTGGGGAGGGAGGGGGTGTGGCGGGAGGGGGGTCCCGGAGTGGAGGGGGGTGTGGGGAGGGGAGTCCCGGAGCAGAAGAGGGTGTGGAGAGGGGCGGGGGGGGGGGGTCTGGGAAGGGGAGTCCTGGAGCAGAGGGAAGGGTGGGGTGGGGGGTCCCGGAGCGGAGCGGGTGTGTGGGGATGGGGTTCCTGGAGCAGAAGGGGTTTGGGGAGGGGAGTCCCGGAGCAGAAGGGGATGTTGGGAGGGGGGTCCCGGAGCAGAGGGGGTGTGGGGAGGGGAGTCCCGGAGCAGAAGAGGGTGTGGAGAGGGGCGGGGAGGGCGGGGGTTCTGGGAAGGGGAGTCCTGGAGCAGAGAGAAGGGTGGGGTGGGGGGTCCCGGAGCGGAGGGGGGGTGTGGAGAGGGTGGTCCCGGAGCGGAGGGGTGTGTGGGGATGGGGGTCCTGGAGCAGAAGGGGTTTGGGGAGGGGAGTCCCGGAGCAGAAGGGGATGTTGGGAGGGGTGTCCCGGAGCAGAGGGGGGGTGTGGGGAGGGGAGTCCCGGAGCGGAGGTGGTTTGGGGAGGGGAGTCCCGGAGCAAAAGGGGATGTTGGGACTAGGGTCCCGGAGCAGAGGGGGTGTGGGGAAGGGGGGTCTCAGAGCAGAGGCGGGTGTGGTGAGGGGGGTCCCGGAGGGGAGGGGGAGTGTGGGAGGGGGGTCCCGGAGTGGAGGGGGATGTGGAGAGGGGTGTCCCGGAGCACAGGGGTGTCCGGGGAGGGGGCCCCGGAGCGGAGGGGGGTGTGGGGAGGGGGGTCCTGCAGCCGAGGCAGGTGCGGGGAGGGGGTCCCGAAGCGGAGAGGGGTGTGGGGAGTGGGGTCCTGGAGCGAGGGGAGGGGGAGTGGAGATGAGGGGGTTGTGTGGGAAGGGGAGGCCCGGAGCGGAGGGGTGTGTAGGGATGGGGGTCCTGGAGTGGAGGGGGGTGTGGGGAGGGGAGTCCCGGAGTGGAGAGGGGTGTGTGGGAAGGGGAGGCCCGGAGCAGAGGGGTGTGTAGGGATGGGGGTCCTGGAGCGGAGGGGGGTGTGGGGAGGGGAGGCCCGGAGAGGAGGGGAGTGTAGGGAAGGAGTCCCGGAGCGGAAGGCAGTGTGGGGAGGGGAGTCCCGGAGCGGAGGGGGGTGTGTGGGCAGGTGGGGTTGGGGAGGGGGGGTTCCCGGACCAGAGTGGGGTGTGGGGAGGTGAGTCCCAGAGCGGAGGGGAGGGTGTGGGGAGAGGGGGTCCCGGAGCAGAGGGGGTGTGGGGAGTTGGGGCAGGGGGGTCGCATAGGCCGGTTCCTTGGCCTGGTCTGGTGTGGAGGCTTGGTTCTGGCACAGACCCTGGTGACAGAACAGTTAATCTCATACTTTTTTTATTTCCTTTTTCTTCTTACGTTGGACATTTAGTTATTATCCTTTCAACTTTTTACCAAGCACTGAAGTATCTGTACCTCAGTATCTTGTACCTAAGATGACAACACAAGCAATGACATTGCAAACGTTTCACTGCACTCATTCGAGTGCACATGGCAATGAAGTTAATTCAGTTTGATACACAGAGCGTGCCCATTCAGTCTGAGTCAATCAGGGAAGTACTGAATGTCTGCATCTCTTGCCTCAACTCCATAACAAGACGTGGAATGAGATGGAAGGGGGAGTCCCAAACAAATCTTTCAACAGGCAAGTCTACCTGGGGAGTGTGAGAGAAGTGGCAACTGTAAAAGAAAAGCTCTAGATGTGGTGGATGTGAACTTTGCATCTCACAGGCTACCTCTCCCTCAATCTCTCCCCTCACTACCTCTCCCTCAATCTCTCCCCTCACTACCTCTCCCTCAACCTCTCCCCTCACTACCTCTCCCTCAATCTCTCCCCTCACTACCTCTCCCTCGACCTCTCCCCTCACTACCTCTCCCTAAACCTCTCCCCTCACTACCTCTCCCTAAATCTCTCCCCTCACTACCTCTCCCTCAATCTCTCCCCTCACTACCTCTCCCTAAACCTCTCCCCTCACTACCTCTCCCTAAACCTCTCCCCTCACCACCTCTCCCTCAATCTCTCCCCTCACTACCTCTCCCTCGACCTCTCCCCTCACTACCTCTCCCTAAACCTCCCCTCACTACCTCTCCCTCAATCTCTCCCCTCACTACCTCTCCCTCGACCTCTCCCCTCACTACCTCTCCCTAAACCTCCCCTCACTACCTCTCCCTCAATCTCTCCCCTCACTACCTCTCCCTCGACCTCTCCCCTCACTACCTCTCCCTCAATCTCTCCCCTCACTACCTCTCCCTCAACCTCTCCCCTCACTACCTCTCCCTCAATCTCTCCCCTCACTACCTCTCCCTAAACCTCTCCCCTCACTACCTCTCCATAAACCTCTCCCCTCACTACCTCTCCCTCAATCTCTCCCCTCACTACCTCTCCCTCGACCTCTCCCCTCACTACCTCTCCCTAAACCTCCCCTCACTACCTCTCCCTCAATCTCTCCCCTCACTACCTCTCCCTCGACCTCTCCCCTCACTACCTCTCCCTCGACCTCTCCCCTCACTACCTCTCCCTAAATCTCTCCCCTCACTACCTCTCCCTCGACCTCTCCCCTCACTACCTCTTTATAAACCTCTCCCTTCACTACCTCTCCCTAAACCTCTCCCCTTACTACTTCTCCCTCACTACTTCTCCCTAAATCTCTCCCCTCACTACCTCTCCCTAAACCTCTCCCCTTACTACTTCTCCCTCACTACTTCTCCCTAAATCTCTCCCCTCACTACCTCTCCCTCAACCTCTCCCCCACTACCTCTCCCTAAATCTCTCCCCTCACTACCTCTCCCTCAACCTCTCCCCTTGCTACCTCTCCCTCAACCTCTCCCCACTACCTCTCCCTAAATCTCTCCTAATATCTCTTTATGAACCTCTCCCCTCACTACCTCTCCCTCAACCTCTCCCTCAACCTCACCCCTCGCTACCTCTTTATAAAGCCATCTCCTGGCTATCCTGATTTTTATTTGTTGTCTTGAGATTTTTGATAATACTCAGGAGAGGTCCTGTGGGACATTTTATTACATTAAATGGTTATTTAAATGTATGTTGTTATTGTTGTTGAATTGGCAATTAACTGGCTCAGTAAGCACATGGATAATGAGTGCAGTGCCTTTATTACTCTCTCAAGTCAGAGTCAAATTGTGGTTCTATCGCATCCCAAGCAATAAGAGCTTGGCAACACCAGACTAATGATTCAACTAAAAGGTGTCAAGGCACACTTTCTCATTCTCCTTCTGTCTCACCCTCCTTTTTCGCTCTCTCACTTTCTCTGCCCATTTATATAAATGATTTGGATGCGAGCATAAGAGGTGTAGTTAGTAAGTTTGCAGATGACACCAAAATTGGAGGTGTAGTGGACAGTGAAGAGGGTTACCTCATAGTACAACAGGATCTTGACCAGATGTGGCAGATGGAGTCTAATTTAGATAAATGCGAGGTGCTGCATTTTGGGAAAGCAAATCAGAGCAGGACTTATACACTTAATGGTAAGGTCCTACGGAGTGTTGCTGAACAAAGAGACCTTGGAGTGCAGGTTCATAGCTCCTTGAAAGTGGAGTCGCAGGTAGATAGGATAGTGAAGAAGGTATTTGGTATGCTTTCCTTTATTGGTCAGAGTATTGAGTACAGGAGTTGGGAGGTCATGTTGCGGCTGTACAGGACACTGGTTAGGCCACTGTTGGAATATTGTGTGCAATTCTGGTCTCCTTTCTGTCAGAAGGATGTTGTGAAACTTGAAAGGGTTCAGAAAAGATTTACAAGGATGTTGCCAGGGTTGGAGGATTTGAGCTACAGGGGAAAGCTGAATAGACTGGGGCTGTTTTAACCGGTTGCGTCGGAGGCTGAAGGGTGACCTTATAGATATTTATAAAATCACGAGGGGTTTGGATAGGATAAATCGACAAGTCTTTTCTCTGGGGTAGAGGAGTCCAGAACTAGAGGGCATAGGTTTAGGGTGAGAGGGGAAAGATTTAAAAGGGACTTAAGGGGCAATGTTTTCACACAGAGGGTGGTACATGTATGGAATGAGTTGCCAGAGGAAGTGGTGGAGACTGGTACAATTACAGCATTTAAAAGGCATCTGGATGGGTAAATGAATAGGAAGGGCTTAGAGGGATTTGGGCCGGGTGCTGGCAAATGGGACTAGATTGGGTTGGGATATCTGGTCAGCATGGATGGGTTGGACCATGCTGGACATCTTTGTGACTCTAAATGGATCGCAGCCTGTTTCAGTACTGAAATCCTTGGTTGCCTTTTTCCTGTTCCCACCATACAACTGTAGCATTTTAGCCCCCACTGCCACCATCAGCAGGGACTTGCTCACCTGATCCTCTTGCCCATCCCTCCCGTTCCTGTCGTCAGGAATCACTGAAGTCAGAGAGGACCCCTTCGGCAGCTCCCCGGGCCTACCAACCTGGGCCAAATGGCCTGCGTCCACACTGCAGAGATACAATGATTCTACGCTCTGCCTCTCGATGGGTCACTCCAAAACCAAGCAGAGGGCAAGTGTCATCTTTACGAGCATACAAAGTTGGGGTAGACTCATGAGCCTGCTTCGCCATTTAATAAGTCTGTGGCTGACATGATTGTAACCTTAACTCGCTATTCTTGCCTCCCTTGATAACCTTTCAAATGGGTTAATGGCTCAAAGAACTGAAGAGCCTACTCATGTTCTCCTTTTCTATGTTACCTCGTCTAACTAGGTTCTGGGTTACCAGGTTCTAACTCTGCCTTCAAAATAGCAAACATCTCTTATTTAGAGTCATAGAGCCATAGACATGTACAGCATGGAAACCGACCCTTGGATCCAACCCGTCCATGCCAACCAGATATCCCAACCCAATCTAGTCCCACCTGCCAGCACCCGGCCCATATCCCTCCAAACCCTTCCTATTCATATACCCATCCAAATGCCTCTTAAATCTTGCAATTGTACCAGCCTCCACCACATCCTCTGGCAGCTCATTCCATACACGTACCACCCTCTGTGTGAAAAAGTTGTCCCATAGGTCTCTTTTATATCTTTCCCCTCTCACCCGAAACCTATGCCCTCTAGTTCTGGACTCCCCCACCCCAGGGAAAAGACTTTGTCTATTTACCCTATCCATGCCCCTCTTAATTTTGTAAACCTCTATAAGGTCACCCCTCAGCCTCCGATGCTCCAGAGAAAACAGCCCCAGCCTGTTCAATCTCTCCCTATAGCTCAAATCCTCCAACATCTTTGTAAATCTTTTCTGAATCCTTTCAAGTTTCACAACATCTTTCCGATAGGAAGGAGACCAGAATTGCACGCAATATTCCAACCGTGGTTTAACCAATGCCCTGTACAGCCACAACATGACATCCCAACTCCTGTACTCAATATTCTGACCAATAAATGAAAGCATACCAAACGCCTTCTTCACTATCCTATCTACCTGTGACTCCACTTTCAAGGAGCTATGAACCTGCACTCCAACGTCTCTTTGTTCAGCAACACTCCCTAGGACCTTACCATTAAGTGTGTAAGTCCTGCTAAGATTTGCTTTCCCAAAATGCAGCACCTCGCATATATCTGAATTAAACTCATCTGCTACTTCTCAGCCCATTGGCCCATCTGGTCAAGACCCTGTTGTAATCTGAGGTAATCTTCTTCGCTGTCCACTACACCTCCAATTTTGGTGTCATCTGCAAACTTACTAACTGTACCTCTTATGCTCGCATCCAAATCATTTATGTAAATGACAAAAAGTAGAGGACCCAGCACCGATCCTTGTGGCACTCCACTGGTCACAGGCCTCCAGTCTGAACACCCTCTGTCTTCTATCTTTGAGCCAGTTCTGTATCCAAATGGCTCGTTCTCCCTGTATTCCATGAAATAACCTTGCTAATCAGTCTCCCATGGGGAACCTTGTCGAACGCCTAACTGCAGTCCATATAGGAGAAAGTGAGGTCTGCAGATGCTGGAGATCAGAGCTGGAAATGTGTTGCTGGAAAAGCGCAGCAGGTCAGGCAGCATCTAGGGAACAGGAGAATCGACGTTTCGGGCATTAGCCCGAAAGCCTGAAGAAGGGCTAATGCCCGAAACGTCGATTCTCCTGTTCCCTAGATGCTGTCTGACCTGCTGCGCTTTTCCAGCAACACATTTCCAGTGCAGTCCATATAGATCACATCTACCGCTCTGCCCTCATCAATCCTCTTTGTTACTTCCTCAAAAAATTCAATCAAGTTTGTGAGAGATGATTTCCCACGCACAAAGCCATCTTAGGATGGTGAATAGTTTCAAGAAGGGAATGGCGGTTTTCCAAGTGCCAACTGCCCTTGCCGTTTGAGGTGAGGGGGGTCACGGATTTGGAAGGTGCTGTCAAACTCCTCAGTGTTTCCCAGTTAATGGTACACACTGCTGTCATTATGCATCGGTGTTGGTGCGAGGGAGTGCTGGAAGTGTTGGACGGCATGTCGGTCAAGTGGACTGCTTTGCCCTGGATGGTGTTGAAGTTCTTGATGGAGTTCATCCAGGCAAGTGGGGAGAATTCCATCACACTCCTCACAGATGCTGGACTGGCTTTGGGGAGTCAGGAGATGAGTTACTTGCTGCAAAATTTCTAGCCTCTGACCCGCTCTTGTAGACACTGTGTTAATAAAGTTGGTCCACTTCAGTTTCTGGTCAGCGATAATCCCACAGTGGGGGGTTCAGTGATGCGTGGGGCAAAGGCACCAGCACATTCAGCTGGGCCAAATGGCCTACTTCTGTGCTGTTAATTCTACCTAGCTATCACATGATAGCTGGGTAGAATTTTTAGATAAATTCTGATATTTCTCACACACAGAATTCATAATCTTCTTTTGTGTTGTGGTGTCCCATGCGCTTCTGAGGGGGAAAATATTTCATTTTAGGGTGATGGTCACTTTAAGTTTCTCTGAGATATTTCTTGTAAAACACCTTGCTGTCAGAAACCGATGAGGAGAGCAAGCTGCTTGGGGGGTACACAGTAGAAAAAGGGTCCACCAAAGGCTGCTTTTCGGAATAAGTCGGTTCCTGGGTGCGATTCTGTCTTCGAGCAGTTTAAAGTTCAATTTAGGACAAATTGACTGCAGACCAATAAACATTCTGTTCCAGCAGAAGTCAGGTAAAATATTGAACAGTGGCTCAACATTTGTTATTTGCAGGACTCCACTAGGAAGTCTACAACAATATCACGATTAGAAGAGATTTGAAGGAAATTCTTGATCGGTTGTTACTGGACAGCCCAAAAAAATGACAACTTTTAAATGAGTCTTTGAAACAGTAATCAGACCAAATCATTAATCTTCCAGCTTCTGAAAGGTATATATCAAATAGGTGTAGAAGAAAATTTAAAAAGTTTGTTTTAAAGTGTAAAGCAATTATATTAATTGTGCTTTTAATATCATTAAAGTAACCAACTATGTAAGAAGGAGTAGTTATTATTATATACGTTCTTTGATTTTTATGTGGTAAGATTATTTTCATTTAAACTGTGAACCTTATGGCATTGCTCTTTCAATAAACACCTGGAATTTCAGATTCTGAAAAAAAACACTCATCATGTCACTGATTTTCACCAAGATCATGAAAAGTTTGAGAATCTAATCCAATTTCCTGGCACAAGTATGTGTCTCAGCCCTTGTCTGGTGTTAATCACACCCAGTTCTGTGGGAGCCCCACACACCCCTCTCACGCTTTCGAAAAGGAGAGCTGACACATGGAGCGTTATGTCGAGCTCTCCAGCCTCCTGCTTGTCTACCTTCAGTAAAGCGTTGACAGGTTTACCTTAGCTGCGTCTTGCAGGCTCTGAAGGCGGGTTCGCATGAGTTGCTGGAGCTCATCTGTCTGCTGGTGGAGGTTGGCCACGCGCTGAGACATTGCACCCGTCTGATGCACATCACTGACGCTGTCTAACTTCTCACCCATGGCCTGCAGATCACTCTGGATTTCCTCCGATTCACGTAGGGTGGCCTGCAAATGGAAATAAAGACCTGGGATCGATATAGAGCCTTAGACATCTTGGAGCATCCAACAATCAACCAAGGAATCCCTACAGCGTGGAAGCAGGTAATTCGCCCATCGATTACACACCAATCCTCCGAACAGCATCCCACCCAGATTCGCTTCCCCTACCTCATCCCTGCAACCCTACATTTCCCATAGCCAACCCACCTGGGCTGCACATCATTGAGCAACAGTCAATTCACCTAATCTAAACATCTCTGGACTGTGGGAGAGAACAGGAGCAGCCAGAGATGTGGGGAGAATGTGCAACCTCCAAACAGACAGTCACCCAAGGGTGGAATCCAACCTGGGTCCCCAGCACTGTGAGGTAGCAGGGCTAACCACTAAGCCACCCTTAAGTCCAAATTTTTATTGGATTCAAATTCTACCATGGCATTCGAACCGTGGTTCCCAGAATATTACAGCACAGGCTTGGAGGGCCGAAGGGCCTGTTCCTGTGCTGTTTTGTTCTTATTACCTGGATCTACGTGATAATGTCACTGACTCCCCATTAATCAAATGCAATTAGTGTCATTAGTGCAAATAAATGTGAACAAACTGCTCGGGGATTTCCGGTGAACAGTCAATGATAGGAATACAGAGGTAAATATTGGATGTGAAAAGCATGACTGCATTTATACAGCAATTTTCATGTCCTCACTCCGTCCTGAAGTGCTTGACAATGACTTATGCATTTTTTGAATTACAATCGATCATTTGTTGTAATGTGCAGCAGATTGATGCATTTGAAAGTTCCACAGGTAGTGACAGAAGTGACCAGATCACATTCTTATACTGGTCATCGGACAAGTAGAATAAAAAGATGACCCCAGGGCTGCTCCCTCTCATTAGAAAGATAGAGAGCGAGAGAGAGAGAGAGAGAGAGGACGAGTGGTGAGCTTAACCTGAAGGTCCAAACACCTCAAACCTTTGTGGTAACTTCAGCCAGTGAGGACGAGTATTCACTCAGACACCAGGGAGAGAACTTCTTATCGTTCTTCAAGATTGCAATGGGACCTGCTACATCCCCCCCCCCTGCCCCCAGTTTAACATCTAATCCAATTGCCAGTGCCTTTCACAGTGCACTCGGTACAGCATGGAAAATCCAACACGATGTGGGTGATCTACAGTCACCTACGTACCCTGACTGTATCCAGCAACCACAGCTGCAGGTACTGACACATCTGCAGGACAGGAGCGCTCTGCAGTGACTCTGCCCGAGAGGAGGAGGCAAGGCCATCTGGCCTCACGGACAGAAGTTGCTGAAGGTTTGTGAGTTGGTCGTTAACTTGGGCCACGTGTACAAAGCAGCAGCTTAACAAATTTGTGTCCTACCTGATAGGTAATCAGTTGGTCATTGAGCTGAGCTGCACAATGCCAACTGATCGCACTGTACCCGAGATCCTTGGCTTTCTCCAACCACTTCAGCACAAACTCAAGCATCTCATGGAATTCCTCCAACTGTGAAGCAGCCTGATGAGGTTAAGAGGAGCAGCAGGTTAGATTAGAACAGACACTACACACATACACATATACCAGAGCAACACAGAAACAGACAGACACCAACACAGCACAACCACCGACACAATACAGACAGCACCCAGACACTGACACAACACAGACACTGCAACACAACAGACACAGACAGCACCCAGACACTGACACAATACAGACACTGCAACACAACAGACACAGACAGCACCCAGACACTGACACAGTGCAGACACTGCAACACAACAGACACAGACAGCACCCAGACACTGACACAACACAGACACTGCAACACAACAGACACAGACAGCACCCAGACACTGACACAATACAGACACTGCAACACAACAGACACAGACAGCACCCAGACACTGACACAATACAGACACTGCAACACAACAGACACAGACAGCACCCAGACACTGACACAGTGCAGACACTGCAACACAACAGACACAGACAGCACCCAGACACTGACACAGTGCAGACACTGCAACACAACAGACACAGACAGCACCCAGACACTGACACAACACAGACACTGCAACACAACAGACACAGACAGCACCCAGACACTGACACAATACAGACACTGTAACACAACAGACACAGACAGCACCCAGACACTGACACAACACAGACACTGCAACACAACAGACACAGACAGCACCCAGACACTGACACAATACAGATCCGCAACACAACAGACACAGACAGCACCCAGACACTGACACAATACAGACACTGTAACACAACAGACACAGACAGCACCCAGACACTGACACAACACAGACACTGCAACACAACAGACACAGACAGCACCCAGACACTGACACAATACAGACACTGCAACACAACAGACACAGACAGCACCCAGACACTGACACAATGCAGATACTGCAACACAACAGACAGGCAGCACCCAGATACTGACACTGCGCAGACACTGCAACACAACAGACACAGACAACACCCAGACACTGACACAATACAGACTCCGCAACACAACATACGCAGACAGCACCCAGACACTGACACAACGCAGACACTGCAACACAACAGACACAGACAGCACCCAGACACTGACACAGTGCAGACACTGCAACACAACAGACACAGACAGCACCCAGACACTGACACAGTGCAGACACTGCAACACAACAGACGCAGACAGCACTCATACACTGACACACTACAGACTCTGCAACACAACAGACACAGACAGCACCCAGACACTGACAGTGCAGACACTGCAACACAACAGACACAGACAGCACCCAGACACTGACACAATACAGACACTGCAACACAACAGACACAGACAGCACCCAGACACTGACACAGTGCAGACACTGCAACACAACAGACACAGACAGCACCCAGACCCTGACACAATACAGACACTACAACACAACAGACACAGACAGCACTCAGACACTGACACAATACAGACACTACAACACAACAGACACAGACAGCACCTAAACACTGACACAATACAGACACTGACACACAACAGACACAGACAGCACCCAGACACTGACACAGTGCAGATATTGTAACACAACAGACACAGACAGCACCCAGACACTGACACAATACAGACACTGCAACACAACAGACACAGACAGCACCCAGACACTGACACAATACAGACACTGCAACACAACAGACACAGACAGCACCCAGACACTGACACAATACAGACACTGCAACACAACAGACGCAGACAGAACCCAGACACTGACACAATACAGACACTGCAACACAACAGACACAGACAGCACCCAGACACTGACACAATACAGACACTGCAACACAACAGACGCAGACAGAACCCAGACACTGACACAATACAGACACTGCAACACAACAGACACAGACAGCACCCAGACACTGACACAATACAGACACTGCAACACAACAGACACAGACAGCACCCAGACACTGACACTATACAGACAGTGCAAAACAACAGGCACAGACAGCACCCAGACACTGACACAATACAGATCCGCAACACAACAGACACAGACAGCACCCAGACACTGACACAATACAGACACTGACACACAACAGATGCAGACAGCACCCAGACACTGACACAATACAGACACTACAACACAACACACAGACAGCACCCAGACACTGACACAATACAGACACTACAACACAACACACAGACAGCACCCAGACACTGACAGACTGCAGATCCTGCAACACAACAGACACAGACAGCACCCAGACACTGACACACTACAGACACTGTAACACAACAGACACAGACAGCACTAAGACACTGACACAATACAGACACTGCAACACAACAGACACAGACAGCACTAAGACACTGACACAATACAGACACTGCAACACAACAGACACAGACAGCACCCAGACACTGACACTATACAGACACTGCAACACAACAGACAGGCAGCACCCAGACACTGACACAGTGCAGATACTGCAACACAACAGACACAGACAGCACCCAGACACTGACACAATACAGACACTGCAACACAACAGACACAGACAGCACCCAGACACTGACACAGTGCAGATACTGCAACACAACAGACACAGACAGCACCCAGACACTGACACAGTGCAGATACTGCAACACAACAGACACAGACAGCACCCAGACACTGACACAATACAGACACTGCAACACAACAGACACAGACAGCACCCAGACACTGACACAATACAGACACTGCAACACAACAGACCAGACAGCACCCAGACACTGACACAATACACACACTGCAACACAACAGACCAGACAGCAACACAGATATTAAACAGCGACACAGACACACAATACAATGCTAATATACAGAAGTGACAGATGAGTTGCAGTCCATACTGGGCAGGATCCTGACAACATGGTTTTGTACTGAGATGGAGTTATTGGAGGATGGGGAGAGACAAGGAAAAGCTGGAGTGATCGAGCTGTTCATGGCTAGAGGTGACTAGACAAATCGTCAAACGCCATCACAATGGAAACACTATTTTGGAAAACTTGTCCCCTCTTCTGTTTTCACTAGCAATTTCCCCATCCTCCTGAAGGTGCCGGGTCTGGTATCACAGTTTTCTGATCCCTTTCAGCAGCTTGTCGTGCCTGAGGTTGGACACGAGTGTTGGCTCATCCTAGTCATTCACAAGAGAGTGAACCGCTGCCTGCAGCCTCCACCACCACCCATTCCCCAAGGACCTTCATCCTACAGTGGGTTGTAATCCACCTTAGCAGCTACCAACCATCACCTTTCATCAAGGAGAACACATACAATGCTTGGTTATTTCTGTTCTGTCCGCAAATCCTTCTGGGACTCATGCCCAGCTCATGTCTCCTCGAAAATCCCTCCTAGCTAGAGGTCCACATCCACATTCCTCAATCTATCTGTGCCATTTCCAAGCAAAATCTTCATCCCTCTGACCACATTCTCTCAACGTACTCCCCTAGCCCCTCTGCCTTTCTACGTCTCCCACCATCATTAAAGGCTCATATTTCAACCACCTTTCATCACCCCTCGATGCCCCCTCCATCGCTCAGGCTCCACTTCCTACGTTCTCTCCTTTGAGGCACCAGTGAGTGTTGTGTAAAGCAGCACAGGATCCTTAAGATCCATCTCGGTGAGCAGGCGGGCATCAATTTAATGTCTCTTTTGAAAGACAGCACCTCCGATAACACAGAAGTCCCCCAGCACTGCGCCTTCACAGGTCTCAGTGGAAGCTGAACCTTTCAACCGTCTGACTCAGAAGTGCTACCAACTTTAACTAATTTTTGCAACGTACCTTAAACTGATGTTTTTGGAGTACCTCACATTGCCCTACTAACTGATCTTTACTGCATAACCTTAAAGGACCTTCTGTTATTACTTGCTGTGCACCTCAAATTATTTTCTGATCTCTTGTATATGATATGAATCTGTCACAGAACAGAAGGACCCACAGGGTCCAAACTTTGCCTCACTGTTTCTGACGAAGCAAAGTGTTGCTTTTACTGAATCTGAAGTCAGAGAGAACCAATCACTGGGGACTGTGCTGGAAGTAGAAACAATGATAGTAGAAACATTTGGCCCTTTGAGACTGTGGTGCCATTCAATATGATCATCCAGTGGAGAGCCTGGGAGTGTCCATTAATCCCTGGAAATAACTGAATCCCAGGAACATGCTCAAACACCAGCTGAAGTTCCATTCGCGTCAGCGACAGTTCAGGAAGCTGCTCCTGGGAATTTCGAGCACGATAGGGTTTGATGAAGATCTGTGGGTGCGATGACCACGGACAGAAGTTTACAATCACCCCCACCAGGCCAGTTTGGAAGCTGGCGGGATACATGGGTTTCATAGAATACAACGAGTGCCCTTTCCAACATCGACATGACCACTCCCAAAAACTGTATCCCATTTTACAGAGGGGGGGAAGGAAGGGGAATTTGAGAGTGGAGATCTTGAACTGACAATTGTCCCAAAGTGGCTGATTATTGGTCACATCAGGGCCTCACCTCACCACTGCTGCTGTTGGACTTGGTGCAGGAGAGGCCCAGACAGAGTAAGTCGCTGGCAGCTTAGGCTTCCTGCGGTGGTCTCTTCCTTGGAGGGTTCACCCTCTGTCCATGTAAGGCACCAAACACACCCCCACCCGTGCACCCCTCATCACCTCGAAAGTCAAAGCCAACACCCCTCCCCACTTAACCTTCCCCACCCCGGTCTCTCAAATCCAGCCCACAAATTCTCAAACCCCTCCCCCAATTCCACCCACCCCCCTCACTGGTGCCTGGCAGCCTGGTCCCACCATTCATGCTAATAGTTGGCACTCCATTAAGTTCCCCTTCTCCAGGGGCTGACTGCAGTCCCAGTTGTGGCCACCACTCGTGCCTGGCGCTGTTGTGACTACAGGGCTTCCGTGTGGACACCAGCTCTGTCAGGCAGCAGTCCTCCCTGGAGAAGACTGGGAGTGGGGAGGTAGCTGAAATCACGCCCTGACCCAGTGAACGCACCACCGATCAGTAAATGGGTATCGGGCGGCTTATATTGGTGGGGATGGGAATCAACACCTCAGTTGGCGGGGCAGGAAACTATACCATCCACGATGGTCCTGTCAGTCAGGCTGGGAGTCTCTGGGGTGCACTGCAAAGGGATCAGGACAGAACAAAGAACAGCCCAGTGCAGGAATAGACTCTTCATCCAACAAGACTGCACTGACGCATGATGTCCTTTCGGAACTATAAACCTTTCGCCTCCACACGGTCCATATGCCTCTATTCCCTGCCTGTTCTTGTATCTGTCAGGATGCCTCTTAAACAGTGCTATTGCATCTGACTCCACCACCTCCTCTAGCAGTGCATTTCAGGCACTTACCACCCTCTGTGTTAAAAAGAAAACATGCCTCTTACATCTCCTATAAACTTACCCCCTTTTACCTAAAACCTATGTCCCCTGGGAAAAAGCTCCGACTATCTATCATATCCACGTCTCTCATAATTTTGTAAACTTCTTTCAGGTCACCCCTCAGCTTCTGACATTCAAGTCAAAACAACTCAATCTGTCCTCATAGCTAATACCCTCTAAAACAAGGCAACATCCTGGTAAACCTTTTCTGTACCTTCTCCAAAGCCTCCACATCCTTCAGGTAGTGTGGTGACCAGAACTGTACTCAATATTCCAAATGTAGCCTAGCTAAAGTTCTAGTTAGGCAGGACTTCAGCATCTTGAGGAATGGAGATCTAAGAAACTGGAGCAGGAGGAGGCCTCAAAACTGTTCCTGAATTCAATTAGATCTTGATCGATCTGGACTTCAACAATAACCTGGCTTGGTTCCTTATCTCTTTATTAACCTTACCGTTCAAAATTACATCAGTCCCAATTTTGAACATTTCATGTGGTTGAATTGATTGACTCAGCGGTAGTTCTGGATTTCCACTGCTCTGGACATGAAAAAGTACTTGCTAATGTCCACCCAGAATGACGCAGCTCCAACTGATTAGATTAGATTAGATTCCCTACAGTGTGGAAACAGGCCCTTCAGCCCAACCAGTCCACACCAACGAGTCACCCACCCAGACCCATTTCCCTCTGACTAACGCCCCTACCACTATGGGCAATTTGGCATGGCCAATCCACCTGACCTGCACATCTTTGGACTGAGGGAGGAAACTGGAGCACCCGGAGGAAACCCGCACAGTCACAAGAAGAACGTGCAAACTCCACACACACAGATGCCCGAGGCTGGAATCGAACCTGGGTCCCTGGTGCTGTGAGGCAGCAGTGCTAACCACTGAGCCACCATATCACCCTCCCACAAGAGGAAGGAATTTCTATTTACCTAATCAAATATCATAAACACCTCAAGTGAACCTCTCTTAAACATCCACATTTAAGCCTAGACTATGCAACAATTGTGAACCCTTTTAGCTCCATTGCAGGGGAAAGACAGGCAGGAATTAAAAGCAATAATGTTCTGAAAACACAAATTGCATTGCGATGACGTGAAGGGGGCAGATTTTGAGCTGTGTGCACAGCTGACATTGCTTACCTTGTTAAGTTTGGAGGCTCTGTACTCGGTCTCCTTAAAGACCTGCTGATACAGACTCGAGAGCTTGATCATGTCATCGGTCAGACACTTGCTCTGATGAGGGTTCTGCTCTGTGAAATCCTGTATTGTTGCGTCCAGTTCCACAAGTTTCACATTGCAGCTGTCCACCTTGTCCCATAGTCTCTGCAAAAGCCAAATCACCTCACAATCAAACCTCCATGGCTCCCTCCCAGATTAAATTGGGATGTGTACAGAATACATAAATGATTTGGATGTGAGCATAAGAGGTAAAGTTAGTAAGTTTGCAGATGACACCAATAGTGGGCGGCACGGTGGTTAGCACTGCTGCCTCACAGCGCCAGAGACCTGGGTTCAATTCCCGCCTCAGGCGACTGACTGTGTGGAGTTTGCACATTCTCCCCGTGTCTGCGTGGGTTTCCTCTGGGTGCTCCGGTTTCCTCCCACAGTCCAAAAATGTGCAGGTCAGGTGAATTGACCATGCTAAATTGCCTGTAGTGTTAGGGGCAGGGGTAAAAATGTAGGGGAATGGGTCTGGGTGGGTTGCGCTTTGGCGGTTCGGTGTGGACTTGTTGGGCCGAAGGGCCTGTTTCCACACTGTAAGTAATCTAATCAATATTGGAGGTGTAATGGACAGTGAAGAAGGTTACCTCAGATTACAACAGGAGCTTGATCAGATGGGCCATGGGCTGAGAAGCGGCAGATGGAGTTTAATTCAAATAAATGCGAGGTGCCAAGTTTTGGGAAAGCAAATCTTATTAGGACTTATACCCTTAATGGTAAGGTCCTAGAGAGTGTTGCTGAACAAAGAGACCTTGGAGTGCAGGTTCATAGCTCCTTGAAATTGGAGTCGCAGGTAGATAGGATAGTGAAGGCGGCGTTTAGTATGCTTTCCTTTATTGGTCAGAGTATTGAGTACAGGAGTTGGGAGGTCACGTTGTGGCTGTACAGGACATTGGTTAGGCCACTGTTGGAATATTGCGTGCAATTCTGGTCTGTTTCCTATCAGAAGGATGTTGCGAAACTTGAAAGGGTTCAGAAAAGATTTACAAGGATGTTGCCAGGGTTGGAGGATTTGAGCTATAGGGAGAGGCTGAACAGGCTGGGGCTGTTTTCCCTGGAACGAAGGCTGAGGGGGTGACCTTATAGAGGTTTATAATATCATGTGGGGCATGGATAGGATAAATAGACAAGGCATTTTCCCTGGGGTGGGGGAGTCCAGAACTAGAGTGCATACGTTTCAGGTGAGAGGAGAAAGATATAAAAGACACCTAAGGGACAACGTTTTCACACAGAGGGTGGTACGTGTATGGAATGAGCTGCCAGAGGAAGTGGTGGAGGCTGGTACAATTATAGCATTTAAAAGGCATCTGGATGGGTATATGAATGGGAAGGGTATGGAGGGATATGGGCCGGGTGTTGGCAGGAGGGACTAAATTGGGTTGAGATATCTGGTCGGCATGGAAGAGTTGGACCGAAGGGTTTGTTTCCGTGCTGTACATCTCGATGACCAAATGACATATTGCCCAGGCTTTCTGTGTCTGCCATTGTCCATGTGGTAGTACTCTCTCCTGTCTGGTTCAGATACTTGTGGGTTCGGGTCTTACTCCAGATCAGGTACATCGTTCTTTGAAAGTTGCATCACATATAGACAGAGTGGCAAAGAAGGAATTAAGCATGTTTGCCTTCATTGCCCAGAGCATTGAGTATAGGAGTTGGGAGATTAAGTTGTGGTTGTACAGGACACTGGCAGGACCACTCCTGGAATACTGTGTGCAGTTCCGATTGCCCTGCTATAGGAAGGATACTATTAAATTGGAGAGGGCACAGAAAGGATTTGCCAGGATGTTCCCGGAAACGGAGGATTTGAGGAGAGGCTGGATAGGCTAGGACTTTTTTCACTGGAGCGTAGGAGGTCGAGGTGTGACTTTATAAAGGTTTATTAAACCATAAGGGGCACAGATAAGGTGAATAGCAAAGGTCTTTTCCCTTGGGTGGGGGAGTCCAAAACTAGAGGGCACAGGTTTAAGGTGAGAAGGGCGAGATTTACAAGGACTTGAGGGGCAACATTTTCACAAAGGGTAGTGCATATATGGAATTAATTGCCAGAGGAAGTAGTAGATTCAGGTACAGTTACAACATTCAAAAGGCATTTGGACAGGTTCATGAATAGAGGAGAACGTGAGGACTGCAGATGCTGGAGATCAGAGCTGAAAATGTGTTGCTGGAAAAGCGCTGCAGGTCAGGCAGCATCCAAGGAGCAGGAGAATCGACGTTTCCGGCATGAGCCCTTCTTCCGGAAGGATTTCCAGCAACACATTTTCAGGTTCATGAATAGGGAAGGTTTAGAGGGATATAGGCCAAAAGCTGGCAAATGCGATTAGTTTAGTTTGAGTAACTTGGTCGGCATGGATGTGTGGGACTGAGGGGTTTGCTTCCATGCTGTATGTTCTGTGACCTGGCTGACTCCTCTGCACGGGTCAGAGCAGTACTGCTCCACCACAGTGTCCACCTTGCAGTTGGAAGGTTTACTGAACTGATGGCTCGGTTCACCGTCTCACATTTAAGATCCAGTTACTTTGATGGAAAGCAGGGGAGTTCTTGCTGCTCTCCTGCCAGCGTTAATCACTCAACGAGATGCCACTTAAAAATAGATTATCCAGTCATTATCTTGTAGGATCTTGCTGTACGCAAACTGGCTGTCGTGTTGCCCTCATTATAACAGGGCCAACATTTTTAAAAAGCCTTTCTTTGGCTGTAAACTGCTTTGGGGCACCCCGGGGTGTACTATTTCAAGTTCTTCCTTCTTTTAACCGTCCACTGTGAGTACATAGGGTATGTTTCAAAGTCAAAAAGTGTGGCGCTGGGGAAGCACACCGGTCAGGCAGCATCCAAGGAGCAGGAGAGTCAACGTTTCGACCATAAGCCCTTCATCAGTAACCATCACATTCCTAATGAAAGGCTTATGCTTGAAACGTCAACTTTCCTGCTCCTCGGATGTTGCCTGACCAGCTGTGCTTTTCCAGCACCACACTCTCGACTCTAATCTCCAGCATCTGCAGGCCTCACTTCTTCCAGGGTAGGTTTCAAAGCTGGTTGGTCCCTCAATTAACAGCCAGGAATCAGGCGTAGTACCAGACATTGCCTGTGGCATAGTTCAGAAGGATCGGGTCTACTCAGGGGCTGGGTCATCAATAAAGAGCCAGGTCAGAGCCGGGAATTGGAACCTGTGGCTTAGCTAGAAGTAACACCAAGAGAGGATAGGGAGGACCATGTCTAACCAGGGAGTAGCAATCTACGTGGTGAGTTTTAACTGGACACTACTATTCTCGATATAAAAAAAGGATGATTCTGAAGGAAACGACTGAACAGCAGCAGCTCCTTCACCAAATTGTTAGCTTTTCTTCATTTTATGAGCTGGAATCTTTCTGGTGTCAGGATATGGAGGTTCAGACCGAACAGAACAGGGATGAAACACTGGAATCATTTCCGGAACTTACTGAATGCTGCAGTGTCAGACCTTTTTATATGAATGATCTGGAGTGGACAAAATCATAGAATGCTTACAGTGTGAAAGCAGGCCATTCGGCCCATCAAGTCCTCACCGATCCCACCCGGCCCCAAAACAGCATCCCACCTGACAAATCCCCTTGCCCGAACCATGCAACCTTACCACTAACCCACCTAGCTTGCACATCCTGGCACACTATGGGCCAATTTAGCACAGCCAATTCACCCTAACCTGCACATCTTTGAACGGTGGGAGGAAACCGGAGCACCCAGAGGAAACCCATGCAAACACGGGGAGAATGTGTAAAAACCACACAGGCAGTTGCCTGAGGGTGGAGTCGAACCTGGCTCGTTGGTGCTGTGAGTCATTATACTACCTGTTGTACTGAAGGTGAGGAAGCAAGAGAATAGCTGGGCTGTATGGCTTTGAGGATGCTCATCGAACCTTGTAGTGTGTGTAGCTATAGAATATATACACTATTCATTGTAAGGTGCTGTATGCTAAAGACATTAAAATTTACGTCTTGTGTCGCGAACAAATAAATGAAATAAACTGGCCCTGTTTTACCTTGTGCTCAATCTTGGCTTGTACAATATCAGTTCCTTTCTCCTTCAGCTTTTTGGAGATGTCATTCAATTCATCAGAGATCTGCTGCATCCTGCAGTTAAAGTCCAGGGTCACTGCCTGCATTTGCTGAGCTTCTCCTTCTTTCAAATTCACCTGAAGAGTGAGGGCATCAAACATTAATATTAGGAGGGTCTCAACTCGCAGTCAACACAATCTGAACCAGCTTCCCGGTTTCCGACTGGGAGCTCCTCAACGTCTTTTCTGGAAAGGGCTACGCTGGGTGCTGAAGAAAACTCTCAGACTCGGACCTTGCGAACTGATTAGTTTATTACACGTCATATCATGGGGAATTCACCGTCCTAATTGTGGCTCGGTGTTATCCCGAAGTACATCAGGATACTACAGGATGATAGAGAGAAAACAGCTTGGATCTGACCATTAATTCCACAGTTTGGCAAGTTGGTACTGAATTAGAGGTTAGTCATTAAGTTCAAAACTAAAGCACTATTATGCATTCCACAATCAAGTGGTCAAGTGGTATTACCACCTGCTCTAGTTACACGGATTGCTAACATTAAGCAGAGATATCCCTAATTGGCTGAATAACTGTGAAGAGGCAATAACTAGAGAAGGAAGGGGGACTAATTGGAAAGTCTATGTCAGCTTGACTGGTTCTACAGCCTGCGCTGATCATTCAGCAAAGGGAGGAGACACTATCTTGAGAAGGAAGATAAGGACAACCTTTCACATTACCTTATAGTAAGGAATGCATAGCCAGCAAAGTTCTGGCTGGGGACACAAAATGGAACTCTCAGCCGAATCAGGAAAATGGCTTCCAGGCTAAATAATGTTAACTTTTCCCCAACAATGGGGATGGAGTGGGGCTGGACTAGCGTGTTGGGAAGAGAAGAGGATAAGCAGGTTCTGAGATAAAAACAAATAGCATTAATTTGTTTCAATGTAAAATGACTTCAATGTAAACAAGTCTGAGATGATCCAATTTGGACCAATAAAGGATAGATCAGGGAACTTTCTAGATGGCACCAAGTTAAATAGAGTAGATGTCCAAAGAGACTTGAGGGTTTAGGTGCAAAGATCATTAAAATGCCAGATTCAACTGCAGAAAATCATTAGGAAAACTAATGGAATACTGGCCTTTAGATCTAGGGATTCGCTATGCAAGGTGCAGTGATGCAAAACCCTGGTTAGGTACCACTTGGAGTACTGTGGGCAGATCTGGACACCACACCTTAAGAAGGATGTATTGGCCTTGGAGGGAGAACGATGCAGGTTTACAAGAATGATATCTGGACTTCAGGGGTTAGGTTATCAGGAGAGATGAGACAAATTAGGCCTCTTTTCTGATTAAAGTCTTCAAGATGTTAACAGGACAAGACAGGGTAAAGAGAAACTATTTCCACTGGTTAGCGATTCATCAAGTAGGGAGCATAGTCTGAGAATTGGGCCAGACCGTTCAGGAGAGATGTTAGGAAGCACTTTTACACACAAAGGCTGATGGAGATTTGGAACTTTCTTCCACAAATGGCAGTGGTTACTGGCCTAGTTGTTAATTATAAATCTGAGATAGATAAATTTTTGTTAAGCAAAACATATTAAAGGCTAAGGGACAAAGGCAGGTAGATGGAGTGAGGCAACAGATTAATTAAAGGGTGGAATGAGCTTGAGGGGCCGAATGGCCTACTCCTGTTCCAATGCTTTTCTAAAGATAATTCAAGACTTAACCTTATTGATATGGACAGAACCACCTGTCACAGTCAGTCACATTGATTTTTATGAGCAGTTCAAGCTACACGTTTTTAAAACAAGCATTCACCATGGGACAAGATGTCCCAATCCATTATTCTATTTCATAGACAACCAGCACTTTTAGCTAATGGGTGCCATCCTCACCTCCCCCCATCCCCTTCCCCTTCCTCCCCCCTCCATCCCCAATCTCCACGCATGCTGGATTCCGGGGAGATTTTATCGCTGCTCTTTCACTGTCACTGGGTCAAAATCTTGGAACGCCGTCCCTAACAGCATTGTGAGTGTGCCAAAACACTATGAGCTGCTGGAGCTTGGGAAAGCAACTCATCTCCAAGGGCCACCGGGCACGGGTAACAAAAGCTCACTTCACCCGCCACACCTGCATCCCGTGAAGGAATGAAGAAACGGGGAAGATAATTGGGAGTAAACATCTCTCCGCAGGGAGAAATCGCAGATAAACATCACACCGGTTTGTCCTCCAGCTGCTGTATGCTCTTTACCCAAAGTGAATCGTCCTTGTGAGGCAGTGAAACAGTGGACGCCCGACACTTGAGCCGAAATGACAGCAACTTTGGGGCAAATGAGTGTCCCCTAATGATGATAGCAGAGTATGAAGCAATTGACCAAGATCAAAGCCTTGCCTTGACTCAGCTTGGAGAGAAGTCGGTCAGCAACTAATGCTCAACTCTGCTCTCACTTAAGTGATCTGAGCTCTCTGTGGAAAAATCCAGCCACGGCAAAATGCAATGAAACAAACAGTTCTTTTATATTTTGTTAAAGTATGACTTAAATCAGAAGAGAATGTAATGACTGAAGTGTTTTCATTATGTGAGAACCCATTGTCTTTTTTCAAAAACTTGCTGTTGAGGTATGGACATCCCTGAAGGTTGACATTTTATCATCTTGGTCACTGCCCTTCAGAAGGGCACTATGCATCACCACTGTCTTCTCAAGCTCCCTAACTACTGCTGGAAGGCAAACAATTGGTACTTCCTAAAATACAAGATTGTGAATAAAAACCTAAAGAACTGCAGATGCTGTATCTCAGAGACAAAAAACAGAAATCGCTGGAAAAGCTGGCAGGTCTGGCAGCATCGGCGGAGAGAAATCACGGCTAACATTTCAGGTCGAGTGACTCTTCCTCAGAATTCTGAGTGTTCGACTGTCACACTTGTACCTCAGTCAAGGGACTCCAAACCATTTCCCGTGGTGTCTGTACAAAATGTCTCAACAGCTGTGAATCGCTCCCTAGCGTTCAGCCCTGGGAGGTGAGCATCAGGACGTGACAAGGCCAGCATTTCTTGCCTATCCCATGAAGTGGTAAGATACACCTCCTTCCCTAACCAGTGCCATCCACAGAGTGACAATGTGCTCGCATTGATGCAGAGCGGAATTTTGGGATGTTGACCCAGTGGCCACAAAAGGTATAACCATGTGTATCCAAGTTGAGACATTCTATGATTTGGAGGAAGATTTGGAGGTAATGGCATTCACATGTGCCTGCTACCCTTGCCCTTCTAGGGCCTGTGGGCTTGAGAGCTGTTTCCCAAAGTGGTCCAGACCGATTCCTGCGATGGTACACTGGCCATGGGGAAGAGTGAGGACTTTGTGGTGGTGGAGTGACCCCCCCCAGGGGAAAAGCCTCCAATGGTGCTGGGTTCGAACTTTACCTGTTCCTCAATGGCTCCAAGGGCCAGGGTGACCTCAGCCAATTGTTCCGAGAGCTCGGATGGCAGAATAGTGTAAAGCTCCAGGTATTTATCGCGTTGTCGATCTCCCAGTTGCGCCACAGTCTGATGTCGAGCAGCTACCTCGGTGTGAAGTTCCTAAACATAAGAGATTGCATTTTAGCAGCAGAAAGATATCCTAATTCCTTCGATTTAAATAAAGAAAATCAATCAGCAAAGACAAAATACCATTGTCGTTCAGTAAACATGACAAAGTCCAGGGTCACAGGAGTCATTTACTATAATTGAAATCTTCCTGGTGCAAATCCAGTTGGATAAATTTTCAGCTTGACCATTTTTCTTCTGAATCTCCTGGTTATATTTTTTTCCAGCTTAGAGTCACTCCTCAACTGAGGAGATTCTAACCCCCTTTTTTAAAAACTCCAACATGACCACCAAACAGCAGGAGTGCTTATTTATTCCCCAGCACCCATGTCGTGTGCGTGCCGATGTGGGACACAATGAAGAACAACGAGTGCAGAAATCTTTATTCATATCCCACCACCAGGAAGACCCAAGTGGTCAGCGACAACCAATGCCCTTTTCAACACTGAGTGATCAAAAAGGTGAAGGGGAGGGCAGGGATTCAGCCTCACTATATTGGTTTCCGATATCACCTCCTCCATGTAGAATCCTCATCCCGGTTTTCAAATCCCCTCCACAGTCTCACTCTTCCCAAGCACCAGATTTGCCCCCAGCCCCGTAACCCTTTGGGACTGCTCTCCTACCCATGAGGACATGGTAGCATTGTGGTCAAGATCCTGGACTCATAAGTCAGAGAGCCATGTTAATGCTCTAGATTCATGAGTTCAAGACTCACAACAACATATATATATTTAATTAGATATATTTAATTAAAGAATAACTTGCTTATCTCATTAACAATCAATAAAATTGTCATTAAAATCTACCTGGTTCACTAATATCACATGTAACTCCCCACACACAGCAACACCATTGACTCTAGACTGGCCTAACTAAGCTGTTCAGTTACAAGGTGTTCATCAGCACCTGCTGAAGGATAATTACGGGTGGGTAAGAAATGCTGGCCTTGCCAGCGATGCCCACATCATAAGAATAAGTGAAATACCCTCCTCCATTTCTGGCCTTTTGTGCATCACTGTTATGAAGATCCGGGTGGACCTTCAAGAAAGTGAAGGACTTGGCAAATACACTGAGCGCTGGAGAATTTACCAAGTAACATTTGATTCAGAACAAACAAACACAAAAAACACAAATTTGAATTTGACCAATCAGTTTAAATTATACCCAAAAAAATGTCAAACTCCAATCCAGTTTGAATTGAGTATACTGACAATCTTAAAAGCCAATGACACAATCCGATGCTTTGGGACTGGGGAAAATTGAACAATTGAAAGGAGAGCTGCCAAGCCCTACATTGTAAACAGACTGCTTGAAAAATAGCTCTCTTAACAATACCCTTTCGATCAGTAACCTGTGATTCAGAAATTCCGAAGAAGAAGAAAAGAAGACACAGAAAGATCGGAATAGAAGAACGAAAGCTGCCTGGTTTGGAGATAAGAAGGGTGGCTTTGTAAATCTGAATTGGGAGTTTTATCGGACTAGTATTATTGAAGGGAAGGTAAAAGGTAGGTTAGAGGAAGAAATTTTAAATAGTGGTTAATTAATTATTCTCTGTTATACTTTAAGAAATAAAGTTGTTAATTTTTACTTCAAATAGTCCTTGGCCACTCAAATGTTTACAGATTACTGCATGGGACAAATCTTTTCTGTGTTGCTGGTTTTAAATCAGCATTTGCAAATAAATTTAAAGCAGGAGGGTTTACCCCACATCATAACCATCACTGATTTTAAATGATCCACCATCACATCTGGGCCCAGAGAGGAAGCTCCCTAAACCCCTCCATCGCTCCCTCTTCCTTTAAACGTACGTCTTTTGACAGACCTATTAGTCAATTGGTCTACCTGCTCTTCTTGTGCCCCTATGCCAAAATCTCTCCCAAAACACCCTTCAGATCCTTCTGCTATGTTAAAGGTGCCACATGCATTTGTTGCTGTTTACACCTGGGGTCATCACCATCTTCTCAAGGGCAATTAGGGAGGGAAAATAAGCGTTGGCCTAGCCAGTGACAACCACATCTCATGAACGACCTTCCGGAAATTAAGGGAAGGAACAGTCTGGTTAGGGTGTGATGGGGGTCGGGGGATGATGGCAGATTTTCCGTCCAATCAGTGCTCAATTCCCAATCGGTAAATGGAAATCTCCAGCCCAGTGTCTGTTCAGCCAAGCCCAGCTATTCTGCCTGTTCATCGCTAATCTTGGCGCAGTGACACTCTCACCTCGGAGTCAGACACTGAGGGCTTCAAACTCTCTTCCAGAGAGTTCAGCACTATATCTGGGCTAACATTACAGTGAAGTACTGAGGGAGTGCTGTACTGCTATATGATTAGATTCTTTACAGTGTGGAAACAGGCCCTTCAGCCCAACCAATCCACACTGACCCTCCGAAGAGTAACCCACCCAGACCCATTTCCCTTTGACTAATGCATCTAACACTATGGGCAATTTAGCCTGGCCAATTCACCTGACCTGCACATCTTTGGACTGTGGGAGGAAACCGGAGCACCCGGAGGAAACCCACGCAGACACGGGGAGAATGTGCAAACTCTACACAGACAGTCACCCGAGGCTGGAACCAAGCCTGGGTCCCTGGTGCTGTGAGGCCGCAGCGCTAACCACTGAGCCACCGTGCTGCCCATGTGAAAAGATACCTTGATACTATGTTGGAAAATTGCAGGCGAGTTACCCATACTGTCATAGGGTCATAAGGTTTACAGCATGGAAACAGGCCCTTCAGCCCAAATTGTCCATGCGGCCTAGTTTTCACCATTAGCCTTGTTCATTTGCATGTGTTTGGTCCACACACCCGTCCAAATGCGTCTTAAACGACAAAACTATACTCACCTCCACCACCAGGGCTGCTAGAGGTAGTGGTGGAGGTGAGTACAATTTTGTCATACATTCACCACCCTCTGTGTGAAGAAACTGTCCCCTCTGCACCCTTTTGTATCTCTTCCCCTCTCAGCACAAACCTATGCCCTCTAGTTTTAGACTCCCCTACCACGGAGAAAAGCTGTTAGCTAGCTTCTTTGTCTGTGCCTCTCATGATTTTATAGACCCTGGCCAATACTGACCTCTCTATCCACATCAGGAAAGTGGAGGATTTAGTCGTGAGCGCATTGCTGTCTGTGGGAACTGGGCGTGTGTAAATTGGCTGCAGCTTGTCACAGAGTTAAAGTGACACAGAATTTCGCCCATGCCATCTCTCTGTGGGGTAACACTTTCAATCCTTAGCTCGAAAAACACGGGTTGTTTTCTCTGGAGTGGCGGAGGCTGACTTGATAGAAGTCTATATAATGATGAGATGCATCGAGAGGGTTGATGGTCAGAATCTTTTTCCCAGAGTTGCAATGTCTAAAACTAGAGGGGGGGGGGGGCACACATTTAAGGGGGAAGTTCAAAGGAGATATGAGGGGCAAGTTTTTTTTTTTACCCAGGAAGTGGTAGGAGCCTGGAGCATGCTGCCAGGGGTGTTGGTGGAGGCAGATACAATAGGGGCATTTAAGGGACGTTGGGACAAGCAAATGGATATGCAAGGGATGGAGGGATATGGACTAAGGGCAAGCAGAAGGGATTTGTTTAATTTGGCGTCATGTTCGCAAAACAGCGAGACCGGAAGGGCCATTTCTGTGCCGTACAGTTCTATGTTCTATTCTAATCCCCTATTATATCGGTATTACTCTTCAAGTTACCTTCCAGCAAGTTCCCCACTAATTTCTTTCTGAAATTATCTATTATCTTTGCTTCCACCACCCTAGTAGGCATGGAGTTCCCGGTCATTCAAGCTCCTTTCCTGTGGCTAGCCTACTTTGGGTGGATTCTGCTGGCTGCGATGTGTTCTTGGGAGATTTTGAGCTCACGAAAATTTTGGCAGTCTTGCATTGGTCCTGATGAGTGCGAGGCATAAAGCGTCAGCAAGGTCCCTCTCTTTTTGACAACATAAGTGTATTTCTTTCCAAGTAACTGCAGCTATTGCTTACTGTAAATACCTTCAGCTCTCGAAGCTCCGTAACTGCATCCGAAGTAGGGTTCAGCAGATACTCTCTTGTCTCATGGAGCCACTGTTTGACAGCATTTAACTCACTCTCCACCTCTTCCCGCTCCTTTAGCTCCTGCTGGACCATCTTCTTACTCTTCCTTATCTTCTGCCGCACGCTTCAATTGAACAGAGATATTTCTCAATATTAACTTTGACCAATCTGAGCCCATGGACCAAAACCCTCCTGTCAGAAAAAGTGCAATTCACTTGGAAAATCTGATACAACTCAGACACGATCATGAGAACGTAACTACCTACAGGAAGTGTTCAACTGTAGTTCACCCATTGAATGTAACATCAGAAGGTCTGACCAGACTCAACATTTACTCCCTGATCAGTACCATTGACACAGAGCATCTCGTGACACATCACATTGGCTGTTGGAGGGATCCCGGATGGGGTGATGCCCCCCTTAGTTGAGGCCTGCGGTCACTGAATGCCTCATACAAACCCGGCCAAACAGATGAGGTACTGTAGGCCGAACGCAAGGTCCTGGGAGATAAACAGTGAACAGCATCTGGTCAGTGAATTGATAAGAAGGCATGACTGGGAGATCAAGGGTGAAATCCAGAAGAAATTATTTCTCACAAAGAGTTAGGAATTTAGATTAGATGCCCTACAGTGTGCCCAACAAGTCCACACCGACCCTCCTAAGAGCAACCCACCCAGTCCCATTCCCCTACTTTTCCCACTGACTAATGCACGTAGTACTATGGGCAATTTAGCCTGACCAATTCACCTGACCCGCACATCTTTGGACTGTGGGAAGAAACCAGAGCACCCGGAGGAAACCCACACAGACACGGGGAGAACGTGCAAACTCCACACAGACAGTTGCCCGAGGCGGGAATTGAACCCGGTTCCCTGATACTGTGAGGCGGCAGTGCTAACCACTGAGCCACCATACCACCCATAGTCATAGAATCTCAGTGTGGAAACAGGCCATTTGGCCCAACAAGTCCACACCGAAAGAAAGTTGCCTCAAATAAAAGGGCTGAAACATTCCTTAAAAGGAATTGGATACGGTCCAATAGAAGGTGAATATGAAACACTCTGGGGCAAGATCTTGGGAATGTGAACTTAGAGTAGAGAGCATTAGCTGAAGAGGTAGCATATGCATAGGTTCAATGGGCCAAACTGCCTCCTTGCAATTTCTACACCGATGGAACAAAAACCTGGAGGAAATGGGAGAGAAAATCAAGAGAGAACCACAAATTGAGGCAGGTGCTGTAGGGAATGAATGGAGTTAGATTAGATTCTCTACAATGTGGAAATAGGCCCTTCGGCCCAACTAGTCCACACCAACCCTCCGAAGAGCAACCCACCCAAACCCATTGTCCCTAATTAATGCACCTCGATTCAGGGAGGCAGCTGCTGCTTAGGTCAAGGCTCAACCCTCGAAGCCCACCCAATCCACACTTACTTGTCGTATCTGTCCTGCATGGCCTTGATCTCATGCATTACAGGCAGGTCCTCGACAGAGGTGGAAGGCAGAGCCACGTCACGGAGCATGTTTAAGGCTTGCTGTCGAAGAACGGTCAAAGTGGACTGCTCCCGTTCCACCTCCTGGGCGAAAGCGTCGTGGTACTCCAGGAGCTCCAGCAGTTCGGTCTTCCTCGCCTTTTCAACCGAGCTGTCGGGGAGTCGATCCTGCAACTGGTCCACCACCACGGTCGTGGTCTCGATCTGAGGACCACCATGGAGAGACATGAGAACAACTCCCCATAGCAACAGTAAACGTGTATACCTTCCCCCAACACCAAATCCCCACTTCTCCATCTCCATGCTGCAAAGGAGTGAGAGGCAGAGGGAGAAGCTAAGATCAGGAGAAGACCTCAAACCTGGTCCACCATGCAATCCTAACCCCATCTCCCCACCTTGTGAATTAACTTCTGAAGTGAGAGTTACGTTGCTGGGAAAATGGGGTTGTTGAGGTTTCCTGGGAAATCATCAAGAAATGATCCTGATTCCAAGTTTGTGTAAACATAGAAACAATGATAGAGCAGACCACTAAAACAGGATTGCGACTGAGTTACACAGGGAGACTCCATAGGAATCCTGTGTGGGCCCCCGATAGTATGAGGAGTGTTTTGTTATATTGCCAACTGTTATTAGTTTTCACTTAGCATATAACCATAAGACTTACAGACCACATTGAGGCCAGCCAGCCCATCAGGTCTACTCCACCATTCAATGGGATCATTCTCAACTCCACTTTCCTGCCTTTTCTCTCTAAGCCTGGATTCCCTTATGGATCACTTGTGAGTGCAGAGTGGAATTGAAAGAGGTGGAGGGCTATTCTTCCAATTGGCCCTGATTGAACCAATTGTTTATGGCGCAGTAAGCATTGAACCACAGGACTGTGAGAGGAAATGTGGACTTTATAACTTCGAAAGGGCTCAATTAACCAGAATCATAGATTCCCTACAATGTGGAAACAGGCCCTTTGACCCAACGAGGCCACACTGGCCCTCCAAAGAGTATCCCACTCAGACCCATTCCCCAATTACTCTACATTTACCTCAGACTAATGCACCTAATCTGCACATCCCTAAACATTATGGGCAATTTAGCACGGCCAATTCACCCTAACCTGCACATCCTTGGATTGTGGGAGGAAACCAGAGTAGGAGGAAACCCACACAGACATGGGAAAAGTGTGCAAACGCCACACAGATAGTCGCCCGAGGCTGGAATTAAACCTGGGTCCCTGGCGCTGTGAGGCAGCAGTGCTAACCACTGAGCCACCTAGAACTTAAGGGAGAGAAATTGTTAGGGAATAGGTATATTAGGAGCAGAATTTGAAATTACACCATAAAAATAGAACAAGGAGACACAAGCTCCAGCAAGTCAAAGTGCAAACTTGTTTCTGAATCAGAAATTATTGGCCTGCACATGGAGCACAGGGAACACTGAAGCTTCTGGTGGACAGGACACTGTTGGAGCTCTGTCCAGATAGATGAGCTGGCTTCAGTTGAAAGGACCATCATTATCTTAACGTCCTACGTTTGGCACCATTCTAACCCAGAATCCTAACTGTTAAGCATCTTGCTTTTCCATTCTGCCACTCCTCCCAGAATTCTGTCCAAGCACTATGACAAAAACCCATTTCTTCCTTTGTTTTTGATCATTTACCACCACCCCCACCCCCCGGCCCTATTTGACTACATCATAAATAGACCAAGAACCATTTGTACTTAAAACCACTGGGACGCCTCTTTGAGCCTTTGAATTCGATATAAAAATGTTCACACTGAGGAAAATGTAATCGTCGGTGAATCGATAAGAGTACAAGTGCTACAAATGGTTTGTGATGCCCTCTGACCTTGTGTCATGTACATTAACTTGACACTTATTTAGAAGGATGCATTTTTGGCCAAACTGGTGGTAAAAGGGAAGGGGTCAGTAGGTAATGCAGTGTTTGTGGAAGAGAGGCACTGAGTTTCATATCAGGCCAAAGAGGTTCCATTGGAACTAGAAGACATTAAGGGATAGAGAATTCTTGGGCAAATGAAAAGGCAGGTTAAGGAGGTGGGAAGTGAGGAACAAAGGGGAAGATCTGTGATGGGGTGGCAAGGAGCACTGCCGTTTTCTTCAAACTAGATTTTCCATAAACCCCGCCACGTTTGCTGTTCTTTTGCAACTATTTATACACCTCCCCCAGTTCACCTTTCACTTCTTCACTTGCTTCAAGATTAACCCGTTTTTGTCTGACACTGTGTGACTTTGGTCATTCGATCCCTACCAGCCTCCACCCTGTCATAGATGCTCATATTGTTCTCTCCCACTCTCACCATTTTCCTCCAGCTCTGCAAATTACTTACAAACTCTTCGAGGGGGGGACTTGTTTTGGCTGCACCACGAGTATGTAGACTTAGCTCGATTCCCTAGGGGCAGGTGATGCAGTGGGCTCTGCTACCTGCACCGCTTTAGCTAAACCAATTTCTCCCCATCTGTTTCAAATGTCTTCCGGTTCTGATGAAACGTTACTGCCCTGAAGCACCAGCTTCCTCTCCCGCCCTGCTGAGCATTTCCAGCACTCCCTGCTTTCACAGTAACTTGCCAGCACCTGCTGAACCTTCCGGAACGCCCGTCACTGTGCCCCGTACCTTGTCGGTGAGGTTTTTCCAGCCTCTCGCGGCCTCTTCCAGCATCTTCTCCTGCTCGCGGGCGACAGTGCGGAGTCGAGTCCAGCGCTGCCACACCGTGGTCATGGATCTGCTGATGGTGGCCTTGCTGGCATCATTGCCCAGGCTCTCGAGATGGGAAGCCTGTTCCTCCAGGGCAGTGATCTTTTCATGGAAGGAGTTCACCACTGACAGCAAGGACTGCGGGGGAGAGAAATACCGGCAAAGTGAACGGGAGTAAACTAAAACGTAATATATCAACACACCCATAACAACTGAAGAACATCCCATCCAGACCCTGACCCTAACCCTGCATTTCCCATGGCTAATCCACCTAGCCCACACATCCCTGAACACTACAGATAATTTAGCCTGGCCAATCCATCTAACCTGCACATCTTTGGATTGTGGGAGGAAACCAGAGCACCGGGAGGAAACCCACGCAGACACTGGGAGAATGTACAAACTCCACACAGACAGTTGCCCGAGGCTGGAATTGAACCCAGATCCCCAGTGATCCGAGGCAGCAATGCTAACCACTGAGCCACCGTGCCGTCCAGGGTATATAGACTGGAAACAGGCCATTCAGCCTAACCAGTCCAAGGCAGTGTTTATGCTCTGTGTAAATCTCCTCCCATCTTTCCTTATCCATCATCATAACCCTTTTCCCTTATTTGGTCACATCTTAAATTCATCTATATCGTTGAGGGAGGGCTGATGGAGGAGATTCACAAGGCTGTTGTCTGGCCTGGAGATACTCAGCTATGAAGAGAGACTGGATAGGCTGGAGCTGTTTACCTTAGTGCAGAGAAGGTTAAGAGGGCATCTGATTGAAGGGTACAAAATTATGAGGGGCATATACAGAGTAGTGAGGGAGAAACATTGCCCCTCCATGGAGGGGTTATTATCCAGAAGGCACAGTTTTAAGGTAAGGAGCAGGACGTTTAGATGGAAATTGAGGAAAATGCTTCCACTTTGAAGGTTGTGGGTAACTAGAACTCACTGTCTGAAAGGATGGTAGGGGCAGGAACCCTAAAGACATTTAAGTTGCATTTAGGTGAGCACTTGAAATGTCACAGTGTACAAGGTTACAGGCCAAGATTGGTAAAAGAGGATTAGAATTGATGGATGTTTGAGGATCAGCACAGAAATGATGGGCCAAATGGCCTGTCTCCCTGCTGTAAAAACTCAATGATTCTATGGTTCTATTCATCTCAACTACTCCCTATGGCAGTGAGTTTTATATTTTCACTTCTCGAGGTAAAGAAGTCTCTTCTGAATTCCTTTTTGGATTTCTTGTTGACTGTCATCATATAGATGGCTTCTAGTTATGCTCAGCCACACGAGTGGAAATATCTCTGCAATCAACCTATGAAAACCTTTTATAATTTTCATCAGCTCTGTTAGGCCATCTGTCCTCCAGAGCCAGCTTTATTCCTTATCAATAAATTAGTCCAATTCTGTTCACCTTTACTTGACAGATAAAAGTCACAGTCGAGAGAGTGTGAGCGCTGGAAAAGCACAGCAGGTCAGGCAGCATCTGAGGAGCAGGAGGGTCGATGTTTCAGGCAAAAGCCCTTCATCAGGAATGCCGCTCAACGCCAACTCTCCTGCTCCTCGGATGCTGCCTAACCTGCTGTGCTTTTCCAGCACCACACTCTCGACTCTAACCTCCAGCATCTGCAGTCCTCACCTTCGCCTAGATAAAAGTCACAGTCATCTCAGAGAACTATCCAGCTGCTCTCGAGAAAGAGAGATGACTGATGGAGAGATTAACCTTGCCTCGGGTAAGGGGAACGGTTGTCAATGCAGAGAAGGGATGGAAGAGTCACTCCAAAGACTAAATATAAAGTATATTATAAGCTTGTTATTTCAGTGATTTATTATGTTGCTGAACAAAGTGTAGGTGTGTTAGTTATTAATGCCACTTAGTTATTGGTGAGTTATTTGTTGATGTAAGCTAGTTATTGACATAAGTGAGTTAATATTGCTTACGTTGAGCACTGGTTATCGCAGTGGTCTAGTTACTGAAGTTAATGGGTCATTGAAATGAGCCAGTTATTGCTGTGATCCACTTATCAATGTAAGTTAGATACCAATGTGAGCAAGTCATTTAATGAGCTAGTTAATGACGTGAGGTAGTTATTGATGTGAGTTACTTATTGTCATGGGCTAGTTAGGTTTGTCGACTGGTTACTGACATGACATGATGTGAGCTAGTTATAGATGTGAGCAAGATTGGCAATTGCCCGAAACGTCGATTTTCCTGCCCCTCGGATGCTGCCTGACCTGCTGGGCTTTTCCAGCACCACTCTGATCTTGATTCTGATTTCCAGCATCTGCAGTCCTCACTTTTGCCGCATAGATGTGAGAAGGTGAATCTTACCCACTGGTTAGTGATGTGAGCTAGTTATAGAGGTGAGCTAGTTGATCTTTCCCACTGGTTAGTGATGTGAGCTAGTTATAGATGTGAGCAGGTGAATCTCAGCAACTGGTTTGTGATGTGAGCTAGTTATAGATGTGAGCAAGTTAATCTTACTCACTGGTTTGTGATGTGAGCTAGTTATAGATGTGAGCAAGTTAATCTTACTCACTGGTTAGTGATGTGAGCTAGTTATTGATGTAAGCTAGGTTTAGACGTGAGCAGGTGAATCTTACCCACTGGTTAGTGATGTGATCTAGTTATAGATGTGAGCAGGTGAATCTTACCCACTGGTTAGTGATGTGAGCTAGTTATAGATGTGAGCTAGTTATAGATGTGAGCAAGTGAATCTTACCCACTGGTTAGTGACGTGCACTAGTTATAGATGTGAGCAAGTTAATCTTGCCCACTGGTTACTGATGTGAGCTAGTTATAGATGTGAGCTAGTTATAGATGTGAGCAAGTGAATCTTACCCACTGATTAGTGACGTGCGCTAGTTATAGATATGAGCAAGTTAATCTTGCCCACTGGTTACTGATGTGAGCTAGTTATAGATGTGAGCAAATGAATCTTACCCACTGAATAGTGACGTGCGCTAGTTATAGATGTGAGCAAGTGAATCTTACCCACTGGTTAGTGATGTGAGCTAGTTATAGATGTGAGCAAGTTAATCTTGCCCACTGGTTAGTGACGTGAGCTAGTTATAGATGTGAGCAAGTGAATCTTACCCACTGGTTAGTGATGTGAGCTAGTTATAGATGTGAGCTGGATCGTGATGTGAGTTAATCAACATTGTTAGCTTATCTCTTGCTGTACTGACCTTGTGTTGAGTCAGCTTTTCTTCACTTTCATGGCTAGTTGCTGCTTTGGCTGAAGAGAATTCCGACAACCTCTTTTCCGCTTGGTTCATCAGAGCAATGACCTGCTGCCTGGCCTCCTGATAGTCCTGCCACTGGGTCACACACCTGCGAAAATGTGCCAGGACCACACTTTATTCGTGCTCATTGTCATGAACCCACCTTTGGGCAGTGTTGATCTAATACATTCAGAGCAGGCCTGACATTTTGCCTTGAACAACTGCATCTCTCAGGCACGTTCTAAACCAGTAGCTTACTCAATGATTTAAGAAGGAACAAATCTTTTTCTTTTCCAAAGCACCATCAAAGTATCTCCAGACCTCACAGTGAGATAACACATTGGCTGCACCGAGCCCAGCAACACCTCCAGATTTGGTTTCGACCGAGAGTAGACAGCTTCAGTTCAGGAGCTGGCCTTGCTCCAGGAAATAAGGACTGCCTGGCCTTACCACCTGGGAGTTTGGTGACTCCAAATTCCAGCCACTTTCTGGATAAAGACATTCGTCCTGAATTTTTTATTGAGTTTATTAGTGGTTATCTTCCACTGATGGCCCCGAGAATGGGACTCCCCCAAACTGAAAATTGTTCTCTACAACCCACTGAATCAAACGATTTTACCATTTCAAATATCACCTCCCAAAGATCACCTCTCAGCCTTCTCTGTTAGGCCGGGGTGGGGAGGGCCTGGATTGGAGAGGGGACTGACAGCGGCCCACAGAGGAACGGGGACGGCCCGGAGAGGAATGGGGACGGGCCGGAGAGGAATGGGGACGGGCCGGAGAGGAATGGGGACGGTACGGAGAGGAATGGGGACGGTACGGAGAGGAATGGGGACGGTACGGAGAGGAATGGGGACAGGCCGGAGAGGAATGGGGACAGTCCGGAGAGGAATGGGGATGGTACGGAGAGGAATGGGGACGGTACGGAGAGGAATGGGGACGGACTGGAGAGGAATGGGGACGGTACGGAGTGGAATGGGGACAGTCCGGAGAGGAATGGGGACAGACCGGAGAGGAATGGGGACGGTCCGGAGAGGAATGGGGACGGTACGGAGAGGAATGGGGACGGTACGGAGAGGAATGGGGACAGGCCGGAGAGGAATGGGGACGGTACGGAGAGGAATGGGGACGGTCCGGAGAGGAATGGGGACGGTACGGAGAGGAATGGGGACAGTACGGAGAGGAATGGGGACGGTACGGACAGGAATGGGGACAGGCCGGAGAGGAATGGGGACAGTACGGAGAGGAATGGGGACGGTACGGACAGGAATGGGGACAGGCCGGAGAGAAATGGGGACGGGCCGGAGAGGAATGGGGACAGTCCGGAGAGGAATGGGGACAGGCCGGAGAGGAATGGGGACAGGCCGGAGAGGAATGGGGACGGTACGGAGAGGAATGGGGACAGGCCGGAGAGGAATGGGGACAGGCCGGAGAGGAATGGGGACAGGCCGGAGAGGAATGGGGATGGTACAGAGAGGAATGGGGACAGTCCGGAGAGGAATGGGGACAGGCCGGAGAGGAATGGGGACAGGCCGGAGAGGAATGGGGACAGGCCGGAGAGAAATGGGGACGGGCCGGAGAGGAATGGGGACAGTCCGGAGAGGAATGGGGACAGGCCGGAGAGGAATGGGGACAGGCCGGAGAGGAATGGGGACGGTACGGAGAGGAATGGGGACAGGCCGGAGAGGAATGGGGACAGGCCGGAGAGGAATGGGGATGGTACAGAGAGGAATGGGGACGGTACGGAGAGGAATGGGGACAGGCCGGAGAGGAATGGGGATGGTACGGAGAGGAATGGGGACGGTACGGAGAGGAATGGGGACAGGCCGGAGAGGAATGGGGACGGTACGGAGAGGAATGGGGACGGTACGGAGAGGAATGGGGACGGTACGGAGAGGAATGGGGACAGGCCGGAGAGGAATGGGGACAGGCCGGAGAGGAATGGGGTCGGTACGGAAAGGAATGGGGACAGGCCGGAGAGGAATGGGGACGGTACGGAGAGGAATGGGGACAGGCCGGAGAGGAATGGGGACAGGCCGGAGAGGAATGGGGACAGGCCGGAGAGGAATGGGGACAGGCCGGAGAGGAATGGGGATGGTACAGAGAGGAATGGGGACGGGCCGGAGAGGAATGGGGACAGTACGGAGAGGAATGGGGACAGGCCGGAGAGGAATGGGAACGGACCGGAGAGGAATGGGGACGGTACGGAGAGGAATGGGGACGGTACGGAGAGGAATGGGGACGGTACGGAGAGGAATGGGGACGGTACGGAGAGGAATGGGGACAGGCCGGAGAGGAATGGGGACAGGCCGGAGAGGAATGGGGACAGGCCGGAGAGGAATGGGGACAGGCCGGAGAGGAATGGGGATGGTACAGAGAGGAATGGGGACGGGCCGGAGAGGAATGGGGACAGTACGGAGAGGAATGGGGACAGGCCGGAGAGGAATGGGAACGGACCGGAGAGGAATGGGGACAGTACGGAGAGGAATGGGGTCAGGCCGGAGAGGAATGGGGTCAGGCCGGAGAGGAATGGGGACGGGCCGGAGAGGAATGGGGACGGGCCGGAGAGGAATGGGGACGGGCCGGAGAGGAATGGGGACGGGCCGGAGAGGAATGGGGACGGTACGGAGAGGAAGGGGGACGGTACGGAGAGGAATGGGGACGGTACGGAGAGGAATGGGGACGGTACGGAGAGGAATGGGGACGGTACGGAGAGGAATGGGGACGGTACGGAGAGGAATGGGGACAGGCCGGAGAGGAATGGGGACGGTACGGAGAGGAATGGGGATGGTACGGAGAGGAATGGGGACGGTACGGAGAGGAATGGGGACGGTACGGAGAGGAATGGGGACGGCACGGATAGGAATGGGGACGGGCCAGAGAGGAATGGGGACAGGCCAGAGAGGAATGGGGACAGGCCGGAGAGGAATGGGGACAGGCCGGAGAGGAATGGGGATGATCCGGAGAGGAATGGGGACAGCCTGGAGAGGAATGGGGACAGGTCGGAGAGGAATGGGGTCAGGCTGGAGAGGAATGGGGTCGGGCCGGAGAGGAATGGGGATGGTCCGGAGAGGAATGGGGACAGCCTGGAGAGGAATGGGGACAGGTCAGAGAGGAATGGGGTCAGGCCGGAGAGGAATGGGGTCGGGCCGGAGAGGAATGGGGACGGGCCGGAGAGGAATGGGGACGGTACGGAGAGGAATGGGGACGGTACGGAGAGGAATGGGGACGGTACGGAGAGGAATGGGGACGGTACGGAGAGGAATGGGGACGGTACGGAGAGGAATGGGGACGTCACGGAGAGGAATGGGGACAGGCCGGAGAGGAATGGGGACGGTACGGAGAGGAATGGGGACGGACCGGAGAGGAATGGGGACGGTACGGAGAGGAATGGGGACGGACCGGAGAGGAATGGGGACGGTACGGAGAGGAATGGGGACGGTACGGAGAGGAATGGAGACGGGCCAGAGAGGAATGGGGACGGACCGGAGAGGAATGGGGATGGTCTGGAGAGGAATGGGGACAGCCTGGAGAGGAATGGGGACAGGTCAGAGAGGAATGGGGTCGGGCCGGAGAGGAATGGGGACGGGCCGGAGAGGAATGGGGACGGTACGGAGAGGAATGGGGACGGACCGGAGAGGAATGGGGACGGTACGGAGAGGAATGGGGATGGTACGGAGAGGAATGGGGACGGTACGGAGAGGAATGGGGACGTCACGGAGAGGAATGGGGACGGGCCGGAGAGGAATGGGGACGGTACGGAGAGGAATGGGGACGGTACGGAGAGGAATGGGGACGGCACGGAGAGGAATGGGGTCAGGCCGGAGAGGAATGGGGACAGGCCGGAGAGGCATGGGGTCAGGCCGGAGAGGAATGGGGACGGGCCGGAGAGGAATGGGGACAGGCCGGAGAGGAATGGGGACGGTACGGAGAGGAATGGGGACGGACCGGAGAGGAATGGGGACGGTACGGAGAGGAATGGGGATGGTAAGGAGAGGAATGGGGACGGTACGGAGAGGAATGGGGACGTCACGGAGAGGAATGGGGACGGGCCGGAGAGGAATGGGGACGGTACGGAGAGGAATGGGGATGGTACGGAGAGGAATGGGGACGGTACGGAGAGGAATGGGGACGGCACGGAGAGGAATGGGGACGGGCCGGAGAGGCATGGGGACAGGTCGGAGAGGAATGGGGTCAGGCCAGAGAGGAATGGGGACGGTCCGGAGAGGAATGGGGACAGGCCAGAGGGGAATGGGGACAGTCCGAGAGGAATGGGGTCAGACCGGAGAGGAATGGGGACGGTCTGGAGAGGAATGGGGACAGGCCGGAGAGGAATGGGGACGGTCCGGAGAGGAATGGGGACGGTCCGGAGAGGAATGGGGTCAGGCCGGAGAGGAATGGGGACAGTTTGGAGAGGAATGTGGACAGGCCGGAGAGGAATGGGGTCAGGCCGGAGAGGAATGGGGTCAGGCCGGAGAGGAATGGGGACGGGCCGGAGAGGAATGGGGACAGGCCGGAGAGGAATGGGGACGGTCCGGAGAGGAATGGGGACAGGCCAGAGGGGAATGGGGACAGTCCGAGAGGAATGGGGTCAGACCGGAGAGGAATGGGGACAGTTTGGAGAGGAATGTGGACAGGCCGGAGAGGAATGGGGTCAGGCCGGAGAGGAATGGGGTCAGGCCGGAGAGGAATGGGGTCAGGCCGGAGAGGAATGGGGACGGGCCGGAGAGGAATGGGGACAGGCCGGAGAGGAATGGGGACAGGCCGGAGAGGAATGGGGACAAGTCGGCGAGGAATGTGGACAGGCCGGAGAGGAATGGGGATGGTCCGGAGAGGAATGGGGACAGCCTGGAGAGGAATGGGGACAGGTCAGAGAGGAATGGGGTCAGGCCGGAGAGGAATGGGGTCGGGCCGGAGAGGAATGGGGACGGGCCGGAGAGGAATGGGGACGGTACGGAGAGGAATGGGGACGGACCGGAGAGGAATGGGGACGGACCGGAGAGGAATGGGGACGGTACGGAGAGGAATGGGGATGGTACGGAGAGGAATGGGGACGGTACGGAGAGGAATGGGGACGTCACGGAGAGGAATGGGGACGGGCCGGAGAGGAATGGGGACGGTACGGAGAGGAATGGGGACGGTACGGAGAGGAATGGGGACGGTACGGAGAGGAATGGGGACGGCACGGAGAGGAATGGGGACGGGCCGGAGAGAAATGGGGACGGGCCGGAGAGGAATAGGGACGGTCCGGAGAGGAATGGGGACAAGTCGGCAAGGAATGGGGACAGGCCGGAGAGGAATGGGGTCAGGCCGGAGAGGAATGGGGACGGGCCGGAGAGGAATGGGAACGGACCGGAGAGGAATGGGGTCGGGTTGGAGAGGAATGGGGACGGCCCGGAGAGGAATGGGGTCAGGCCGGAGAGGAATGGGGACGGTCCGGAGAGGAATGGGGACGGGCCGGAGAGGAATGGGGACGGGCCGGAGAGGAATGGGGACGGCCCGGAGAGGAATGGGGACGGCCCGGAGAGGAATGGGGACGGCCCGGAGAGGAATGGGGACGGCCCGGAGAGGAATGGGGACGGCCCGGAGAGGAATGGGGACGGCCCGGAGAGGAATGGGGACGGCCCGGAGAGGAATGGGGACGGCCCGGAGAGGAATGGGGACGGCCCGGAGAGGAATGGGGACGGGCCGGAGAGGAATGGGGACGGCCCGGAGAGGAATGGGGACGGCCCGGAGAGGAATGGGGACGCGCCAGAGAGGAATGGGGGACAGTGGTCAGTGGGCCAGGAACGAAGGTGGCCCTGGTTGGTCAGGCCACATAGAAGCCCTTATAGAAAGACTGGAATGTCTATCGTTTCAGCTTTATTTCTTATCTTTCCAACTTATTCAATGTATGTCTGTAATGTCGAGTAACGTTTTTTTTCTATTTGTTTTGTACCTGGGTACTTTGGAGCTAAGCCGGTACTGTGTGTTGGTGAGATGCCACACCTTTATTGTACTCCTGTTGTTCTGTAACTTGAGTACACGTGACAATAAACCTCATTCTACATTCTTCTCTTGAGAAGAATAGCTTCAGTTGTTTTAATTTCCAATCTACCGTCATTCTTAAGAAACAGGTCTCGTGCTGCAGTGGGTAGTGCCCCTATCTCTGAGCAGAAGCTCCAGGTTCAGATCCCACCCCAAGACCTGATGGCCATAGAAGGAAGGTACACTCATAATGTGGGCAAGCAATTCGAGTATAGACTTGGAATTCCTCCCAACACACATGAATGGGAGGTGGTTTAAGAGTGGGGAGGATTCCCGAATCAGCCACATTTGGAGCAAGAATGTAGGAGCCTCTGACATCACATGTTCCAAAATACACTGTAACGTCCTGAGTAACACACCAACTTTCTTATATATTTTTCTTTCATCTCGCCCGATACCTCCTTGGACCAGCTATCCTTAGTAGCCACACACGCAGATGACAAGCAATATGAATTCGACTGGGACAACACTACTATTATAGGACAAGCCAAACAGAGAACAGCCAGGGAATTCCTAGAGGCATGGCACTCATCCACAAACTCCATCAAAAAACACATCGACCTGGACCCAATATACTGGCCACTGCAGCGGACAGCTGGAACTGACAACCGGAAGCGGCAGATTCAAACCACTACAAATGCCGGAGGGATCATCACAGAAGCGCTTCACAGGAGGCTCCCAAGCACAGAGGATGTCACCTAGACATGGGACGAAACGTCTGCAACACAAATTCCCAGCTTGGCGAACAGAACCACAACAGATCAAGGCTGCTCTGTTTGCGTTCAAAATTCCACATTCCCTTCCACCCGCGCTAACAATCAATCTCCCTGCCAAACAAAAATCTATCCACCTCCACCTTAAAAATATTTAATGACCTTGTGTGGGAAAAAATCTGCCACCCTGCCTACCCACAGCATGGCCACACAGAACACAGAAAATCAAGCCAGTCCAAACCATACAAGAAATACCCAGAATGCCTCAGCATTGACCAAACAGGCTGACAAAGGGAAACCAGACATGACCATAGCCACTCGCAGACCAGGGAATACACGTCCCAAGACAATAAGCTTCCTGGACCCAATAAACGCAGGTGTCCCAAAGCCCTAAGGGGAGTCTTGTACCCCAGTCATACCAAAGCCACACAAAGCTCTGGTCAGACAGAGAGGCACCAGAATACCTCGCTCACAGGACAGCAACAATGGAAACACTTTACTGCTTTAAAAGGGACATTCTCACCTCCCCTCGAAGAGAGATGGAATCTCCTGATCCCATTAAGAACAGATTGATACTACTGGACTCTTCATTGTATCTACATTCGGGAGATTTTTCTGATAACTGCTTAGCGAGTATTACCATCGTAACTTGACTATCAAGACCATTGTATTTTCACTGTTTTTAATTAGCATCATTGTACTGTATTCCTATACAAACTGGCTTGATTCTCTGCTCAGGGTAGAGAACCCTTGATCTACCTATACAGACTGTCAGTTCTGTGTCAGTCTAGTCAATTTCTCTTCCAGCCATATTGCTTGTAATAAACAGCTTGTCAATTTCACCCGATCTGGCTTGTCTGGCCTCTGCTTTATTGGGCTAATTTCTCTGACACCTTCCCTCCACCACTGCCTTCTGAGGCAGAGAAAGTTCCAAAGTCCTCAATCCTCTCAGAGACAATGAATTCTCCACATTGCTGTTCTGAGTGAGTGACCCCCCCATTGTAAAACAGCGCCCCCTTTATTGTGGGCTGACCCACAGCAGGGAAGATCCTTTCCGCACCCACTTCGACGAGACCATTCGGGATGTGGTGAACCTCACGCAAATCACCCCTTGCTCTTCAGTGAAACCAAGCTCCACCTGTCCAATCTTTCCTCATAAGACAACCCACTCATTCCATCCAGTAAATGAGACAAAGAACCAGAACTTCTGGAAGTCAGAAACCAAAGCAGAAATGGCTGGAAGAACTCAGCAGGTCTGTGGAGAGAAAGCAGGGTTTCACAACCAGTGACCCTTCTTCAGAAGTCAAGCACGCGGTCAATCCAGTAAACCCCCTCTGAACACCTTTTACATCCTTTCTTAAATAAATGGACCAGAACTGAACACAGTGTTCAAGACATAGTCTCACCAACACCCTGTGTAGCTGATCCATAACCTCTTCACACTTACTTCAATTCCTCTAGCATGCTGTATCCAAGTATTAACCTTGAACCATTCATGCACTATAGCAGCTTTGCAATGCAGAATTCGGTAGCCGTAATCCATTTAAATCATACTCTACTTTTTTATTCTTTCTGCCAAAATGAATACCTTCACATTTTCCCACGTTTACTCCACTTGACAATTTTTTGCCCATTCACTGCATCCCTGGAACGTCAGCTTCGTTACAAACTTGCCTACTATCATTGCATCATCTTCAAGGGGAGCTACCATCCTTGTCAAAGTCATTGCAACACATGAGAGCCCAGCACAGACTTGTCACATCCCACCAAATCCAAAACAGACCCATTCATGTATACTCTGTTTTCTCCCAGCCAGCCAATCGTCTACCCCAGCTGCTATGTTACCCCTACATCACGAGCTCCCACTTTGTGCGATAGCCTTTTATGATTACATTAGATTCCCTACAGTGGGGAAACAGGCCCTTCGGCCCGACAAGTCCACACCGACCCTCTGAACAGCAACCCACCCAGACCCAATCCCCTCTGACTAATGCACCTACAGGTGGTTTACCATGGCCAATTCACCTAACCTGTACATTTTTGGACTGTGGGAGGAAACCGGAGCACCTGGAGAAAACCCACGCAGATGCGGGGAGAAGGTGCAAACTCCACACAGACAGTTGCCCGAGGTGGGAATTGAACCCTGGTCTCTGGCGCTGTGAGGCAGCAGTGCTAACCACTGAACCACCGTGCAACTCCTGGTGGCACTTTATGTGGAAACGTGCCAAATGCCTTCTGAAAATTGAATCCAGCAGAGTAAGTTAACGGGCTGAGTTTCATCCAGAGCCAATGCTACTGCTTCAACAAGCTCCAATCAATTGGTGTGACAGGATTTCTCTTCGACACGACTACGACTCTGCGTTTACTTTGAGTTTTCCAAGTGCCCTGTTATAACCTCTTTAACGATTGATTCTCACAGCTTTCCCAAGGTAGATATCAAACTAACTACAGCATAGTTACCTGTTCTCCTACTCCCTCCCTTCTTGACTAGATTTTTACTATTTTCCTGCCTGATGAAACCTGTCCAGAATCTAAAGCATTTTGGAAAATTAACACCAATGCGTCTACTACCTCATTAGCCCCCAGTAGAAGACTCTAAGTGAAGTCCATTAGGATGCAGAGACTAAACTACTCACAGGGGACCTTGTGTGGTGCGGCGGTAGTGCCCCTATTTCTGGACTGGGAGGCCCAAGTTCAAGTCCCACCTGCTCCAGAGGTGGAAAGAACATCTCCGAACAGGTTGATTAGGAAAAATAGGTTCAATTAAAAAAAAGTACACATTTCAAGTTCCTCCCATCCTTCCACCTCCTGATTTGCAGATATTACTGGACTGTTTTCTGTATCATTTACAGTGAATACAGAAGCAAAATATACATTCATTCTATTCACCATTTCTTTATTATCTGCTATTCACTCCCTGTTCTCGACATCTAAAGAACACACATTCCCATTACTCACACATTTCCTGATTATAAACTTATAGAAACTCTTCCTATCCATTTATGTTTCTAGCTAGCTTCTACTCATGCTTTCATTTGTTCTGATTAATTAATCAGAAATTACTGCTGTCACATTGCACAATATCGCATCCAGTATAAACTGTTCCCTGGTTAGTTGTAGAACGTGTTGCTCCCTTGAAAGCATTCTACACATTCTCTCCTTGATTAAAAATCCACTTCCGTTATATCCTTGCTCCGCTAACTTGCCCACACTAGCTCAATGACGTTGCAGTCGAGAGTGTGGTGCTGGGAAAGCACAGCAGGTCAGGCAGTATCCGGGCAGCAGGTGAATCGACGTTTTGGGCAAAAGCCCTTCATCTGGAATGAGGTTTGTGGGTCGGGGCTGAGAGATGAAAGGGAGCGGGGAGGGGGGTGGGGTTGGGGGGGGAGGTGGCTGGGAAAGCGATAGGTAGATAAAGGTGAGGGAGGAGGTGATAGGTCAGAGGGGGCATTGATGAACAGGTCCGGAGGGCAGTGCTGAGTTGGAGGCTTGGGACTGGGATAATGTGGGGGGAGGGGAAATGAGGAAGCTGTTAAAATCCACATTTATCCCGTGTGGTTGCAGGGTCCCAAGGCCGAGTATGAGGCGTTCCTCCTCCAGGCTCGGGTGGTAACGGTTTGGCAGTGGAAGAGGCCCAGGACCTGCATGGCCTTGACGGAGCTGGAGGGGGAGTTGAAGTGTTCAGCCACGGGGCAGTGGGGTTGGTGGGTGCGGGTGTCCCAGAGATGTTCTCTGAAACAATCCACAAGAAGGTGCCCTGTCTCCCCAATGGAAAGGAGACCACATCGGGTGCAATGGATACAGTAGATGACCAATGTGGTCTCCTCTACATCGGGAAGACAGGACGCCTTCTTGTGGATTTCAACAGCTTCCTCTTTTACCCTGCCCCCACATTATCCCAGTCCCAAGCCTCCAACTCAGCATGGCCCTCCTCATCTGTCCATCACTGCCCCCTCTGACCTATCACTTTCTCCCTCATCTTCATCAACCTATCGCTTTCCCAGCTACCTTCCTCCAAACCCCCCCGCCCTCCCGTTTATCTCTCAGCCTGACCCACAAGCCTCATCCCTGATGAAGAGCTTTTGCCTGAAACGTTGATTCTCCTGCTCCTCGGATGCTGCCTGACCTGCTGTGCTTTTCCAGTATCACACACTCTCGACTCTGATCTCCAGCATCTGCAGTCCTCACTTTTTCTTCCTCAATGACATTGCAGCCTTATATTATATAAGATAAGGCCATAAGATATCAGAGCAGAATTAGGCCATTCAGCCCATCAAGTCTGCTCCACCATTCGATCATGGCTGACACACTTCCCAATCTCATTCTCCTGCCTTCTCCTTGTAACCTTTGATCTCCTTACTAATCAAGAACCAATCTATCTCTGTCTTAAGTACACTGAATGACTTGACCTCCACAGCCTTCTGCGGCAATGAGTTCCAGTCCTTGGCCAAAGAAATTCCTCCTCACCTTCGGTCTAAATGTCATCCTTTCACTCTGAGGCTGTGCCCTTAGGTCCTAGTCTCTCCTACCAGGGGAAACATCTTCTCCATGTCCACTCTATCAAGGGCTCTCAGTACTGTATAAGTTTCAATGAGACCACCCCTCATCGTTCTAAACTCCACTGAGTATAGTCCCAAAGGTCTCAACTGTTCCTCACATGATACGCCCTTCATCCCTGGGATCAGTCTTGAGAATCTCCTCTGGACCCCCTCCAACACCAGCACATCCTTCTTTGGATTCGGGGCCCAAAACTGCTCACAACATTCCAAGTATGTTCTGACCAGAGCTTTATACAGCCTCAGTGGTACATCCCTGCTCTTGTATTCTGGCCCTTTTGAAATAAATGTTAACATTACATTTGCCTTTCTAACTGCCAACCGAACCTGTTGTTAACCTGAAGAAAACCCTGAACTAGGGCTCCCGTGTTCCCCCGTGCTTCAGATTCCCAAAGCCCTTCCCCATTTTGAAAATATTCTTCCCAACAAAGTGCGTATCCTCACCGTTTCCCACATTGTATTCCATCTGCCTCTTCTTTGCCCACTCCCCGAGTCAGTCCAAGTCCTCCGATGGGCCGAGTAGCCTAATTCTCTAGCAGCCCCCCCCCCCGCCACCTCAACACAGCCTGCCCCGGCCCCAACCCCCCACATCTATTTTAAAACGTGCTTTCGATATTGCCGCCTACTTGAGGAGTTTACCTTTGCAGAACGGCTTGCTGAGCCTCAGCTTGTTGCTCAGTGTCTGCTCTCCGTTGCCGTAGTGACGCCAAGTTCTGTTCCACATGTTCTCTCCCTGCTGTGTTGATCAATGGCAGGAAGCCGGGCATTAGTGCCTCCAACTCTCCCAGCCGGCTGGCCAGCTCTGCTTCCGTGGCAAAGAACTCAACGTGCCTTCTCAAGGTCTCCTCCGAAGCTTCAACGTCCACGCCATCTCCGGTCTGCTGCAAGAGGGCACTGGCATCGTCTAGCCAGCCCCTGGCAGACTGAACTGCCCGCAGGTACTGCTGGACCAGAGTCTGCGCCTTGTCCAGGGATGTCTGGTTGGGGAGTGTGGAACAGAAATTATTGTCAACTCTCGCCACAAAAAACATTCACTACTTGGCCAACAGCGTTCTTAACCTGCATTGTCTCGTCTTAATCTGCATCAAGGAAAATGATCAGCTCTTCTGTCACTTCTGAGTCATATTTCTCACAAAAGTTATGACTCCCACTTTGCTGCTACTGAGGGCCAATAGCCTTGAGAAGAATTTTCACTGACTGGAAGGGCAGACTGGAGACTGGACTATAATACCCACAAGAGAGAGAGAGAGACAGACAGACAGAGAGAGAGAGACAAAGAGAGACAGAGAGAGAGAGAGAGACAGAGAGGGAGAGACAAAGAGAGAGAGAGAGAGAGACAGACAGAGACAGACAGAGACAGACAGAGACAGTGAGACAGAGACAGAGAGACAGAGACAGAGACAGAGAGAGACAGAGAGACAGAGAGACAGAGAGAGAGACAGAGACAGAGAGAGACAAAGACAGAGACAGACAGAGAGAAATAGACAGGGATAAGGAGAGAAAGAGAGTGTGTGTTGTAATGCTGGTGAGTGTGTGTGTGTGAGAGAGACAGAGAGTGAGAGAGTGTATGTTGTAATGCTGGGGATTGAGAGAGAGACAGAGAGAGACAGAGACAGAGAGAAGGACAGAGAGAGTGTATGTTGTAATGCTGGGGAGTGGGTTGCAATACCTTTCAATGTCGCTGGGTCAAAATCCCAGAATTTCCTCCCTAAGGGCATTGTGGGTCAACCCACAGCAGGTGGACTGCAGCGGTTTAAGAAGGCAGCTCACCCCCACCTTCTCAAGGGGACAACAGGGAACTGGCAATAAATGCTGGGCCCAGCCAGCAACGCCCACATCCCACAAACAAATTTTAAAAATCAGACAAAAGGCTGTAATGCTGCCGAGAGGGGCCATCAGACTGGACAGTGACCTGTATTGCCAGGGAGAAAGCGATAAGACTAACGGAAGGGCCCTAATACTGGAGTAGAAGCTATAATATTCAGGGGAGACTTGTAATATCGTACAGAGGACTGTCAAACCAAAGAGAAAGCTTTTAGACATGGGAGACAGCTCTAAATGAGGTGAAAAAAGAGAGAAAGAAAGAGCTAGCAATGAAGAGGTATAAGGTGTAATATCAGAGAAAGAGAAACAGAGACATTACTGATCCCAAGAACATTAGTATCAAATAATATAATGACAATCCCACTATGCCATCATCCCAACAATGATCAAAGGTTAACGAGAGATGGTTTGGCTTCCTATTACCTCTCAGTTTATAACCAACTGACAGCCCAATGGTACCTAGGGGCAGACCGAGAGCCAGAAGGCGGGTAGCCGTCCTCGGCACTGTCACCCCGGGCAGGTACCGGGGCGGGCTGCCCCAGAGGTGGTCGAAAGGTGCTGAGGGTGGTTAGTGAAGCCGGAAGGTGGGTAGGCTGTCCTGACTGCTGTCACCCTGGGCGGGTACCGGGGCGGACTGTCCTAGAGGTGGTCGAAAGGTGTGTCAGGGCGGACCGAGAACTGGAAGGGGCATGGGGTGGACCGAGAACCGGAAGGTGGGTAGGGGCGGGCTGCCTTAGAGTGGTCGGAAGGTGGGAGGGGCGGGGGCTTGCTGGGTCTGTATTGTCTGCACTTTTGTATGTAACGGTATTGTCTAATGTACAAATGTCATTGTCACTGTCTTGTCATATGTGGAACTGGGATTTGAGGTTTGTCCTCCTCTCCCTGTAAAATGGTTGAACGGTAGGGTTTGGGGCCTAGCTTTGCTGCTCCTCTCCCTTGTAAAATTGCTGTCTCTTGTGTACAGCTGTTAATGTTTTTTGTAAACTGTTTTGTAACTTGTTTAATAAAATAAAATATAACCAACTGACTAACCTTCTTGCTGCTCAGGGTTTCCTGGACTTCAGCCTCGAGTCTGGAAAGTTCCAGCAGATTGCTCTCCACCTCTGGAGGCATCAGATCCCTGGACTCGGAGTATTTCTCCTTCTCTTTACTGCTCAATGCCACCATGATCCGAAGACTCGACTGCACCTCTTCCTCGAGGATCTGGGATTTCCGGATCTCCTCCTGGACACCCTGGAGATTGACATCCAGGTTCAAGTCAGCACTGAGGTCTCCCTTCACCTGCTGCAGCCAATCCAGAGAGTGTTGGATTTCCGTCTGGAAGTCAATCGTTTGAACCAGTCTGCTCTCACACTCCATTATCCTGGCGCTGATGGTTCCTTGCGCTGACTGAAGCTCCTCTTTCCAAGCTTGAAGCTGCTGGCTCCTTGCCTCGCGGGCCCCAGTGTCCAGCTCCGGTGAAAACTGCTCCACTTGCTCGATCAGCCCCTTCAGGAGGGAGCTGACCTCCTGCACGGTCCCCGCCAGAGCGTGGTAGTTCTTCAGCCTCTCCTCCACTGACAGGGTTTCCTCGTTGACCCGGACGAGCTCTTCGGCCAGGGCGCGAAGCCGGGCCTCCAGCCTGAGCGAGCAGGCCTCGTGTTCCCGGTAGGCCTCGGCGGTGTCTCCCAGCAGCGCCAGCTGCCGCTCAGCCTGTCGCCTCAGGCGGCTGTGGAGGCCGGACAGACCCGCCACCTCATCGGGCATCCAGGGCTGGCCGGAGCTCCGGAAGGTCTCCTTCCTCTGGTTCAGGTCATCCACTGCCTTGCCCAGGCCCGTCACCTCATCGAGGAGGGCCCGGCAGTCACTGCAGGCTGACTGGGCCTCCTCCGACGAGAGGCTGAGGCGGGCCTTGCTCACCCGGACTAGCTGCTCCTCCAGCTCACCCAGGGCCTTGCCAGTCAGGCTGACCAGCGAGGCGTACTCCTGGCGGGCCGCCATGGCCTCCTGGATCTTCTCGGACTTCTCCTTGGCCAGGCCGACGATGCTGTTGAACTGGCGGGGCAGGGCGTTCAGCTTCTCGTCCAGGAAGGAGTGGTCGGCCTCGCTGAGGGAGGGCAGCAGCTCACGGCCGGCTCTCTGCACCAGCAGCAGGAGGTTCTCGTGCTCGGCGGACTGTTCCAGAACCTGCCGGTACCTGGCGAGCTGCGAGGACAGCTCCGCGTCGCCGCCCATCAGGCTGACCTGCGGGAAGGTCACCACGTCGGCCTGCTTCATCCACTGGCACACCCGGTCCAGGTCAGCCTTGAAGTACTTCCTGGAGAGCAGCACCTTCTCCAGTTCCTGCAGCCGCTGGGCGCCCTCCTGCAAGGCCGAGTCGTAGGTGGCCTGCAGCTCCTGGAGCTGGGCCATGATCTCGGACGTCTCCTCCTCCGTCGCCTCCTTGGCCAGCTCCCTGCCCTGAGCCCACAGAGCCGCCACGTCCGTCTGGTACTCCTTCAGGCGGCTGCCGACGCTCTTGCAGCTGCGGATCTGCTTGCCCACCTCAGCCGGCATGAGGGCCGCAGGCTCCTTGGAGGTGGCCACCAACCGGTTCTGCTGGACCCAGCTGCTGGCCAGGCCGACGGCCATGAGGAACTGGGTGCGGTCCGACAGGGCCTGGCTCAGGTACTTCCTGCGCTGGCCCACCGCCTCGTGCAGGGAGCCCATCCTCCCGTGCAGCGCACTCAGGGCCCTCTGCAGCTGCTGCCTCTCGTCCAGGCCCAGCTGGGCCAAGATCCTCTCGGCCTCCTCCGTCAGCGCCCCGTGGGCCAGCTCCTGCGACTCCAGCTCGTTGCAGACGGCGATGTGGTCCGGCAGCAGGGTCTGGGCCAGCTCGGCCGGCGGGCTGCACCTCAGGGCTTCGCCGAAGAGCTGGGCCTGCGCTTCGGCCCACTCCAGCAGGTCGTCCAGCCGGGCCTGGCACTGGCTCAGCTCCTCCAGGACCCGGGCGGACAGCTGGATCTTCTTCTCGATCAGCCCCTCCAGCTGCACCCACTGTCTCTCCAGGTGACTGCTCTGCTCCTTGATCAGCTCCTTGTCTTCGGGGTCCAGGCGGTCCATCAGCATCTGCTTCTGCTCCTTCAGGTCGTCCAGGACAAACCTCTGGGCCTGCACCTCACCGGCCAGCTTCCTCAGAGCTTCCAAATGCTCGGCCGTGCTCTCGGCATCGGTCCTGCCAGAAAGAAAACATCATCCTGGGTGAGAACGTGCGAAAGGAACACAGGAAACAGCCATTCGGCCCATTGAGCCAGTCAAAGTCATGCTCTGTCATCTCAATGCTACACTCGTCCTCTGCCCCCACACCCCTTGATGCATTTAGCATTGAGACGGTCACTTCCTTCTCTCACAACTTAACCTCCACGGCCTCCTGTGGTTAAGAATTCAGTAGGTTTATTAGCCACTAAGTGGAGACATTCTTCCTCAACCCAACCCAAAATGGCCTGCTCTGAACCCTGACCCTGAGACCCCTTGGTCTACAGAGCCCCTCTGAAGCAGACTGACCCAGCTCTGTCAGGATCTGATACACTTCAATGTGCATCTCCCCCTCATTCTTCTGAACTGTGGTAGGTAAGAGGCCCAATTGACCCCACTCTCCCATGTACAGCAATCCCAGGGATCAGATTGGTGATTGGAAAGCTCAGCCGGTCAGGAAACACATCCGAGGAGCAGGAGAATTGACAGGAATTATGAAGAGCCTATGCTCAATTCTCCAGCTCCTCGGATGCTGCCTGACCTGCTGTGCTTTTCCAGCACCACACTCTCGACTCTGATCCGCAGCATCTGCAGTCCTCACTTTCTCCCAGTTAATTGCAGAGATCAGTCCCGAGAAACAGTGATGATGGTACCTCCCGGGATATCTCTGTGTCCCGGGATCATGTTTCACAGCGGGATCTCTTTGCCTTCCTGGAGCAGCTGCTGTGACTCCCAAATGATGGGTTAGATCTCTCGGGGCTGAGGGAAGGGGGTTAGGTAAGCAAGAGCTGGCAATAGGAACATGTCACAAACCTCTCTCACGGCAAGTGGACAGACCCTGTCACGTCAGGGACAGGGCTGCTACAGGTACACAGAGAGATACCACGCAGACAACAGTCAGACAGACTGACTGAGAGAGAGACTGAAAGAAACAGATGACCGGGCAGAGCAATGCACTGCAGAGAAAAGGACAAAGCAGCATTTACATAGCACCAGACCTGTCCGCAGCAGAGCTCAAAACATTTCATCGAGCACCATTTTGAAGTGGAATCAACCCTGCCCTTTTCTTTCCCTTTGCGGGGATAACATCAGGCAAGCTATGCACAGCAAGATCCCACAGATGTAAATGAAATAAATTAAGGGATATCGACAGAGACGGTGAGTCCATCTCTCATTCACACACACATATACACACTCTCTGACTCTATCTCTCTCTCTCTTACACACACACAGTCTCTCTGTCTCTATCTCTCTCACACACACACAGTCTCTCTGTCTCTATCTCTCTCTTACACACACACACAGTCTCTCTGTCTCTACCTCTCTCTCTCACACACATATACACACTCTCTGTCTCTATCTCTCTCTCTCACACACAGTCTCTCTGTTTCTATCTCTCTCTCTCACACACACAGTCTCTCTGTCTCTATCTCTCTCACACACATATACACACTCTGTCTCTCTCTTACACACACAGTCTATCTGTCTCTATCTCTCTCTCTCACACACACAGTCTCTCTATCTCTCTCTTACACACACAGTCTCTCTGTCTCTATCTCTCTCTCTCTTACACAGTCTCTCTGTCTCTACCTCTCTCTTTCACACACACACAGTCTCTCTGTCTCTCTCTCTCACACACACAGTCTCTCTAACTCACACACACACAGTCTCTCTGTCTCTATCTCTCTCTCTTACACACACAGTCTCTCTGTCTCTATCTCTCTCTCACACACAATCTCTCTGTCTCTATCTCTCACACACATACACACACAGTCTCTCTGTCTCTATCTCTCACACACACAGTCTCTCTATCTCTCTCTCACACAGTCTCTCTATCTCTATCTCTCTCACACACGTACACACAGTCTCTCTATCTATCCCTCTCTCTCACACACACACAGTCTCTCTGTTTCTATCTCTCTCTCACACACACAGTCTCTGTCTCTATCTCTCTCACACACATACACAATCTCTCTCTCTCACACGCACACACACAGTCTCTCTGTCTCTATCTCTCTCTCACACACACAGTCTCTCTGTCTCTATCTCTCACACACATACACACAATCTCTGTCTCTATCTCTCTCTCTCTCACACACACACAGTTTCTCTGTCTCTATCTCTCCCTCTCTCTCACATACACACAGTCGCTCTGTCTCTATCTCTCTCTCTCACACACACACTGTCTCTGTCTCTATCTCTCTCTCACACACAGTCTCTCTGTCTCTACCTCTCTCTCACACACACAATCTCTCTGTCTCTACTTCTCTCTCTCTCATACACACACAGTCTCTGTCTCTATCACTCTTTCTCACACACATACACACACAGTCTCTCTGTCTCTATTTCTCTCACACACACAGTCTCTCTATCTCTGTCTCACACAGTCTCTCTATCTCTACCTCTCTCACACACGTACACAGTCTCTCTGTATCTATCCCTCTCTATCTCACACACACAGTCTCTCTGTTTCTATCTCTCTCTCTCTCACACACACACAGTTTCTTTCTCACACACACACACACAGTCTCTCTGTCTCTATCTCTCTCACACACACATACACACAGTCTCTCTGTATCTATCCCTCTCTCTCTCACACACACAGTCTTTCTGTCTCTACATCTCTCTCTCTCATACACACACAGTCTCTGTCTCTATCACTCTTTCTCACACACACACAGAGTCTCTCTGTCTCTATCTCTCTCTCTCACACGCACAGTCTCTCTCTCTCTCTCACACACACACACACAGTCTCTCTGTCTCTATCCCTCTCTCTCTCACAGTCTCTGTCTCTATCTCTCTTTCACACACAGTCTCTCTGTCTCTATCGCTCTCTCGCACACACACACAGTCTCTCTGTCTCAATCTCTCTCTCTCACACACACAGCCTCTCAGTCTCTATATCTCTCTCTCTCACACACACAGTCTCTCTCTCTCACACACTCATACACAGCCTCTCTGTCTCTATATCTCTCTCTCACACTCTCACACACAGTCTCTCTGTCTCTATCTCTCTCACACACATACACAAAATCTCTCTGTCTCTATCTCTCTCTCTCACACGCACACTGTCTCTCTATCTCTATCTCTCTCTGTTTCTCACACACACTGTCTCCCTGTCTCTATCACTCTCTCTCACACACACACACACAGTCTCTCTGTCTCTATCTCTCTCACACATACACACACACAGTCTCTCTGTCTCTATCTCTCTCACACATACACACACACAGTCTCTCTGTCTCTATCTCTCTCCCTCACACACAGTCTCTCTCTCTCTCTCACACACAGTCTCTCTGTCTCTATCTCTCTCTCTCTCACACACACACAGTCTCTCTGTCTCTATCTCTCTCTCTCACACACACAGTCTCTCTGTCTCTATCGCTCTCTCTCACACACAGTCTCTCAGTCTCTATATCTCTCTCTCTCACACACACAGTCTCTCTCTCTCTCTTGCACACACTCACACACAGTCTCTCTGTCTCTATCCCTCTCTCTCTCACATACACACACACACTCTCTCTGTCTCTATCTCGCTCTCTCTCACACACACATACACACACACACACACTCTCTCTGTCTCTGTGTCTCTCTCTCTTACACATACACACACTCTCTCTGTCTCTGTGTCACACACACACACACACAATCTCTCTCTCTCTCTCTCTGTCTCTCTCATGCTCACCTTGCTAAGTTGTCCCACTCTTTTGTGAACTTGTCCAAAAGCACTTCCACAACGCTCACTCGGTCGTGGTAATCTCTGGCTCTCTGCTGGTCCTCCTCACTCAGAGAGAGAAGGGCATTGATCTGGTGACACAGCTCCAGCCACTGGTTACTCAGCTGCCCGATCTCGGAGTGTTCAGGTGACTCCTGACCCTCTGTCAGAGCACTGACCTTCTCTGTCAGGGCAGTGATGTTTGCCTGCCTGGACTGGAAATGACGACCCAGCTCCTAAACAGAAGAAATAACACCAGAGTCTCTTTCTCCAATGGAATAAAATGCCAGCGACTCATGAACTCCGAACGCGGCTGCTCAGTGTCGACGTGCCCTCATCAGGAAAAGCTCATTCAGGTCAAAGATGGGGGAAACTCATTTCAAACCACCGCTTATTTCCTTGGGACCAGAGCTAGACTTGTTCAGCCCTGTCTCCTTATTGCAAAGTGAGTCCAGATTTTGTGAATTTAATTTGAATGGAAGGTTATAGTTACAAGAATGGTATTGATCCCAGATAAAGACGATTGTTAGTCAGATCACATCAGGAGTGTGGCATTCATGTGGGGACCCCCATCGCACAGAGGACCATTCACCTTGGAGGGATCAGAGTGAAGATTCATCAGAACCTCGTGATTTAGGAGGACTAAAGTCCGACATTTAGAAAGCTAAGGGTGATCGAATCGAAGTGTGTAAAATCAATCCGGGCTTCGACAGGGTAGGTACTGCAAAACCTATTCTCCCCGGTACAGGGGTCCAGAAAAGTTGCGGGGTGTTACCTTAACAATGATGGTCAGACAGAATGGGAATTGGAAAGGGTAGTGGAAATCTTTCCCCCACAGTGCTGGGGATCCACGGGACCCAGCAGTAGTGGTATTGGTAATGTTTTGTTTGCTAACGGTATCAAACGATTATGAAGCGACAGTTGGGAGGTGGGTGAATGCAGCTGAGGTATAGGTTAGCCATGAAAGAATTGAATATTTAGATCATCAATATCTCTAATCCAACTGTTCAATCATGTTATAACACACATAAAGGGTGGGTGAGACTTGAACCCAGACCTTATAGCTCAGAGGTAGAGACATTATCACCGCACCACAGTAGCCTTAACAAAGATGTGCAGGTTAGGTGGATTGGCTATGGTATATTGTCCATAGTGTCCAGGGATGTGCAAGTTAGGTGGATTAGCCATGAGCAATGCAGGGTTACAGGGAGAGGGTGGGGGATGGATCTGGGTGGGATGCTCTTCAGAGGGTCGGTATGAATCCGATGGGCCGAATGGCCTGCTTCCACACTGCAGGGATTCTATGATTCTGTGATTTCCCGATCAGCACAAGCACGTTTTCTTACCTGCACCTGGGCCACCTGTTTCTGAGCGATTTTCAGCTCCAGTTCCGCGGGCCTCCTCTTCAGGCTGTGCAGCTGCTGCTCGGTCTCCAGGAAGCAGGCTCCTAGTTCGGCCTTCTGTCGCTTTACCTCCTCCCAGCCCAGGGCCAGTTCCTGCGACCTGACCAGCCGCTGCTCAATCTGCAACACACAACAGTCTGGCTTCACAGAGTGCACAGACACAGATGCAGCCACGCGAGGACCGCACCCACACCACGCACTGTCACACACACACACACACACACACACACACACACACACACACACACACACACACACACACACACACACACACACACACACACACACACACACACACACACACACACACACACACACACACACACACACACACACACACACCAGATGTAACCGTGAGGTGAGGTGCTCTCAGTAGCACACCCTTCTCTCAGGGTCGGGAGGTCCTGAGTTCAAGACCCCCTTCCTTGGGGTTGACTGCATAATCTGGACATTCTGATGCCAAGCCCTCACTGGGTCAAAACTCTGGAACTCCCTTCTTAACTGCACATTGATTGGGCTTATTCCCTGTGCATTGCAATGGTCAAAGAAGGCAGCTTAATACCACTTCCCCCCAGTCAGAGGCAATAAGAAATGGGCATTACCCAGACAGCACACAGCATGTGGGATGTTATAATTCCCAGTGACCCAGGGATGGAGGTCCTTGAACAGCACCCTTTTCCTATTGCACCTCTGCAGACCTGTACCACAAACAGCAACAGGGAGGACGCCCCAAACTATAGGTTAATGACTGCGTTCTCACCCCAACAATGGAGAAGGGTCATGTCTACTAGCTCCTTCCAGTTCTTAGCATACTCCTCAGTTCCTCTGAACCAAATCCCCAGCCCCTTCCGGTAACCTAACCTGAACTGACAGAAAGGAGGATGAAGGATAGTTCAGTACCCGAAAGAACGTAGTCTCGCTCTGATCTCAATCTACCTCGGCTTCCAAGGCCAGCTGGAACTGGGGATAGTTGCTATACAGTCTGCACATTGACAGCCAATCTGAGCAGTAAATGGTGACGTTACCCACGTACAGGAAAGCTTTGACCTGACTGTCTCCATTATTTAGGATCTACGCTGCATCCTTGTGAACGGATTCGGCAAAAAGTTCTACGTAACACAGGAACCGGACAAGACAGAGATGGCAGCCTTGCCAGACTCTGGAATGGAGTGAAAGGGTGGTCACTCAGCGCTCTTCTGGTGTTGGTGGAGAGCGCTTGCGGATTGAGCGAAAGTGAGGACTGCAGAAGCTGGAGATTAGAGTCGTGAGTGTGTTGCTGGAAAAGCACAGCAGGTCACTGGATAATTTTCTTCTGATCCTTTCTTCCTCATGTGTTTCTCAGAATACTTTTATGCCTCTTGCTCCCAGCAGTCCATCTGCTAGTGAGTTCTACGTTATTATCATTCCCATCATTATCAGGTGGCATTTTAGACAATGTCTGGGCTGCACTATTCTAAGACAGACATCTGACCAAGCTCTTAAGGTGTTCTAAAATAAATGCTCATTTGTGTAAAACGAGCTGCACAATTTCAAACACACCCAGAGGTCAGACCTCCTTCTTGATCATGACGTCAGCCCGACACAGCTTTCTGTGTCCATTCTCAGGAGTTAATCTTTTTTTTCCTTCCACAAAGGCTTTCTCTTTCAGTCCTATTCAGATTGATCAGTAACTATCTCACAATCATGGCTGCAGGGTTTCGACTCCTGCTCATTAGTCATCCTGAAGGAGTCTGAACAGTGTGGCGCTCCGTGTATATTTATATCTGCCTGCAGCAAGGTCAGCATTCTCTACCCTTCCACATTCTGACAAGACCTGTAAAGTTTTATGCAACTCAACGATAAATGAAGCCCCCTTTAAGTGCTGTTCTGCGCAATATAACCTCACCCATGGCTAATCAAAGGTGAGACTGAGGGAAATAACTGGACAGAGGGTGGTATCCCGTCACCAAGTCACCCTTTATTTACTTATGCACTGTGGCCAGCCAGCTCAGAGTCAGTTGCCTGAACTGAGGGGATTCTAAACATATACAGAGGAACCTTGATTCTCCAAATTTTGGATTATTCGAATGAGATTGCAAGGTCCCGATTACATCACCCAGCATCAACATTCGGCATTCAATTAACCGAATGAATACTCCCCGCCTGTGCCCTTCAGATAATCAAGGTTCCTTAAGAGCTTTTAGATTAGATTCCCTACAGCGTGGAAACAGGCCTTTTGTCCCAACAAGTCCCCACTGACCCTCCGAAGAGTAACACACCCAGACCCATTTCCCTCTGAATGATGCACCTAACACTATGGGCAATTTAGCATGGCCAATTCACCTGACCCTGCACATCTTTGGACTGCGGGAGGAAACTGGAGCACCCGGAGGAAACCCACGCAGACACGGGGAGAATGTGCAAACTCCACACAGTCAGTCAGTCACCCGAAGCTGGAATCGAACCCAGCTGTGAGGCAGCAGTGATAACCACTGAGCCGCCGTGCCACCCAAATCTCTGTATTTATTTTTTTACGCACAAAAACAAAAAAAAAAGGAGGGCAATGTTTCTACTCAGGAGAACTTTTCCCCACAGTACACTGGCTGTGGCCAGCGAGCTGCCTGAACTGAGGGGATTCAAAACCCATTTATATTTTTTTTCTTTTTTTTTCTTTTTTAGGGGAGGGTAGGGACTAAATCAAAATAGAGTTGGAGGGGGAAAAAAAACACATTTATATAAGTCAGCCAGGGCTTCCCTGATTGGGCCAGGTTAACAACCCCAATCAAAGAATTCACAATCAACAAGGTTCCAATCAGCAAGAAATTAATTTAGTTTTAAAGTATAAAGGATATGACAGATGATACAGACAATATTCAAGACTTGAACTGTCAATTACTGTATGTTACGGGTGTGAAAACGCAAAGTTTTTTTACGTAAATGAGAAAAGTTGATAACGTACAAGCCTCTTTACACACTTTGCAAAGAAGAGTTGTGGGTTCTTAGTAAGTTGGCAATGGGAAAGTACGTCTAGAAGCTTGGTGGTTTGGGAGCTGAAGAGGGCCAAATGTAGAGCTTACCGCTTGTTTGGTGTGTTGGATATCTGCAGCTGCTATCTTCACAGTGTCATCAGACAGGTCACACATCGAGCAAAGCAGTTCCAGGTAAGTACTGGCCTGCTCCTGTAGAGCCCGATAATGTTTCACCTGCAACAAGATGGAGCCTAGCGTTAGTAACACCTCCAAACATTCACACCTGTCCAGGTGCAATGCACCAGCAGTGACCGCAAAGTGAATACATCCAAAAGGAAGGGCTGAGGAAGGATGCCATGTAAACCAAATCACCGTCTATAAGCAGAAGTGTGAACACATTCATGTTGCATGGAGTTACCAGGACAGACAAGAAGTCTGTAAGGACTCTTAACAATATTTACAGATGCATCATAGAAAGCATTCTATCTGGATGCATCACGGCCTGGTATGACAACAGCTCTGCCCAGGACTGTAAGAAACTAGAGTTCTGAACAAAGCCCAGTCCGTCACACAACCCAACCTTCCACCCATTGACTCCATCTACACCTTTCACTGCCTCAGGAAGGCAGCCAACATCATCAAACACCCCTCCCACCCCGGTTATAATCTCTTTCAACCTCTTCCACCGGGCAAAAGACACAAAAGCTTAAACACAGGTACTGACAGGTTCACAAACAGCTTCTTCCGCGCTGATACAGACCTCCCAAATTTCAAATTTAACGTTTGTATCTCACTCTTTGTGCACCTTGGATTGTATTTCTTGTTCAGTTCTATTACCCGAATGCACTTTGTGTGGTGTACCTGCCTTTACCGCAGGCAAAACAAAACCTTTCACTGTGCCTAGGTATATGACAATAATAAATCAAATCAAATCAAAGTTCCAAAGAGATCACAGGAACAAAATGACCTGAAGTGCCTTTTGCACAAACCATTAAAGGTGGCAGGGCAGGTTGTGAATGTGATTAAAAAGGTATAAAAGATCTTTATTAATAGAGACAGAGTACTGAAGCAATGAGTCTATGAAGAACCTTTACAAGTTACTGCTCTGGCCTCAGGTCCAAAACTGGACACAGAACTTTCAAATTTGGGGAGAATTCAGAAAAGACTATCAAGACGGGGGATAATTGGGAAAAGCTGGCGCTGTTCTCCCGAGAAACGTTTGAGATGAGATTTAACTGAGGCGCTTCAGGTCTCGACTGAGTGGTACTCAGAATTAGACCCAATGGTCTGGCTGATTAATAAAGATCTATCCATAACTCCCTCGCTTTTGTCGCCTCTGTCTCCAGTTTTAGAGCATGCTCAAGTTCCAGCAGGTGGGTGTGTGGCTCTCTGATCTCGTGGGCAAAGTCAATCTCCGGACAGGGAGGAAGTCTGACCAAGACAGAAAGCAGACTCAGCTACCGCAGTTACAGGTGTGTTCAGTGCAAACAGAGATCTCCACACATTGCCCTGTCACACTGCGAACTCCTTCAGCCCATTCCTGTCAGGGTTACATAGTGACTGAAGCTGCTTAACTGACTTATCCATCTACTGTGAACATTCACCATTCACAAGAATGTTATCTCTGAAGTTGAAATAGTGTTGAAGACTAGTTTTAGGAACAAGAGTAGGCCATTCAGTCCCTCTAATCCATTCCATTGGATTCATCTTGGCTGATCTGTATTGTAATCCCACTGTGGGAGGTTGGCGTCTGGTAGCAATGTCCCTGGACTAGTAACCCAGAATCTCAGGCCAAAGCCCTGGGGATATAAATTCAAATCTCAAACATGACAGGTGGTGAAGTTTGAATTCAATTAAATCCAGGATAAAGAGCTGACCTAACTGTAGATTGCCATTAAAACCCCACCTACCTCACTAACGTCCTTTAGGGGAGGAAATCTGTCATCCTTACCTGGTCTGACCTACACATGGCTGCAGACCCATAGCTTCTGTCACTTGGGGTAATTAGGAATGGCCTAGTCTGCACCACCCACATAAGGAAAAAGCCCTAGATACCTCTCTCCCTGCCTCCTGAGCTGCTGTCAGGATATGGCTTGTGAGTTTGCATGTACCTGTTCCCTCCCTGTGGGGGAACACTTCAGTGGTCCAGGACATTCGACCTCGGACCTTTGGGTGACCATCCTCCAAGGCGGACTTCGGGACAGGCAGCAGCGAAAGGTGGCTGAGCAGAGGCTGATAGCTAAGTTTGGTACCCATAGGGAGGGCCTCAACCGGGACCTTGGGTTCATGTCACATTACAGGTGATCACCATTGCACTATACACACACACAGATACTCCTACACACACACACTCTCACACACACACAGGCATTCCTATACACACATACACACGGACACACATACACACAGACGCGCACACAGACACCCACACACGCCCTTACAGACACACACACTCACACATGGACCCCCTCACAGACTTAAGACATTCTGCAGTCACTACACACACACATACACTTTCTCACACTCACAACCCCCAACCCAGACAGACACACACACACAGACAAAGACCCACATATACACATATATTTTGTGGGATGAATTTGTACTTTCAGAGTTACATTGTACTTTGCTCAAAAACTGCATGAATTTATGTAAAACTCCGTTATCTCACTTTTTAGATTAGAATCAATCTAAACGTCATGGCATAGACAGAGAACACAGGGGGCTAACACCTTCAACATATTGTCTAGCTATCACCATTGTTAACAGCTAACCCGAGAATGCAACTTTTTAAAAAAAGGTTTTGTGATTTACACATGAAAGAAGTGAAACTATCACTGTATTCTAACAGATGAAAGTCTTAACAGACAATCAATTTTTCAATGCATAATTTCAGTTACACCACACTGTCAATTTTTGCTATAAATTCTGTGTTAGGATTGAACCCTCCACAATCACCTGATGAAGGAGCGTCGCTCCGAAAGCTAGTGCTTCCAATTAAACCTGTTGGACTATAACCTGGTGTTGTGTGATGTTTAACTTTGCATTGTTACCTGTTTGAGTGATTTCCGTGGGCTGGTGGGCGGGTGGTCTCGGGGCTTCAGTTCCTGCTGCACAGAATGGAGCCAGGCCTGACATTGCTGCAGGGTGTCCTGGTGACTGACGTGCTTCTGTAGCTCACGTTCCAGACTCTGGTACAGCTGGGGAGGAACGAGTCAGACAGAATCAGCAAAAGGTGCAGGTTCAACCCGCCACTGGTTCCAGCTTTCATAGAATCCCGACAGTGGGGGAGCAGGCCATTCAGCCCATCGAGTCCTTCCGAAGAGCATCCCACCCAGACCAACCCCCCAACCCTATCTCTGCGTTTCCCACAGCTGAGCCACCTAGCCTGCGCATCCCTAGACACTATGGGCAATTTCCCATGGCCAATTCACCTGACCCGCACATCTTTGGACTGTAAGAGGAAACCGGAGCACCCAGAGGAAACCCAAGCAGACACGGGGAGAACGCACAAACTCCACACAGTCAGTCGTCCAATGACAGACTCAAACCTGGGTCCCTGGCGCTGTGAGGCAGCTGTGCTAATCACTGAGCCACCGTGCTACCACCCATTGTATACACCACATCACCTGGCCTTTGCAAAGCAGGATGGGAAAATGTCAAGGATTTGTCCGACCAAGTCTCTATGCGGACGCCGGCTCACCATGATGGAGGGGTGGGAAAGCAGTCGGCATGCTCATTGCCAATCGAGCTCGCTCCTTCAGACTGCATTGGAAGGAGGCAGGGCAGGTGGTGAGGAAACGCCCATCCTCACCCAACACCAGGCAGCAGCGCTGGGAACACACAGGCCCGTGACCAGCCTCACCCGGGGCAGCAGGCCACGGGGAGGGATTGACCCCAGGGATGGCACAGGTAGGAATTCATTGCTCCTCCGTCTGGGAAACATCGAGCGGCCCGAGATGGGAAATCCGCTCCCCGGGTCAAAACGCAAGGGCAGGAGGCTTTGGGGTGGCCTCTTGTATCCCAACAACTCATGAAGCCCGGCGTCCTCATTAGTTTAGTTGGCAGCTGAAGCCTGGCCCAGAGGGCACTGGGATCTTCGACGTGTCTATGTAAATACTGCAGGTTTCCACAGTTCAACAAAGGAAAGAATACCATTCAGGCAGACGTCGGTGTCAAGGAGATAGATGTAGCTCACTGGGGTTAGAAAGTGCCTGGTTTGCGCCTCTCTGACTCAGAAAGAGACTAGAACCTGCTCAATCCAGCTGTGAGTATGATGAACGTTCCTTACTCTCTGAGCTGTGCTACAGATGGCAGAGTAACTGTCCCGGATTCCCTGCAGGTGGCCTTGGACTTGATGCTTAAACTTTCCTTGGAGTCCCTCTGAGCAGTTGGCAACCAGGCTGTCCCCTTTGCTTCTCAGGCTCGCCAAAGCGTGTTCAAAGCCTGCTATCTCCTCCATGATAGGCTGTCAGGGCAGAAGAAAATCGGGAGGTCACATTAGGTCACCGTGCAGACATCACGCTCAGTGCAACGCTAGTTGAGAATACGTTTGGGAACATGGGAACGGGGGGAGGCCACTCAGCCCTCTAGCCCGTATTGCCATTTAGTCAGGTCATGGTGGATCTATGCCTTAATTTCCACCTCACAGTGTTTGTTCCGTCACCCCCGGCTACTGTTGCAAGCAAATATCTATCAACCACAGTTCTGGAAATTTCCACTGGCCCCCAGCCTTACCACCGTTTTGAGGGTGCAGAATCCAGATTTTCCCTCACCTTTATGTGAAGGAACATTTCCTGACATAGCTGTTCAGCTGTAGCTCTCACTGAATGGCCATCCATCTCTACCTGAGGAAATAGTTTTCCTCTGTCCACCTGATAAATTCCTGTAAGCGTTCCAAACACCTCAACTGGGTTGGAGGGTTTGGACTATAGGGAGAGGCTGAACAGGCTGGGGCTGTTTTCCCTGGAGCGTCGGAGGCTGAGGGGTGACCTTATAGAGGTTGATAAAATCATGAGGGGCATGGATAGGGTAAATAATCAAGGTATTTTCCCTGGGGTGGGGGAATCCAGAACTAGACGGCATAGGTTTAGGCTGAGAGGGGAAAGATATAAAAGGGACCTAAGGGGCAACTTTTTCACGCAGAGGATGGTGCGTGTATGGAATGAACTGCCAGAGGAAGTGGTGGAGGCTGGTACAATTACAATATTCAAAAGGTGTATGGATGGGTATATGAATAGGGAGGGTTTAGCGGGATATGGGCCAAGTGCTGGCAAATAGGACTAGATTAGGTTAGGATATCTAGTCAGCATGGACAGGTTGGACCGAAGGGTCTGTTTCCATGCTGTATGTCTCTATGACTCTAAACCTGTTGTTCCTTCAGCCTCTGTACCAGCCATTTCTTTACATCGTTAAATCTCACGATGGGTTCTTTCAGCCCCACCAGCACTCTGGTGAATCTGCATCACATTCACTCCAAAACCAACACTTGAAGCAAAGTGGAGAGCTCTCCTTGTCTGGAGAGTTAGCTCAGGGTTTCTGCAATGGGCCGAACAACCCCACCACCGACTGAAATGAGAGTCCTGAGGATGCCAATGTTCATAAGGTCAAACGAGGAGGACATGACATTGGCAGGAAGTGCAGTTGCACTGACACTCACCCGCCCAGACCCCACCAATGGAGCTCACCTCAGCTCACCTCCATCCGTGCAGACCCTTCTTTCCAGGACATTATTTGTGCCATTGGGCCTTCACAGACATACCAGGTTATTCCTGTACTAACAGACTGGACAGGCCTGGCTGAAGAGGTATCCCACCCTCCCTGTAAGGGACAATGGGGGGGGGGGGGGGGGGGGGGGGTTCTGTACCTTTAATGAGCTGTGTTAGAGTATTTCTCCCAGTCTCCCAGCCCTCACTTGATCTAAATTACTTCCCGCGACTGTGGGAGCTCCTGGGCATTGCAAACCTACACAGCTCTTCATATTTAACAGGAAGCTGATAAACCACCATGAAGGATCAGGAGAAACATTCTCAGAGCAAACGGACAGTGAATCAAGGGGGAGCTTCTGAAATACCAATTACATTGACAGGCTGTGAGTCAAGGTTAAATACTGACAAGGCTTATAATTCCTTCAGAACAGGAGGTTAAGGGGGAATGTAAGTGAGATGTTTAAGGAACAGGTTGGGTGAACTACAGAGAAACAAACTGGACAGACAGTGGAGGTAGAGATCGGAACTACTTCCACCAGTGGAAGGATCCAGCCAAAGGGATCCAGTTAAATTGAGAGTTATGGCATCCAGGGTTGATATCAGAGTGCACGTCTTCACTCAAAATATTACAACTTCTGGAATTCCCTTCCCCTGCCAAGGGGGTGATTGGAATTTTCCAGACTGGAGTTTTATGGATGAGGGTATTAAAGGATATGGTATCGAGTTGGATGGGGAAATGGAGTTGAAGTATTGGTCAGCCTTGACCCAGAGGTTTGACGACTGGCTTGTGTTCCTATATTCTGTCAGGCGGCCATTGTGAACAGCAGGCCCCCCAGCCTCCATCGCGAGTGTTGCCCGAGAAGGATAATAATTTGCTTGAACCGTAAGCTTGCTGCGTACCTTGTGCCTTGCCAAGTGCTGGGTTGCCATCTCCAGGTTGGTGCTCTGGGTGGTGTCAGGAGCCACCAGCCTAGTGGAGATCTGTAGCAGCCACTTCTCCACTTCCTGCAGGTTGCTGTTATAATCCTCGTGCTCCCTCACCTTCTCTCCCAGATTCTGGACACACACCTTGGAAAGAAAGAATAATGAAACATTGGGTTTGTAGGAGCCCCACAAGTCTGTACGGTTTAGTTACATTTATTCTTGGGACATCAGCATTGTGCCATGTCCGTCCATCTCCTGCTGACCTGAGATGGGGGTAATACAACAGAGGGCATTGGCAACCACCTCAGAGAACAATAAAGAGTTAACTACATCAATAGGGACTGGAGTCTCACATATGCCCAGCCGAATCACCTGTATAGTAATCAAACCATCAGTTCCGTGTGCATCCAGACTGGGAAGTTGCAATGCAGCCCTTTCTCTGGGCTGCTTCCCTAATACTTGTTTCTCTACCACACCCCAGGACTGGCGTTTGCACTTATACCTTATCTTGACCCCTAGATAGGGGTGGCACGGTGGCTCAGTGGTTAGCACTGCTACCTCGCAGCTCTAGGGACCTGGGTTCGATTCCAGCCTCAGGTGACTGTCTGTGTGCAGTCTGCACATTCTCTGCGTGGGTTTCCTCCCACAATCCAAGGATGTGTAGGTTAGATTAACTGACTATGCCCAATTGCCTATCAGGAATATGTGGGATAGGTGCCTTTGTCAGGGGGAAATGTAGGGTAGGGGGAATGGGTCTGGGTGGGTTACTCTTCGGAGGGTTGGTGTGGACTTGTTGGGCTGAACGGTCTCTTTCCACATTGTGGGGATTCTAATTCTAATTCTACTTTTCCAGACTCAGAACCTTACTCTGACCCTTCTGCCCTTAACCTCATCATGGGTTCCTATCCCCTTACCTTGAAGCCCTCATCTTGGCTCCAGGACCCATAGTGAGCACTCACCCTGACGACCCTCAGGAGCTTACCATCACCGTTGAGCGGAGCTCCTGGTAATCTGTCTGCAGCCTCTTCAGATTGTCGCTGACTGCGGGGTCATGAATGAGCTCGAAGACAGCCTGCCCCTTCTCGATCACCAACTTTATCCCCGGCTCGTGAGACACGATGGTTTGCTGGATGGCCTGTGACAAATAGGAGGCATCAGGTCTGCACTGCAGAGGCAGTTACTCTGCAACACTCGTGTACTACAATGAATTATTGTCAATCGCAGACTGAGAACAATTTTGATGATTGCGTAACTAAGTGGTTGAGATGTTTGGGAGAATGGAGTTTGCAGTGAAGCAAGGTACCAGGAAGTAGCTGAGGGATTATTAATATAAGGCACTCCATACACTCAAACCTCTGCTACTCGAATCTTGTCCAGTCTCTTTCATTGCATCATGGCTCACCGTGTCTTCAGCTGTCTGTCTCTTTGATTCTCATCTTGAGACCCTGTTCCTCCTGCTTTGTAAGATGCTTCCTAAAAACGAAAACCTGTCCTAAGATCTCCTCATGTGATTTGATGTCAAATCTTGCCTGAAAATGCTCCTGTGGATGGGGTGTTCCACTTACATTAAAAGGTGCTATATAAATGCAAGTCGTCCTGCCATCTCTGGGCCTTGTGCTCAGATCCCAAGTGAGGTAAAAGGATGGAAACCCAACTGCTACAACAGAATGTGCAGAAATTCAAAAGCCCCAACACACCAGCTTGATAAGAGGTCCATGCTACAATCTGCGGCGCTAGTGCAGGGCAGACTTAGCTCATGGGGAAATGATTCAGATATTTGGTTCGATTCAAACCAGACAGTGGTGAGCCAATCTGCAGACTGGATCTCACCGTTGGCAAAGAGAGTATTAATAGGCTGCTGTGGGATGCCCTGAAAATGTTCGCTTCTTTCAGAGGCAGTTACTGGATTCTCTCTTACATTGACAGAACTAGATGAGAAGATAATAGAACAGGGACCAAAGGCTTGATCAGGATTTTAAGGAGCACCTTAAAGAAGGATAGAGCTGGAGCTAAGTAGGGAACTCCAGATTAAATCTGAAGGCACAGCCATCAACGATGGAATGTAGGAAATGGGGGGGGGGGGGTTGGCAAGATTCTAAACATCTGCCCAAAACATGGTCAAAGCGTTTGATGTCCCTGAGTCTGAGCCTGGAATAGCAGGAGACAAGCAGAAGAATTCAGGATTACATTGGCCACTGAATGGCACCCCGAACTTTCCCATCTCTCCGCAGTGCTCGGAGTCAGCTCCGATCACCAAAGTGGGAATCTCCTCTCGATCTACCGACTGCAACGGAACAGTTTGCTTGAAACTGATCTTCTCCCGCTGACAAATATTCCCCCCAAAAAAAAAACCCCACTGCAGGCCCGGTGAAATTCAGCCGATTCATTCACTCAGCACGGACGGATGTTCAGGGCAAACGTGTCATATTCTGGGCGTCACAATTTGGAGAGGAGACTGAGGCTCTGCTGAGCTTGGCTGAGATAGTTCTGGCAATGAGAGATTTTAATGATATGGAGGAGGATAGAGGAGTTGAGATTGTTGCTCTTGGTAGAAAGAAATTTAACTGAACATTTAATTACAATTTTGAGGGATTTGGATAGAGTAAATAAGTATAAACTGTTTCCACACTTTGTACTGGTCTAACTGATTGATCGAACAGACGAGAGAGACAAAGGGGACGATTTCTTTTCCTATGTTCCACTAAGAGGAAGGTTCTTAAACTCCAGCTTTAAGAAAACGAACAAAAGAATTAGTGCAAAAATCAGGAGTTTTTTTAATACAGTGAATTGTTAGCATCTAGAAATGTTCTACCTACGAGGTAATTGTTACTTTCAATAGGGAAATGGATGTGTATTTGAAAAACAACAATATAGCAGTGGTGGGCAAAAGCAGGGGTGTGAGATTGATTGCATTTCTCTTTTGCACAATGGACCGAACGGCCTGTTTCTATGTGGTTGGGTGCTGGTCTATGAATCCAGCCCGGCAGCAATCTGACTGTACAACATCACAAACAAAATCAGAAATTACTAAATTGACTATCAGCTACAGTTGAAGCTTATGTTATTGGAGGCAAATTATTGGCCTGGTTGGAAGCTGGGCTGAGCAAAAGGAAGACAGAGAAAAATATTAATTAGATGGATACGATTTGGGATATTCTTTGTGGATTTGTGACAAGCCTGTAATATTCACTCTAACAGGTCGCTCTGCTATAACATGCATTTCGTTAACACTAATTTGCTGTAACACTATTGAATTGGGGACACTGTTTCTAAAGCGCAAAGTCTTAAAAGCGTGTATTGGTTATAATGCCATTAGTTTAAATGCTGCTGCTATTGCATGCTTTTTTTATAACATGGATTGCATGAGAATGGAACGAAAGTGTTATAGCAGAACTGACCGTATTTATTCATGAGTGAGATTATGGGATAGAAAGACTTCACCTAAAATTTGCCAATAGCAACAATTACTTCGTTGGTGTCTGTGGGCCCTTGCTGTGACATGGATAGTGTGAATAGCCAAGGTCTTTTTCCTGGGATAGGGGAGTCCAAAACTAGAGGGAATAGGTTTAGGGTGAGAGGGCAAAGATTTAAAATAGACCTAAGGGGCAACTTTATCACACAGAGGGTGGTACGTGTATGGAATGAGCTGCCAGAGGATGTGGTGGAGGCTGGTACAATTACAACATTTAAGAGGCATTTGGATGGGTATATGAATAGGAAGGATTTGGAGGAATATGGGCCGGGTGCTGGCAAATGGGACTAGATTAATTTCAGATATCTAGTTGGCATGGATGAGTTAGATAGAAGGGTCTGTTTCCGAGCTGTATACCCCAATGACTCTCTGACATAACGTGACTGTCACTGTTCCAACAGCGGCTACATTCCTTTAAGATGGTCTGGTGGTCATGGAAGGTCATGAACCTAACCTTCTTTATCCTGTGGTACGTTTGACTGTTTGTATTGTTACACAGACCCTCAGAATGAGGGACCCCTTCACAGAATACCTCTATTCAGTCCACAAGCGTGAGCCTGAGCTCCCTGTCATTTTAATTCTCCATCTTGCTTCCGCTCTGACCTCTCTGACCTCTCTGTCCATGGCCTGCTATTCTGTTCCAGTGAAGCTCTGTGCAAACCCGAGGAACAGCACCTCACCTTTCCATTTGGCTAAAGCCTTCTGGATTCAATGTGGAGTTCAACAGTTTTAGATCTAGCCCCTGCCTCCACTTTGTGTCAGCGTGTATTTATTTTTGCTGGTTTATTTATTTCTTCATTCCTTCTGTATTGGGATGACTGCTTTCCACCAATCACGCCTCATCTGGATGCAACCTTTCGTTTCGGTACGACACCCCCTTTGGCTTTGCACCCCGAAACCATCTGTTGGTTAATTCACCTCCTGGCCACCAACCCTATCAAAAAACTTCCCCTTCTGTTCCTCCTTCACCCTTTCCAGAAGATCACAAGAAGAAATAGGCCATTCAGCCCATCAAATCTGCTCCACCATTCATGAGATTGTGGCTGATCTGAAATTCCTCAACTCCACTTCCTCTCCACTTTCCTCCAATGGCTTTCAACCAATCACTTTTCTGTCTCTCTTCAGTTCTGACAGGAACTCATCGACCTGGAAGGTGAACTTCCTCCACCTGCCAGACCTGCTGAGTATTTCCAGCACGTTCAGTTTCTGTTTCAGATTTCCTGCAGGGTTCCACTTAGGGGACTACTCTTTTGGTTTCCGTTACCTTGTACTTTGCCAGTTGGGCCTTCTTCTCAAACAGTTCCACTTTGGGCTCCGCTGGGATCTGCAAGATGGCCTGGTACTCTGCCAACCACTTGGTCTGGCTCTGGTACTTGTCCAGGAACTCCTTCGTGAGGTACAGGCATTTCTCCAGGTTGCCACGCTCCCTCCTAATGGAACTGGTCAACTCATTCAGTTGGCCAATATGGCCGTCCATGGATTCCCGCAGACCTTGAGCCTCCGGCCCCTCCAGGTACTCTATAGCCCTCTCACTCTTCTCAAGGATCATCTTCAGTAGGCTGTTCCCCATGTCGATGTCATTGTGCAGCGTCTGGAAATTAAAACAGTGTCTCTCAAAGCGAAAAGGGTATGGCAACAGACCAAAACTGACCACAATGGTGGTCAACTAAACGCCAACGTCATTTAAACGCTCCACAATTCCCTTAGGAGTTGTCAAACACTCATAGTTTTTACTCAATAGAGTGTTTTGAGTAATTCGCTACCTCAATAGAGAGGTTTGGATCAAAGGAATTGATTTGTGATAATCAAAGGATCTCACATTTTCACATAGACAACGATGAAACAGAGAGGACAGAGTGGAGTGAAAATTATTCTCAAGGTGGACATCCCTGCATGAGCTCAGGGTGGTACTGAGCCACAGGAATTTGTGTCAGACATCAGGGTTTTCTGAGCTCTGTTAAAGTGACACGTGTTCTCCTCTTTCTTTTCGCCTGTTATCATGTCCTTTCTCCCCTCCCTCCACCTCCCATCCCAGTGTCTGTTCTATCCAGTCTGGCAGGAGACACACCATTGTTCTGACATGCCAATCCCTTAATCTGAACTATCAACATCTTTTCATCACCAACACCCTGCGCCCACTACCCACCCTCCACCTCCCAAACTGTAGCATAAGTGCTGCTCCCCCCACGCTTCGCGTCATCTAGACTCGAAACGTTAGCTTGCTCTCTCTCCATGGATGCTGCCGGACCCACAGCATTTGTTGTTTCCAGTGTTCTCCTCGTAATCACTAAATTCAACCCACTGACCCAATCTCTCCTCTGCTCTCTCCCCACTGCCTCATCCTCTCCATATCGCCATGGGTTTCAATCCCAAAACTTATCCCACTGCCCCATTCTTCCTCACTGTCCCAGTCTCTTCCCACTTCTCTCCCTACTGCTCATAGTCCTGTATCAAGCCCAAAATATATTGCGCTACCCAGCCCTCCCTGTGGCCCAATATCAACCACTGCCCATTTCTCCCTCCACATTGTCTTGTTTCCCCCCCCCCCCCCATGCCCCAAATGCCTCCTACGACCTATTCTCTCCTCTCAGGTACCAGGCACTAAACTTATCGCACTGTCCTGCTCATTTCTCTGAAACCTCTTCCCCATGGCTCACTAGCAATCCTGAAATGAATCCCACCCTCTCACTTTCTCCCACAGCCCTGTTGAAGCAGCCCGTGTGATTGGCACCACATCCACAAGCATCCATTCCCTCCACCACCGACCCTCAGTAGCAGCAGTGTGTACTATCTACAGGATGCACCGCAGAAATTCACCAAAGATCCTCAGACAGCATGTTCCAAACCCATCTGGAAGGACAAGGGCAGCAGATACATGGGAACACCACCACCTTCAAGTTCCCCTCCGAACCACTCACCATCCTGACTTGGAAATATATCGCTGTTCCCTTCACTGTCACCTGGTCTAGATCCTGCAATTCCCTCCCGAAGGGTATTGTGGGTCAACCCACAGCAGGTGGACTGCAGCGGTTTAAGAAGACAGCTCACCCCCACCTTCTCAGGGGGCAACTGGGGACAGGCAATAAATGCTGGGCCCAGCCAGCAACGCCCACATCCCACAACTGAATAAATTTTAAAAATTCCCAATGTGTCCACACAAAATGTACAACCCTTGAAGTTTGAATGTGTAACATCCATCCTGTTCCATCAGCCCATCTATGAAGGATTCCAAGGCGCACGCACACAGTTCCTCTGCTCTTTACCTCAAATTTTTTAATTTTGTTTTCCATGGCGGTTTTGTCCACTACATTCAAAGCCACCGCCATGTTTTTAAAGTTCTTCTGGGTGGCACGGAGCCAGTCTGTGTAGGTGCCCAGCGCCAAATCAGCTTCTTCTAAAGCCCTCAGTTCCTCTTTCAGCAACTTGGTCTGGTCCTGTAAGACAAGACAGATTGCCCATTGTGGTACAAGGCACACAACTCAGAACGTTCAGGAGCTCGGTGCAACAGAACATTGACACTGCAATGACAACCCGCTTGTGCTAACATGGCACTTATAACATGGCACTCCCTTCACCAAAGGCCAGGGTTCAAATCCACCCTACCACCATATCCAGACTGCCACTTTCAGAAGGCATACTGTACTGGCACAGGTGCCATCTATTGACATGGGATACCAAACTGGTAGTCCATCTACCCTCTCAACAAGAAAGATCCGGTGGCTCTATTCTAAGGACGAACAGAGGGGACCGCCTCAGTACTTGAAGCAATAATTAACCCACAACTACCAGCGAAAAGCAAATGATCACATTGCTGATTGTGGGGCCCAGCTGTCTGCAGATTAGCAGTCACATTTCCCGACTTTTAATTCCCTCCAGATTTGGTTTCCATCGATTTGGAATTACAGAATACTGGTCTGGTGTTGGTCCCTCCCAGGTTATGCACTTCCCACTCTGAGATTTGAAGTCCCCATGTCTTGGTGACTTTCACTTCTTGGTAAGCATAGACCAGTGGGATTAATTTGGGGATTGCCAGTGAGCTGTGGGGGAAGACATTTCAGAGAATTGAGCAGGACAGTGTGATGCGTTTTGTGTTAAGATTAGAGTGGTGCTGGAAAAGCACAGCAGGTCAGGCAGCATCCGAGGAGCAGGATTCCTGATGAAGGGCTTTTGCCCGAAGTGTCGATTTTCCTGCCTGACCTGATGTGCTTTTCCAGCACCACTCTAATCTTGACTCTAATCTCCAGCATCTGCAGACGTCACTTTAATCTCAATGAGTTTTATACCTAGTACCTGACAGCGAGACAAGAAAACTAGTAGTGGACGGTTTCACACACATGTCCATGGATGACCCAAAATGGGGACTGGATCATAGCATGTTCTAAGTTAGGACAGTTTATTCAGCCCATATGTAGTTATCCCATCTCCTCCTCAATCTCCATTCCCTTTGATATCCAATTTAGTCTAATCCCACTCCATCCCGTTTAATATCCTCCTCAGTCTAAATTCACTCTCCTCCTCACTCCCCATTCCCTTTAATATCCTCCTCAGCCCAATCCCAGTCTCCATCTCACTCCCCATTCCCTTTTATATCCTCCTCAACCCAATCCCAGTCTCCATCTCACTCCCCATTCCCTTTAATATCCTCCTCAACCCAATCCCAGTCTCCATCTCACTCACCATTCCCTTTTATATCCTCCTCAACCCAATCCCAGTCTCCATCTCACTCCCCATTCCCTTTAATATCCTCCTCAACCCAATCCCAGTCTCCATCTCACTCCCCATTCCCTTTAATATCCTCCTCAGCCCAATCCCAGTCTCCATCTCACTCCCCATTCCCTTTTATATCCTCCTCAGCCCAATCCCAGTCTCCATCTCACAGCCCATTCCCTTTAATATCCTCCTCAGCCCAATCCCAGTCTCCATCTCACTCCCCATTCCCTTTAATATCCTCCTCAACCCAATCCCAGTCTCCATCTCACTTCCCATTCCCTTTAATATCATCCTCAACCCAATCCCAGTCTCCATCTCACTCCCCATTCCCTTTAATATCCTCCTCAGCCCAATCCCAGTCTCCATCTCACTCCCCATTCCCTTTTATATCCTCCTCAACCCAATCCCAGTCTCCATCTCACTCCCCATTCCCTTTAATATCATCCTCAACCCAATCCCAGTCTCCATCTCACTCCCCATTCCCTTTTATATCCTCCTCAACCCAATCCCAGTCTCCATCTCACTCCCCATTCCCTTTTATATCCTCCTCAACCCAATCCCAGTCTCCATCTCACTCCCCATTCCCTTTAATATCCTCCTCAACCCAATCCCAGTCTCCATCTCACTCCCCATACCCTTTAATATCATCCTCAACCCAATCCCAGTCTCCATCTCACTCCCATTCCCTTCAATATCCAATTAAGTCTAATCTCTCCTTCTCCTCCAATGAGCGTTTGTCTTTTTCAAGCCCCTCATATCCTATTAAAGCAATGTATGTGGTCTACTGCAATTAAACTGTGGCAGAGAAGTCTAAGTTCTAATCGGCCTTGGTGTAAAGGAGCATTTCTCTTTGTTTCCCTTTATTTATTTTGTCTCTGCCCTTAGAGTCCACCCTCTTAATGCCCGCTGTAGACCAGCTGATACTTTGTCGTAACGTTTTCAGTGTGGGAGACCCTGTCTCAAGCCACCCCTTAGCCATCACATGCTGGCAAAAAAAATGACCATATATATCTTTGTTCCTGTAAAATTTCAGGGAATGGACCCAACAGCCCTGCGTTGACAGAGGTACAGTGCTCAGTGAAAGTAAGGAACCTTTCAAAGGGTAATTGATGTCTGAATACACAATACGTTCCACTAGAAGTTTCAGTGCCCAGTTTGGCACAGACTTGATTCCTTGAACTACGTACCACCACATGCAGCAGAATGCCCTGATATCGGGCAGCAAGATGGGTAGCTTGACTTCCCACACTGCTGTTGATGTGACTCTCCTCTAGCACTTGATGAGCAAGCAGCCCAACCCTTTCCACTTCATCCTTCCGAGCAAGAATTTCCTCGTTCCATTTCTGAAACAGCAGAAGAGGAAATAAATACAAATAAATAAAGTCACCTAATAAAAGTGACCGATCATCAGAAGGGGGGCAGGGGGCAAAATATCAGTCATACCGTCCAAACCATTTTGCAAAGTACTGAGCTATCTCCAAGCTGTGCACAGATTATTAGTTACACAAGCTTCTTATTAACTGTCAAAAGCCTGAGTGACTGAAGCTCCACTGTAGGTTATACAAAAACATGTGACAGGGTGGCTCACTGCTGCCTCACAGCACCAGGGTCCCAGGTTGGATACCAGCCTCAGACGACTGTCTGTGTGTGGGTTTCCTCCGGGTGCTCCGGTTTCCACAGGTTAGGTGGACTGGCAATGCTAAATGGCCCATAGTGTCCAGGGTTGTGCAGGCTAAGTGAACAAGCCATGGGAAAAGCGGGGTTACAGGGATAGAGTAGGTGGTGTGGATTCAATGGACCATATGGCCTGCTTCCAACACTGTCGGGAATCTACCCTTCAGATGGAATCTGTAGTTATTTTAACTAACTTCTATTAAGTTAAAATAAGGTGCAATTTGCAACTGTGATAGCCTTAAGCAACAGAGTCAGACAGCTTAGAGAAGGATTGTTATCAGCAGGAGATGTGTGTAGTGGTGTACCATACATGTGCATTATAACAACAAGTAACATCATTTGAACCAAATTGTTATGAACAATTATACAAACAAAAATGGAATCCTGTCCTTTATCTTAAGCAGATTGGAAACCTCAGGGCCACAGGAAATACATAAAGATCTGATTGGTTCCCATTTGGGAAAATGCAGATTCATCATAATGCTGCTGGGATGAAAGGGTTAAATTATGAGGACAGGTAGCAGTTATTTCCAGTTCCTGGATCTTTGGTTTTTATTCATCCACGGGATGAGGGCATCACTGGCTGAGTCAGCATTTATGGCCCATCCCTAAATGCCCAGAGGGGGCAGTTAAGTGTCAACCCCATTGCTGTGGGTCTGGAGTCACATGGAGGCCTGACCAGGTAAGGGTGGTAGTTTCCTTCCCTAAAGGACGCTGATGAACCGGTGGGTTGTTCCTGACAATTAACAGAGTGGATTCATGGTCATAAGGACAGGTTGCATTCACCAAAATTACATGTATAGAATACTAAGGGATGATGTTATCAAAGTGTTTCGGATAATTAAAGCATTTCGTAGGGTAAACAAGCTGGCAGGTTTTCCTCCCCGAATGGACGTTAAGGAGAAGCTGATGGGTTTTTATGACAATCGACAAAGGCTTCTTGATTGTCCTTAGGTCAACTCTCTGTTCCAGATTTTATTGAATTCAAACTTCATCACCTGTCATGTTTGAGATTTGAACTTATATCCCCAGGACATTGGCCTGAGATTCTGGGTTGCTAGTCCAGGGACATTACTACCACACAACAAACTCCTATAGCAGGATTACAATACAGATCAGCCAAGATGAATTGTACAATGAAATAGATTAGAGGGAATGAATGACCTACTCTTGTTCCTAAGACCAGGCTTCAACACTACTTCAAATTCAGCTAATATTCTTGTGAGCAGTGAATGTTCACAGTAGATGGATAAGTCAGTTAAGCAGCTTCAGTCACTATGTAACCCTGACAGGAATGGGCTGAAGGAGTTCGCAGTGTGACAGGGCAATGTGTGGAGATCTCTGTGCACTGAACACACCTGTAACTGCTGTAGCTGAGTCTGCTTTGTGTCTCGGTCAGACTTCCTCCCCGTCCGGATATTGACTTTGCCCTCGAGATCAGAGAGCCACACATCCACCTGCTGGAACATCTTCTCCAACTTCCTGAGCATGCTCAGGGTGGCATTGACCTTCTCCTTTGTCTCAGCCAGCCTCCGCTGGTACAGGTGCCAGTCCCGTTGCGCGGACTCGAGAATGCGATCCTCCATATATGTAGACCCTGATAAGGTCATCTTCTCCTGGCTCTGAAGAACTGCACTCATTAAAGTCTGGCCTTCAGTGCAATGCTTCTCCAAGTCCTGAGGAACAAAATGGTGGTACTCTGCTGGATTAATATAATTAAAGGCAGCTCCTTGGGATATATACCTGAAGTGAAATGCATGACTTATGTCAGGTACAATGTAATATCAGGCTTTAGTCAAAGGTAAAAATGTGTTGCTGGAACAGCGCAGCAGGTCAGCCCTGAAGAAGGGCTTACGCCCGAAACGTCGATTCTCCTGTTCCCTGGATGCTGCCTGACCTGCTGCGCTGTTCCAGCAACACATTTTCGGCTCTGATCTCCAGCATCTGCAGACCTCACTTTCTCCTTTAGTCAAAGGTAATACACAGAACATAGAACAGCACAGCACAATACAGGCCCTTCGACCCTCGATGTTGTACCAACCTTTTATCCTACTCCAAGATCAAACTAACCGACATACCCTTCATTTTACTCTCACCCATGTGCCTCTCCAACAGTTGCTTAAATGCTCTTAATGTATCTGACTCTACTACCACTGCTGGCAATGCATTCCACACACCCACCACTCTCTGAGTAAAGAACCAATCTCTGGCATCTGCCCTGAGCCTTCTTCCAATCACCTTAAAATTATGCCCTACAATCAGGTGACCAGAATTGAACACAATATTCCAAGTGTGTTCTAACCAGGACTCTATAGAGCTGCTCTTAAACTCAATCTCCCTGCTCATGAAAGCCAACACACCATACACCTTCTTAACAACCCTATCAACTTGGGTGGCAACTTTGAGAGATCTATTGACATGAACCCCAAGATCCCACTGTTCCTCCACACTGCCTTTAACCCTGTAACCTCCATTCAAATTTGACCTTCCAAAGTGAACAACTTCACACTTTTCCAGGTTGAACTTAATCTGCCACCTCTCAGCCCAGCTCTGCAATCTGTCAATGTCCCATTGCAACCTTAAACAGCCCTCCACACTATCCAAAACTCTACCAACATTCATGTCATTACTAACCCACCCTTCCACTTCCTCATCCAAGTCATTTATAAAAATCACAAAGAGCAGAGGCCCCAGAACCAATCCCTGTGGAACACCACTGGTCACCAAGCTCCAGGCTTAATACTCTGTTTTCTATGGGCCAGCCAATTCTATATCCAGACAGCCAAATTTACCTCTATCCCTACTTTCTGAATGAGCCTACCATGGGGAAACTTATCAAACTCCTTGCTAAAATCCATATACACCACATCCACTGTTTTACCTTCATCAATGTGTTTTGTCACGTCAAAGAATTCAATAAGGCTTGTGAGACCTGACCTGCCCCTCACAAAGCCATGCTGACGATCTTGAATCACACTATGCTTTTCCAAATAATCGTAAATCCTGTCTCTCCAATAATCTGCCCACCACCGATGTAAGACTGTAATTCCCAGGGTTATCCTTGTTTCCGTTCTTGAACAAGGGAATAACATTTGCCACCCTTTAATCATCTAGTACTACTCCAGTGAGGATGCAAAGATCACCACCAAAGGTGCAGCAATCTCTTCCCTCACCTCCTGTAATAACCTTGGGTATATCCTGTCTGGACTTATCTATCCTCATGTTTTTCAATATGTCCAGCACATCCTCCTTCCTAACATCAAACTGTTTGTGCATATCAGCCTGTTTCACACTGTCCTCACAAGTGACAAGGTCCCTCTCACTAATGAATACTGAAGCAAAGTATTCATTAAGGATCTTTCCTACTTCGTCTGACTCCAGGCACAAGTTCCCTCCACTATCCCTGATCAGTCCTACCCTCACTCTGGCCATTCTTTTGTCCCTGATTCCAAAGGTCGTAGGGTCAAGCCCTCCTCCAATATCCTAGCCATCTCAGTGAGACTTCAATCGTGAGGGCACTGAAATATCAGAGTGCCATCTTTCAGAAGTTGTTACCCTGAGGCTCACTCTACCCTGACAGGTGCTGGTAAAAGGACCCATCACATTATTCTGAAGGAGAGCAGGCGAATTGTCCTGGTTAATAATCGGTCCCTTTACCAACATCACTAAAACGTTTATTTGTGATTCATTCTCGGGATGTGGGTGCCCCTGGCTACACCAGTGTTTTGGTGCCCATCCAGAATTGTCCTGGAGAAGGTGGCAGTGAGCTACATGGCTTCCAACATTGTTTCCCTCTGTGCAGACCTCCACAGTCTGTGCAGTGATTTCCAAAACCAGAACAACTAGGGACGGAGGCAGGAAGCCAACGGGCTGGCATGGACCCTCAGAGCAGCTTGTACAACCGTGCAGCTTCCAGGGAAGCGTAGGCAGTGCCTTGAACTGCATGATGGGAGAGTGAGTGGCTCTGAGGGCAGGTTGCGAGAGGTGGCCATGTACCTGCTGGTCCTTCTAGCTGGAAGAGGTTGTGGTTTTGCAAAGCGCTGAAGCACCGTTCGCATCATGTGCAGTTCAGCTCTTGCGTGCTGCCCACCTTACAGCAGTGTCTCCCCTTCAAAGGATGTACATCAGCAACAGTGAAGAACTCTGGGAGCTGCTGAGGTGGTGAAAAATGCGGTCTGTTCCTTCTTACCTCTAGGTCACGGAGCGTGCTTTCCAGTGTCTCCACATCGTTCCCCAGGTGGGAGCAGCAGCAGAGATTCTCCTTCTCCTGCTCCAGCCACTCCTCAAATGATTTCAGACCCAGCTGGTACTCCTGGTGCAGCAGAAGCTGCTCTTCAGCCTTTCTGGTGCCCTCCTGGAAACCAGAGGAAACAGTTTCACGTCCACATTGTAGGGAAAACAGCAGCATCATTCGCTCTCTGAGTGCGACGTGGGGAAGCCTGGTGAAGGGGGAGGCTCAGGGAAGTCAACACACAGAAACTGCGCTGATCAGGAAGGGGCAGCAAGGAGCCAGCGTTCCTTGTTAAATAGAAGGGGAGGTTAACTGACATCTCCTATAAATAGGCAAAACAGGAATGCACTAAAGCTTAGACCAGCAGCCAGAGGAGTAATGCCTGACTGGCACAGCCTTTCAACCTTACGTTACTGACTCTGGCTGTACAGTTACAGACCCTCCCAGCCTGTACGCTTGCTGTTGAAGGTCTAGAGTTAACATCACGTGCATTACAATTGTGTTGAACTAACTCAGTAAGCAATATAATCTGCAGAGAAAATTACTGCGCTTTCTGTTAAGTCCAATTGAAGTGTTTTGCAATGTCCAATTAGATATTTTATAAATAAAGCACTTTTTTTGGGAAAGCAAAATAGGAATAGAATGGGAACTGAAGCAGACCACTCATTCATCCAAATCTGCAACCTCAAATCTCATCAGGACCAATCTGTACCTCAACCCCGTTTACTCGACTTGGTTGCATATCGTTTGAAATCCCAACCAAATAAAATCTGTTTCTCTCACCCTCACTTCTGAGAGAGGGTCAATCGGCCCCCACACGTTAACCCTGATCTCTCTTCACAGATGCTGCCAGACCTGCTGAGCTTTTCAGTGACTTCTGTTTTTGTTCCTGATTGACAGCATCTGCAGTTCTTTCGATATTGTCTCAGTTTTGAAAGTTGCCATTGAGCTTAAGCTTTTAGGGAAAGACAGTTCCTGAATCCTCTACCCGTGAGCATGAAGAAATGGCACAGAACACAGAACATTACAGCGCAGTACAGGTCCTTCCTTCCCTGACGTTGCACCGACCTGTGAAACCGATCTGAAGCCGATCCAAGCGACACTATCGGACATCGCACCCACTGATGTAGCCCACTAATTTTAAAGTTATGTCCCCTTTGGTTGTGGACTTGCCACCAGAAGGAATAGTTTTTTTCTCTCTCTCTCTTTGTACCCTACAAATTCTTCAATCATCATTAATGTCTCAATTGTGCCAATACTTTAATTTAGTATCTTCAGGGACTACAGTCTATGAAATAAGTCATCATAATATGACCCATTCAGAATTCTACTGAATTTGCACTGTACACTGTTCCAGGTCATAGAGTCATAGAAATGTACAGCACAGAAACAGACCCTTCGATCCAACTCGTCCATGCCGACCTGATATCCCAACCCAATTTAGTCTCATTTGCCAGCACTTGGCCCATATCCCTCTAAACCCTTCCTATTCATGTACCCATCCAGATGTCTCTTAAATGCTGTGATTGTACCAGCCTCCACCACTTCCTCTGGCAGCTCATTCCATACACGCACCACCCTCTGAGTGAAAAGGTTATCGCCAAGTCCCTTTATATCTTTCCTCTCTCATCCTGAGCCTATTTAGATTAGATTAGATTACTTACAGTGCTGAAACAGGCCCTTCGGCCCAACAAGTCCACACCGACCCTCCGAACAGCAACCCATCCAGACCCATTCCCCTACATTTACCCCTTCATCTAACATTATGGGCAATTTAGCATGGTCAATTCACCTGACCTGCACATTTTTGGACTGTGGGAGGAAACAGGAGCACCCGGAGGAAACCCACGCAGACACGGGGAGAACGTGCAAACTCCACACAGACAGTTGCCTGAGGCGGGAGTTGAACTTGGGTCTCTGGCGCTGTGAGGCAGCAGTGCTAACCACGGTGCCACCCTGCCACCCATATGCCCTCTAGTTCTATACTCCCCCACCCCAGGGGAAAGACCTTGTCTATTTACCCTATCCAATATATTCTTCCTGACAAATAGTTCCCTGAATTGAATGCAGTGCTATAAATACGTGTAACCAGAGATCTGTGTAGCTGCAAGATAAATTCCACCCATTTCTTTGAGCTGTCTTGAGAGAAAGGCAATCAGCCCATTAGCATCCAATGATTGTTTGTCCCTGTCCATTTTAATAGTTTCTGTTCATGGACTCCTAAATTATTCTGGTCCTCTACAGATCCTAGCTTCCCACCACCTGAAGATTATTCTGCTTTTACCTTTACCTTTCACTGAACTCCATCTGCCTTAGTTCTGCCCTTTCGAATCCCCTTCCCCTTGCAGATTGTCAGCACTATGTAGTGTGTCACCTTTATGTCAAGGACATCGAGGTGGCCTGCTGCCATTCCTGTCATTTTGGGCACTGTGCAGCCTGCACCTAATACCAGCAGCAGCCATCAGACAATACAGGATTGCACCGACAGATTTGGGATGTCCAGAATAAATAGACGCTTTTCTCAGTTGTTGCTCAGGGTGGCATTCTGCCCTGAGATGATTATCAGTAGAAGTCTCACTCCAGAGCCTTGGCAGACATTCCAATGTCACACTGAGGGGGTGCTGCACTGTCATACTGCCATCCTTGCGATGAGGCATTAAGCCATTGCCCTATCTGCTGTCTGAGTTTGACATAAAAGGCTCCCGAGGCACGATTTCAATGAGAAAAGGCAATTTGTAACCTTCGAGGAACATAGACTGACGACCATGTGCGCAGTTTGGCAATGTGGTAATGCTTCAAGACATATTTCAGTGAGCTTTGGTCTGAAGTTCTGAGCGGCGCAATGACACTGTGGATTTTTTTTTCAATTACCTCCTTGATTGGTTGCTTTCTCTGTCACTTACCTTGGCCTTTTCACTCAGGTTACTGAACCTCTCCTGGAGTTCCTGCAGTTCCAAGCGGCTGACGTAGTGCTGGGCCATGCTCTCGCCTTTCGCCTGGATCGTCTCCAACAGGCGGCTGTGACTCCGGGTATCCTCGTACAGTAACTGCAACAGGAGAGGACACACGTGGCTGCCAGCTCACAGGGAACAGCCGCTAGTTAAGGAACTCATGCATCTTTCAGAACGGAACTTACTACTGCCTTCCCACCACAGTATGGGGGCAGCGGGAAGCTGGACCTGGGGGAGCGGGGGGTGGAGGGGAAGGGGATGGAGGGGGTGAAGTGGAGGGAGTGAGGTGCAGGGGAATGAGGTGAGGCTGGGGCGAGGATGTGAGATGTAGGAGGTACGTTGGGCTGGTCAGGGAGTGGGTGCAAGGGATAAGGTGGGGCTGGGGGATGGGGGAGGTGATGGGGATATGGGGGGCTGGGGGAGGGGGGGGAGGTGGGAATAAGGTGGGGCTGGGTGAGGGGGTGAGGTGGTGGGGATAAGGTGGGGCTGGGGGAGGGGGTGAGGTGGTGGGAATAAGGTGGGGCTGGAGATGGGGTGAGATGGTGGGGATGAGGTGGAGCTTGGGGAGGGGGTGAGGTGGTGAGGATAAGGTGGGGCTGGGGGAGGGGGGGTGAGGTGGTGGGGATAAAGTGAGGCAGGGGAAGGGGGGAGGTGGTGGGGAAATGGTGGAGCTGGGGGAGGGGGTGAGGTGGTGGGGATGAGGTGGAGATGGGGGAGGGGGTGAGGTGGTGGGGATGAGGTGGAGCTGGGGGAGGGGGTGAGGTGGTGGGGATAAGGTGGGGCTGGGGGGGGTGGAGATAAAGTGGGGTTGGGGAAGGGGTGAGGTGGTGGGGATGAGGTGGAGCTGGGGGAGGGGGTGAGGTGGTGGGGATAAAGTGGGCTGGGGGATGGAGGTGAGGTGGTGGGGATAAGGTGGGGCTGGGGATGGGGTGAGATAGTGGGGATAAAGTGAGGCTGGGGGCGGGGGTGAGGTGGTGTGGATAAGGCGGGGCTTGGGGAGGGGGTTAGGTGGTGGGTATAAGGTGGGGCTGGGGGAGGGGGGAGTGACATGGTGGGGATAAGGTGGAGCTGGGGGAGGGTGTGAGGTGGTGGGGATGAGGTGGAGCTGGGGGAGGGGGTGAGGTGGTGGGGATAAGGTGGGGCTGGGGGAGGGGGGGTGAGGTGGTGGGGATAATGTGGGGCTGGGGGAGGGGGTGAGGTGGTGGGGATAAAGTGGACTGGGGGATGGGGTTGAGGTGGTTGGGATGAGGTGGAACTGGGGGAGGGGTTGAGGTGGTGGGGATGAGGTGGGGCTGGGGGAGGGGGTGAGGTGGTGGGGGTAAGGTGGGGCTGGGGGGGAAGGGGGTGAGGTGGTGGGGATAAGGTGGGGCTGGGGGAGGGGGTGAGGTGGTGGGGATGAGGTGGAGCTGGGGGAGGGGGTGAGGTGGTGGGGATGAGGTGGAACTGGGGAAGGAGGTGAGGTGGTGGGGATGAGGTGGCGCTGGGGGAGGGGAGTGAGGTGGTGGGGGTAAGGTGGGGCTGGGGGAGGGGGTGAGGTGGTGGGGATGAGGTGGAGCTGGGGGAGGGGGTGAGGTGGTGGGGATAAAGTGGACTGGGGGATGGGGTTGAGGTGGTGGGGATGAGGTGGAACTGGGGGAGGGGGTGAGGTGGTGGCGATGAGGTGGAGCTGGGGGAGGGGGTGAGGTGGTGGGGATAAAGTGGACTGGGGGATGGGGTTGAGGTGGTGGAGATGAGGTGGAACTGGGGGAGGGGGTGAGATGGTGGGGATAAGGTGGGGCTGGGGGAGGGGGTGAGGTGGTGGGGATAAGGTGGGGCTGGGGGAGGGGGGGGTGAGGTGGTGGGGATAATGTGGGGCTGGGGGAGGGGGTGAGGTGGTGGGGATAAGGTGGGGCTGGGGGAGGGGTGATGTGGTGGGGATAATGTGGGGCTGGGGGAGGGTTGTGAGGTGGTGGGAATATGGTGGGGCTGGGGGAGGGGGTGATGTGGTGGGGATAAGGTGGGGCTGGGGGAGGGGGTGAGGTGGTGGGGATAATGTGGGGCTGGGGGAGGGCGGTGAGGTGATGGGGATAAGGTGGGGCTGGGGGAGAGGGTGAGTACACAATAGAAGACCTGGAGACTCATGCTGGAACTAGATAAACACTGCCAAGCCACCACCGGAGTATAACCTAATATTTATCCTTGCAACATTCAGAAATATTTTGGAAAAGTATTCAAAATTCTGTAAACAACAGAAGCTGGTGTGTGGAATTCAGCTGGATGGCTACTGGCCAGCCAGCACTGATATGATGGGGCTGAATGGCCTCCTTCTATACTGTAAATTTCTAATGGGGTGGGGGTGGGGAATGCCAAGGATTGTTCAAGTTTCCCTGCATCACCAAGTTAACTAAAAATATTGGCCAGCTTCCCACTGTCCCAGAGGCCTGGGTCATTCGAACCTGACCCATCTTGGCTTTATCCATCTCTACGCACCTTCGCTTTGCCCAGAGCCGTTGCTTTGTCCCGAAGTTCAGTACATTGTCGTTCCGAGGCTTTCAGGTCTCCCTCCATCCGATCCATCCAGCTCATAAACTGCCGGACATCGTCCTGGTAACTGGTCCACTGGGATAGCGCTCCCTCTAGTTGGCTGAAAGCAGAATTTTGCGGGAAAAAAAAGTTACGGGAGTGTGATCTGTCTGAAAGGCTGATTCATAATATCTGTCCCCCCACCCTTCAGGTGAAACAATTGCAGCGTTTTCTGTCCTAATAAATTTCACTTACAACACGAATGGCACTTAAATGGTTGGTATGACTGCACCTTATTTCAATCAGATGATTATTAACACACGGCAACTGATGGAGGCTGGGGGACACAGTGGTTTTCGAATGAGGAATAATTGGTTTCTGGCTTTGAAACTGTGCTCAAGCACCGAGTTAGGACACGTCATAATCAATCATTTCAGTCAGCCTTTGCCTATGAAATCTAGGGAGCAGCGAGCTGAAAATACAGGCAGCAAGGAATGGCCACATGCACTGAACCTGGTCAACGTGAGGTCAATCAAGCCCTCTGTTAACTGGAACACATGAACTTTTTTACGACCATATCCTGCCTGCTGTCCTTTAATGAGTGCGTGGCTTTAATCAAGTCCGATTCCTGACACTTCAACACACAATCCAGGCTCACATCCTCATGCGGTGCTTCAGAATGTAAGAGGTGGGAACAGGAGTCGGTCATAGGGTCCTCAAATTATCCTGCCTTCAACACAAATCACTGCTGACCTTCTGCATCAACTTCACTTGCCTTTATATCCCCGTATCTCTCAATCCCCTGAATGAGGGGGATCTATCCATCCCAGCATTGAATCATGGAGCGTCCGGAATTATTTGGAGTAGATGATTCCGAAGAGCGACAACTCTTTACGGGTGAAGCAATAAACCCTCACTTCAATCCTGAATGACCAGTCCTTTATTCTGAGATAGTGACCGCCCCACCCCTATCCCATTCTAGATTTCCCAGCCTGGGAAAACAACATCTCGGTGTCGACTTTGTCAAGCCTCTTAGAATAGAATAGAATCTCTACAGTGTGGAAACAGGCCATTTGGCCCAACAGGTCCATACTGACCCTCTGAAGAGTAACCCACCCAGATCCATTCCCCTATCTATTTCTCTACATTTATACCTGACTAATGCACCTAGCGTACACATTCTTGAACACTATGGGGCAATTTCCCATGGCCAATCCACCTGATCTGCACATCATTGAACTGTGGGAGGAAACCAGAGCACCCAGAGGAAACCCACGCAGACATAGGGAAGAATGTGCAAACTCCACACAGACAGTCACCCGCGGCTGGAATCGAACCCAGGTCCCTGGGGCTGAGAGGCAGCAGTGCCAACCACTGAGCCAGCATGCTGTCCATAAACATCTGAATGTTACGTTTCAATGCGATGATCCATTCGCTCCTCCAGAGGGCGTGGGGCCAATTTACTCAGCCTGGCATTGTACAACAAACCTCCGAAACCTTCAGAGATTCTAGTTGCGGCCTCAAAGGACAGTGTCTAGTCCCTGATTAATACTGTCCCAAGTCACTCTCACACTGGTTAATACTCCCCACTTGAATGGTCCTCCCTCATCTTGGTTCAAAGGTTAGTTATGGCATCCTGCTGTCCCTGTTCCCAACATTTTTTATTCATTCACGGGATGAGGGAGTCACTGACTAGGCCAGCATTTATTGTCCATCCCTAATTGCTCAGAAAGCAGTTAAAAGTCAGCCACATTGCCATGGGTCTGGAGTCACATGTAGGCGAGACTGGGTGAGGATGGCAGTTTCCTTCCCTAAGGGGGAATTAGTGAACAATTGGTAATAGATTCATGGTCATCATTCCAGATATTTATTAGGGTAGGGTTCGAACCTGGGTCCAGGATGTTATTTGGGTCTCAGGGTAACAGTGCAATGGTAATACCACTAGGCCATCACCTCCTCCACGTGCATAGGTAGCAAGTGCCTCTTGGCTGATCGGTCAGAGGTAAGGGCCAAAGGCTCTTCTATCAACATATTCTGAATCGCGGAACCTGTCTGAATGACTGCCTGTGATCGTTTGATCAACTCAATGTAATCCAAAGGATGAAACTGCCTTGAGCAAAGAAAGGGACCAAGTACCCCGCCCCGTGCAAAGAAGATAACTCGGACGCCACCGTAACAGCCTTGCACCAAAATTGCTTTGGCTGCAGGTACCCATTGTGGTTATGGTTATGTGGGATTGGAATGCTCTCCACAGCTTCCCACATAGAGGAGGCCATCTGGCTCTTTGTGTCTGCCATTCATCACTATCAAGGCTAATCGTCCAACTCAACAGCCTAATCCTGCTGTCTCCCCTTAACCTTTGATCCCATTCGCCCTAAGTGCTATATCTAGCTGCCTCTTGAATCTATCCAATGTTTTGGCATCAGCTACTTCCTGTGGTAATGAATTCCACATGCCCACCACTCTCTGGGTGAAGAAATGTCTCCTCATCTCCTTCCTAAATGGTCCACCCCAAATCCTCAGGCTGTAACCCCCTGGTTCTGGAGACACCCACCATCGGGAACATGTTGCTATTACACCACTGCCATGTCCACCAATCCCTGTTTATGCATTTATTTGGGTAACTAGTTATTAGTTATTAATTTGTGCATTAAAGAATTCTAACTTAGACATAAAGGTTTAGTAGTGACTGGATCTAAGAAGAAAAAGCAGCACTATCTTGCACCTCACCCCCTCCACTTCACCGAATTTCCACTCACACCATACCACTGACGCTGGCACCCTGCCCACTCTGAGGGAGTGCCACACCGTTAGAGATGCCACCTTTCAGGTGAGATATTAAATATCGGGCCCGACTGTCCCCTCAGCCCACATCACTATTCAGAGAGGAGTAGGAGTGTGCCAACAATCTGGTTAACACGCCTGTCTTAACCAGCAACACCAAACGGCAATTAACCAGTCGTTCATTAGGGAACTCAACCAGGTGAATGTTGAAAAGATGCTTCCTCTTGTGGGCGAATCCAGAACCAGGGGTCATAGTTTAAAAGTAAAGAAGCACCCTTTAAATGAGGAAATACTTTTTATATCAGAGGGTTGAGAGTCTTTGGAATTCCTTTCCTCAAAAGGCAGTGGATGGAGAATTTTGAAATATTTTTAAGGCAGCGATAGATGGATTCTTGATTGGAAAGGGGATGAAAGATTAGTGGGGATGCGCAGTAATGTAGAGTTGAGGTTACAATGAGATCAGCCAAGATTTTGCAGAATGATAGAGCAGGATTGAAGGGCCGAGTGGCCTAATGTTATCCCTTGTTCATATAATTACTGATGTGATAGTAATCGGACATAAGGCAAATATCAGGCTCAAATGTGCACCTCCTGATTCAGAGGTATTGCCATGGATGGACTGAGCTGAATTGTCTAGGCCAATGCGCGGTCAGGAGAGGAGGCAGGTAGGCCTGTAAATGAGAGTGATGGGGGAGAGACCAAGTGGGCCCCCAACCAAGGCCCTGAGAGTAGGCAATGAGAGTTCATCCCACCACAGTCTAGATTAAACTGGGTGAGGCACATGCGATAAACAGCCTGCACAGTAGGATTTCTCACCTCAAGGCTGAAGGACTAACAACACCCCCAGCCTCACTCCCCGAACCCCTCCCCCACCCTCTGAAACCATTGTTCCCCACCGCCCCTCTCATTGATGACCCATTGCAGCACAACCTCATCATGTGGGTGCAGTACCCGCGATGGCCACCGCTCCCACTGGCATCTGCCTATCAATGGGGAGAAAGTGAGGACTGCAGATGCTGGAGATCTGGGTCAAAACGTGTGGCGCTGGAAAAGCACAGCAGGTCAGGCAGCCTCCGAGGAGCAGGGGAATCAACGTTTCGAGCATAAGACCTTCATCAGGAATGAAGATGAAGAGCTTATGCTCAAAACGCCTCAGATGCTGCCTGACCGGCTGTATTTTTCCAGCACAGCTCTTTTTGACATCTGCCGATCAATAACCAATTGGCAGGTCCTCCCCAACGCAGTCATTTAAGAGGCTCCCCCTCCCCCGGCCCTGTAGTTCAGCCCAGCAGCAGGGGGCGACGTTGTGGATGCCTGACTCTACCGTGCAGGGACTGACCTTTTGCACTGGATGGAGAAGGACAGTAGCGAGTCCCAGGAATCCTTGAGACCCGCCATCTGCTGGCGAATGGCAACGGTGCCCTCAGGAGAGGTGCTCCTGAGTACCGACTCCCCGCGGGTCAGCACCATCTTCAGCTGGATCTCCTTCTCTTGTCGGAGGGCGAGCAGAGCCTGTGGAAAAGAGCTGCGGTTAACGGAAGCCTTGGCGAGCTGTCTGCTTCACCCGTGCGTGGGCATCCACCAGCCCATCGTCCCTGAGAATAGGTGTCACCTTCCTCTCAAAACACCCGTGACCAGTGCAGACCCGGCCCCAAAACTGCCAGAGAGCGACTTCAAACATTTAGATTTACAAGGATGTTGCCAGGGTTGGAGGGTTTGAGCTACAGGACGAGGCTGAACAGGCTGGGGCTGTTTTCCCTGGAGAGTCAGAAGCTGAACGGTGACCTTATAGAGGTTTATAAAGTCATGAGGGGCATGGATAGGATAAATAGAGAAGGTCTTTTCCCTGGAGTCCTGGGATGTCCTGAACTAGTGGGCATAGATTGAGGGTGAGAGGGGAAAAATTTAAAAGGGACCTAAGGAACAACTTTATCACACAGAGGGTGGTGCGTGTATGGAATGAGCTGCCAGAGGACGTGGTGGAGGCTGGTACAATTACAGCATTAAAAGGGCATCTGGATGGGTATATGAATAGATTACATTCCCTGGAGTGTGGGGACAGGTCCTTCGGCCCAACAAGTCCACACCGACCCTCCAAAGAGTAATCCACCCAGACTCATTTCCCTCTGACTAATGTACCTAACACTATGGGCAACTTAGCATGGCCAATTCACCTGACCTGTACACCTTTGGACTGTGGGAGGAAACCAGAGCACCCGGAGGAAACCCACGCAGACACGGGGAGAACTGTGGAAAAGAGCTGCGGTTAACGGAAGCCTTGGAGAGCTGTCTGCTTCACCCGTGCGTGGAATTGGCTGAAATTGAACCTGGGTTCCTGGCACTGAGCCACCATGCCACTCCAGTTTACAGGGATATGGGCCAAGTGCTGGCAAGTGGCACTAGATTAGGTTGGGATATCAGGTCGGCACGGATGAGTTGGACCGATGGGTCTGTTTGTGTGCTGTACGTCTCTATGACTCTAAGAATAAAGAAAAGGGCGGAAAGTATTCCCAGTCGGGATGTTGTGTGGGTTCCAAGCAAAGGCGGGAGGCGATGGTATTTCCCGGGTGGTGGAGTCAATGGCCACAGTGTGGATAACCTGCACTATCGGTGGGTCTGTGCTGCTGGTGAAGGATTTGATATCTACTTCCATATATTCCTCATGGTTTGCCAAGCAATGCGTAATCCTGCCCGCCACTCTGGCACACTGCCCATGCCTGTTTCAGAGTCTAATTGCATTCAATTCATTCCAGTGGTTTGGAAGAACGCAAGCTGAATAGCACCAGGATGAAGTATTTAGGCAGCTCGATAGCACTGAGAAACTGAGGCATCTTCCTCATATTGACACACTTCTTCAGAAGAACTCTCTCCTTTCAAAAATATTCCTGGGCTCGTTTTTATCTTCAAAAAGTTACTTTTGCTGCACAGAACTGTCTCGTTTTTATTTCACTCACTGCTCAATCATCATCCATTCCTCCTCTTGTGTGTCTCACGTGGCACTCAAATGTGTCACCAAAGATTAGACATATTTTCTTTTATTAGCTGAATTCCCCTCAATACCGGAGAGTAAAGTTAATACCTTCCCTGCTTTATAGCAATTAAGACTCCTTCCCACATCCAACCCAATATTTCTCTAAATCCCTGGAATGAACCCAACATTAGAAACAATGTGTTTTATCAAAGAATCCCTACAGTGGGAAAGCAGGCCATTCAGCCCATAGGGTTCACACCAACCTTCCAAAGAGCTCCCACCTAGACCCAACTCTATTCTTGTAACCCTGCATTTCCCATGACCAATCTATCTAAGCTGCACATCTTTGGGCTGTGAGAGAAAACGGGAGCACCCAGAGGAAACCCACAAAGACACAGGGAGAATGTGCAAACTCCCCACAGGAATCGAACCCAGCTCCCTGGCGCAGTGAGGCAGCAGCGCTAACCACTGAGCCACCACGCAGCTTCATATTGTTAAAAAATCTTATGTTTGGTAAAATTCACTGAACCACAAACTCCAGTGAAACTATACAAGAACGCTGAAAGGAGGAGGCCATGCACACTCATTACTAGCTGTGTCAAAAATAAAGGGTTTGAACACAAAACTCAGGCTGATCCTTTTCAGAGCAATCCTGAGGGAGTGCTGCACTGTTGAAGATGCCATCTTTTCAATCACCCTCCCAGGCCAATGGAGGAAGTCCCCTGGTGTTATTCTGGGAAGGAGCTGAGAGGTTCTCCACCATGGCCTGATCAAAACAACGACTAATGTCCCCAAGCAGCTCATCTCCCCTGGGTCACGGCTCCAGGCAGGGGTTAGATACGGACAACCAGCTCAGCAGAGTGAACATACCCTAGCGAACTCACCTCGACCTTTGCCATCCGACTGTCCAGCAGGTTTTTATCAGCAGTGGGAGCACAGTAAGACTCCAGCATGTGCCTGGCATCAGCCAGCCAATCCTGTAGTTCCTTCAGACCCTGAGAGAACTGCTGATGTTCTGACACAGTTCGCTGAGCTCTTAGTGTCTTCTCCTGAAAGCCAGAAGAGGGGAGAACATTACAACAAGTCCTTCCCAATTCTAATCATGCCTTTCATTTCTCCCCAGACCCCCAAGTAATAGTGAGCAAATCCAGGTTAGCTCCAGCAATGTTACAGTTCCTTTTAAGATGTGGAGGTGCTAATGTTGGACAGGGGTGGACAAAGTTAAAAATCACACAACACCAGTAAAATATTTTCAAACAGCATTCTTACGCTCATAGCAACTCACTGTGTAAAATAAAATGTCAACTCTAACTCGTTCTTCCGCCAATAGTTTTAAATCTGGCTATTGATCATTTCACCAATAGTTTCTCTGTACTTACTCTATTAAAAACAAACCCCTCAAAATTTGGAAGCACTTACGTTTAACGTCCCCTTGGCCCTCTCAGAGCCAAGGAATCACAAACCCTTCTCCAGCCTCTGAGTGGGGCAAAAGCTTGTCTGAATCCCGAGTCTCACGGACTGGAAGAACGCTCCTGTGCTGCAGCCCGACGCCGATGTGTAACATTGCAGAGCTAAAGAGCTGTGTCTGCCCTCCCCAGAGCCCCATCGCTCCCTCCATATCACCACCAAGTCCTAGTGACTCCCAGAAATGGATAGGCTGGATATTTTCTTTTTTCCCTGGAGTGTAGGAAGTTAAGGAGTGACCTTGTAGAGGTCTATAAAATCATGAGAGGTTTAGATAGGGTGAGTAGCAGGGTTCCTTTCCTTAGGTCGGGGGAGTTCAAGATGAGAAGTTCTAGAGAGGAGAAAGCTTTAAAAAACACACGAGAGGTAACATTTTTACACAGAGGATGGCTCGTGTGTGGAATGAACTTCCAGAGGAAGTGGTGGATGTGGGTACGGTTACAACATTTAAAAGACATTTGGATAAGTCCATGAATAGGAAATGTTTAGAGGGATATGGGCCAGGAGTTGGCGGGTGGGACTAGTTTAGTTTGGGATTATGGTCGGCCTGGACTTGTCAGACCGAAGAGTCTGGTTCCATCGTGTATGACTCAATGACTGCTTCCCTTCCCCTTCACCACCCAGTCCCCACTGCTACAGAAAGGGTAACAACAAAGGAGGGTGTGAGGCAGCCAACAGTGAAGCAGCACAGTAACCAGTCGCTAACCACTGGAAGTTATCTCCACAGAGAGCAGGGTACAAATGCCTACAACAGGCAGTCCGTTCACAGGGTCGGGCTGAGTGTCGAGAAGCAATTAGAAAAACAAGGGCAGAGCATCCTGAAAATTGTGGGAGTCTCCCAGCGAGCACGACTCTGCCCTGGGGACACCTGTTCATATGGTGTACCTTTAAATCAGATCACTCAATGGGCATTCAGTAAGCTGCAGGTCCTGCTCAATCTCTAAACATGGCCTGATGTTGCCGTTCAATGCCACCCACTGAGCAACAAAGCAAATCAGCTCCTGGGGTCAACAGGTGGCTCTGAACACTCTCAAACATCACACTGATCCTTGCAAGGATCATCTAGCCCATTCACACATTTCCTTCTGTCACAAACCTCCTGCTGGAATGTGCCTTTGCAAAGCAATTCTGGAGGAAGACACAGTGGTTTTTGCCGAGGGGTATCTCGAGCAGCTGGGAGACGCAGGACTCTGTACTCTACGGTCTGGCCCCCAGGACGCAGAGACCAATTGCGCTTGGAGAGCCGTCAACTCAGTGAACTCTGGTCTGCCCAAACCTTGTTGGCCTTCCAGTGGTAAGAGTTGACCTCAACCAAGTGTTGCAGACTGGCACACCCCAGGGTCCAGGGCTATGGGCTGAGGGATGCATTAAGCTTGGGCCAGCTGCCACAGTGGGGAAAGACCACTGTCTGAGGTCTTTCTGCCAAACTATAATGAGGATCTGATCAGTTATCAGGTTATTTCAAATTCCAATTGTTTTTTTCTTTCTACGCAAAAACTGTACAGAATTGCTTCAATATCTGTGTCTGAATTAAAGATTTTTTTTGATGGATAAAGTATATTTTTGCAATAAAAAATATGAACAAATAAAAAATCTCAAGGATTCACACATCTGGGACAGGCACACAAGAACTGAGCTTCACGTGTGTTGCTAACTCGAAACACCCGATGAATGGTATGGGGAAGCCAAGGAACTGAGACACTATTTACCATTCCCAGCACTGCATCCATGTTATTTGAGTCATAGAGACATGCACGGAAACAGACTTTTCAGTCCAACTCGTCCATGCCGACCAGATATCCCAACCTCGTCTAATCCCATTTGCCAGCACTTGGCCCATATCCCTCTAAACCCTTCCTATTCATATACCCATCCAGATGCCTTTTAAATGCTGTAATTGTACCAGCCTCCACCACATCCTCTGGCAGCCCAGTCCATACACATACCACCCTCTGTGTGAAAAAGTTGCCCCTTCCGTCTCTTTTATATCTTTCCCCTCTCACCCTAAACCTATGCCCCTCTAGTTCTGGACTCCCCCACCTCGGAGAAAAGACCTTGTCTATCCATGCCCCTCATGACTTTATAAACCTCTATAATGTCACCCTTCAGCCTCTGACGCTCCCCACTCTATTCAGTCTCTCCCTATAACTCAAATCCTCCAACCCTGGCAACATCTTTTCTGAACCCTCTCAAGTTTCACGTCATCTTTCCGATAGGAAGGAGACCAGAACTGCACACAATATCCCAACAGTGGCCTAACCAGTGTCCTGTACAGCCACACATGACGTCCCAACTCCTATATTCGATGCTTTGACCAATAAGGGATGGCATGGTGGCTCAGTGGTTAGCACTGCTGCCTCACGGCGCTAGGTACCTGGGCTCGATTCCACTGTCGGGCCACAGTCTGGGTGGAGTTTGCACATTCTTCCCGTGTCTGCGTGGGTTTCCTCCCACTATCCAAAGGTTAGGTGGATTGGCCATGTTAAATTGCCCAGAGTGTTAGGTGCATCGGTCAGGGGTAAATATAGGATAGGGGGAATGGGTCTGTACGGGATACTCATTGGAGGGTCGGTATGGACTTGTTGGGCCAAATAGTCTGTTTCCATTCTGTAGGGAAGCTAATCTAAAGGAAAGTTTACCAAATGCCTTATCCACTACCCTGTCTACCTGCGACTCTATGTTCAAGGAACTATGAACCTGCACTCCAAGGTCTTCACAGGGGACTTTCTAAGGAAGCAGGAGGTTGGGGTGGGGGGGACAGGAATGCTGATGAATGAATGAATAAATCAATCAATCAATGAACCAATCAATCCAAACTCCTCAGTACAGCCAGGTTTTTTGAATTCAAGATGGCGCCTGAACGTGGCGACATATTGTGAACTGTCTGCAGCAGATCTTATTCTTGAATACCTTTAATTGTTCTGCTCTTCTAACCTCAAATCTAAGTCTATCAGAATTACTAACAACGCTCTCTTAAATCTACTTTCAGGATTAAAGATTACACGTACAAATAGACTCAAGTACAGCTTCTTCCCTGCTGTTATTGGACTTCTGAATGGACCTTTCAAATTTTAAATTTGATGCTGACCTCCCTCCCTCCTCTGCAGGCATAACACTGTATTCCTCGCTCTGTTCTATTGCCCTGATGCTCTTTGCCATGGCGTGATCTGCCTGAACTGCATGCAAAACTAAACCTTTCACTGTGTGTAGGTGCAATAATGAATCGAATCGAATCAGACCCAGGCGAATTTGAGGTTGAGTTTGAGAAGACAGCAGGCTGGTCACTCGCTCCCTGTGACCAGTAAGATCTGAGAATTTACTGGAAAAAGTTCGGTTTTAGACAGTGAACATGTCCGATTGATTTTGGTTTTGTCAAGTGGAACACATTCCCTCCTGGGCCTTACCTTGGCTAAGTTACTTAAGGCTAAATACCAAGCGGACAGCTGAGAGACTCTGTGCATAAAGCTCTTGTTGGAAGCTTGATCTTCCCATAGGTGCTGAGCTTTCTCTTTCAGCTTGTTTAGCTGGGGTTCGCGGTAGGTTATATCCTCTAGGACAGACTGGAAGGCACAAGCAGGTTTGCAAAAAACACAGCACAGGTTAGCGCACATATCGTACTTAGCGGGGGGCAGGGAGCGTGTTAATATACCCCCCCCCCCCCCCCCCCCCACCCATTCAGGAGGTGGAAGCAAAGCACATCGAGAACGCGTCAAAAGGCACGGAACAGATACAATCACGACTGACATGAAGGCAAGCGCATCACTGGGGTGAGCAGAATGGAGGCCCTGGTTTAGGCCGAGGGGTGTACATGCATCACGGTGATAAAGCGAACTATCCCGCTGAAGGGAGCGAGCCCACAGGGTATGAACTGGCTGGAGAGTTGCGGTGAAATGTGCTGTGCACGGTGTGGGAACGATGGGGATACAGTCTGAGCCAGGAGTTCACCGGATGCTGGACTACCTGAAGCCTGAACTGCTCGTTTTTCTTGGCCACGAGGTCGGGCAGCTGGCTGTTGCTCCCTTGTACGGCCGCTTCCGTGGCAATCAACCACTCCTGCACAGGCCCGACCCCAGCTTCGAAATCCTTCATCTGAGACTGCAGGTTCTGAGGGGAGAAGGGAGGGGAGTAAGAAAAGTCAGAAAGAGAAAAGGAAATGGCTCCCAGTTGACGTCAGCCTTTAAAACCCTGAAATGTAAAACATTATGGCAACCTTTCTCGACCACCAGGATTTCACACCCTCCTCTCCCTCCAAGGACCCTCCTGGGAGTCAGCTAGCAACCAATCAAGGAGGCGGGGGGAGGGCATAAAGGTTACAGGCCGGGTGGTAGAGAATATCCTGCTCATTGCTGAGGCTCATGTTTTATTTAACCTACTTTTTTTCCTATTACTTAACCTATTTTTTCCTCTTTAATCAACCTGTTCAGAGAATTTACTACACATCTCTTGAGCAAACGGGAATTGAAATGGGCCTCCCCATCCCGGGGTAAGGACATTGCCACTGCGCCACAAGAAAGGCCCTTAAAGGCCATGGCAGCCATAGCTGTTTGGAGGAGGGGGAGAGGGAGGGGCCTAGGCAGGGAGTCTCACGACCCTCCAAGGTCTGCACCCGAACGACACACAACAAAACTATGGATACGATTTCCACTTTACCTTTAGCTGTTCACTGAGCAATAGGATATACAGTAGAACTCCCGTATCCGCGGATTTGGTTTCCGCGGTTTCGGTTATCCGCGGTTTACCATAGCCCGAAATTATTGAATGGAAAATTCCACAAATACACAATTCATTTTTTTTCGTTGCTCCATTGAGGGTTAAGCTAAAACTTCAGAATCCCGTTTATTCGAGAGCGAGAGAGAGAACACAAGTATAACAATGTACAATGTATTTTTATTATTATTTAATGTTGGCAATGTCTTATTGCGTGTAATTTATCAGTTTATGTACGTAAACGAAAAATGACCTACATATAGGGTTTGCTACTATCCGCAGTTTTGGCTATCCGCGGTAAGTCTTGGAATGTATCACCCACGGACCCACGGATACAGGAGGGCTACTGTACCCGCTGTGCCAGATGCACAGTGAGATCCCGTATGTAACAGCTCATTACCGAGTGTTCAATGCACCAATGAATTCTCCGTATGGCTTCCCAAGACTTATGGGGGCCCGCGGGTGGGGCCGCGGGGGTGGTCACCGGCTCCCTGAGATTATCTCGGGCAAGAAATATGTGGTTTGGTGGTACAGCGTCCACCAGGATGATGACTGTCACCATAGCCCCCACTCGATCTGTGTCACAACCCACCCCGAGCCTCCGTATGGCAAGGTTTCCCACGGTCTGGTTGCTCAATCCGGTGGGGGGGGTGGGGGAGTCGAATGAGGAGGGAGTGGTTCCTCCTCTCTGGGGATCCTGTCCCACCGACAGAAGGTCACATTCCATTAGCTTCCCAATCACTACAGCTCCCCCCCACCCCCTCCACATTCCTCCCTTCGCCAGGGCCTGTGTGAGACCACTCCACGTTTTGCATTCCAATTTCCGGCGATGATCCTGTGCCGGGGACGCAATCCCAGCAGTGACCACCATCAGATTGACCAGCCGCTCTCAGGAGAGTGGACATTCTCCCACACGGGGGCACTATGGGTAACCACGGTCAGTTAACTACTCAGCCGCCATTAACTCCGGTCATAGCGCCACACGCAGGCCGAGCCTGGGGCGACCTGACTTTTCAGACAGCGGGCAGAGCCAACTGTCTGCCACCTATAAAACTAAGCCCCTTCCAACTGAAGGAGGCATTGCTTTCAACATAGCGACAGTTCAGAAACAAAGGCCAGATTGAGTCCACAGTGACAGGATTGGCTCAGCTGACCTGCATAAACACAATGTAGTTGGAAAGAAGGCTGACAGAGAGGCAGCAAAATGGAGTTGAGGAATATCAGAGCACTCATAATCTACCCTGCACCAGGGCAGACTGCACAGAAGGGGTGAATGGCCTTAATCCACTCCGTCAGTGGGTTCCAGTGCCACGGAACTGGTGAGCTGCTGAGGAGGCCATTCTCAGCCCATTGTACTTGCACCAGCCCCATTACCTGACTCTGACCGCCTCCCCACATCCCTGCACACCATTACGATTCAAGGAAACCACACACCCACGGCCCTCAGCTCAAGTTGTCTCCAGCACGGTTATCGTGACTGAGAGGATTCTGAGGTCAGTGAACTGGAAAACACAGCCCTGACACTCCCAGCCTAACACCTACCCAGCCCCCAAAACCATGCCCATGATCACGCTCAAATACACAGCCCACACACCTCGCCCCCCCCGCCCCCCATGGCCTGATGCTGTGTCCATGATCACGCTCAAATAGAATCCCCCCACCCCCATTGCCCAATATTGTGTTCCATGACCACACTGATAGAGACAAGGAATGGGAATTGAAATGATACAGTATAGACAGTGACCTTTCACCCCTTTCTATCCATGCTGGCTATCTGAGAGGAGCTATCCAATGAGGCATTTTCCTTGATCGAAAGTTTATTTTTATTTCGTGAGGTGTTGCTGGACCGACCTGTAAGGCGGCTTCCTTTCGGTGCAGGCTTGTGAGCAGGTTCTTCCAGTCCTCCTTGGCAGTGGACACTTTGGTCTGGATGGCTTCGGCCTTGTCCTTGCTGAGAATCCTGCCCAGCAGCTCGCCTTTGGAGATGAGAGTGTTGAGTTTGCTCTGACAGGCCTCGCTCTCTGACAGGAAATCCTGAAAGCAACACCAAAATGGCCGTCAGCAGGAGAGGAAGTGGCATCACCTCAGGATCTCCTGAAAAGTGCAGCCGCCGCAGGAAACCAAGCAACCGATTTGCGCACAGCAAGATCCCACAAACAGCAATGACTGCACAGTTAAACAGGAGAAGAACTTACATTTATATAGCACCTCATCACACCCTCCACAAGTACAAACAAACCAAGGAGTCTCTGTCACTACTGAAAGGTTGTCAGGTACAATGGGAAGCCATCACAGACACCAGTTGTGTGGAGGTAAACACGCAGCAAACATTTTGTGCGAAATGACTTGTCTCTGAATTTTACTGTCAGCACAGTTTGATGCATAATTCGGATAACCAATTAAATTCTTTCATCTTATTGCTTAAGGGATAAATATTGACCAATGCACTAGGAAAGCTTCCTCAGCAGCGCCATGTGATGCTACAATGCTTTTTAAGATTATCATCCTTCTTTGGCGATAAAAGCACCTTTGGGCAGCTTGAGGTTGCAAGAGGCACTACATAAATGCACATATTCGTTTCAAAGCCGACTCTACAGGCATACAGGACCTCAGTTCAGCACCTCACCTGATTAAGTGGTGTCCCCAGCTCTACAGCACTGCCACAGCTCTGCACTGGAATGTTTGAACCTACAGGGGGCGCTCAGAGATCTGGAGTGGAATCGGATTTGAACCCCTCTTCCTGCTGACTCAGGAGTAGGAGTCCTACCAACACAATATCAGTACAACTGCAGAGCCCTGGATGTTACATTCTCAAAGAGCTCAGCCCTTGCACTCCTAGAATGAACTGACAGGTCTGAATATGTGGTATTAGCTGTGCTCTGCCTGTAACAGTCAGCTTCAGGCCCCAAGAAGTCCTGATTCAGCTACTGATATCGGAGGTTGGAGGCCCCCTAACCTGAGCACAGAAATATATTCATCAGTTACACACTTGAACTGGAGCCCAAAGGGGACGAGGATCCAAATGTTAACTTGCAAGTAGCATCTTAACTGGAGGGATCACCTTGTGAGCTGGCACTGGGGAAAGTGCCCACCAAAGTTGTTGCAAAAGATCAAATGAATTGCCAATGCCCTTCAGGACAGAGAGTCTAACGTCAGGGTGGCACGGTGGCTCAGTGGTTAGCCCTGCCGCCTCACAGCACCAGGGACCTGGGTTCAATCCCACCCTCTGCTAACTGTCTTTGTGGAGTTTACATGTTGTCCGTGTGGGTTTCCCTTGGTGCTCCAGTTTCCTCCCACAGTCCAAAGATGTGCAGCTCAGGTAAATTGGCCATGGTCAATTACCCATAGTGTTCAGCGGGTGTGCAGGCTAGGTGGATTAGCCATGGAAAATGCAGGCTTACAGGGATAGGGTAGGAGGTGTGGTTCTGGGTGCGATGCTCTTCAGAGGATCGGCATGGACACACTGGGCTGAATGGCCTCCTTCCACACTGTAGGGATTCTATGATTCTGTCAGCCTTAGCTGGTCTAGCTTTCACTGTATCCCACTACAGCCTCACAACTTCAATGCATTATCTGGGCCGCCATGGCACCTATTGTTAAAGTTCACTTGAGAATGTAACTTCAAGAAAGTTCTGGGAATTACATATGATAGAACTGAAACCAACATGGTCATTCTAAAAGATGAGAGACTTAACCAACAATCCAGGTCTTTTTCAATATATAATTTCAGTTACATCACACTGTGAACTTTTGCTATAAATTCTGTGTCTTACGATCTTATTCTCCACTTAAACCTGTGGACTACAACCTGGTGTTGTGTGATTTTTAACTTTGTCCACCCCAGTCTAACACCGGCACCTCCACATCATCCCACCTGGACATGGCTGATTTGCATTGCTTTGTGCAAATGACCCAGCATGCATTCAGCTGGAACACAATTGTTTCCAGGAGCAATCTCAGTCCTTCCCCCTCAAGGCAATAATGGTCAGGAAACACACATTCCAATACTGTTCTCTGCTCCACCAATGTCCTGGACTTCATACGTGGGGTTTGTACCCTTCACTCCATCTTCCTCATGTGCTTCACATTAATCTTCCTCTGTAGGATGTTGAAACACTGAACTCTCGACATAAGCACAACTCCCTTCTCATTTACAATTCAGTGCCAAGTGTTAAATTGGACGAATCTCTTGTCCTCTACACTGTGACTTAATCACTGCCTCATTAAAAATAGAACAACTTTAGCACAAAGATAGAGAAATCTCGACTATAAAGAGATTCTTCTGCTGGGCAAGTACAGAACAAACAAATTAACGTGCTCAACCTCACCATAAACTCGACACAACAGTATCTTCAGTTAGAACTTGGGTACCTGTCTGTAACTTCTTCCAGACAGATACTAATGTGATTCTAAACCCCTCAATATGAAAACCTATACAAACAAGACTGTGGCCATATACTCAATTCAAATACAAACTTGATCTTGGACATATACTCAATACAGCATTCAATTCTGGTCTCCCTTCTACAGAAAGGATGTTGTGAAACTTGAAAGGGTTCAGAAGAGATTTACAAGGATGTTGCCAGGATTGGAGGATTTGAGCGATAGGAAGATGGTTGTTTTCCCTGGAGCGTCAGAGGCTGGGCAGGGGGGAGGGTGTCCTTATAGAGGTTTATAAAGTCATGAGGGGCAAGAATAGGGTAAATAGACAAGGTCTTTTCTCTGGGGTGGGGAGTCCAGAACTAGGGGGCATAGGTTTAAGGTGGGAGGAGAAAGATTTAAAAGGGACCTAAGAAGAAACCTTTTCACACAGAAGGTGGTACGGGTATGGAATGAGCTGCCAGAGGAAGTGGTGGAGGCTGGTGCAATTACAACATTTAAATGACATCTGGATGGGTATATGAATAGGAAGGGTTTGGAGGGATATAGACCAAGCGCTGGCAAATGGGATGAGATTAGGTTGGGATATCTGGTCGGCATGGACGGGTGGGACTGAAGGGTCTGTTTCTGTGCTGTACATCTCTATGACTCTCTGAGTGTATACAGAGGAACCACGATTATCCAAAGGACATGGGCAGGCAGTATTGCATTTGGTTAATCGAATTCCGGATAATTGAATGCTGGATAACACAGTTTAGCCGAGCGTCGGGACCTTGCGACCTTGCCGGATATTCTGATAGTCAGATAATCGAATGTTGGATAATTGAGGTTCCTCTGTGTACTGAATTCAAATACAAACCTGACCCTGGCCATGTATTCAGTTCAATTACAAACACTACCTTCAATTCAGATAGAAAGTATTGGAAGGTAATTTTCACCCAAAATCGGTGAGAAGTCAAGAAACCAACAAGTGCAAAGGGATTTTCTGAACTCATTCCCTTTCATTCAGCTTTGCATTTTTGCATGTTTTCCTTTTTCCTTGTGTTTTATCACAATGACTACTGTCACCCCTGTGCTCTGTGAGCTCCTTACCTGCAGTTTCTGAATGATTGCAGTTGCTTCGTCGATGTTTTGAGGTGTATCGAAGCAGGTGGTGATCTTGGTGTTGATCATCCACTGCTGGAACTCCCTGAAGGTGGTACGGAATCGCTGCTCCAGTGCCCTCTCCTTATTCTGACAATACTTTGCAGTCTGTAAACAAAGGCTGTAGTGAGCAGAAACAAGGAGACGCCAAGTTATACGAAGGCTTGGGCATGAGAAATGTTGTAGCCTGTCTTCTCCATTTACAGGTGAGACTGAGCTTTTTTTGTCAATTTCCAAAATGTTCCGTTTCGAGCACAAAGTCACAACCCGAGTTTCTGATATTTCTGACCAAGCAGCAGTCTGGACTGCTTAGATCAACAGTGTAAGTGGAAACATCAAGGCTCCTCCAACACCCAGCCACTATTGGGCACCTAAGGTGACCGCACCATTCTAAGCTCAGTGCATCAGTCAGTTCAGGGACAGTTTCTTCCCGGCTGTTATTAGACTACTGAATGGACTCTCTAGCATCAAATAATTCTGTTCTAGCTAATGTTGATCTCTCGTGTACACCCTGCATTGCCTGTGTCTAAATTTTCTGATCTGTACAACCTTGCTTACTATGATCTGCCTGTACTGTTCGTAAACAAAGCATCTCACTGTACTTTGGTACAAGTGACAATATATAAGTCAATAAATTAATACGTTAGTCCACTACATGACAACTTTGGCACTTTTCATCAAAACCAACCACTACAGTGGCTTCATAACAGCTTCCATCAGAATCAACTGAACAGAAACCCAACAGGTTCCACTACAACAATTTACAAAGAATTTTACAGATTAGAAACAGGGTATTCAGCCTACCTGAGTATTTATGCTTCCTGAATCTCCTCACACTTGTTTTATCTAGCTCAATCACCACATCCTTCTGTTTATTTACCCTTCCTATAAGTTATCAGCGAGTCATGGAGATGTACAGCACGGAAACAGACCCTTCGGTCCCACTCGTCCATACCGACCAGATATCCCAACCCAATCTAACCCCACCTGCCAGCACCTGGCCCATATCCCTCTAAATCCTCCCTATTGATATACCCATCCAGATGCCTTTTAAATGTTGCAATTGTACCAGACTCCACCACTTCCTGTGGCAGCTCATTCCACACACACACCACCCTCTGTGTGAAAAAGTTGCCCCGCAGGTCTCTTTTATATCTTTCCCCTCTCACCCTAAACCTATGCCCTCTAGGTCTGGACTCCCCCACCTCGGGGAAAATATTTTGTCTATTTATCTTATTCATGTCCCTCATGATTTTATAAACCTCAATAAGGTCATCCCTGAGCTTCCAACATGCCAAGGAAAACAGCCCCAGCCTATTCAGCCTCTCCCATATCTCAAACTCTCCGATGCTTGTAAATCTTTTCTGGATTTTTTCAAGTATAACAACATTTTCCTACAGCAGGGAGAACAGAATTGAAAAAAGTGGCCCTTAAATGTATGCTGTGGTGAAAGTTATCTGATTTATAGACAGAAGTATGTTTTTGTGTAAGTTTTTAGAGTTAGGATTTCAAAATAGTGGCATATGGGTAACAGTATTTTTTGTGAAAGGTTTAAAGAGAAACTGCCTTTCAGGAACATTGACCTGATCCAGTATGTATCAGACAGTAGAGATCCCTGGAGTGTTAATGATTAATTGTTAACACTGTGCTGGTAGGAATGTAAACATTGAGGTCTATTTGCTTTTTTATTGGTTTATGATAACCAGGCATTTATTTAGCTTAGGAAACCTAAGAGATTAAAAGTTTTTGAGCAGTTATGGAAGAAATGTGACTGGAGCCAGAATCACAATGAAGTTTCTGTCCTAGAAAGGAATATAGAACAGTTCAGGGAATATGCTACCTTAATTAAGTGCTAATTTATGAAATTTACAGACTAGGAACACTTGGTTAAGAAGCGACAGGCAATTAAAAGCTGGGCAAGTCTAAGCTCTCAGTTTTGTGCTCACTTAAGACTGCACAGTTCACTGGAAGGAACTGAGAACAATGAGCTGGGTCAAAATTATAGATTTGGGATAGAGAAAGTTCTTTCTCTGAATGTCAAATTGTAAAGTGATGGTGTTGGGTAATAGATGACCTGTTGTTTTGCTGCGTGTTTTAAGAGTTTTTCAGCTATGTTCTATATTTAGATAGCTTGGCTTGTCTTATTTTATGTTTTTCCTTTTATTTAATAAACTTATGTTTTTACGATTAAATAAAATCTGCAGCTTTGTGTGCTTATGCAGTGACACCACATTAAAATATGAAAGTTATGATCTATCAAGCCAGGTTTCAGACCTGTCCCAATGGTAACATCAGCTGGCTTTGCAACTATCTGTACACTCCTTGCAATTGTGTGTTTTGCATTCAGACTGCTCCCTGAGTAAAGAACCGAAAGTGGGCCATTCTTTCAACTAGCTAGACGTGGGTGGCATGATGGCACACTGCTGCCTCAGAGCCTCAAAGACCCGGGTTCGATTCCACCCTCCGGCGACTGTCTGTGTGGAGTTTGTAAGTTCACCCTGTGTCTGTATTCCTCTGGATGATCTGGTTTCCTCCTGCAGCCTAGGCAGATCAGCCCATGGGGGATGCCAGGTTATGGGGACAGGATGGGTCTGGGACTTGGTGTGATGGAGGGTCAGTGCGGAATGAAGGTGAAAGTGACCCCCTCTGGCCTTGGTGGTGCTCCTAACAGTGGCCTTTCATCAAAGGACACCAGTGCTGAACTCCAGCTTCAACCAGTCTCCTCAGATTGAGGCAGGGCTGCCTGGCCTGAAAACCCGTCACCAACTTAAACACCGACCTGCGAGTGAGGAATCAAACCTGGATAGAAAGGATACACCCCTAGTCACCTCCGTGCTGTGCTGTGTAAAGCATTATGGTTCATCTGGTGGAGTTTAAGACTTCCTTCGAAAAGAACCTACACCATCCACAATGCAACAAACTCTCAGAACTGTAGCCGGGCAATGCCTGGAGTATAATCTGAACACATCCCCGGCTCTGGATGTGAGGGTAATACTCACCAGGGAGAGATGATATCCTGTCACTGGACCAGTCAGCAAAAGGCCAGGCTAAAACTCTAGGCACGTGGGCTCAAATCCCACCACCACAGCAACTGGGGCAATTTAAATTTGACTAATAACATTAAACCGTGAAACTCTCATCGCTTGTCATTGAAGTTCATCTGATTCATAAATCTCCCTTAGGGAAGGAAATCTGCAATCTTCATCTGACCAGACCTACATAAGACCCCAGACTCACAGCAATATGATTAGCTGCCCTCTGAAATGGCCCGGAGAGGCACCTCCTTAGTGGGCAATGAGGGATGGGTGAAAATGAGGACTGCAGTTGCTGGAGATCAGAGTCTAGATTAGAGTGGTGCTGGAAAAGCACAGCAGGTCAGGCAGCATCCCAGGAGCAGGAAAATTGACATTTTGGGCAGGAGCCTGATCTGTTCAGTGACACCCATATTCCACAAAAGTATAAATTAGCAGAAATCTTCAACAGGACGCAAACTGATTTCAATATAAATGGAGACTTACCTGTTGTATTCTTTGATCAGAGACGAAACTTTATCTGAATGTGAACTCAAATCCTTGGAAAATCTGCAGAGGTCATTGAGTTGACCTTTCAGGGACTCACTCATGCTTTCTGCCTCTTTCAGAGCTTCCTCTGTCTCCTGCACCAGAAATTGTACACTGAGTCACTGAGCGGACAGCACAGATTACAATAACATTCATCCTTCAGGAGACAAAACGATGGAAAATTGTACATCAGCAACTGCATGGAAGAGTGAGAGTGGCCAAAACACTGCAGGGAGACCTCCTCTCATTGGCTGCTGGGGGAGGTGACACCACTAGAGGCTGCCTCCAGGAGCTGCGAGCCAATCAAAACGCTAGTACCTCAGCAGCGCCACAGGGCAGCGGTGGCCATGACCAGGATTGCACCATAAAAAGGACTGACCCCCCAACAGCCCAACCTGACTCCCACCCTCTATGACACCACAGCCAGGTAAGTGGGGTCAAGGGACCAAGAGGGATTGTTCTCCAGGAGAGGCAATGTGCATTAGGACGCAGTATGTGTCAGAGAGACAGTGTGTGAGAGAGAGAGAGAGAAAGAGAGAGAGTCAGTGTGTGTGCGAGGGGGATATGGCGTGAGAGAGGAACAGTGTATGAGAGAGGGACAGTGTGTGTGTGAGGGGCGTCAGTATAAGAACATAAGAAATAAAAGTAGGAGTAGGTCAGCCCACTCCACAATTCTGATCTTGTAGTGGCTTCACCTCCACTTACCCGCTCGCTCACCATAATCCTTAACTCCTTCACTGTTCAAAAATCTATTTATCTTTGCCTTAAAAATGCAGAAGCCTCAACTGCTTCACTGGGCAGGGAATTCCACAGATTCACAACCCTCGGGGTGAAGAAGTTCCTCCTCAACTCAGTCTGAAATCTGCTCCCTCTTATTTTGATGCTATGCCCCCTGGTTATAGTTGCACCCACCAGCAGAAACAACCACCCAGCTTCTGTCTGATCCATTCCCTTCATAATTTTAAATGCTTCTATAAGATTCCCCCCCAGTACTTCTAAATTCCAATGTGTATAGTTCCACTCTACTCAATCTCTCCTCATAAGCCATCCCCCTCGACTCCGGAATCAACCCAGTGAACCTCCTCTGTACTCCCTGTAAATGTGAGGGGCTCAGTGTGTGGGAGACAGACAGTGTTTGTGAGAAGGTTAGAGTGCATAGGGTAGGCAGCATTTATGGCAGGAATTTGTGTGCAGAGTGGTGGATAGTGTGTCGAAGAGCAAGTATGAGCAGCAGGAATAATGTGTGTCGCAAGGGACACGTACTATCTTTGACCTAGTTAGCGGTGCTAGAAGTAACACTTAAAGTTGTCAAACCATTTACACCTGAAAGCAATATATTCTGCTACAAAATGAATTGTGGGATAGCGTCTGCTTGAGTCTAACGGAACATTTTCCTTCAGCTGTGAGTCACTGGTTTAGTCATTGATTTAATGACTCACCAGTCAAATCTGCTTTCCAGAAAACAGCCAAAGTTTCAGCTTTCAAGGTTGGAATTACTGTCACTGAGCCTAAACTGTTTAAGCTGTTAGGTACTGCTGTGAACGGTGTACAATTACCAGTTAGGAAAGAGTTGTGTAAATGCCCTGTTAACAATATCAGAGCCCGGAGCAAGCTGATGTTAAATTGCTTTGCTCAGAGATTCCCTGGTCCCCTGCAGAGAGCCCACAGGGCCCCACACAAACCTTTGCTTTCTGCCAGCATTCTACAAGCTCTTCGTCTGTTGTTTTGTCCTGTAGCTGGGACAGGCTGTGTGAGCAGGCCGTGAGACTGGCCTTGAACTCCGTAAGGTCCTTGTCCAGCTGAACGACCTGTGCCTGGAACTCCTGCTCGGAGCTAGTGGTCTGACTGAGCATGGTCTCCAGGCCGCTCTGCGCCTGCAGGGTGCTCTCCTCCCACTGCTGCCAGTCCGCCCGCAGGGCATCCAACTCCCTGGCCAGTGCCTCCCGCCCGCTCGCTGCCGTCTGCTCGCCCACCTCTGCGGCCAGAGCCTCCACTCTGTTCAGACGCTCCCTGCCATTCCGTCTGGAAACGATCAGCTCCTGAGAAATGGAAAGCATTCACTGTCACCAGTCCTGTCATAACTGTTTGTGTAAGCCCTCCTGAAAGTTCACAGTTGAGCAAGCGCTGCGTAACATCCTGCAGAGGATGTTAACCCTCACACTGCCCACGGGCAAGGTAAGGGAGGAGGCTTTCCACAGACCGAATCACCCTCGACATTTCTTCGCAACAACTGACTGCATTTACGTAACTCCTGGAACGAAGTAAAAACCCCCCTCCTGCCTCCCCCCAGAGCAACAGACAAAACTAACACAGAGGCACGTGAGGGAGTCTGTTAAAAATACACAACATACAGTCAAAGGTAAAGTAAAATTTCAGATCGTGAGCAGGATAAACTGTACAGTTGATCTTCAGGACATTCACCACACAGCGATCTTACTAACCCTGCAGGGCAAGCTTTCAGGAGATAATTAAGGACAGTGTCAACACCTCGAAAGTAAGCATTTGCAAAGTACAGTGATATGGCGCCTGTTGTAACACTCTTGCCCTGGAGTCACGCAGTTTCAGGACCAAGTGCCCACACTGGGGATGGCACACTAGCAATAACGCTGACACTGCAGTGCAGTGCTGAGGTGGTGCTGCCCTGTCACAGGTGCCTCAATGAGAATTTGAACCAGTCTGCCAGCATGGATAGACGTAAAGGATCCTGTGGCCCTATTTTGGGAGTAGAGCACGGGTGTCCTTGTCAATATTAAGTTCTCAAACAGCAGATTACCGGGTCAATTGCTATCGCATTGCTGACTGTGGGAGCTTGCTGTGCACAAATTGACTGCCACACATCCTACTTTACGATATTGACAAAGTATACTCCATTGGTTGTAAAGTGCTTTGAGAATGTCCAGTGGTTAAGAAAGGTGCTACATAAATGCAAGTCCTTAATCGTTCTGGGTCTGTTCTGGGCACTGCACTTTTTAAAGGATATCAGGGGTTTGGAGAGAGTGGGGTGGAGGTGTGAGGAACGAAGGATTTCAGTTATATGTGGAGGCTAGAGAAACTGGGATTGTCCTCTTTAGAGCTGGGGAAAATATTAGGGAGGTGATGGCCTAATGGTATAATTGCTGGATTGTTAATCCAGGTAATGGCTTTGGGGATTCAGGTTTGAATCCTTCCATGTCAGATGGGGAATTTGAATTCAATAAAAGTCTGGAATTAAGAGTCTCGGATTTGAACCCGAGTCTCCAGAACGTTACGTGGCTCACTGGATTACCAGCCCAGCGATTATACCATGAGGCCATCACCTTCCGCAGCTCTGAGAAGAACAATCTCAATTTCTCTAGTCTCCACTAATATTGAACCATTACAAACCCATTGTCAATTGTTAAAAAAAACCCACCTGGTTCACTAACTCCCTTTAGGGAAGGAAGCTGCCATCCTTACCTGGTCAGGCCTACATGTGACTCCAGACCCACTGCAATGTGGCTGGCTCTCAATGGCCCACTGGACAATTAGGGATGGGCAATAAATGCTGACTAGTCAGTGTTGCCCCATGTCATGAATGAATTAAAGAAAACGGGATGGCTCAGTGGTTAGCACTGCTGCCTCACAGCGGCTGGGGCCCAGGTTGGATTCCAGCCTCGGGTGACTGTCTGTGTGGAGTTTGCATGTTCTCCCTGTGTCTGTGTGGGTTTCCTCTGGGTTCTCCAGTTCCAAAGATGTACAGGTCAGGTGATTTGGCCGTGTTAAATTGCCCATAGTATTCAGGGATGTGCAGGTTAGGCGCATTGGTCAGGGGTAAGTGTAGAGTAATAGGGTAGGGGAGTGGGTCTGGGTGGGTCACTCTTCGGAGAGTCGGTGTGGACTTAGGGATTCTATGATAAAAATGATGCAAGGCATAAAACCCCTAAGGGACAATGATGATGATAATACTGCACTGAATACTACACCCATCACTGGTTGCCCAGAGGGCAGCTGAGAGCCAGCCATAATACAGCGGGTCTGGAGTCATATGTAGGCCAGACCAGGTAAGGATGGCATTTTCCTTCCCTAAAGGGCATCAATGAACCAGGTGGGTTTTTCCAACAATTGACAAGGGATTTATAGTCATCATGAGACTCTTAATTCCAGATTTTTATTGAATTCAAATTTCCCCATCTGCCATGGAAGGATTTGAACCCGAGTCCCCAGAACATTACGTGGCTCACTGGATTACCAGCCCAGCGATTATACCATGAGGCCATCACCTTCCGCAGCTCTGAGGAGTTCAATCCCAATTTCTCTAGTCTCCACTAATATTGAACCATTACAAAGCTCCAACAATCAACAGAGAGGCGAACATGGAGGAACAACATGAGGAAAATCAATCAATAAAGTTGCTAAGGATGGAGCTAGAGAGAGTAAAACCCTTGGTCTGCATCAAACAGATCTGCACATCATAAGGCAATTTAGCAAAAAGACAGCCGAGGTGCAGTTACACCTTTGCAAGATGTCACTAGAAATAGAAATTATTCCCGAAAACTGGGAGAGCAGGTAGTGTTATTCCTATGTTTTAAAAGGGAACTAGAACAAGGAGATATAGACTGGCTTGATACTTGTGATAAAAATGGTAATTATTATCCTTACTCAAAGTGACAATGGGGAGTAATGTCAGAAATAGAAGCAGAATGAAATGTGCTCAGGGGAGATATGAATCTTTTGAACACTGGAACAACACAAGGGAAAGAGGAGATGAGGGTCATGTGCTCGATGTAATATAGTTGGACTTTCTAACAACTTTCCACAAAGTCCTCAACCGTAGACTCATGACTAAGACCACAGCAGGGGTCATAGGACAAGAAGCAGAATGAATCAAAATCTGACAACAAAATGACAGAAAAGAAAGTCAAGGCAAAGCATAGCCAGACAAATTAGTAAATGGAGTGGCACAGCATTCCACAGGGGATGGGCGCTGGGCCGTGCTGTGAAGAGACAGTCACCACTTGGATTGAGAAACTCTCTCATCTACTACACCGCCGCATTTCCCAGGTCCTGGGAATCCCATGCAACAGCTATTACATTAACTGCACCGTGAGAGCCTCTTACTGTGGCACGGTGGCTCAGTGGTTAGCACTGCTGCCTCCTAACAGTAGGGACTAGGTTCAATTCCACACTTGGGCGACTGTTTGCATGTGGAGTTTGCATGCTCTCCCATGTCTGTGTGGTGCTCCGGTTTCCTCCCACAGTCCAAAGATGTGTGGATTAGGTGGATTGGCCATGAGGAAATGCAGGGTTATAGGTAGGGGGTAGTGCTCAGTGCCTTTGAATGGGTGGTGTGGGACCCGATGGGCCAAATGGCCTGCTTCCATACTATAGCGATTCTATGATTCTTAGAACAGGGCCACTGCAAATGCAGTGAGTTTTGAAGGGTAGTCACTGTTGTAATCTTGGAAAAATAGCAGGCAATATGGGCACAGCAAGACTAAAAAAAAACGACCATAGAGTCTTAGAGTCATAGAGATGTACAGCACGGAAACAGACCCTTCAGTCCAACCTCTCCATGCCGACCAGACATCCCAATCCAATCTAGTCCCACCTGCCAGCACCTGGCCGATGTCCCTCTAAACCCTTTCTATTCATATATCCATCCAGATGCCTTTTAAATGCTGTAATTGTACCAGTCTCCACCACTTCCTCTGGCAGCTCATTCCATACACACACCACCCTCTGTGTGAAAAAGTTGCCCCTTCCGTTTCTTTTATATCTTTCCCCTCTCACCCTAAACCTATGCCCCTCTAGTTCTGGACTCCCCCACCTCGGGGAAAAGGCTTTGTCTATTTACCCTATCCATACCCTTCATGATTTTATAAACCTCTATGAGGTCACCCCTCAGCCTTCGATGCTCCAGGGAAAACAGCCCCAGCCTATTCAGCGTCTCCCTATAGCTCAAGCTCTCCTACCCGGGCAACATCCTTGTAAATCCTTTCTGAACCCTTTCAAGTTTCACAACATCCTTCCGATAGGAAGGAGACCAGAATTGCACACAATATTCCAAAAGTGGCCTAACCAATGTCCTGTACAGCCACAACATGACCTCCCAACTCCTGTACTCATACTCTGACCAATTCCAAACGTGACCAGATCATCTGTTTGAAGGTTTGAGGGATAAATGATGTTAGGAAACTGGGGAGAGCTCCCTGTGGGTCCTTGGTTTAATGTCTCATCTGAAAGATGGCACCACTGCGCTGTCTTTCAGTGCTGCACTGCCCAGCCAAGATGCCCAGGTTTCTGAAGAGGGGCTTGAACCCGTGACCAATGAATTCAGAATGAAGAGGGGACCTCTGCTGACACTGTACTGATCGATCTATCCTGCTGCTTATCAGATTCCCATTGTCTAGTTTCTGCGGATCAGAGGCCGGGTAATGATTCCCACCGTGACTTTCTTCAGCTTTCTCTGCAGGGCTGTCGAGTCTCCCGATAAGTCTGACCAGCGGTGAAGTTCCTCCTTAGCCGAGGTCAGCCAGTTTGTTAGTTCTTGCACGGCGATGTTATACTGCTGATGGTCTTGCACCTGATCCTCCAGCTTCTTCACCTTCCCCTGCAAACAAGAGCAAATCAAGCTGTAAATGCCACCATGTTGAACACTGGAAATGTTGTGACCCACAACACATGTGCTTTACACACTGTTTCACATCCCCTAACAACATCCCATCTCCCAGTTTCCTCATTTCCCCTTCCCCCACCTTATCCCAGATCCAACATTCCAACTCGGCACTGCCCTCTTGAGCTGTCCTACCTGTCCATCTTCCTTCCCAAATATCCACTCTCCCCTCCTCTCCGACCTTTATCTACCTATCGCATTCCCAGCTACCTTCCCCCAGCCCCACCCCCTTCCCATTTATCTCTCAGCACCCTTGGGCCAGCTCATCATTCCGGATGAAGACCTTATGCCCAAAACATTGATTCCCCTGCTCCTCGGATGCTGCCTGACCGGCTGTGCTTTTCCAGCACCACACTCTTCGACTCTGATCTCCAGCATCAGCAGTCCTCACTTTCCCCTTCCCCTCCAGACCTGCTGAGCTTCCCTAGCAATTGTTTGATTCAGGTGAGTCCCCTTGGCTTCAGGAAGTTCACTTGAGAGACTGAAATGTTATCTGCATAGATAGGGCCGAGAGTCAGGATCTTTTGCCCAAATGGCTAAAACAAGGGGGCGTGCATTTAAGGTGAGAGGCAGAAAGTTCAAAGGAGATGTGAGGGGTGCGTTTTTTGATTAGAGATTAGATTCCCTACAGTGTGGAAACAGGCCCATCAGCCCAACAAGTCCACATGGACCCTCTAAAGAGCAACCCACCCAGACCCATCTCCCTCTGACTAATGCACCTAACACTACGGGCAATTTAGCGCAGCCAATTCACCTGACCTGTACATCTTTGGACTGAAAATGGTAGGACTCTGCAGTGCGCTACCAGGAGTGATGGTGGAGGCAGATACATTAGAAGCTTTTAAGGGATTTTTAGATAAACACATCAATATGCAAGGAATGGAGGGATATGGACCAAGGGCAGGCAGAAGGGATTAGTGTAATTTGGTGTCATGCTCAGCACAACTTCATGGGCCAAAGGGCCTGTTCCAGTGCTGTGCTATTCTATGTTCTATGCTCGACTTGCAGATAAATTCAATTGTTATTGAGTAGTTACATATTTTAAGAGTATCTAGGACTATTCCTGCATTCTTTGATTTATTAATATGAGGTGCAATCAGCATATTGTTGTATACTTATTAATGTTTATCTAGGCTACAGGAGTGGCATAGTGGTTAGCACTGCTGCCTCACAGTGCCAGAGACCTGGGTTCAATTCTAGCAAAAGGCAACTGTCTGTGTGGAGTTTGCACGTTCTCCCTGTGTCTGCGTGGGTTTCCCCCGTGTGTTCCAGTTTCCTCCCACAGTCCAAAAATGTACAGATCAGGTGAATTGGCCATGCTAAATTGCCCGTAGATTTAGGTGTAGGGGAATGGGTCTGGGTGGGTTGCTCTTCAGAGGGTCGGTGTGGACTTGTTGGGCCGAAGGGCCTGTTTCCACACTGTAAGTAATCTAATCTTAAAAAAAAATGTTAAATTTCTCAGCAAAAATCTTTATCAAGTAGTCAAGTGTGTCATTGTTTGAAATGAGGGAAACCAAGCACATTGAACAGATGTATCCTTAAGCATAAGCCAGTTTGAAATACTCTAATGATTCATTAGGTTTATTTAAAATTCCTACCACTCTCTGCCCACGTTCTCTGTTTGTGCAGAGACTACTGAAGTTACCTTACTTAGAAAATGCCTGCAGGATGTTAAGTAGCAGAATACCTTGTATTCAGAAATAAAGGAGATATTACAGAGATAGGAAAGGGTTAGAGGAATATGGGCCAAACAGAGGAAAATGGGACTAGTTCAATTTAGGAACGGGCCAGTTGGGTTTAAGGGCCTGTTTCCATGCGGTATAACTGTGACTCTGCTGGAACTGGGGACTCCTACTGAGCTGTGACTCTCAGGTCCCCTTTCACCCTTCACCCTTGCGCCTCTGCCAGAGTCAGCACAGTTTCTACAACTTGAAACTCAGACAGATCACATGCCCTGCACAGCAGTGACAGAGTTGGTTACTGTCACACACACACATACATTGATAAAATGATTAGCAGTGAACATGGATCACTTTACTCTCCACAGGAACTGGAAAAATCAGTTTGGCATTGGTACCCAAGAGAGGAGTTCACAAAATTATTTCAAAATAATATCTTAGAGCGGGATATTCTGCAACTGGCCAGAGATGAGGCTATAATAGGCTTGATATTGTGTCATGTGACAGGAATGACGAATGACCTCAGAGTAAAGGCACCACAATGCAGCAACAATGCCAGCATGATTAAATTTTACATCCCGTGTGAAAGAGAGAAGAGTGAGTCAAAGACTAGTATCTTAAACTTGAAAACTGGCAACTGTCTGGACACGAAAGCTGGGCGAGATGAAGGGGATAATCAATAGAGACACAGTGACTGACGTAGAGTCATAAAGATGTACAGCATGGAAACAGAGCCTTTGGTCCAACCTGTCCATGCTGACCAGATATCCCAACCCAATCTAGTCCCATTTGCCAACACTTGGCCCGTAGGTATTTGAGAAGGAAAGCAGAAGTAATGTGGGGGCTGGTTCTCCACAGAGTGAGAATGAGGTGGTGGGGGAGGGGTGTTAATAGTAGATAATAAGGATCTGGTAGATGGAATACAATGGGGAGAAATGCAAAGATTTTCACTTTAAGAATAAGAAGAGCAGAGCATTATTAAAATGGAAAACAACTGTGGACTCTTGAGGTGTAGAGGGAGTGAAATGTCCTGGTGAGTCCCAAGCAGTTAGTATGCTAGCTTAGCACTGTAATTCAGTGAAAGGGGCCACCTCAGTGTAGACCTGTGATGGAGTCTGGATGGCTCATGGGGCAGTGAGTCCCCCCACTCGGGTGTTAAGACGGCCAGGGGAGTGGTTTCCCCAGATAATGTCCGATGGGCACAGAGTGAGCATGTCCTTCAACCTTACCCTCTCATGGAGCTGAAAATGCAAACTATATTGCGCAAAGGAAGGCTCTTGAACCAGAGAGCAGTTAATTCTGCAACCCTCACATTGGGTTACCCATAGAGCAGTGAGGGTGTCAATGGAGGCAAGATGGCGCCAAAGATGGCGACTTCCATTCCAGCAGTAGTGGCGATGGGAACTCATACAAGCCATGACAGAGCACTTAACAAGAGGAACTGTAAAGTTGGACACTTGTTTAAATTCTTAATTTTCTGCCTTTATTTTTTTTTGGTTTATTTTCCTGTGTTTTAAGATGACGTTGGAGAGCATGACAATAAATACACCAAATAAAAACACAATTGCAGTCGATGCTACTTCCCTTACAATGCTGGAGAATCAGACAGGAGCAGGAAGGGGCAGTTACCTTGGCAACCACAACAATATCGGCAAACTGGGTCCTCATCTCCAGCTGTGCATCCTCCGTGAAAGACGCGTCTCCAGTTCTCTCCAGCAGCTCCTTGGCTTTCTCAATCAACCGGGAGAGAACGGCCGAGTGCTTCTCGATGTCGGCCAGCAGACTCTGGTGTCGCTCCAGCTGCAAGAGCTTGTCCTTCAGGTCGTTCTGCAGCTCCAGGCCCTGGCTCACTCCCTGCTCCGTCACCTCCATCCACTGCTGGAGCTGCTTCTTACTTTCCTGGAACCCGTTCCACTGCACCACCACACATTCCAGCTGGCTGGAAGGCAAAGGAGCAACACATGGCACGGTTACCAATGGGACACTACTGATGGAAGAATAGCACAAGGATAGATGCTATTCGTAATGCATTCCTAACATGCACAACAGGGATTGGTTACACAGTTGAGCAGGCCTGATTTTCTACGGACAGCGGATCCTCCTTTGCATTGGAAATGTGTCTGTGGCAGGCCTTTCCAGTGTTATCGGTGTTTCCCAGACCTCAGACAGGACCATTGTCCTTTTACAGAAAGAAACCTGATTTAACTCCAGCTAGATGGATGGGTTTTGAATGGACGAAGTCCTGTCCGTTCAAAGGGTGAGATAACAAGGACCCCCATCAATGGTGGGGAATGGAGATCGTGAAGGTGAGATTATATTCACTATACAAGACAGAGGTGTAAGTCACCATCATCCCAGAGTCTGTTCTCTCATTGGAGAGAGGGTCACCACGCCTGGGCGAAAGGTAAGCTTTAGAATTCAGGGCCTTGACTGGTGGACTTCAGCCGACACAGGGATTAAATCCTCTGTCGGCAAACCGTCTGCTCAGCTGTGCTGACCTCTGCCTGGTCACGCGTTGAGCTCTTTAACTCGGCATTATCAGCCTCCCCTCATATTACCTCACAACGTTAGACGCTGGCAATCCTGAAATACAGAGGGCGGGCTAGAGATCCTGATCAGGGATCCGAAAGGTGGAAATTGTGAGTTCAAAACTCACCAAGGTCAGCTGTGACCGATCTCATCATTTGAAGTCATTGAGATGTACAGCTATGGAAACAGACCCTTCGGTCCAACCCGTCCATGCCGACCAGATATCCCAACCCAATCTAGTCCCACCTGCCAGCACCCGGCCCATTTCCCTCCAAACCCTTCCCATTCATGTACCCATCTAAATGCCTCTTAAATGTTGCAATTGTACCAGCCTCCACCACATCCTCTGGCAGTTCATTCCATACGTGTACCACCCTCTGCTTGAAGGGGCACTGACTGCAAGTTGGGTTGTAGATGGGTTTAGGTCGAGAAACAGTTTTTTTTTTGTTTGGACTTTAAACCTATCTCCGACCAAACATCTGAAGATTAAAATTCTGCTCATATTATCTGAATGTTTTACAGAGTTTGGAGGAGCTGGTGTTGGACTGGGGTGGACAAAGTTAAAAACCACATGACACCAGGTTATAGTCCAACAGGTTCATTTGGAAGCACTAGCTTTCGGAGGTGGTTGGCCTGATGAAGGGGCAGCGCTCCGAAAGCTAGTGCTTCCAAATAAAACTGTTGGAATGTAACCTGTTGTCGTGTGGTTTTTAACTTTATTTTACAGAAAACAGGCAACAAACTGCACCAGAAAATTCAGCAGATAATCAGTAAAATTAACTGTTACTTTTGCGACATAAAGCTGGTTTGGGACTTCAATGAGCGTGCCCACAGTTAGTTCGGAGTCAGGCTGTACCTGTGACAGTTCACGGAGCTACTGACGACCTTGGCCCAAGCCTCTTTAAGAGCCTGAAGCTGGTTCTGAATAGCATCCCTTGCCTCCTGGTTACTGCTCTTCAGAGACTGTTCCCCTTTACCAAGCGTCATGTTCAGCTTCACCTCGCCTTCACCCTTCATCAGCAGGATCTCCTAGACAGGATAACACAACAAGTTCAAAACAAGTATAGTGTCCTTTTTTTTTAACACTGGCTGCACCAGGAGAGCCTGCGTTGTTAAATCTCCCCATTCGCTGTGAGGGGGGAAAGACTGTACCATTCTGTTCCACAGTAAAGTCAGAAATACACACAGCAGGTTTTGGTGTGTGAGTTGATGTTTCAGTATGACTTTACCTCAGAACGCTGAAGAAGGGTCAAAAAGGGATGGATTTCAATCCAACTTGTCCATACTGACCAGGTATCCTAACTAAACTAGTCCACTACAATACTCCACAACCACCTGATGAAGGAGCAGCGCTCTGAAAGCTAGTGCTTCCAATTAAACCTGTTGGACTTTAACCTGGTGTTGTGTGATTGTTAACTTTGTACACCCCTGTCCAACACCGGCATCTCCAAATCATAAACTAGTCCCATTTGCCTACGTTTGGCCCATATCTCTCTAAACCTTCCCTATTCATGTACCTATTTTTTTAAACATTGTAACTGTACCAGCCCCCACCATTTCCTCTGGCAGCTCATTCCACACACACACCACCCTCTGTGTATAAATGTTGTTCTTCACGTCCCTTTTAAATCTTTCCCCTCTCACCTTCAACCTATGCCCTCTAGTTTTGGACTCCCCTATTCTGGGGAAAAGACCTTGGTTATTCACCCTATCCATGTCCCTGATGATTTTATAGACCTCTATAAAGTCACCCCTCAGCCTCCAACCTTCCAGTGTGAAAAATCCCAGCTCGGCCACACATACTAGACTGCCTATGAGAATCATAGAATTACCTACTGTGTGGGTGCAGGCCATTCAGCCCATCAAATTCACACCAACCCTCCAAAGAGCAACTCACCCAGACCCACTCCCCTACCCTATCCCCTGCAACCCTGCATTTCCCATGGCCAATCCACCCTAACCTACACTTCCTGGGCATCATGGGCAACTTAGCATGATCAATCCACCTAACCCACACATCCCTGTGCACTATGGGCAATTTATCATGGCCAACCCACCTAACCTACACATCTTTGGAGTGTGGGAGGAAACTGGAGCACCCGGAGGAAATCCATGCAGACATGGGGAGAATATGCAAACTCCAGACAGTTGTCTGAGGGCGGGATCGAACCCGGGTCCCTGGTGCTGTGAGGTAGCAGTGCTGACCACTGAGCCATCGTGGTGGTGCTGATGAGCTGCTCCTTTGAATAATACGTGGTGTTCATTACACAGAAGGTTGTGAAGGCCGAGTCACTCAAGGAAGAATTTGATCAATTTTTAGATACTAAAGGCATCATGGGATATGAAGAGAAAGTGGAAATATGGCGATGAGATAGAGGATCAGCCATGATAATTCGGGTTGTCAGGGCAGGCTCAAAGGACTGAACAGCCTACTCCTGCTCTGATTTTTGATGTTTCAAACATTCTATCACTGCAGTCTATCTTACATTGGTACATTCACAGTACTGATTGGAAAGGTACTCCAGGATTTTGACCCAGCAGCAATGAAGGAACAGCGATATATGTCTAAGTCAGGGATGGTGTGTTGCTTGGAGGGGAACTTGCTGGTGGTGGTACTCCCATGTATCTGTTATTGTTGTCATCCTGGATGGTACACGTCATGGGTTTGGTGGGTGATGTAAATGGTATTTGTGACTCCAGTCAGACACCAATGTGCTTGACTCTTAACTGCCCTGTGCAGTGGGCATTAACTGAAACATTATTTTCTGAAGGGAAATAAGGCGTGCACAACAAATGAATTGGTTTGCCAGCAATGCCCTCATTTTGAGGCTGAGTCAAGAGATGTGAGTTGACTCACATGCACACAGATCGGGCAGCACCGGGTAAGAAAACTAACCGAAAAAGACAGAGTGGGGGAGCGTCAGTATTTTCAGTTCCTTGAGCAGCTCTGCCCAAGAAAGCTCCCGTTTGAAGAGGTGCAGGGGTAAATCTGGATCTGGTTACCCACATCCATACCACACCAGGATCTGGTTACCCATGTCCATACCTCACCAGGATCTGGTTACCCATGTCCATACCACAGCAAGATATGGTTACCCATGTCCATACCACAGCAGGATAAGGTTACCCATGTCCATATCACACCAGGACATGGTTACCTGTATCTCTACCACACCAGGATCTAGTTAGCCATGTCCATAACCACACTATGATCTGGTTAGCCATAGCTCTACCACACCAGGATCTGGTTACCTGTATCTACACCACATGGGCATCTGGTTACCCATATCCATAACATGGGAAAGTGAGGATTGCAGATGCTGGAGATCAGAGCTGGAAATGTGTTGCTGGAAAAGTGCAGCAGGTCAGGCAGCATCCAAGGAACAGGAGAATCAACGTTTCGGGCATAAGGGCTCATGCCCGAAACATCGATTCTCCTGCTCCTTGGATGCTGTCTGACCTGCTGCGCTTTTCCAGCAACACATTTTCAGCTCATATCCATAACATACCAGGATCTGGTTACCCATATCTACACAACATGTGGATCTGGTTATCTATATCAATATCTACACTTATATCTAGATTAGAGAGGTTGTAAAGCAGAGGTGCTGAGCAGTCTGGGGTAGTGGAAACACCTTGGGAGGTTTTGGGATTTTGTTGAACAGCCTGAATGGGTGTGGCCAGTTCTCACAGACAAGGATTTCTGGATTTTGGTTTTTCCAATAGCATCAGAAGCTTCGGGGTCTCAACACAGTTGGCAGCTTCAGTAAATACTACTCTCTCTGAATTTTCTCTTAACATTTTTCCCTTCTGGTTGGGAGAACTGCATGTGAGAATCTGAGTTTGAATTTTTCTTTTTTCCCCAGGAGTGTGTTTATGGGATATTACCATATTGGAACAGCTAATTACCAATAGATATTATATCTATTATTTGGTTAAGTTTTCCAATAGAGTTAAGTTATTCTAATGTCCTCTTTCTTTTGTTGCATTTTAACTACAGTATTTAAATAAATTGTGTTTTGATTAATGTCTAGTAGTTTGACCGGTCGCATTGCATCTGGAACAAACACTTCACATTTACCTTTAAAATAAAGTTAGGGTCTTGGCTTCCTTCTTAAAATATTTTGAGGGGGTCTGGTCTGGTCCATAATACCTGGATCTATCTGGCCAATCCTATCTGGATCTCACCTGGATCTGGTCAATCTTATCTGGATCTCACCTGGATCTTACCAATCCTATCTATCCCACACCTGGATCTGGCCAATCCTATCTGGATCTCACCTAGATCTGGCCAATCCTATCTGGATCTCACCTGGATCTTGCCAATCCTATCTGGACCTCACCTGGATGTGACTGACACACCTGGATCTTGCCAATACTATCTGGACCTCACCTGGATCTGACTGACACATTTGGATCTTGCCAATCCTATCTGGACCTCACCTGGATGTGACTGACACACCTGGATCTTGCCAATTCTATCTGGACCTCACCTGGATGTGACTGACACACCTGGATCTTGCCAATCCTATCTGGACCTCACCTGGATCTGACTGACACATCTGGATCTTGCCAATCCTATCTGGACCTCACCTGGATCTTGCCAATCCTATCTGGATCTCACCTGGATCTGAAGCAGCTGTTTTTCCAGTGCGGCCTTGCTGCCCACAGTGCTGTCGATGGCTGTGATTCTGCTCTGGACCTCTCTGAGCCAGGCCCAGGTGCTCTGCAGTGTTTCCTCGAAGACCTGGTGCTCCTGTAGCCCCAGCTGGCCAGCTCTCAGCTTCTCCTTCACCGTCTTGGCCAGCTGCTGGTGCCGGGCTAGCAACTGGGAGGCAGGCCGAGTGGCCCCTCCGTCTCCGTAGCCCAGCTCGTTCAGAGTCTGCGCCTTCTGGCATAGGCTGTCGAAAGCATCCCTGTGTGGGCAAAGAGGAAAACATAGGCGTCAAAGCGACAGCATCTCACAGGACGGACGGCTCCTTTGATGGGTGGGGATGATCCTGAGGTAGATGGAAATGTGCTGTGGTGATGCAGCTTCATGTGACTCGGCTGCCATCTGTCACGGAAACATCTCAGTCCTGGACAGGCACCACAGCTCTGGGGTTTATCACCATCCCTGTCCCTCTGACTCCCTCCCCAAGCCCAACTCCAGGCCTCACCCAGACCCATACCCCCTACCCTATCCTCAAGAGGCCTGTGGGCCTCTCTCCCTCACTTTGCTGCTCCTGCTTTCCGGGACTCAGTCCTGCTCCCTCTATGGGCTAAGGCCTCTCTTTCAGGGTTCAGGGAAGCCAACAAGGAGACCTGAGCACCAGCTACAGGAAACCTCCACCAGGAATTTCCCTGGCAAAGGCCTCCCGGCCTGTCTGCTGCACTACCGCACCCACCCAATCTCGCCATTGGTGGCCCTACCTGAGGACCGCTGGTTCTTGAGCCCCCACCCCGGGCACTGCTGAGGGAGGCTGGCGACCTTTGGGATGGGGGGGGGCACATTTCCAAAATGGTGGCACGCCACAATCCAAAAAACAAACAATTTGACAGGGACTGGACTCTCAGCATGAAGAGGGCGTCACTCCAGCTGACCCACTGCAGCTAAGGGATGTCCATCCCTTTGACGGGCATAGATCCTCTCTGGCTCCGAAACCCCCTTGGGCTCCTACTCGGTCACTGTCTCCACTAGGTTGTCAGTCTCTGAACGTGGCAGAAGATGTTGCTAGCGGGGAAGAAGACTGCCCCAAATTTAGAACCTCAATCACTTCAGTGGACAGCCCGCCCTCCAACCTTCCTGCTGGTCAACACCTAGGAAAGTCCCAGCTGCTGGGAATGCATCCGGGAGCAATGACTTCCTGCTGTTCTCCGAGACTATCCATCAGGCTTCCCAGCTCGCCACTCCAGGACTGGGTAAAAGCAGCCTTATCTGTCCTTTTAAAACCCGTTTGTTCGACCTGGCTTCAAGCCATTATCCTGACCAAAGCTTTCCCATTCCATCTTCGACGTTCTGCGGATGTGTCTCACTGTTATTTCAGAACGAAGGCTTCCCCTACTTTAGGCTCACTGGACACATACAGAATCAAAATTCAATATTTGTGAACTTGAATCTAAAGATGCAGGGACAAGATAGGATCCAACACATTCAGTGTTTTGCACTCAGTGAGAGATTTGAGGCTATCCATTGATTTAGCAAATACATTGCCATTTCCACAGCGAAGGTATGGTGGCTCTGTAAGCCTGTTTCATTTTATTCACAGGAATGGATTGCCCCTTTAATGGGCTATTACAGAGGACAACAGACTTCCCTCCCTCACTGAACCAATTGGGTTTTTATGACAATCTGGCCATATGAGATATTTTCTTAATTCTGGAATTATATCGAGTTTGTATTTCATCGTTTGCTACGGTGGGACTCGAATCCATGTCCCACAGCATTAGACTGGCCTTCTGGACTACTCTTCGAGGAGAAAGTGAGGACTGCAGATGCTGTAGATCAGAGCTGATAATGTGTTGCTGGAAAAGCGCAGCAGGTCAGGCAGCATCCAAGGAGCAGGAGAATCGACGTTTCGGGCATGAGCCCTTCTTCATGAATGAGGAAAGTGTGTCCATCGACGTTTTGGGATGTCATCTTCTTCCTGACCTCTCCGCCCCCACCCCCACCCCCACTCCGGCCTATCACCCTCACCTTGACCTCCTTCCACCTATCGCATTTCCAACGCCGCTCCCCCAAGTCCCTCCTCCCTTCCTTTTATCTTAGCCTGCTGGACACACTTTCCTCATTCCTGAAGAAGGGTTCATGCCCGAAACGTCGATTCTCCTACTCCTTGGATGCTGCCTGACCTGCTGGCCTTTTCCAGCAACACATTATCAGCTTCTGGACTACTCACCCAGAGACACTACCACGACATCATCGCCTCTCCACTATGTGTAATCAAAGGCAAGAAGCCAGAATTATCAGGCTGCTCAGTGCTGGGGTCAGGCCAGGAGGGAACCTGTTTCAACAAACCCAGCATTCTGGGCTGACATCACAGAATCCCGATAGTGTGGAAGCAGGCCGTTCAGCCCATCAGATTGACACCGATCTTCCAAAGAGCATCGCACCCAGTGCCATACTCACTACCCTATCCTTGCACACAATGGGGCAATTTAGCATGGCCAATCCACTCTAACCTGCACATCTTTGGACTATGGGAGGAAACAGAAGCACCTGGAGGAAACCCACACAGACACGGGGAGAATGTGCAAGGGGAGAACCCACACATACAGTCGCCTGAGGCTGGAATCGAACTTGGGTCCCTGGTGCTGAGAGGCAGCAGTGCTAACCACTGAGCCACTGTAATTAGGGACTACACAATCTCTCTTCTAGTTTCGGAAGAAGGCTACCTTGATTGAATAACTCTTTCAAAGAGCCAGCACAGGCTTAATGGAAGCTCCTGTATGATTCCTGAAGTGACCAGGCTCACTGGAGTGATAGAAATTTGAAACCAGGGAAGAGAATAGAAAGGATGGTCACATTTGGTGGGCAAACTAGAAAAAAATGCAGAACAAACAGCTCCAGATACCATCGAAGCCTGTTTAATTTTCATTCACACACATTGCTGTAAATTTGACGATCATGTTTCCGGCCAAAGTTGAAATTCCCAAATGTGCCAAAAAAAAACAAAGGTGACACTATCCAGGTTCCCACAGTTGGCCGGGTTACTGGGCTGAGATACCAGATATGGTGAGCCTTACATGTCCTGAATAACCTTACACTGGGAGAGAGAGAGAGAGACCTGTGTTCATGGTCACAGAGAATCACCGTGACTGGAAGTTCCTTGGGTCTCGACTGGATGACCATGATATCTTCTGTTATGCCTCATCACTCTCTACAGAAACTCTGCTGCAGTGCTGTGCTTGCCGTGAGTCAAACAAGTGACTCTATCTTCTTAAAAAAAAACACCCAAAGAGCTGCAGATGCTGGAAATCAAGGCACAAAAAAAAACAGAAATTGCTGGGAAAAACTCAGCAGGTCTGACAGCATCTGTTCAGAGAAAGCAGAGTTAATGTTTCAGGTCCAGTGACCTTCTCCACAACTGGTAACATAGAGTCACAAAGATGTACAACATAGAAACTGGTCCTTCAGTCCAACCCGTCCATGCCGACCAGATATCCCAATCTAATCTAGTCCCATTTGCCAGCACTTGGTCCATATCCCTTAAACCCTTCCTATTCATATACCCATCCAGGCGCCTTTTAAATGTTGTAATTGTACCAGCCTCCACCACTTCCTCTGGCAGCTCATTCCACACACGCACCACACTCTGCATGAAAAAGTTGCCTCTTTTATATCTTTCCCCTCTCACCCTAAACCCAAGTAACAAGTTGCCTGGATACCTGTTTCTCACAGTATACTGTCAGTGGACAGTATTTATTGGAGGTTAATGGAGTTCCACAATATCTGCTCCCTGTTGGGAAAGGGTGATGGCCTCATAGTATTATCGTTAGACCTGAACATTCAGGTCACGTACTGAGGACCCAGGTCCGAAGAGAAAGTGAGGTCTGCAGATGCTGGAGATCAAAGATGAAACTTTATTGCTGGAACAGCACAGCAGGTCAGGCAGCATCCAGGGAACAGGAGATTCGACGTTTCGGGCACAGGCCCTTCTTCAGGAATGACCCAAGTCCGAATCCCACCAAGGTGGTGGAATTTGAATTCAATTTTTTAAAATCTGGAATCACATGTCTAAGGATGACCAATTGTTGGGGAAAAACCCACCTGGTTCACTAATGGTCTTTAGGGAAGGAAATCTGCTATCCATACCTGGTCTAACCTATGTCTGATTCCAGACATACAGCAAAATGGCTGAATCTAAACTGTTCTCTAGGGTTTAAAATAAATGCTGGCCTATCCAGCGACGCCCTTATCCCATGAATGAAGGAATAAAGGTGGCAGGGATGACACACACTTGAGAGCCACTGAGAGCCTTGGGGAAGGTCCCGAAGTATTACACTCAGGCATTTAGAATGGCCACCGTTTGGATTGAGGACCCCAGGTACGAAGCCCCAGCCAATCAGAAGTTGGCAGCAACCAGCAAAGCGGCCACCAGAGGCCCAGGATGACAAGGTGCCCAGGTCACAGTGAGTAAGGATTGGATGAGGGTACGTTACAAGAGGGTTGAATGCCAGGGTAAGGAGTTGGCGCTCAGTGGGGACCATCCTATTGTTGGATACCTCGATCAGGAACTGCGTGCCTTCGTACGAGGGGACCTCGAACCCGGGATCCCACAGGAAAACCTCTAGGTCTGCTTTTGTGCTTTCTGAGCAGCAACTGCGTCACCTGCCTGAATACCAACAGCATTAATCCACCATAAAAGGGCTTCAAATTGGGTGATGGGAAAGTACAGGCATGATGGGCCAAAAGATCTCCATTTGTGCCATGATCATGTGACAAGGAGGCCGTCATGAGCCTGATGTAATCAGGGAGGGGAAGGCATTAGAATCATTACCCACCCCCTCCAAACTGATTACATACCTCTCACTCCAAACTGATTAAATACCCTCCCTCTCCAAACTGATTACATACCTCTCACTACAAACTGATTAAATACCCTCCCTCTCCAAACTGATTAAATCCCACTCCCTCCAAACTGATTAAATACCCTCCCTCTCCAAACTGATTAAATCCCACTCCCTCCAAACTGATTACATACCCTCCCTCTCCAAACTGATTACATACCTCTCACTACAAACTGATTAAATACCCTCCCTCTCCAAACTGATTAAATCCCACTCCCTCCAAACTGATTAAATACCACCCCCTCCAAACTGATTAAATACCACCCTCTCCAAACTGATTAAATACCACCCCCTCCAAACTGATTAAATACCCTCCCTCTCCAAACTGATTAAATCCCACTCCCTCCAAACTGATTACATACCCTCCCTCTCCAAACTGATTAAATCCCACTCCCTCCAAACTGATTAAATACCACCCTCTCCAAACTGATTAAATACCACCCCCTCCAAACTGATTAAATACCCTCCCTCTCCAAACTGATTAAATCCCACTCCCTCCAAACTGATTAAATCCCACTCCCTCCAAACTGATTAAATACCCTCCCTCTCCAAACTGATTAAATACCCTCCCTCTCCAAACTGATTAAATACCCTCCCTCTCCAAACTGATTAAATCCCACTCCCTCCAAACTGACCTTCAATGCTGCACTGTGTGTTCTCTAATACTAAAGAGATAAAACATCACTTGGTCTTTTCACTCGTCACACTAACCAAGTTGGTAAAAACAATGACTGCAGATGCTGGAAACCAGATTCTGGATTAGTGGTGCTGGAAGAGCACAGCAATTCAGGCAGCATCCGAGGACAGGCAAAATCGACGTTTCGGGCAAAAGCCCTTCATCAGGAATAAAGGCAGAGAGCCTGAAGCATGGAGAGATAAGCTAGAGGAGGGTGGGGGTGGGGAGAGAGTAGCATAGAGTACAATAGGTAGGTGGGGAAGGAGATGAAGGTGATAGGTCAGGGAAGAGAGGGTGGAGTGGATAGGTGGAAAAGGAGCTGGGCAGGTCGGACAAGTCCGGACAGGTCGAGTTACTGGAGGTTAGAAACTAGGATGAGGTGGGGGAAGGGGAAATGAGGAAACTGTTGAAATCCACATTGATGCCTTGGGGTTGAAGTGTTCCGAGGCGGAAGATGAGGCGTTCTTCCTCCAGGCGTCTGGTGGTGAGGGAGCGGCGGTGGAGGAGGCCCAGCACCTCCATATCCTCGGCAGAGTGGGAGGGGGAGTTGAAATGTTGAGCCACTGGGCGATTTGGTTGATTGATGCGGGTGTCTCTGAGATGTTCCCTAAAGCGCTCTGCTAGGAGGCGTCCAGTCTCCCCAATGTAGAGGAGACCGCATCGGGAGCAACGGATACAATAGATGATATTAGTGGATGTGCAGGTAAAACTTTGATGGATGTGGAAGGCTCCTTTAGGGCCTTGGATGGAGGTGAGGGAGGAGGTGTGGGCACAGGTTTTACAGTTCCTGCGTTGGCAGGGGAAAGTGCCAGGATGGGAGGGTGGGTCGTAGGGGGGCGTGGACCTGACCAGGTAGTCACGGAGGGAACGGTCTTTGCGGAAGGCGGAGAGGGGTGGGGAGGGAAATATATCCCTGGTGGTGGGGTCTGTTTGGAGGTGGCGGAAATGTCGGCGGATGATTTGGTTTATGCGAAGGTTGGTAGGGTGGAAGGTGAGCACCAGGGGCGTTCTGTCCTTGTTGCGGTTGGAGGGGTTGGGTCTGAGGGCGGAGGTGCGGGATGTGGATGAGATGCGTTGGAGGGCATCTTTAACCACGTGGGAAGGGAAATTGCGGTCTCTAAAGAAGGAGGCCATCTGGTGTGTTCTATGGTGGAACCGCTCCTCCTGGGAGCAGATACGGCGGAGGCGGAGGAATTGGGAATACGGGATGGCATTTTTGCAAGAGGTAGGGTGGAAAGAGGTGTAATCCAGGTAGCTGTGGGAATCGGTGGGTTTGTAGAAAATGTCAGTGTCAAGTCGGTCGTCACTGATGGAGATGGAGAGGTCCAGGAAGGGGAGGGAGGTGTCAGAGATGGTCCAGGTAAATTTAAGGTCAGGGTGGAATGTGTTGGTGAAGTTGACGAATTGCTCAACCTCCTCGCGGGAGCACGAAGTGGCGCCAATGCAGTCATCAATGTAGCGGAGGAAGAGGTGGGGAGTGGTGCCGGTGTAATTACGGAAGATCAACTGCTCTACGTAGCCAACAAAGAGACAGGCATAGCTGGGGCCCATACGTGTGCCCATGGCTACCCCTTTGGTCTGGAGGAAGTGGGAGGATTCAAAGGAGAAATTGTTAAGGGTGAGGACCAGTTCGGCCAAACGAATGAGAGTGTCGGTGGAGGGGTACTGTTGGGAACGTCTGGAGAGGAAAAAACGGAGGGCTTGGAGGCCCTGGTCATGGCGGATGGAGGTGTAGAGGGATTGGATATCCATGGTGAAGATGAGGCGTTGGGGGCCGGGGAAACGGAAGTCTTGGAGGAGGTGGAGGGCGTGGGTGGTGTCTCGAACGTATGTGGGGAGTTCCTGGACTAGGGGGGATAGGACAGTGTCGAGGTAGGTAGAGATGAGTTCAGTGGGGCAGGAGCATGCTGAGACAATGGGTCAGCCAGGGTGGTCAGGCTTGTGGATCTTGGGAAGGAGGTAGAACCGGGCAGTGCGGGGTTCCCGGACTATGAGGTTGGAAGCTGTGGGTGGGAGATCTCCTGAGGTGATGAGGTTGTGTATGGTCTGGGAGATGATGGTTTGGTGATGGGGGGTGGGGTCACGGTCAAGGGGGCGGTAGGAAGAGGTGTCCTCGAGTTGGCGTTTGGCTTCAGCGATGTAGAGGTCAGTGCGCCAGACTACCACTGCGCCCCCTTTGTCCGCTGGCTTGATGGTGAGGTCAGGATTGGAGCAGAGGGATTGGAGGGCTGCGCGTTGTGAGGGTGAGAGGTTGGAGTGGGGGAGGGGGGTCGACAGGTTGAGGCGGTTAATGTCCCGGCGGCAGTTGGAAATGAAGAGGTCGAGGGCAGGTAATAGGCCAGCGCGGGGTGTCCAGGTGGATGCAGGTTGTTGGAGGTGGGCGAAGGTGGGCGAAGTGCCCCCATCATGGCCACTTCCACAGCCACTTCCGGCCCTCACATCATCGCTGATGCCACACGCTCAGTGACTTCCGCCACCCCTACTGCCATGTCTGCCACCACCTCCGCACCCACCAGCGCCACTCACCTGCATTCTGCTGACACGCCCCCCACAGACCCCACTGTCACTATCCCCACCCCCCAGAACCCCGAGGGGAACACTACCCCTACTCATGACTCTACCTCCATTCCCCCCACCATCACACCCACTCCAGGTACTGGCTCCGACCCCACTCCCAGCTCTACACCTACACCAGCTCCCGGCTCCCAGCCCTGCCGAGTTTTCACCATCCCCCCAGACCTCCCCCTCACTGAGGACGAACGATCAGTCCTTAGCAAAGGACTCACCTTTGTCCCCCTCCGTCCACACATCAATGAATTTAATACACGCCGTGACATCGAACAATTCTTCCGTCGCCTCCGCCTCCGAGCTTACTTTCACAATCAGGACTCCCGCCCACCTTCCGAGGACCCCTTCGCCCACCTCCAACAACCTGCATCCACCTGGACACCCCGCGCTGGCCTATTACCTGCCCTCGACCTCTTCATTTCCAACTGCCGCCGGGACATTAACCGCCTCAACCTGTCGACCCCCCTCCCCCACTCCAACCTCTCACCCTCACAACGCGCAGCCCTCCAATCCCTCTGCTCCAATCCTGACCTCACCATCAAGCCAGCGGACAAAGGGGGCGCAGTGGTAGTCTGGCGCACTGACCTCTACATCGCTGAAGCCAAACGCCAACTCGAGGACACCTCTTCCTACCGCCCCCTTGACCGTGACCCCACCCCCCATCACCAAACCATCATCTCCCAGACCATACACAACCTCATCACCTCAGGAGATCTCCCACCCTCAGCTTCCAACCTAATAGTCCGGGAACCCCGCACTGCCCGGTTCTACCTCCTTCCCAAGATCCACAAGCCTGACCACCCTGGCCGACCCATTGTCTCAGCATGCTCCTGCCCCACTGAACTCATCTCTACCTACCTCGACACTGTCCTATCCCCCCTAGTCCAGGAACTCCCCACATACGTTCGAGACACCACCCACGCCCTCCACCTCCTCCAAGACTTCCGTTTCCCCGGCCCCCAACGCCTCATCTTCACCATGGATATCCAATCCCTCTACACCTCCATCCGCCATGACCAGGGCCTCCAAGCCCTCCGTTTTTTCCTCTCCAGACGTTCCCAACAGTACCCCTCCACCGACACTCTCATTCGTTTGGCCGAACTGGTCCTCACCCTTAACAATTTCTCCTTTGAATCCTCCCACTTCCTCCAGACCAAAGGGGTAGCCATGGGCACACGTATGGGCCCCAGCTATGCCTGTCTCTTTGTTGGCTACGTAGAGCAGTTGATCTTCCGTAATTACACCGGCACCACTCCCCACCTCTTCCTCCGCTACATTGATGACTGCATTGGCGCCACTTCGTGCTCCCGCGAGGAGGTTGAGCAATTCGTCAACTTCACCAACACATTCCACCCTGACCTTAAATTTACCTGGACCATCTCTGACACCTCCCTCCCCTTCCTGGACCTCTCCATCTCCATCAGTGACGACCGACTTGACACTGACATTTTCTACAAACCCACCGACTCCCACAGCTACCTGGATTACACCTCTTCCCACCCTACCTCTTGCAAAAATGCCATCCCGTATTCCCAATTCCTCCGCCTCCGCCGTATCTGCTCCCAGGAGGAGCGGTTCCACCATAGAACACACCAGATGGCCTCCTTCTTTAGAGACCGCAATTTCCCTTCCCACGTGGTTAAAGATGCCCTCCAACGCATCTCATCCACATCCCGCACCTCCGCCCTCAGACCCAACCCCTCCAACCGCAACAAGGACAGAACGCCCCTGGTGCTCACCTTCCACCCTACCAACCTTCGCATAAACCAAATCATCCGCCGACATTTCCGCCACCTCCAAACAGACCCCACCACCAGGGATATATTTCCCTCCCCACCCCTCTCCGCCTTCCGCAAAGACCGTTCCCTCCGTGACTACCTGGTCAGGTCCACGCCCCCCTACGACCCACCCTCCCATCCTGGCACTTTCCCCTGCCAACGCAGGAACTGTAAAACCTGTGCCCACACCTCCTCCCTCACCTCCATCCAAGGCCCTAAAGGAGCCTTCCACATCCATCAAAGTTTTACCTGCACATCCACTAATATCATCTATTGTATCCGTTGCTCCCGATGCGGTCTCCTCTACATTGGGGAGACTGGACGCCTCCTAGCAGAGCGCTTTAGGGAACATCTCAGAGACACCCGCATCAATCAACCAAATCGCCCAGTGGCTCAACATTTCAACTCCCCCTCCCACTCTGCCGAGGATATGGAGGTGCTGGGCCTCCTCCACCGCCGCTCCCTCACCACCAGACGCCTGGAGGAAGAACGCCTCATCTTCCGCCTCGGAACACTTCAACCCCAAGGCATCAATGTGGATTTCAACAGTTTCCTCATTTCCCCTTCCCCCACCTCATCCTAGTTTCTAACCTCCAGTAACTCGACCTGTCCGGACTTGTCCGACCTGCCCAGCTCCTTTTCCACCTATCCACTCCACCCTCTCTTCCCTGACCTATCACCTTCATCTCCTTCCCCACCTACCTATTGTACTCTATGCTACTCTCTCCCCACCCCCACCCTCCTCTAGCTTATCTCTCCATGCTTCAGGCTCTCTGCCTTTATTCCTGATGAAGGGCTTTTGCCCGAAACGTCGATTTTGCCTGTCCTCGGATGCTGCCTGAATTGCTGTGCTCTTCCAGCACCACTAATCCAGACACTAACCAAGTTGCCTACCTGTGTCCTTGAATCTCCTCATAGAAATCTTCCATCCTCTCCACCTCCACCTGCATCATGGGAATGTTCTTGGTGTTCTCTCCGATGGACTCTGTGGCCATTCGACCTTCTGCTTGCTGCAGCCACACACTCAGCTTCTTGTGAAGGTTTTCGAAGCTGTCACAGACATCATTGGGACACAAGACAATGATGGGCAGCACGGAACAACACAGAGTACATACACAAGTGCCTAAGCAGGGAATACTGATCAATGTTGTGGTTCTGTTCGCCGAGCTGGAAATTTGTGTTGCAAACGTTTTGTCCCCTGTCTAGGTGACATCCTCAGTGCTTGGGAGCCTCCTGTGAAGCACTTCTGTGGTGTTTCCTCCGGCATTTATAGTGGCCTGTCCCTGCCGCTTCCGGTTGTCAGTTTCAGCTGTCCGCTGTAGTGGCCGGTATATTGGGTCCAGGTCGATGTGTTTGTTGATGGAGTTTGTGGATGAGTGCCAAGCTTCTAGGAATTCCCTGGCTGTTCTTTGTTTGGCTTGCCCTATAATGGTAGTGTTGTCCCAGTCGAATTCATGTTGTTTGTCATCTGCGTGTGTGGCTACTAAGGATAGCTGGTCGTGGCGTTTCGTGGCTAGTTGATGTTCACGGATGCGGATCGTTAGCTGTCTTCCTGTTTGTCCTATATAGTGTTTTGTGCAGTCCTTGCATAGGATTTTGTACACTACATTAGTTTTGCTCATGCTGGGTATTGGGTCCTTTGTCCTGGTGAGTTGTTGTCTGAGAGTGGCTGTTAGTTTGTGTGCTGTTATGAGTCCTAGTGGTCGCAGTAGTCTGGCTGTCAGTTCTGAAATGCTCTTGATGTATGGTAGTGTGGCTAGTCCTTTGGGTTGCGGCATGTCCTCATTCTGTTTTCTTTCTCTTAGGCATCTGTTGATGAAATTGCGCGGGTATCCGTTTTTGGCGAATACCTATGGTCTCATTCGACGTAACGGCTCTGTTCACCTCTATTGACAAAACCTTAGCCAGAGAAACAATTGCCAACCTGCTGGACATACAGAACAGACAACAGGACGTTGAACCTATCAACAAAGACGGCATACTTAAACCACTGGACTTGTGCCTCACAACACACTTCACATTCAACAACCAGATATACGAACAAATCAACGGAACACCCATGGGCTCACCGATCTCGGGACTCATAGCAGTAATGCAAAGGTTAGAACAAACAGTCTTACCACAAATTCAACCCAAACTCTGGGTCAGATACGTTGATGACACCTTTGTACATAGAAGAATACAGCGCAGTACAGGCCCTTTGGCCCTCGATGTTGCGCCGATCCAAGTCCACCTAACCTATACTAACCCACTATCCTCCATATACCTATCCAATGCCCGCTTAAATGCCCATAAAGAGGGAGAGTCCACCACTGCTACTGGCAGGGCATTCCATGAACTTACGACTCGCTGAGTGAAGAACCTACCCCTAACTTCAGTCCTATATCTACCCCCCCTTAATTTAAAGCTATTGTAATCGTTAAAAACACAGAAATAGAGGAAACACACCGGATCATCAACTCCACATTCACAGGAGTCCGATTCACGAGAGAGGAAGAAAAGGACAACCAACTCCCATTCCTAGACGTGATGGTACAGAGAACACCAAACGGAGAATTCACCACGAAGGTACACAGGAAAGCCACACACACAGACCAAGTCCTGAACTATGAAAGCAACCACCCCAACACACACAAAAGAAGTTGCATCAAGACACTATTCAAAAGGGCCACAACACACTGCAGTACACCAGAACTGCAAAAAGAGGAAGAGGAACACCTGTACAAGGTATTCGCCAAAAACGGATACCCGCACAATTTCATCAACAGATGCCTAAGAGAAAGACAACGGAACGAGGACATGCCGCAACCCAAAGGACTAGCCACATTACCATACATCAGGAACATTTCAGAACTGACAGCCAGACTACTGTGACCACTAGGACTCATAACGGCACACAAACCAACAGCCACCCTCAGACAACAACTCACCAGAACGAAGGACCTGATACCCAGCATGAGCAAAACTAATGTAGTGTACAAAATCCCATGCAAGGACTGCACAAAACACCATATAGGACAAACAGGAAGACAGCTAACGATCCACATACATGAACATCAACTAGCCACGAAACGCCACGACCAGCTATCCTTAGTAGCCACACACGCAGACGACAAACAACATGAATTCGACTGGGACAACACTACCATTATAGGGCAAGCCAAACAAAGAACAGCCAGGGAATTCCTAGAAGCTTGGCACTCATCCACAAACTCCATCAACAAACACATAGACCTGGACCCAATAGACCTGGACCCAATATACCGGCCACTACAGCGGACAGCTGAAACTGACAACCGGAAGCGGCAGGGACAGGCCACTATAAATGCCGGAGGAAACACCACAGAAGCGCTTCACAGGAGGCTCCCAAGCACTGAGGATGTCACCTAGACAGGGGACAAAACGTTTGCAATAAAAATTTCCAGCTCGGCGAACAGAACCACAACAACGAGCACCCGAGCTACAAATCTTCTCACAAACTTTGAATACTGATCAATATCCCCACTGTGTGTAGTTCCCTACAGCGAGATGCTAGGGTAGGCTTTCCCATGGTCTGTGAGCCACACTCATTGGATTCTGAGTTCACGTTAAGAAATTACAAACTTATACCTGTGCAACACCTATTGTGGTATTTTTAATGAACCTATTCAGAGTCACCTCTACAGCAGGTGGGACCTGAACCCAGGGTCTTTGGGAGTAGAGGTAGCACCGTGCCTCAAGAACCCGATAGCATCCTTAGCATCTTTGCTGAGAATAACTTACTGAACTGATGCGGAGGGATTTCAACCACTGACTCCCCGGTTTTACCCCAGCCCAGTGACTGCTCCCGCGACACCACCTCCTCCCTCTATCATGATCTTACAAACCCCTTTTGTAATCCTTTCACCCTGTCATCGCTATTGTAATGTCAGCACTGAGTTAACGATCAGATAGTCGCTTTTCAGAGGTGGGGTGGGGGATGAATGGGAGAACTCTGCTTCAGATAGTGCCATGGGATTCTGAGGGGGCGCAGACAGGTCTTCAACTTCATGACTCATCGGAGAGATGGCATCTTTGCACTCCCTCAGCACTGCACTCAACAGGATGATGTTCTCAAACCTCAGCACAGCGTGGGGGCTTAAACTTACAACCTTCTGGACTTCAAGGTGAAGATCTGAGGCCCAGCTGCTACCTTACAGGGCTTTAATACCCGACCATGTGCTTTGTTGACAATTACCTGGTCAGCTCTTCTGCATAGTCTGCCAGAGTCTTCCTGTTCTGTTGGCACTGATTGAGGAAGCTCTCCCATTCCTGTTGGCTGTTTGCCAGCTGCTGTTGAACCTGCGAGGCACTGGGTTTGGGCAAATGCGGCACGAGCTTGTTTCCTTCAGCCACTGCGGCATCCAGCTTGTTCTGCCCTACACTTGCCCTGGTCAGAAATTCCTGTGGGTGACAATACAAGTACCAGACCAGCCCGTGAGTGAAACGCGTTCTGACCGAGCTCGTAAACGAAGCTAATGAAAAGGAGACTGGCTGCATAACGTCTGGACTTTACCCTGGCCCCTGATGTCAGAGCAACACTGCTTTTGCCAACCTACCCTCGTGCAGGGCCGGAGTACGGTCTATAAAATTCCAGCCAATGACTGAGTGAATGAGAATTACACTTCCCCACCAAGGAGAAAACTCAAAAAGTTGAAGGTAGCGACTTTGGCTCAATACAGGAAGTTTAGAACTCTTTCCCTGTCCCTTATATCCTGTGCCTCCCACCACCCTTCCCACCACACCTCGCCTCCATTAACACTTACTCAATACCTAATGACTGGAACAGGTAGGTACGGCAGAGGCGGAAGTGGATACTGCAGATGCTGGAGATTAGAGTCAAGATTAGACTGGTGCTGGAAAAGCACAGCAGGTCAGGCAGCATCCGAGGAGCAGGAAAATAGATGTTTCGGGCTAAAGCCCTTCATCAGGAATCTGCATAAGGCGGAGATCTGCTTAACTCCCAGGGAGTCCCAGTCAAAGTGGCAAATACAGCCAGGGCAAAACTCAAGAACATAACAGAGGTGGAACGGACGCTGAAAGGTGGGAGGGATGCTGTCATCGTGACCTCTCTCAGTGTTGGCTGGGAATAATTGGCCAGCAGCAAAATCTGATTCAGCACGTCCCAAAGGGCCTAAGGACACTGTGGGTCCACCTGCAACACTGCAGCAATTTAAGAAGGCACGTTAAATGGCACCCAAGGATGGGCAACAAATGCTGACCCGCCCAGCAATGCCCACATCCAACAAGTGATTAAGGAAAAGAAATGCCCGAATCAAAGCAGGAAGCAAGAATGGACAGGGGTAGCAGCATTACCTTGAGCTCAACATGCACTTGGTAATGTGAATATTGATTTGTAACCTCAGGACTAATTGACAGACAAAACTAGGCGAAAGTGAGGACTGCAGATGCTGGAGATCAGAGTCAAGATCAGAGTGGGGCTGGAAAAGCACAGCAGGTCAGGCAGCATCCGAGGAGCAGGAAAACCGACCTGATGAAGGGCTTTTGCCCCAAGTGTCGATTTTCCTGCAGACAAGACTCACTGTTTCAATCTTCTCTCTGGCCCATTAACCTACAATTTTACTGAAATTGTGGTTTGTACGAACAGTCCAGAGTGACAGTCGGTACACTGGAGGCTCACACACCTCGAGTTTCTGCAGTTTCTCCTCGATGAGATGTGCATCCCCTGACAGGTCATCACATTCCTTCACCGACGCCCGTGCATCACACAACCACTGCTGAAACTCCTGTAAAAACCCTGCCAAATAATAAAAGACAGAAATGAATAAGTGTTCCTGTCACATGTACCATCAGTAATGTCGGGCCAAGCTGTCCAGAAACAGCAGCATCAATTACGGTAAGACATTTACACTCCACTACAGCAGAAAACATTTCAACATTCACACTCCACTCTGCAGCAGAAAACATTTCAACATTCAGAACCCAGTGTGTAATACCATCAGGGAGCAATACACGACACACTGAATGAAAGCAATAAAACATTAGCACTGAAGGTGATTAACACTGAGGGAGAGTAACAAAAAGGAACACAGTGAGAAAGCAACACTGAGGGACTGAAACAAACAGCAACATTGAGGGAGAGTAATAAATGCTAATACTGAGGACGAGTAACAAAAGGTTACCACTTAGGGTGAGTAACATTGAGGGAGAGTAACAAACAGAAAAACTGAGAGTAACAAGAAGTTCCATGGAAGTGACTAACACTGAGGGAGGGTAATAAGTCAAAAGGTTGTGTCTTCAAATCCGATTCTGTGCAGTACTGAGGGAATGCTGCATTGTCAAAGATGCTGCCTTTTTGCCTGAGACATTAATCCCATGGTCATTTCTGCCCTTTCAAGTGGGCGTAAAAGATTAGATGGCATTTCTTAAAGAACTACAGCTCAGCTTCCACAATCCCACAATCAACACGACCAAAATAAACCAGCATTATCTGGTCATGATGACGTCACCGTTAATGGGAGGTTACTGTGCGTAAATTGGTTGCTCTACTTTCTGTATCACAAGAGGAAGGACACTTCAAAATTGCTGGACTTTGCACACCTTGGACTACTCTTTCTGCCAGATCACTGGGTGATGGATGGTAGGGAGCTGTCTTCATATACCATTTGACTTCAGGAAATATTCAAATTCCCTGCTGTTTCAGTTTTGCCAGGACAGAATCTTTTTACATCCACAGTCTGATATTGTCAGCGGTGACTGGGTATCCAGAAAATTTAAAACCATTACAGACTCTTCCAGTGGTAGTACCCCTGGTGGTGTATCTGCCAGCAGCAGGCAGCTCAAGGCACCTGCATAAAAGCAAGTTACTGCGGATGCTGGAATCTGAAACCAAAAGAGAAAATACTGGAAAATCTCAGCAGGTCTGGCAGCATCTGGAAGGAGAGAAAAGAGCCGACATTTTGAGACTAACTGACCTTTTGTCAAAGTTTCAGTTAGACTCAAAACGTCAGCTCTTTTCTCTCCTTACAGATGCTGCCAGACCTGCTGAGATTTCCAGCATTTTCTCTTTTGGTTTCAAGGCATCTGCATTTGCTACTTGACCTTCTGGATGGTGGTCCAACTTGTGTTTGTACACACGTAGAGTCCACCACTGAAATTGGCCTGAAGCTCTGTTTTCCTTGAACAGCCCTAGCTGGGGTTTATGGTCTGATGTTATTACAAATTTACAACTGTAAAGGTACTGGTGGAACCTTCTCACACCAAAGATGACCGCCAAACCTTCCTTCTCCATCTGGGCATACTTGCACTCTGCGTCAGCCAAAGTCTGGAATGCATACGCTACTGGGCGTTCCTCTCCATTGGGCCATCTGTGAGTCAAAGCTACCCCGTTACCTTATAGAGAGACATTGCATGTCAGCACCAGATCATGCTTGGGAACATAGTGTGCCAACACCTCAGACAATAGGTAGCTGTTTCTTCACTTCCCTAAAGGCCACAAGACCATTTCCAAGGCTGACTCTTTCTCAATAGCAGGTGTAAGGGTGTCAGGATGGAGACAGCTTATGTATGCACTTTCCATGATAATTCACCAGTTCAAGGAAAGGCCTAAGCTCCCAGACTTGGGAACTGGGGCATTTTCGATCATCCTCTCTTTATCTTCCAATGAGCGTAACGCAGTCTTATCGACTCAGTATCCCACTCTCGTCGCCACTGAAATAATATGGGCCAAATGCTGGCCAATGGGACTACAATAATTTAGGCTATCTGGTGGACATGGACGGGATGGACTGAAGGGTCTGTTTCCATGCTGTACAGCTCTATGACTATGATTCCACAGGTATCCCATCACCATGTCACCCTTTATTTACAAATTCCTGGTAACAGACACCGGCCCAGCTTCCTCCGAGCCAGCTCTCAGAGTGAACAGAACCTCTGACACTCCTGTTTATATCTGTCAGCCAGGGCTCCCTGATTGGACCAGGTTAACAACCCTGGTCGGGGAACTCAGAGTCTATGAGGTCTACCTGGCACAGCTGGAAAAGCACAGCCAGTCAGACAGTATCCGAGGAGCAGGAGAGTCAACGTTTTGGGAATGATGAAGGGCTTATGCCTGAAATGTCGATTCTCCTGCTTCTCGGATGTTGCCTGACCTGCTGTGCTTTTCCAGCACTACACTTTTCGACTCTGATCTCCAGCTTTCTCAGTCCTCACTTTCTCCTGGCTGAACTCATTACAATCACAACAGGAGGAATGGGCTGAATCGTCCTCTGTGATTCCATCACTTGAAGGGAAATCTTGAGAAATAGACGAGAATAAAGGAATAGAAGCCCTAGCGAGGGTGGGATGACTAAGGGTGGGATGGCATAAACGCCAGCAGAGACCAGTTGGATCGAATGGCCTCCTTCTGTGTAATACACTCGAATGGAGATTTCTGCTCACCAGTGAAATGCTCTTCCAGTGCGTCCTGGAGCCTGGCTTGTGTTTTGGAGGAGAGTTGGTTGACGCTTTCGTACTGTTTGATCAGCTCAGTGAGCCCGCTGCCCAAGCCCCCCAGCTCCGTCGAGTGGTACTTGCGGCAGAAGCTGTTCAGGTTCTCTCGGGCCGTGTCGATGTTGCTCTGCTGATTAACCAGCTCCAGGTCCAGCTCCTGAAACAAGCAGACAAGATCGTGGGCTTGGCATCGGGGAGGGGGCCTGGAACGCAGCGAGACATTACAATCCACCCCTAACCCGCCTCCTCATCTCCCTCCGTACCTTCACTCTCCTCAGGTCCTCGGCATCGTGGCCCTCAGCGCAGGCGGACAGCGATCGCTCCACCGTGTGTAACCAGTCAGTGAGGTTCTCGATGTAGTTCTCCATCTGGCTCTTCTGGGCACTGAAATCTTTCAGCGTCTCTCTGGCTGCCTCGGACACCCCCTGAGCATGTTCCAGCTTCTTCCACGATTCAGCTTCCACTGCCTGTGGGTACAGGAGCATGATTAACCGGAATATTCGGGCTGACATAGCAACAAAAGGAAGGAGACCCTTCCCAGCCTACATCAACTCATTCACCCGGCTTGTTTCCACGTGCCCTGACCCCCCTGACTACCTCGCACAAAATCACAATCATAAAGGTTCCCGTTGATACTCAGCCATATGAAGATATGCCTGGTATCCGGGCTCTGCTCTGTGTGAAGAGGTGCTCCAACATTACAACAGCGACTGCACTTCATTGGCTGTCCCAGTCTTACAGTCTCTTTCCTGACGTCACCCCCTGGGTGGTCGAGCTGTAGTTTTAAATCACACCTTTTCATTTCTCTCTATCTACCCGACCCCATCCTTCTGTCCTTTGTAGGCAGAAGTGGGTATCGCAGATGCTGGTGATTAGAGTCAAGATTAGAGTGGTGCTGGAAAAGCACAGCAGGTCAGGCAGCATCCGAGGAGCAGGAGAATGAGGAATGAAGGGCTTTTGCCTGGAACGTCGATTCTCCTGCTCCTCGGATGCTGCCTGACCTGCTGTGCTTTTCCAGCACCGCTCTAATCTTGACTTTAAACACCACCATCTCCATCAACCATCACTTAATGGTTTTGTGATTTTGAGCCCAAGGAGGAGTAAAGATTATCAGTGAGGACTTGCAGAGAATGAGGAGCCTCAAGGGCACTGGGTCAGTGGCAGCAGAAAATGGAAGGAGAGAAATGGATGAGGCTGGGACACCAACGGGATTTGTGAGTGACGAGCAAGGACGAGGCCAAGAGAAAATGATTAGAGTGCAGAACAGACATGTTGCTGTGAAAATGAGGGACAGAAATGGCAAGATTAGGGAAGCATGGATGACAGGTGAAATTGTGAGACTAGCTAAAGGAAAAAGGAAGCGTACACAAGGTCTAGGCAATTGAAAACAAATGAAGCTTTGGAAGAATATCGGGAAAGCAGGACCAATCTGAAACGAGGAATTAAGAGGGCTAAAAGGGGTCATAAAATATCTTTTGCAAACAGGGTTAAGGAAAATGCCAAAGCCTTTTATTTGTATATAAGAAGCAAGAGAGTAATTAGAGAATGAGTTGCCCCACTCAAGGACAAAGGAGGGAAGTTATGCGTGGAGTCAGAGAAAATGGGTGAGATTCTTAATGAGTACTTTGCATCGGTGTTCACCGAGGAGAGGGACATGGCGGATGTTGAGGTTAGGGATAGATGTTTGATAACTCTAGGTCAAGTCGGCATAAGGAGGGAGGAAGTGTTGGGTATTCTAAAAGGCATTAAGGTGGACAAGTCCCCAGATGGGCTCTACCCCAGGTTACTGAGGGAAGTGAGAGAGGAAATAGCTGGGGCCCTAACAGATATCTTTGCAGCATTCTTGAACATGGGTGAGGTCCTGGAGGACTGGAGAATTGCTAATGTTGTCCCCTTGTTTAAGAAGGGTAGCAGGGAGAATCCAGGTAAATATAGACTGGTGAGCCTGACATCAGTGACTGGGAAGCTACTGGAGAAGATACTGAGGGATAGGATCTATTAACATTTGGAAGAAAATGTGCTTATCAGTGATAGGCAGCATGGTTTTGTGCAGGGAAAGTCATGTCGTTCCAACTTAATAGAATTCTTTGAGGAAGTGACAAAGTTGATGACATATACATGGACTTCAGTAGACATTTGATAAGGTTCCCCATGGTATGCTGATGGAGAAGGTGAAGTTGAATGGGGTCCAGGGTGTACTAGCTACATTGGATAGAGAATTGGCTGGGCAGCAGGAGCCAGAGAGTAGTAGTGGAAGGGAGTTTCTCAAAATGGAGAACTGTGAGCAGTGGTGTTCCATAGGGATCCGTGTTGGGACCACTGTTGTTTGTGATATACATAAATGATCTGGAGGAAGGTATAGGTAGTCTGATTAGCAAGTTTGCACATGACACTAAGATTGGTGGAGTAGCAGATAGTGAAGGGAACTGTCAGAGAATGCAACAGAATATAGATAGATTGGAGAGTTGGATAGAGAAATGGCAGATGGAGTTCAATCTGGGCAAATGCGAGGTGATACATTTTGGAAGATCTGATTCAAGAGTGAACTGTATGGTAAATGGAAAAGCCCTGGGGAAAATTAATGTACAGAGAGACAGCTGGGTGTTCAGGTCCATTGTACCCTGAAGGTGGCAACACAGGTCAGTAGAGTAGTCAAGAAGGCATAAAGCATGCTTTCCTACATGGGACGAGGTATTTAGTACAAGACTTGTCAGGTCATATTACAATTGTATAAGACTTTGGTTCGGCCACATTTGGAATACTGCGTACAGTTCTGGTCGCTACATTACCAAAAGGATGTGGATGCTTTGGAGAGGGTGCAGAGGAGGTTCACCAGGATGTTGCCTGGTATGGAGGGTGCTAGCTATGCTAAGAAGAGCGGTTGATTCCTGAAGAAGGGCTTATGCCCGAAACATCGATTCTCCTGTTCCCTGGATGCTGCCTGACCTGCTGCGCTTTTCCAGCAACACATTTTCAGCTCTGATCTCCAGCATCTGCAGACCTCACTTTCTCCCCTAAGAAGAGCAGTTGATTAGGTTAGGATTACTTTTATTGGAAAGACGGAGATTGAGAGGGGACCTGATTGAGGTCTACAAAATCATGAGAGATATAGACAGGGTGGATAGCAAGAAGCTTTTTCCCAGAGAGGGGGACTCAATTACTAGGGGTCACAAGTTCAAGGTGAGAGGGGAAAAGTTTAAGGGAAATATGCGTGGAAAGTTCTTTACAACAGAGGGCAGTGGATGCTTGGAACACGTTGCCAGTAGAGATGGCAGAGGCAGGCATGATTGGCATCATTTAACATGCATCTAGACAGATACATGAATGGGCAGGGAGCAGAGGGATACAGATCCTTAGAAAGTAGGTGTCAGGTTTAGATAGACGATCTGGATCGGTGCAGGCTTGGAGGGCAAAAGAGCCTGTTCCTGTGCTGTAATTGCCTTTGTTCTTTGTTCTTTGATCTTTGACCTTTGAACACATCACAGGATCAGAGAAGAATCTGGTCGTCCCCAATAAAGTCATCAAGAGGTGTTTGAAATGGTAAGATTATTTGTCACCAAGGAAGAGAAGGAATGTAGTGAGGGTGAGGGATGGAGGAGAATCTGTCAAAGTGAAGAACAAGGGAAACGCCTAAGGGCAGATTGAAGGATGTGGTAGCAAGAGACTTCAAGGCAACAGGATTGTGTGAGAAATGGGTTACTGACAGGTGGAGATGGTGAAGGGTGATCAATGCACATTGTGGTGACTACAAATAAGTAGGAGAAACACAAGGGAAAACAAACACCTCAATTAGATTATATGTGTATGTGTGTGTTTATATACATGTATATGTATGTGTGCATGTATATGTGCGTGTATATGTATGTGTGTGTATGTGAATGTATGTATGTTTGTGTGCATGTATGTGTGTGTATATGTATGTTTGTGTGCATGTATGTGAGTGTATGTGTGAGTGTATAACATGAGATTTGAACACACAGCCCAAAGATCTTGAAGCAGAGAGCTTTATTCCACAGGCCATTACAAACATAAAGGGAAATGAAAGTTAAACAAGGATGACAGAATATTTAGATGGAATTAAAGCCCGTGGCTTACATCTGGTTGGGGAAATAATTTGTGTATTCCCTCAACACTGCCACATGTTGCTGGAGACAGAGGGATAATAGCTCAAGCTGCCCAGCCCGTAGTCCTCTCTCACCAGCGCCACCTGCTGCTGGAGGTTCCGTCACAGGCACCTGAGTCAAATCTCCTACTGCCAGAGACACCGACTGCTGTGAATAATGGGATCTGACTACAGCCATGAATGTGACAAAATTCCTACCTTCACATGAAGCAAGACCCAGTAAACATATCAAACAGCTTTCAAATTCCTCCATGATTACTTAATTCAACGAGCCAAGGCGAGAAAACTTAACATTTCAACATTAAAGTCCAGGCAGTGCAGTTCATAGAACACATGCAAAGTAGGAGGGAAATATGTGGAAAGCTTTCAATTACCTGCAGTACGGGAGGTGGCTCCTGACATTTGAATATCTCCATCAGCTCGCAGACTTTAGAATGTAGGGTCTTGAGTTTCTCCCCTTTAGCTTTGAGGTCAGACTGCAAGTCAGTAACAAGATGAAAGCATCAGTGGATGAATGGTCAGATCAACTCAATGGAAAATTTAACGTAGTTTGAGCTGAAATGTTCTTTAAAGGACATTAACCAAAAAAGGAGAATGGAGTCGAAATAATGGACTTCAAAACAGCTGAGTTCACGGAGATGCAAACTCAACTCAAAGAGGCTCATTGAGACCCAGAAGGAAGGAAGCTATTCACATTTCAGTCTGAATTAATCCTGATAATTCACTAAGGGGGTGGTAGCCCTGATGTATTAGGGAGTTTAAATAGAGGCCTTACAGATCAGCAGAGGGTGGTTCCAATCCATCACCAAGTCGTACGGGACAAACTGTTGCATGTTGTTAGAGAGGTCATGACAAAACTTATGAGGAACAAGCAGGTGGCTGAGAACATGTTTCCTCTTGTCAAAAGCTAGCAGCAATCTACATAAAATAGTCATTAATAAATGCAAAGAAGATGATAGGAGACTCTACTGAGGGACAGCTGAGAATATGGAACTGGCTACCAGATGGAATAGAGTCGCAATGTGGATCAATGGTTAGCACTGTTGCCTCAGGATTTGATCCCACCCTCGGGCAACTGTCAGTGTGGAGTTTGCACAATCTTCTCATATCACAGTCCAAAGATGTGCAGGCTAGGTGGATTAGCCTGGGGAAATGCAGGCTCCCCCAGGGACAGAGTGGGTCTGGATGGGAAGCTCTATGGAGGGTTGGGGTGGACTTGATGGGCCGAATATCCTGCTTCCACACTCCGGGGATTCTATGAGTAGATGAAGTAAATGATGAAGAAAGCAAGAGCAGGGTATGCTGGATGGGATTTGACAAAGCAGGGTGTGAGGGATCTCATGTCAAACACAAAGACTTGTTGTTGGGCCAAATGACCTAGGTGTTGCCCTGCAAAACTCTGCGTCATTCCAAACCAGTTTCAGCATGGTGGACAGGGAAAGGGCTAACAGTCCTGCTGACTATAACATTTCCCATCAAAGTCCTAGAAGCAGTGAGGTTGGGTGTTGTAAAGTAGGTTGCTATGGCTACAGCGTGATATTCTGAGTGGAAAACAGGCTTGACTCAATAGTCTGCTTAAGGCATTTCAAGGGTTTTGACTTGAAGTGAAGATTAGGTCCTCACCCATCTCGAAATCAAACTTTGTCAAAGGGGCCCTTATGATGGGCATAGCACATCCCTGAATCGCCTGGGAGACTCCTTTAAACTGCCGCTTTACAGTCTTAGAGCATCATCATCATCATCAGCGGCCCCTCGTAGATGAGGATGACTCTCTTCCACTTTTAGGGTGAGTCCGTAGGTGGCTGTACAGACCAATCCGGCTATCGCAGCCTCTGTTACACTGGGGGCAGAAGGTGATCACAGGAAGGATTGGGTAGGGCACTGAAGTGGGGAGATAAGGAGCTCTTGCTGCAGCAACACACCCTTGCACCTGCATTTATCGGGAAGGAGGGCAGCATCCTGGGATGCCAACAGCCACGAGCGTTTTCTCAGAGCGGACATAGGAGCTCAATTGCCTTTTGGGTAGAGCATGCATACAGCACACAACAGCCATTGTTAACTGACAGGCGAAGCAAAGGAGAGTTAAGTACCAATCGTAGGGGCTGCCATTTTTGTTCTATGCACTAAAACATATTACATAGGACATTACAGCGCAGTACAGGTCCTCATTGTTGCGACATCCTGTGAAACCAATCTGAATCCCATCTAACTTACACCATTCCATTTTTATCCACATGTCTATCCAATGACCATTTAAATGCCTGTAAAGTTGGTGAGTCTACTACTGTTGCAGGCAGGGCATTCCACACCCCTACTACTCTCTGAGTAAAGAAACTACCTCTGACATCAGTCCTTTATCTATCACTCCTCAATTGGAAGCTATGCCGCCTCATGCTAGCCATCACCATCCGAGGGAAAAGGCTCTCACTTCCACCCGATCTAACCCTCTGATTATCTTATATATCACTAGCCACACAATGAAATCAGCTATTTGACAGACCAAATCCCGGTCATACTTTCCCCCCTTAGACACAGTCACCAGAGCCACCATTTTCACTTCTCAGTTTAAGGGGGTGTTTGATTTGGGGTCTTCATCGGTTTTGGCTCCTGTTCCCCTGGTCACTAACCTGGAACTCCAGCAGTCTCCCTTCCATTCTCTGGCTGTCATTCAAGTTGCCAATCATTTCATTGAGCTCAGAGACAGAACCTTTGGACCAGGCGTCAATCTCGTCGCTGGTGTTGAGCACATCCTCCCACAGAGCGAGACTCTTGCTCAGCCTCTCAATGTTGTCGTCCAGTCGCTCAGAAACCTATTGGTGGAGAATGTGCCCATAAAGCCATTAATAAAAATGGCCACTCCAAACACAGCAGAGTCTTTTTCTCGTACGCACAATCTCACCAGTCCAGAAACAGCTACGAGTTTCTCAGTATGGTGTTGACAATGTGCAGTTTTCCAGTAGCTCACAGAACTTCAGAACAGCATGAAAAGAACTTCACTGTGTGATTTTAGCACGATCTGTGCAACATTAACTTGAGGGATGATATGTGCCTTTAAGAGGGATTTGTTCTATCTGTTTTTCTTGAAGACAGAGTGCTGTAAAACTGACACCATGGAAAGCAGAGTTAATAGCTTTGTGGTTTTTAAGTTAAACAAGAGAGGCATGAGTAGGTGGAGTCAGGCTCACACAGCAAGGGTTTTAGTTTTGCTTTCAGTTGTTGAAGTTGGGGTATTGGAGTTGAAGCTGCTAGATACAGCTCTCTCTCTTTCTGCTGCTAGATTCATTCTGTTGGTGTTCCTTCTCCTAGACCGGGAGAAGGTAGCAAGTGAGGGAAATCCTTTTTTGCTGAATTTGCCTTTGCCAAGGGTGTGTTTATGGGATGCTGCTTTATTGGAACAGTTGTTGAGTAGTAGTTAAGTGATATATTATTTTGTTAAATATTTTTCATTTGTATTTTAACCATGCTGTCAGAATAAAGTATGTTTTCCTGAAAGCTGAGTAGTTTGACCAATCGAATAACAGCTGGAATGCCTCAACATAAGATAAGGGTTTGGGTCTAGGCTAATTCCTCGCTATGTTTTGAGGGGGTTTGGTCTGGTTCATAACACTGGCAGTTCATTAATACAAAGAGGTCTCGGGTTCAAGACATCCAATACCATCTGTATGCTTAAGTAGCCCTGTGTGATTGAGGGAACAATGAAAAAAAAATGGCCACAAAGGATTTATATTCTTTTCCAGTCAAAAGGAACACCGAAGGGCCTCAAAACAACATAATCATGGATTGTGCTTACATCCAGCCATTGGTCCATGACACTGTCCAGATCTTGTTTGAAAGGCACTGAGTCACAGCCGTGAATCTTCTTCAATTCACCCAACAGTTGCTTCGCTTTCGAGGTGAATCCATCCAGTTGTTCCTGAGTTCCATTTAATTCGGACTTCACCACTTCGTGCTGGACAACAGAAAGCAAGAGAGAGAATCAGAGAGAGAGAAGCATTTGATCCACACAGTTTCTCCATTGAAAGTTCGAAAGGATGTCCACAGCTACAGAACAAACATGGAGCAGGGCGAAGGGAATTGGCTTAGCTCAGTTGGCTGGATTGTCGGTTTACCGAGCAGTGTGGTGCTAACAGCGTGGGTTCAATTCCCCATCACTGGTTTGAGGTTAGCATGAAGGACTCTCCTTCTCAATCTCTTCCCCCACCTGAGGTGGCCCTCAGGTTAAATCACCACCAGCCACTTCTCTCTCTAATGAGCGAGCAGCCCCTATGGTCTGGTAAGACTATGGCAACACAACGGCATGGTGAAAGCTCAAGGTTCAAGGCCATGACCAATGACTGTAGGATTATCTCCAATAATATGGAGTTGAGCAGCTAGAACTTTGTTAGTCAGGTAAATGCATCAATAAATACTAAAAAAATGATTTATAAATGCGGAACTTTGTGAGCCCTTCAAGGTAGAAAAGTGTCATTTGCATTTGGGTTGCAACACGTTGAAGTATCCACATCATTATCCAATATGACAAGCCGAGTCAATGCTTCACTCATAGCTCATCTTAGTCATGTTCGGCCAATGCATTGTCTCCATGATGAGTCCATGGTATTTGCTGTAGTGGAGTTCCCCCAGGGGCCAGTACTGGGACACCTGCACTTCCTGAATAATGCAAACGATCTCGATCTGAGTGTGTAGGAGAATACTTTCAATGTTTGCAGATGACAGAAAACTTGAGAGATTGTAAACTGTGAGGTAGACAGTGTAGAATTTCAAAAGGATATTGACACCTTGGTGGGTAGGTGAGAGGTTGAGTTCAGCATGGACAAATGTGAGGTGATACACTGTGGAACAAAGAACTGAATAAAATAAGAAGTACTATTCTAAAAGGATAAACCTGTTGGACTATAACCTGGTGTTGTGTGATTTTTAACTTTGTACACCCCAGTCTAACACCGGCATCTCCAAATCATGTATTCTAAAAGGAGTACACGAGCAGGGTATACATGCACAGAAGTCATTAAAGGTGGCAGGTCAGCTGTTCTTAATGCATGTGGTATTCTAGGCATCAAAAACAGTGGCATCGAGTCCAACAGTAAGGAGAAAATGATAACCATATGCAACACACGGATTAGACCTCAGTTGGAGAACTGTGTATAACTTTAGGAATGAAGTGAATTCACTGGAGAGAGTGGAAAAGAGGTCTATGAGGATAACTCCAGCAACAAGATGCCTCAGTTGTGAGGATTGATTTGAGAAGTTGGGACAGTTCACCTTGGAGACGGAAAGGCTGAGGGGAAATTGCATTGGGTTTTTCAGAATCATGAGGGGACCGGATAGAGAGGATATAGGAAGGGACTGTTGCCACTCACATACAGATCAGGTACAATTTTGCAAAAGAATCAGATGTGAGGGGAAAAACATTTTCACACAGTGCATGGTTAGAGTGTGGAGTGCACTACCTGACGAAGTGTTTGAGAATGGAATGGAGTCATTGGACATTAAGCATGAGCTTTGGGGTGTGCGGCTGGCTGAATGTTGGTGGGATGGTGGTTTGAGCAAACCGGCAGGTCATGTGATGATGCCTCCCTGACTGCCTTCAGCACCTGTCTGAGGTCAGCTGACCTCTTGTGGCCCTGCTCCCTGGTCCTCGGGAGTCAGGCACAGATGATTGATCTCCCTGGCAACCTGTGGCCATTGGCTGGCACATTTTCACACAGTGTGTGGTTAGAGTGTGGAGTGCCCTACCTGGAAATGTTTAAAGGCAGGTCCAGTGGAGGCAGTCAAAAGGACATTGGATAACATTTTAAATAGAAAAAATAAACAGGCAAGCAGGGAAAAGACGAGATTGGCTCTGAATCAAAATGCTCAGAGAGCTAGTAGAGACACAAAGGACCGAATGGCCTCTTTGTCACATATCTGTGAAATCATCTCTTAACTGTGTTGACTGTAATCTGGTGGAACAGACTAGTCACACACCCCCAATGAAGGGTTTATGCCTGAAATGTCGATTCTCCTGCTCCTCGGATGCTGCCTGACCGGCTGTGCTTTTCCAGCACCACACTCTCGACTAGCCACCCCCCTCACCCATTACAGAATACAATAAAGTCAGGCCATGTAGTGAAGACCAAACTTTAACCATATCGCCTTCTAACTAATGAAGACACCTCAGAAAAATTAATAAAAGGACACATGATATCCAGTACTGACGGCTCCTGAAGGGTGGAGGATCGGGGTTTGGCAAAGGGGCAGTGAGCCAGAGGGATTTTAAGGAGAGGTTAATTGGAGGCTGAGGTGAAATGGAAACCATTTGCTTCTTGAGTAGGAATGTGAACTCTGACCTAACCCACATCAGTACCACTTGGGTGGCCAGCCGTTGCTACCTCATCACCATGACGACCGTAGAAAGGAACCGAGCATCGTCATGTGCTGACTGCATCGGGCAAGTGAAGACTGTCCAGCCTTCTGTTCTTAAAGACAGTCTGGCCATCTTAAAGGGAATCCACACTGAATAATATTGCTGCGATTCATAACCAAAGGAAGTAGAGACCAAAGAGGATGGCATGGTGGCTCAGTGGTTAGCACTGCTGCCTCACAGCACCAGGGACCTGAAGTCAATTCCAACCTCCACCTCTGTGTGGCGTTTGCACATTCTCCCCGTGTCTGTGTGGGTTTCCACCGGGTGCTCCAGTTTCCTCCCACAGTCCAAGGATGTGCACGTTAGGGTGGATTGGCCAGGCTAAATTGCCCCTTAGTGTTCAAGGATGTGTAGGTTAGGTGCATTAGTCAGGGGTAAATGTAGAGTAATAGCGTATGGGTGGGTTACTCTTCGGAGGGTCGGTGTGGACCTGTTGGGCCAAACGGCCTGTTTCCACACTGTAGGGATTGTATGAAAGAGAGGTGATGGTTTCAGTATTGGGGGGTGGTAGTGGTGGACCTGGGCAGGACAAGGCTTCCCAGGCTGCCAGCCAATGGCCTCAGGTTGCCAGGGAGATTAATCATCGGTGCCTGACTCCTGAGGACCAGGGAGCAGGGCCACAAGAGGTCAGCTGACCTCGGACGGGTGCTGAAGGCAGTCAGGGAGGCATCATCACATGACCTGCCGGTTTGCTCAATCCACCACCTCCAACATTCAGCCAGCCGTATACCCCAACGCTCATTTTTAATGTCTAATGACTCCACTCCATTCTTAAACACTGAGTCAGTGCTGGACATCTCGTGCAGCACTCACCACCATTCCAAATACCTTCAGTTATTCGACCAAGAGGAATTTCCCTCTGCAAGGTGAACAGCAAACTCAGCACGACACCGTCCTGCGAGCTTGCTGTGCCATTCAATATGACTGTGGCCACTCATCCCATTCAATATCCTGATCCTGCTCTTTCTTCTTTTTAGCCTTAAAGAGCTCTATTTATCTCCTTAGAGTCGCTGTCATAGAGACATACAGCACGGAAACAGACCATTCAGTCCAACCCATCCATGCCGACCAGATGTCTTATCCTAATCTAGTCCCATTTGCCAGCGCTTGGCCCATATCCCTCTAAACCCTTCCTATTCATATACCCATCCAGGTGCCTTTTAAATGTTGTCAGTGTACCAGGCCCACCACATCCCCTGACCACCCTCTGTGTGAAAAAGTTGCTCCTGAAGTCCCTTTTAATTTCTTCCCCTCTCACCCTAAACCTATGCCCTCTAGTTCTGGACTCACCCACTTCAGGGAAAAGACCTCATCTATTTACCCTATCCATGCCCCTCACGATTTTATAAAAGCACAATGTTTTGGCCTCAATTTCTTTGTGTGGAAGAGAATTCCACAGGCTTACCACTTTCTGGGTGAAGACATTTCTCCTCATCTCAGTCCTGAATGTCCTATCCCATATCCTTAGACTGTGACCCCCTGGTTCCTCAATCAAATCCTGGTGATGAATGATGTGTAAAGTGTGGGACAACTGAGGAAACCCATTCCTAATGATTGCACACAAGAGGTAGAAGGAAAGAGAGAGGGAGAGACACTCCTGAAGAGCACATCACAGTGTTACCCCAATCACACAGCATCTCGGAGATTGCCATGGTCTGGAATCGTCAGTTAATGGATGGGAAATGATGGATAGCGAAATATCCACAAACCATTCCTTGAATTTGTAACTGACTGATGATGTTAGGATTCTGTTAAAATTAGTTCCAATCCTGCAGGGCTCCGGCAGTCAGGCATTGATGGGCGTTGGCAGTACGTACCCTGGACAGTGTTCTCCTTAAGTCTTCTTGATCCAATAGACTCGATTTGATCACGGCCACAGCTTCAGAATTTTCAATCACTTTGAGGAGAGAGGCCTTGGAGCTCTGGTAGTCCCTCATGAGGCCAAGCAGGAAGGAGGCCTGATCTTGACTGTAATGGAGAAACAGTAAATCAGTGTGACCTGTAGCTGGAGGAGAAGGTGAACCTACAACATGCAGGCATTCCCCAAAATTCACTGACTAAACATTTTCAATTTACCTGGAGGTAGAATTCTCATGTGCTCTACTGCAGTAACATTAGTCAAAACCATGGAAACCAAACAATCAGTTTGTCAAACTCTCTCAGTGGAAGGAGGGGGGTTTAATCCCTTTAGAAAATTTCATTCCACAGTTTAGGACATGGTCTTGCAACCTGTAAACATTATTACCATTACTGTGAACGTTTCCAAGGGGAAGGCAGGGGTGTCATGATAATGTCACTGGGCTAAAATCAGTGGCCCAGGGTAATGTGGGAATATTGGGTTCAAATCTCACCATGGCAGCTGGTGGAATTTAAAACCTGTTAGAAGTTTCAGTAACGACATCATGAAGCTGACATCTGGGGTGGCATGGTGGCTCAGTGATTAGCGCTGCTGCCTCACAGTTGTCAAGGACCTGGATTCAATTCCAGCATCAGGAAACTGTGTTTGTACATTCTGCGCGGGTATCCTGCGGGTGCTCTGGTTTCTTCTCACAGTCCAAAGATATGCAGGTTGGGTGGATTGACCATGCTGTAGTGTCCAGGGATGTGCAAGCAAGGTAGACTGGCTATGGGAAATGCAGAGTTACAGGGACAAAGTTGGCAGGAGTGTCTGGATGGGATGCTTTTCAACGGGTTAGTATGGACTCAATGGGCTGAAAGGCCTGTTTCCCTACTGCAGGGATTCTATGATTCCCATTCAATTTTGCTATGTCAACTGTCACAAATGGACTTGCAGACTGTTGTCACTAGATGGGCACACTGGGAGCAGCTACCAAAGTCTTCCAATTCTTGTCACCGTCTTGTTCACTTAAAACAAAAACTACATTCACCAAACGATCCTGGGCAATGGTACAATGTTGGTTCCCTTGCTGGATCAGTGATCCATAACAACCAGAGATCTACGCTGGTCTGAGAATCTGAATTGGGATAATAAAAACTTGTCAATAAACCTATATCTAGCAAATGAAAAAGAAAACATAAATCTGTGTCATATGCAAAAGAAATATAAATAACAAAGGCATAGATGACATTAAGCCCATATGCAACTGATTTGGTTATGCTGTATCTAATTCAACTTGAAATGAAATTTAAATAATTGCAATTTTGTACATCTTGATTCATTCAGTGAATTGAGTTATAGTAACTCAAATTAGTTGTGACTCAACAAAATATGCAGCCTCTTTTCCGTTTCAGTTGACTGTACTCACATGTCATTGATGAGCTTTTTGGTGTCATTCCAAGTCACTTCCAGCAGGTTAATTTCTTTCTCAGCTTCCGCGGCTGAAGTCTTATCCTTCTGAGTCAGCTGTTTTGCTTTGTCCATCAGCCACTGCAGCTCATGCTGTTGGGCATTGAGGTCTTCCTCAAGTTGACTGAACAATCTCAATCTACAGAAGGGAAAGAAAGGAAAAGGATGAGGCTTCAGCCTGTCAGTCAGGTTCAACTCCTCTTTGCATTTGACGTCGAGATCCAGTCATCAAGATCTCACGATCCGCTTGGGTATTTGAAGACATCAAGATATCAATTCCAGTCCGCCACCTCTCCTTCATACATCTTGATTCTCCTTATCCCGCAAAAATCTATCAATGAAATAAAAGGCAAAAAATGCAGGTTTCTGAAATAAAAACCAAAAGTGATGGAGAAACTCCAGCGGAACCTGTGGACAGAGAAACAGAGTTAACGTTTTAAGTCCAATTTGATTCTTCCTTGGAACTATTCTGCCTTGGCACTGCACAGGTGTGTCAGTCCAGATCTCGTGTCTCGAATGGGGTTCAAACCCTCAAACGCACACGTTTCGAAGCACTTTGTCATGTCCTAAGGTTTATAAGGTTCCTATAAAAACTGCCTCCTCTCATGTTAAGGGAATTAGGCACAAATAGTACTTGTGTCAGCACTTTAAGGATGAAACCCAGTTAATCTGTGTTATGTATCGGTTGTGGGTAAGAGCTGTCCAGTGTTCTAGGAGTTCAAGCTTGCTCTGAAATCATTCCTTCTAGGAAGCTAGAGTGAGCTGTTTCCTTCAATGACTCAATACAGATTTATTTTTAAAACCAGGTTTCCAGCTTTTTGAATGGAATTGAATTGCTCGTGTCGGGAAGATTACTCCAGTGACATTGAATACCTGAATCACTTTGTTACTTTACTTCAGACACAGTCAAAAAGCTCATTGTTTGAATCAAATGATGTCATTGGGCTACAATACCCTCTTTTGAGTTGGCACAGACTGGTGAATGAAACTCTGCAATTCATACGACTTTGGGAACAGCATGTAAAAAGTGGGTGAGGCACAATGAGTGCAACGCAGATTGAAGATAATACCAACTTTAAACAGTTTCCTCTCCAATTTTGATGGGGTTTAAGATCCTGCAGTCTGCATACAAACTAGGAGCAAGAGTAGGCCATTCGAGCCTCCTTCACCCTTCAACAAGGTCATGTCTGATCCGACTGTAACCTCAACTCCACACTGCCCCCACCAAGATAACCTTTCACCTTATTGCTCACTGAGCAATGGGTCCCTTCACCCAAGTCATTAATCTAAATTGTAAAACATAGGGACACCAGTACTGAACCCTATGATATACCACTTACACATCTTGCCAACTGAAACTGGTCATTGTGCTTAACTGTACCTTTCGAGTAATCTTCTATCGATACCAAGATGTTACCCCAATACCATGACTTTTGATATTCTGCAATAACCTTTGATCTTATCAAACGTTTTCTAAAAATGTAAATACAATGTTTCCACTGGTTCCCCTTTATCACAACACGTTACTGGCGCAATCTTTCTAATAAGTTGATGAAACATGATCTCCCTTTCACAAAACCATGTGGACTCTGCCTGAATGCCAAGAATGTTTCTAAACATTCTCTTGTAACATCTACAACTATCACCCCTAACATCTACCTGGTTATAAAAACTTATGAGGCAAGGCTGAGAGACTTGAACCTGTTCTCATTGGAGAGAAGAAGCCTAAGAGGGGATTTGATAGACACATACAAGATGATCAGAGGACTACATAGGGTATACAGTCAAAGTCTTTTTGCTAGGATGGTGACATCAGCATGTACGAGTGGGCATAACTACAAATTGAGGGGTCAGAGGCAGGTTCTTTACGCAGTGAGTGGTAAGGGTGTGGAATGCCCTACCTGCTAATGTAGCCAACTCAGTCACATTAGGGAGATTTAAACAATCCTTAGATTGGGATAGTGTAAGGGGACGAGCTGAGATTAGTTCACAGGTTGGCGCAACATCGAGGGTTGAAGGGCCTGTTCTGCGCTGTATTGTTCTATATTCTATGTTCTAAGCTGACTGGCTTGTGTTTTTCTGTTTTCTATCTCTTCTCTTCTTTGAATAAAGGAGTATTATACATGATTTTCCATTCTAACAGAAACTTCCCTGAATTTACGGAGTTTTGGAAAACTGAAACCAAAACGTCAACTGACTCACTAGCGAACAGAAACAGAAATTGGTGGAGAAACTCAGGAGGTCTGGCAGCATCTGTGGAGAGAAATCAGGGTTACTGCTTCAAGTCCGGTCATCCTTCGTTAGAACTGACAACAGCTCGGAAAAGGTGGTATTCATTTTTCTCTCCACAGACCTGCTGAGTTGCGCCAGCAATTTCTGTTCTGGTTTGTTTCCGATGTGCACTTCTTTATTTTACTTCAGTCGCCAATTCTTCGGTGACCCAGATATGAAGTCAGTCAAAACCCAGGGACTTATCAGCCCACAGCTCCCATTAATGTGGCCAGTCCCACCATCCTGTGATTCCTCTTGTTTCGATCCACTGAAAACTGGGCAGGTCTATATTTTATTACTTTGTTCTAACCTTTGTGTCCAATACTGTGCCCCAGCACAAACGCCTTCAGTACATATTCACCTGAGTTGTAAAGCTGGCAGAGTAGGCTCTTTCAGACCCTCACTGTCTGCCTTCTCCTCAATGTCTTCAATGGCCTTCAGCAGCTGTTCCTTGCGCTCTTTGAATGATTTCCACAGCGAGTTCAGTGCTTCAGCTTCGCTTTGTTTGGTGCCCAAGAGTTTCTGGACAGACTCCAGTTCTGCCTCTAATCCTTCAGCCAAGTCTCGACAGGATGTCCTCGAGTTGGAGCCCACTTGTTTCATATGGTACTGAGCTTGACTGATGAGTGCATCAAGGGCTGTGGCTTGGGACTCCAGTTGCTTAATGTCGGGCGTCACATCCCCCAGCTCCTTGTCCAGCAATTCCGTCTTTACCTTGTCCCAGTTGGTCGCAGTCTCGACCGTCTTCCTAATCCTGTGAAGCACGTTTCCGGCCGCCCTGTGGGTTTCCAGGAAGGAGGCCAGCTGTCCGAGAACCTCCTTCCTTCGCTCAACAACCTGATTGGCTTCCTGGAAAAGCTGGTAGCACTCCGCCATCCTGCTGTGGAGGAGCTGGTCCTGCAGCTCACACATAGAGCACAGTTGTTCCACTTGGTCATTGAGGCTCTGCTGTTCAGCTCGCTGTTGTTCCACAGCACCCGCCTGGTCCTGCACATTGAGACAATGGACAAGAATTACAAAGGGTTTGACCCAATACCAGAGAAGTGGCTAAAGATTACCTGCTCTTCGTCACCTGGCTGTCACTGTGTGTCAGTCCAACTAGTCTATGCCGACCAGATGTCCTAAACTAATCTAGTCCCACCTGCAAGTACCCAGCCCATATCCCTCTAAACCCTTCCTATTCAAATATCTATCCAGAAGTCCTTTAAATGCTGCAATTGTACCAGCCTCCACCACTTCCTCTGGCAGCTCATTCCATACACACACCACCCTCTGTGTGAAAACATTGCCCTTAGGTCTCTTTTATACCTTTCCCCTCTCACCCTAAACCTATGCCCTCTAGCTCTGGACTCCCCCACCCCAGGTAAAAGACTTTAGCTATTTACCCTATCCATGTCCCTCATGATTTTATAAACTTCTATAAGGTCACCCTTCAGCCTCCAACACTCCAGGGAAAACAGCCCCAGCCTATTCACCCTTCTCCCTATATCTCAAATGCTCCAACCCTGGCAATATCCTTGTAAATCTTTTCTGAACCCTTCCAAGTTTCACAACATCCTTCCTATAGGAGGGAGACTAGAATCGCACACAATATTCCAAAAGTGGCCTAACCAATGTCCTGTACAGCTGCAACAGAAACTGCACAGTTACTGCCTTTGCTGTTTTTGAATTCATGTATCGCTGGACATCAGAGTGCATCTGGGAAAATTAACAAACAGTGAATTTCACAACTAATCTTGGAGGAACCGGTTTGGGCGAAGTTCACAGCACAGAATCAGATAAGTTAATTGTTGTTTTAAGTCTGTCCAAGAGAAAGGCTGCAGTAATGAGTACAGTGGGTTCTTTCTTGATTATGTGTTTTTGGAGATAAGTCTCTTGATTAAACTTAAAAAATAAGCCATAGCTATTAATTTAACCTGGGGCAGTGTTTGTAGAGGAATAAGACGGTGTTATTTTCTGGGTCTGTAGATTGTGAAGGAGCAAAAATGACATAGAGTGATATGTACTTCTTGTCTGATGTGGGAGTTTAAAGAGAGTTTAAGGGTTACTGCGGATTATATCTGCCATAAATGCTGTTGGATGCGAATCTTATCAGATTGAGTGGATCGGTTGGAGAGACAGACAGAAGCGATGAGGAATTTGCAACAGCAACAGAATGTGATAGATGGCAGTTATAGGAAGGGGGGAAAGTCTCAGACACAGTCACATAGATGGGTTAACTCCAGGAAGGGTAAGAGAGGTAGGCAGCTAGAGCAGGAGTCTTTTGTGGATATACCCATTTCAAACAGGTATGCTGTTTTGGAAAATGTAGGGGGTGATGGATTCTCAGGGGAACGTAGCATGAACAGTTAATTTTCTGGTATTGAGACTGACTCTAATGCAACAAGGGGTACGTCGGCTTCCAAGAGATCAATTGTGTTAGGGGATTCTGAAGTCAGAGGTGCAGACAGACGTTTCTGTGGCCAGCAGAGAAAAAGCAGAATGGTGTGTTGTTTCCCTAGTGCCAGGATCAAGGATGTCTCAGAGAGAGTGCAGAATGTTCTCACGGGGGACACGGGCCAGCAAGAGGTCATTGTCCACATTGGAACCAATAATATTGGAAGGGAAAAGGTTGAGATTCTGAAGGGAGATTAGAGAGAGTTAGGCAGAAATTTAAAAAGGAGGTCCTCAAGGGTAGTAATATCTGGATTACTCCCAGTGCTACGAGCTAGTGAGGGCAGGAATAGGAGGATAGAGCAGATGAATGCATGGCTGAGGAGCTGGTGTATGGGAGAAGGATTCACATTTTTGGATAATTGGAATCTCTTTTGGGGTAGAAGTGACCTGTACAAGGAGGACGGATTGCACCTAAATTGGAAGGGGACTAATATACTGGCAGGGAAATTTGCTAGAACTGCTTGGGAGGATTTAAACTAGTAAGGTGGGGGGACGGGGGGGTTTGGGATCCAGGGAGATAGTGAGGAAAGAGATCAATCTGAGACTGGTACAGTTGAGAACAGAAGTGAGTCAAACAGTCAGGGCAGGTAGGGACAAGGTAGGACTAAAAAATTAAACTGCATTTATTTCAATGCAAGGGGCCTAACAGGGAAGGCAGATTCCGAACAGTCAGGGCATGGTTAGGAACATGGGACTGGGATATCATAGCAATTACAGAGACATGGCTCAGGGATGGGCAGGACTGGCAGCTTAATGTTCCAGGATACAAATGCTACAGGAAGGATAGAAAGGGAGGCAAGAGAGGAGAGGGAGTGGCATTTTTGATAAGGGATAGCATTACAGCTGTGCTGAGGGAGGATATTCTCGGAAATACATCCAGGGAAGTTATTTGGGAGGAACTGAGAAATAAGAAAGGGATGATCACCTCATTGGGATTGTATTATAGACCCCCTAATAGTCAGAGGGAAATTGAGAAACAAACTTGTAAGGAGATCTCAGCTATCTGTAAGAATAATAGGGTAGTTATGGTAGGGGATTTTAACTTTCCAAACATAGACTGGGACTGCCATAGTGTTAAAGGTTTAGATGGAGAGGAATTTCTTAAGTGCAAACAAGAAAATTTTCTGATTCAGTATGTGGATGTACCGACTAGAGAAGGTGCAAAACTTGACCTGCTCTTGGGAAATAAGGCAGGGCAGGTGACTGAGGTGTCAGTGGGGGAGCACTTTGGGGCCAGCGACCATAATTCTATTCGTTTTAAAATAGAGATGGAAAAGGATAGACCAGATCTAAAAGTTGAAGTTCTAAATTGGAGAAAGGCCAATTTTGACGGTATTAGGCAAGAAACTTTCAAAAGCTGATTGGAGGCAGATGTTCGCAGGTAAAGGGACGGCCGGAAAATGGGAAGCCTTCAGAAATGAGATAACGAGAATCCAGAGAAAGTATATTCCTATCAAGGTGAAAGGGAAGGCTGGTAGGTATAGGAAATGCTGGATGACTAAAGAAATTGAGGGTTTGGTTAAGAAAAAGAAGGATGCATATGTCAGGTATAAACAGGATAGATCAAGTGAATCCTGAGAAGAGTACAAAAGAAGTAGGAGTATACTTAAGAGGGAAATCAGGAGGGCAAAAAGGGGACATGAGGTAGCTTTGGAAAATAGAATTAAGGAGAATCCACAGGGTTTTTACAAATATATTAAGGACAAAAGGGTAACTAGGGAGAAAATAGGGCCCCTCAAAGATCAGCAAGGCGACCTTTGTGTGGAGCCACATAAAATGGGGGCGATACGAAATGAATATTTTGCATCAGTATTTACTGTGGAAAAGGATATGGAAGATATAGATTGTAGGGAAATAGATGGTGACATCTTGCAAAATGTCCAGATTACAGAGGAGGAAGTGGTGGATGTCTTGAAACGGTTAAAGGTGGATAAATCCCCAGGACCTGATCAGGTGTACCCGAGAACTCTGTGGGAAGCTAGAGAAGTGATTGCTGGGCCTCTTGCTGAGATATTTGTATCATCGATAGTCACAGGTGAGCTGCCGGAGAACTGGAGGTTGGCAAACGTGGTGCCACTGTTTAAGAAGGGCGGTAATGACAAGCCAGGGAACTATAGACCGGTGAGCCTGACCTCGGCGGTAGGCAGGTTGTTGGAGGGAATCCTGAGGGACAGGATGTACATGCATTTGGAAAGGCAAGGACTGATTCGGGATAGTCAACATGGCTTTGTGCGTGGGAAATCATGTCTCACAAACTTGATTGAGTTTTTTGAAGAAGTAACAAAGAAGATTGATGAGGGTAGAGCAGTGGTTGTGATCTATATGGACTTCAGTAAGGCATTCGACAAGGTTCCCCATGGGAGACTGGTTAGCAAGGTTAGATCTCATGGAATACAGGGAGAACTAGCCATTTGGATACAGAACTGGCTCAAAGGTAGAAGACAGAGGGTGGTGGTGGAGGGTTGTTTTTCAGACTGGAGGCCTGCGACCAGTGGAGTGCCACAAGGATCGGTGCTGGGTCCTCCTCTTTTTGTCATTTACATAAATGATTTGGATTCAAGCATAAGAGGTACAGTTAGTAAGTTTGCAGATGACACCAAAATTGGAGGTGTGGTAGACAGCAAAGAAGATTACCTCAGGATACAACAGGATCTGGACCAGATGGGCCAATGGGCTAAGAGGTGGCAGATGGAGTTTAATTCAGATAAATGCCAGGTGCTGCATTTTGGGAAAGCAAATCTGGCCGGACTTATACACTTAATGGTAAGGTCAGAGGGAGTGTCGCTGAACAAAGAGACCTTGGAGTGCAGGTTCATAGCTCCTTAAAAGTGGAGTTGCAGGTAGATAGGATAGTGAAGAAGGCGTTTGGTATGCTTTCCTTTATTGGTCAGAGTATTGAGTACAGGAGTTGGGAGGTCATGTTGCGGCTGTACAGGACATTGGTTAGGCCACTGTTGGAATACTGTGTGCAATTCTGGTCTCCTTCCTATCAGAAAGATGTTGTGAAACTTGAAAGGGTTCAGAAATGATTTACAAGGATGTTGCCAGAGTTGGAGGATTTGAGCTACAGGGAGAGGCTGAACAGGCTGGGGCTGTTTTTCCTGGAACATCGGAGGCTGAGGGGTGACCTTATAGAGGTTTACAAAATTATGAGGGGCATGGATAGGATAAACAGGCAAGGTCTTTTCCCTGGGGTGGGTGAGTCCAGAACTAGAGGGCATAGGTTTAGGGTGAGAGGGGAAAGATATAAAAGAGACCTAAGGGGCAACTTTTTCACTCAGAGGGGGGGTACGTATATGGAATGAGCTGCCAGAGGATGTGGTGGAGGCTGGTACAATTGCAACATTTAAGAGGCATTTGGATGGGTATATGAATAGGAAGGGTTTGGAGGGATATGGGCTGGGTGCTGGCAGATTGGACTAGATTGGATTGGGATATCTGGTCGGCATGGACAGGTTGGACCGAAGGGTCTGTTTCCATGCTGTACATCTCTATGAATCTATGAAACATGACCTCCCAACTCCTAAATGCACTGACCAATAAAGGAAAGCATACCACACGCCTTATTCACTATCCTATCTGCCTGCGACTCCACTTTCAAGGAGCTATAAACTGGCACACCAAGGTCTCTTTGTTCAGCAACACACCCTAGGACCTTACCATTAAGTGTATAAGTCCTGCTCTGATTTGCCTTTCCAAAATGTAGCACCGCGCATTTATCTAAATTAAATTCCATCTGCCACTCCTCAGCCCATTGACCCATCTGATCATGATCCCGTTGTAATTTGAGGTAACCTTCTTCACTGTCCACTACACCTCCAATTTTGGTGTCATCTGCAAACTTACTAACCATACCTCCTATATTCACATCCAAATTATTTATAGAAATTATGCAAAGTAGTGGATCCAGCCCCGATCCTTGTGGCACTCCACTGGTCACAGGCCTCCAGTCTGAAAAGCAACCCTCCACCAGCACCCTCTGACTTCTACCTTCGAGCCAGTTCTGTATCCAAATGGCTAGTTCTCCCTGTATTCCATGAGATCTAACCTTGTTAATCAATCTAACAACTTTCTGTGCTACATGTCTCTATGACTCTATTTCTCTACCTGTTGCATGTGGGAAATAAACTAATGAGACTCAAACAAATGTGTTCAAAGATGCCCAGACTTCACTTTAGACCAATGGGTGCATTTCATCCCCATGACACTAATCAGCTGGCTGAACATGAACAATAAATACAGGAGTAAGAATGGACCATTCAGGTCCTCAAACTATTCACTATTCAATCAGAATATGGCTGATCCATCTGTGGCCTTAACCCCACTCACCTGCCTACACTCAGTAACCCTCAACTCCCCTGCTAATCACAAATCTAACCCAGCCTTGAATATACTCAGTAACCCAGCCTCCACTGCTCACTGGGGAAGAGAATTCTGAATACTAATGACCCTCTGGGAGAGGAAATTCTCCCTCATTTCCATCTTAAATGGGAGACCACTCTATGAAAGGAAACATCCTCTCAGTATTGAGCTTCTCAGGATGGTATAGGTTAGAATAAGACCACCTGCCATTCTCTGAAACTCCAGTGAGTACAGTTCCAACCTCACACAGTCACAGAGATGTACAGCATGGAAAAAGACCCTTCCATCCAACCTGTCCATGATGACCAGATATCCTAAATTAAACTCGTCCCATTTGCCTCTAAACCCTTCCTATTCATAGACCCATTCAGATGCCTTTTAAATGCTGTAATTGTACCAGCCTCCACCACTTCCTCTGGTAGCTCACTCCATACACGCACCACCCTCTGCGTGAAAAAGTTGCCCCTTAGGTCTCTTTTATATCTTTCCCATCTCACCTTTACAGTAAACACTCAGCTGGCCTGATGAATGACCTGAAATATTAATTCTGTTTCTCACACTGTCATTACCACCTGCCTGAGTCTTTCTTGAAGTTTCTCTTTTAATTCCACATTTCCAGCTCCTGCATTGTTTTATGTAACCAATTACTACAGGCATTCGAAGTTATGGAATTAAGGAATATTTACAGAAGGCCATTCAGAACATTGTGTCAGTTCCTGCAACTTGGCTTCACTAGCGCCCCCTATTGTTTCCCTGTGTCCCTGAAAATGTTTTTTAATAATTCTCCAATCCCCTTTCCAATGCCTCAACTGAATCTGTCATCATCTCACTCTGAGATCTTCAAGATCCAAACTGATTGTTGCATTTAAAAGGGTTACTTTACCCCTCATGGTGCCTTTGATTCCTTTGCCATTTTCCTTCGATTATTGATCTCTGTTTCTCAATCATTCTGTCAATGAAAATGGTTACTCGCTATTTGTTCTGTCTGGGCCTCTCATGATTTGTGAATCCGCTTTCAAATCTCCTCTCAACCTTTCTCATTGCTAAGGGGAAAAAGCCCCAGCTCCTGTGTGGGCAGTACGGTGGCTCAGTAGTAGTTAGCTCCACAGCCTCACCGTGCCAGGGACCCTGGTTCGATCCCTCCTTGGGTGACCATTTATGTGGAGTTTGCACGTTCCAACCATGTCTGCATGGGTTTCCTCTGGGTGCTCCGCTTTCCTCCCACAGCCCAAAGACTAGGTGGATTAGCCATGGGATATGCAGGGTTGCAGGGACGGGGTGGATCTGGGTGGGGAGCTCCTTGGACGGTCAGTGTGGACCTGATGGGTTGAATGGCCTGTTTTCACACTGTAGGGATTCTATGGTTCCTCCAGTCTCTTCCCCCCACTCTGAAGGACATCATTCCGGGATGGGAAAATTGCTCTTTCCGTTGTGGGCCAAGTGAGCGGGGTTGGTATAGACTGCATGACCAGGTCAGCATTCACTTGTTGCTCAGAGCCAATTCACTGAGTGGCACGGCATTCCTTTAAGAAGGATGCAGGGCGTCTTTACCTTTATGTGATTCAGTGCAGGCTGCAGATCTGTGGAAATGATTTCTGAGGTTGACTGCAGGCCACTGAGAAAGCGTTCAACCCAATAGGAAAATCTCAGCAAACGTTCATCAAACTGCTGGTGCTTCTCAACTGCCTCCTCGAACAGACGGATTCTGTGGAACAAAAGCAGTTTGTAACAAAATTAGTCCTTGGAACTGGAATGGTCCTACTCTTCGGTTCACTCAGTCACTCACAATGGCTAAGGAAGGACTGCAAATTTCCTTTGTTAAAGGAATCGGTTGGGTTTGGCCAATTGTACCAATGCTCAGATTATTTTCCCTCAAACTGCCATGGAGAGATTTGAATTCTCCCTCTCTGAACAATGGTTTGGATGTGAACATGGGAGGTATAGTTAGTAAGTTTGCAGATGACACTAAAACTGGAGGTGCAGTGGGCAGTGAAGGTTATCTCAGATTACAACAGGATCTTGGCCACATGGGCAAATGGGCCGAGAAGCGGCAGATGGAGTTTAATTTTGATAAGTGTGAGGTACTGCGTTTTGGTAAGGCAAAACAGGGCAGGACTCATACACTTTATGGAAGGGCACTAGGGAGGGTAGTCGAACACAGACCCAGGGGTGCAGGTTCATAGTTCCTTAAAGGAGGGATTGCAGGTAGACAGGGTGGTGGAAAAGGCATTTGGCACCCTTGGCTTTATTTCTCAGAGCATTGAGTATAGGAGTTGGGATGTCATCGTAAGGCTGTACAGGATATGGGTGAGGCCACTTTTAGAATACTGTGTACAATTCTGATCACCCTTCTACAGAAAGATTTTGTAAAACTTGAAAGGGTTCAGAAAAGATTTACAAGGATGTTGCCAGGGTTGGAGGATTTGAGCTATAGGGAGAGGCTGAACAGGCTGGGGCTGTTTTCCCTGGAGTGTCAGAGGATGAGGGGTGACCTGATAGAGGTTTATAAAATCGTGAGGGGAATGGACGGGGTGAATGGTTAAGGTCTTATTCCTTGGGGTGGGGGTGTCTAAAACTCGAGGGCATAGGTTTAGGGTGACAGGGGAAAGATATTAAAGGGACCTAAGGGGCAACTTTTTATGCAGAAAGTGGTGCATGTATGGAACGAGCTGGTGGAGGCTGGTACAACATTACAACATTAAAAATGCATCTGGTTGGGTAGATGAATAGGAAGGTTTAGAGGGATGTGGGCCAAGATTAAGTCAGGATACTGGTCAGTATGGACAAGTTGGTCCAAAGGGTCTTTTTCTTTATTGTATGATTCTATGACATGCCCTGGAATCTAGGTTAATCTATTACCACAGCCACTATCCCATCATACCCTCGGTATTATGAGGGTGAGTTGGTATCAGCTTTAGAATGGTTATACTGTGGAATGAGGCTTTTCAATCCATTATGTTGGTTCTGGTTTTCTATAAGAGCAGCTTAGCTGATCCCACTAACCCATCATTCCATTAGCCCCATGGTCCCACCATTCCCATGGTCCCAAAATCCCCAAGGTCCCAATGCCTCCATTGTCCCACAAAATCCATGGTCCCACTACCCCTATGGTCCCAGTGCCCCCATGACCCCATTACACTCATGGTCCCACCACCCCATGGTCCCACTACCCTCATGGTCCCAGTGCCCCCGTGGTCCCATTACCCTCATGGTCCCATTACCCTCATGGTCCCACCACCCCCATGGTTCCAGTGCCCCCATGGTCCCATTACCCTCATGGTCCCACCACCCCCATGGTCCCACTACCCCCATGGTCCCACTACCCCCATGGTCCCATTAGCCTCATGGTCCCACAACCCCCATGGTCCCAGTGCCCCATGGTCCCAGTGCCCCCATGGTCCCATTACCCTCATGGTCCCACCACCGCCATGGTCCCACTATCCCCACAGTCCCACCACCCCATGGTCCCACTACCCCATGGTCCCACAACCCCATGGTCTCACTACCCCATGGTCCCACTACCCCCATGGTCCCACCACCCCCATGGTCCCATTACCCTCATGGTCCCACCACCGCCATGGTCCCACTATCCCCACAGTCCCACCACCCCATGGTCCCACTACCCCATGGTCCCACAACCCCATGGTCTCACTACCCCATGGTCCCACTACCCCCATGGTCCCACTACCCTCATGGTCCCACTACCCCCATGGTCCCATTACACCCATTGTCCCACTACCTCCATGGTCCCACTAACCCCATTGTCCCACTACCCCCATGGTCCCACCACCCGCATGGTCCCACTACCCCATGGTCCAACAACCCTCATGGTCCCAGCATCCCCATGGTCTCACTACCCCCATGGTCCCACCATCCCCATGGTCCCACTACCCCCATGGTACCACTACCCCCATGATCACATTACCACCATTGTCCCACTACCCCCATGGTCCCCTACTACCCTCATGGTCCCACAATCTCCATGGTGTCACTACCCCCATGCTCCCACCACCCCCATGGTTCCACTACCCCCATAGTCCCACTACCCCCATGGTCCCAACACCCGCATGGTCCCAACACCCGCATGGCCCAACAACCCTCATGGTCCCATCATCCCCATGGTCTCACTACCCCCATGGTCCCACCATCTCCATGGTCCCACTACAATCATAGTCCCACCATCCCCATGGTCTCACAACCCCCATGGTCCCACTACCCTCATTGTCCCACTACCCCATGGTCTCACTACCCCCATGGTCCCAGTACCTCCATGGTCCCACTAACCCCATGGTCCCACTACCCTCATTGTCCCACTACCCCATGGCCTCACTACCCCCATTGTCCCACTTCCACCATGGTCCCAATATCCTCATGGTCCAACTACCCCCATGGTCCCATTACCCCCATTGTCCCACTATCCCTATGGTCCCACTACACACATGGTCTCACTACCCCCATGGTCCCACCACCCCCATGGTCCCACTACCCTCATGGTCCCACCATCCCAATGGTCTCACTACCCCCATGGTCCCACCACACCCATGGTCCCACCAACCCCATTGTCCCACCACCTCCATTGTCCCACTACCCCCACTGTCCCACTACCCTAATGGTCCCACTATCGCCATGGTCCCACTATCCTCATGATCTCACTACCCCCATGGTCCAAACACCCCCATGGTCCCACCACCCCCATTGTCCCACTACCCCCATGGTCCCACTACCTCCATGGTCCCACCACCCCCATGGTCCCGCCACCCTCATTGTCCCCTACCCCCATGGTCCCACTACCCCAATGGTCCCACTATCCCAAGGTCCCACTAGCCTCATGGTCTCAGTACCCCCATGGTCCCACCAACCCCATGGTCCCACTACCCCCATGGTACTACTATCCCCATGATCCCATTACCAACATTGTCCCACCACCCCCCAAGGTCCCACTACCCTCATGGTCCCATCACCCCCATGGTCCCACTACCCCCAGGCTCCCACCACCCCCATGGTCCCATTACCCCCATAGTCCCACTAACCCCATTGTCCCACTACCCCCATGGTCCCACCACCCGCATGGTCCCACTACCCCATGGTCCAACAACCCTCATGGTCCTAGCACCCATGGTCTCACTACCCCCATGGTCCCACCATCCCCATGGTCCCACTACCCCCATGGTACCACTACCCCCATAATCACATTACCACTATTGTCCCACTACCCCCATGGTCCCACTACCCTCATGGTCCCACTACCCCCATTGCCCCACTACCCCCATTGTCCCATTACCCTCATGGTCCCCACTACCCCCATGGTCCCACTACCCCTATTGTCCCACCAACCCCATGGTCCCACTACCCTCATGGTCCCACTACCGCCATTGTCCCTCTAACCCCATTGCCCCACTACCCCCATGGTCCCACTACCCCCATTGCCCCACTACCCCCATTGTCCCATTACCCTCATGGTCCCCACTACCCCCATGGTCCCACTACCCCTATTGTCCCACCAACCCCATGGTCCCACTACCCTCATGGTCCCACTACCCCCATTGTCCCTCTAACCCCATGGTCCCACTATCTCATAGTCCCACCACCCTCATTGTCCCACCATCCCCATGGTCCCACTACCCCCCATTGTCACACTACCCTCATGGTTCCACTACCCAATGGTCCCACTATCCCCATGGTCCCACTACCCCCATGGTCCCAACACCCCCATTGTCCCACTATCCCCATTGTCCCACAACCCTCATGGTCCCACTACCCCCATGGTCCCACCACCCCCATGGTCCCACTACCACCATGGTCCCACTGCCGCCGTGGTCCCACTGCCGCCATGGTCCCACTACCCTCATGGTCTCACTACCCCCATTGTCCCATTACCCTCATGGTCCCACAACCCCCATGGTCCCACTACCCCTATTGTCCCACTACCTCCATTGTCCCATTACCCTCATTGTCCCACTACCCCCATTGTACCACTACCCCCATTGTTCCACTATCCCCATGGTCCCACTATCCCCATGGTCCCATTAACCTCATGGTCCCACTACCCCATGGTACCACTACCCCCATGATCACATTACCACCATTGTTCCACTACCCCCATGGTCCCCACTACCCCTATGGTCCCACTACCCCTATGGTCCCACTACCCCAAGGTCCCACTACCCTCATGGTCCCACTACCCCCATGGTCCTACCATCCCCATTGTCCCACTACCCTCATGGTCCCACCACACCCATTGTCCCACTACCCCCATTGTCCCATTACCCTCATGGTCCCACTACCCCATTATCCCACTACCCCTATTGTCCCACTACCCCCATTGTCCCATTACTCTCATGGTCCCACTACCCCCAAGGTCCCACCATCCCCATAGTCCCACCACCCCCATGGTCCCACTAACCCCATGATCACATTACCACCATTGTCCCACTACCCCCATGGTCCCACTATCCCTATAGTCCCACTACCCCTATGGTCCCACTACCCCAAGGTCCCACTACCCTCATGGTCCCACTACCCCCATGGTCCTACCATCCCCATTGTCCCACTACCCTCATGGTCCCACCACACCCATTGTCCCATTACCCTCATGGTCCCACTACCCCTATGGTCCCACTACCCCTATGGTCCCACTACCCCAAGGTCCCACTACCCTCATGGTCCCACTACCCCCATTGTCCCATTACCCTCATGGTCCCACCACACCCATTGTCCCACTACCCCCATTGTCCCATTACCCTCATGGTCCCACCACACCCATTGTCCCACTACCACCATTTTCCCATTACCCTCATGGTCCCACTACCCCCACGGTCCCACTACCCCTATTGTCCCACCAACCCCATGGTCCCACTACCCTCATGGTCCCACTACCCCCATTGTCCCTCTAACCCCATGGTCCCACTATCTCATAGTCCCAACACCCTCATTGTCCCACCATCCCATGGTCTCACTACCCCCATTGTCCCATTACCCTCATGGTTCCACTACCCAATGGTCCCACTATCCCCATGGTCCCACTACCCCCATGTTCCCAACACCCCCATTGTCCCACTACCCCCATTGTCCCACAACCCTCATGGTCCCACTACCCCCATGGTCCCACCATCCCCATGGTCCCACTACCGCCATGGTCCCACTACCGCCATGGTCCCACTACCCTCATGGTTTCACTACCCCCATTGTCCCATTACCCTCATGGTCCCACAACCCCCATGGTCCCACTACCCCTATTGTCCCACTACCTCCATTGTCCCATTACCCTCATGGTCCCACTACCCCCATTGTACCACTACCCCCATTGTTCCACTATCCCCATGGTCCCACTATACCCATGGTCCCATTAACCCCATGGTACCACTACCCCCATGATCACATTACCACCATTGTCCCACTACCCCTATGGTCCCACTACCCCTATGGTCCCACTACCCCAAGGTCCCACTACCCCTATGGTCCCACTACCCCAAGGTCCCACTACCCTCATGGTCCCACTACCCCCATGGTCCTACCATCCCCATTGTCCCACTAGCCTCATGGTCCCACCACACCCATTGTCCCACTGCCCCCATTGTCCCATTACCCTCATGGTCCCACTACCCCCATTGTCCCACTACTCCTATTGTCCCACTACCCCCATTGTCCCATTGCCCTCATGGTCCCACTACCCCCAAGGTCCCACCATCCCCATGGTCCCACTACCCCCATGGTCCCATTACCCCCATGGTCCCATTACCCTCATGGTCCCATTACCCTCATGGTCCCACTACCCAATGGTCCCACTACCCCCATGGTCCCACTACCCCCACGGTCCCAACACAACCATTGTCCCACTACCCCCATTGTCCCACTACCCTCATGGTCCCACTAACCCCATGGTCCCACTACTCCCCATGGTCCCATTACCCCCATGGTCCCATTATCCCCATGGTCCCACTACCCCATAGTTCCACTACCACCATTGTCCCACTACCCTCATGGTCCCACTACCCCCATGGTCCCACTACCCCCATGGTCCCATTACTCCCATGGTCCCACCACCCCCATGGTCCCACTACCCCCATGGTCCCATTACTCCCATGGTCCCACCACCCCCATGGTCCCACTACCCCCATGGTCCCATTACTCCCATGGTCCCAGTATCCCCATGGTCCCACTACCCTCACGGTCCCACTACCCTCATGGCCCCACTCCCCCATGGTTCCACTACCCCATGGTCCCACTACCCCATGGTCCCACTACCCCATGGTCCCATTAGTCCCATGGTCCCACTTCCCCATGGTCCCACTACCCCATGGTCCCATTACTCCCATGGTCCCATTACCCTCATGGTCCCACTACCCTCAAGTTTCCACTACCCCATGGTCCCATTACCCCCATGGTCCCAATACCCCCATGGTCCCATTACCCCATGGTCCCACCATCCCCATGGTCCAGCGAGTACAGTAATTATCAAGTTCTCTTTTGAAAGTCTCAGGAGAATTTGTTTCCAGCCCCTAACCACTTGCTGAACAAGAACGTTTTTCCTCATGTCCCCTGTGCTTCTTATTTCCAGTCGCCTTAAATCTGTGACTTCTGCCTCTTGACCCTCTGCCAACAGGAATGGTTTCTCTCTGTCTCCTCTGTCCAGAGCTCTCATCATTTTGATTCCCACTATCAAATCTTCTCGTCTCACTACAGAATGGCCTTAGCAACTCCAATCTAGCCATGCAATTGGCATTCCTCATTCCTGGAACCATCTTCCTCATATTGTTCTCCACACTCAGTAATACTGTCACATCCTTCCTAAAATGTGCTGTGCAAAGCGAGACACGGTACTCCAGCAGAAGCAAAATCAATGATTTATACAGATTTCAAATTAATCTATTGTTTTCATTCACTCGTGACTCAGCCCAGGGTTTATTGCCCGTGCCTAGTTGCCCTTGAGAAGGTGGTGGTGAGCTGGCTTCTTGAAACCCTGCAGTCCACCTGCCGTCGGTCAATCCACAATCCTGGAATTCCCTCCCTAAGGGTGTTGCGTGTCTATCTACAGCACATGGACTGCAGCGATTCAAGATGGCAGCTCACCACCACCATCTCAAGGGCAATTAGGGATGGGCAAAAAATTGTTGGCACAGCCAGCAACGCCCACAGTGAATATTTTTGTGATATACCATCATTAAAAAAAAAATCCAGCATGGCCCTCCAAAATAAATCACCGATCTAAAAGTAGAAGTGCAGAAACACACAATTAATCTCACCGTTTCTTGACAGCGTGGGACAGAGTCTGCCACCTCTTGTCCAGCTGTTGTAAGTTTGACTTCATCGCCTTCACATTCTCTTCTGAGGTGGTTGGGTACAAAGCCTTGCCTTGCGTGACGATACTCCTATGGACCGACTCCTGGGACATCACCTCAGACTGCAGCTCCTGTGGGGACAGGGAGAAATACAGTACACAGCACAGTAATCCACAGGAAGACAGGTGTGGGGTCACAGCTCCTTGAAAGTGGAGTCGCAGGGAGACAGGATAGTGAAGAAGGCGTTTGGTGCACTCCTTTGACAGTGCACTGAATGTAGCCATTAGGAGGTCATGTTGGGGCTGCACAGACACTGGTTAGGCCACTTTGGAATGCTGTGTGCAATTCTGGTCTCCTTCCTATCGGAATGATGTTGTGAAACTTGAAAGGGTTCAGAGAAGATTGACAAGGATGTTGCCAGGGTTGGAGGGTTTGAGCTACAGGGAGAGGCTGAACAGGCTGGGGCTGTTTTAACTGGAGAGTCGGAGGCTGAGGGGTGACCTTATAGAGTTTTATAAAATCATGAGAGGCATGGATAGGGTAAATAGTCAAGTCTTTTCCCTGGGATAGGGGGGTCCAAAACTAGACAGCATAGTTTTAAGATGAGAATGGAAAGATTTAAAGGGGACCTATGGGGCAACTTTTTCACGCAGAGGGTGGTACGTGTATGGAATGAGCTGCCAGAGGAAGTGGTGGAGGCTGGTACAATTACAACATTTAAAAGGCATCTGGATGGGTATATGAATAGGAAGGGTTAGAGGGACATGGGCCAAATATTGGCAAATGGGACTAGATTAGGTTAGGATATGGACTGAATGGTCTGTTTCTGTACTGTACAGTTAGATGACTCTTTGAAGACTTGTCAGATCTTCTTAACTGTCGCCATGGAAACAAAGAGTCAGGGATGAGCTTATCCAGAGCATTTCATGGCATTTGAATTATTCGCTACAGTTATCAGAAACTCACATTTGATATATGTACTGCTAATGAGCTCATTTTGGGAGCTGTATCGGCCAGGAACAATGATGAGGACGATGGCTTCCACCTTATTTCTGTTAATCCAAAAATAGGGCAACCCATTCAGAGTCAGAAGGCTGAAGACTCCCTCCTGAGTCTAAACCTGGATGACCACATAGTGTTACACTGTTGAAGGTATATCTAAAACTTAAGCCATTAAACCGAGCCCTGGCCCTACCCCTGTACTCTCAGATGGATGCAAACAATCTTGTGATCCTATCAGAATAAGAGAGGAGGCTGTCTCCCAGTGTCTTGGCATATTCCTCCCTCAATGTCACATATTGTCTTGTCATCATCCCAACACTGCTTTGGTGAGACTCTCAATGTGTGTGCTGACTAACTGCGCTGCTTCTTACGTTACAACAGTGATTATGCTCCAAAGACACACCAGTGGCTCAGTGGTTAGCACTACTGCCTCACAGCAGCAGGGTCCCAGGTTCGATTCCAGCTTTGGGTGACTGTGTGGAGTTTGCACATTCTCCCTGTGTCTGTGTGGGTTTCCTCCCACAATCACAAAGATGTGCAGGTTAGGGTGGATTGGCCATGCTAAATTGCCCCTAGTATTAAGTGCACTAGTGTTAAGTGCATTAGTCAGAGGGAAATGGGAGTGGGTGGGTTATTCTTCAGAGGGTTGGTGTGGACTTGTTGGGCTGAAGGGTCTGCTTCCACACTGTAGGGAATCTAATCAGCTGCAATGGGTTTTGAAGTGCAAAAGGAGCCCTATAAATAAATTATTTTCTTAGATTTCCCTTTCTAACCAATTAGATATTTCCCTCTGCTGCTCTGCTTAGGCCACCAATAGACATCATCAGAATCTCATTACAGTGATGATGTTGTGCCTTAAAGAGGTTATCTTGGGTTTTTTTTTAAGTTTTAAGACTGAGGCGTTGAGCTGTCTAGTTGGAAACAGCTTGTGAAGCCTCGGTTTTTTTTAATAAAGTTTGAACAATAGAAGCAGCCTGAGTGGGTGTGGTCATGCTCGAGCTGGATCTTTAGCTTTCAGCAGAAGCTTTAGGGGTTGTGAGAAAGTGCCACATCTCTCTTTGCTACAACTGAAAGCTGGAGTTTTCTCTCTCTCAAAACTGTCTTTTGATGTTCTTTCCTCCTGGATTAGTCATGACGTAGAGGTGCCGGTGTTGGACTGAGGCAAACAAAGTTAAAAATCACACAACACCAGGTTTATAGTCTGACAGGTTTACTTGGAACTACAAGCTTTCAGAGCACTGTTCCTTCGTCAAGTAGCTAGTGGGGCAGGATCGTAGGACACAGAATTTATAGCAAAAGATCAAAGTGTCATATAACTGATGCGATGTATTGAACAAACCTAGATTGCTGTTAAGTCTTTAATCACTGAGAATGGTTGCAGGCTTTGATTCATTAATATGTACATTCATTAATATGTGCATATTAATATGTAGCAGCAGCCTGAAAGCTAGTGCTTCCAAATAAACCTGTCGGACTATAACCTGGTGTTGTGTGATCTTTTAGCTCCTGGATTAGAGAATTGCATGTGAGACCATCTGTATCTGAATTTGCCTTTTGCCAAGGGTGTGTTTATGGGATGTTACTATATTTGAACAGTTAATTAGTAATAATGACTGCATCTGTTATTCTGTTAAGTTTCCAGTGAAGTTATTCCAATTCCTTCTTTCTTTTGTTGTATTTTAACTATAGTGAATGTTTTGCTGGTAATTTGACCAGGTGAATTGCATCTGGAATGCAACACCTGACATTTACATTTAAATTAACAAAAAGTTAGGATTTAGATTATCTTCTGAACTTTTACGAGGTTTGGTCTAGACCATAACATCGCAATTGACACAAAAGCAGCAAAACATTCTGAAACATAACGACGACGGTTCCTCACCAAGGCAATAAACCGTGATCAAAATCTGCAAGTTCAGAGAAGGGTCTTATGCTTTGTGAAGGGCGCTAGTTAATTGTGTAGATACAGTGGGCAGCACTGCACAAAGGTTCTGAATACAAGCGCCTCACTCAAGCTGCGTTGTGGCTTCCCATTGCGATCTTGATCGTACAATCCCCCGGTCTCTGCACACCGATTGCTTCGTAAACACTTGCAGCTACACGCGGAACTTACCTTCAGAGCGTGCACTTCATTTTGCAGCTTGGCTTGGTCAGAAGGGAGGTAGGGAGACCAGGAGCTTGTGATTGTCTCGTGCCTTTCAAGCCAAGAGACGAAACTGGACAGGTCCTTCTCATACCTGATTCCGATAAAAACCCAAGTATTACAAAGCAAGGAAGAGCAAAGTACGTAATCCCCAGACCTCGAGATTGCAACTGTAAATTCAACAAAGGTGAACAAATCCCCTTTACAACTGCAGACCCAACTGGAGGTTTGCCACACCTCCAAGTGCCACACCTCCCCTCTCTCCCCAAAGCCCTGGAAACTTTTCAACGTCAAGTTTTCTTTTAGCCAATTTAGCTGAAAGAATTACAATCAAACCTGCCTCATCAAGCAACACACGATACTCATTGCGTAACATCCATGTACACTGCAGTGCTCTCAATTAATGTGTCTCAATGAAAAGCAGAGAGCCTGTGAATGGGTGCTGTTAAGATCAACTGATTGAAAGTGAGAGTTCGGTCTTCCTCTGAAGAAAGAATACCGTAAGATTTCTTTGGTCTCATGAGAGTTTGGCAGAACACTCGAGAATATTCAAAATATCTCATTGTGTCACAGTATCAAACAGCAAAGACCAAGTACATCCAACCCATTATTTGTGTCTTTGCTAACCCTTTGAAAGGCTTAAATACTTTGTCCTGTTTTTAATTCCTTTTGCTCAAATTCCTGTACACATTTCCTTTCCAGCATTTCACCAATGCCCTTTCAGAGAAGTAGTTATCGAACCTGCCCCCAATATCCTTCCACGCAGAGAAGGGTAAAACAAGGATTCTATTTAGTGCTCCACCCCTCCCCCATTAATTCTTTGGGAAATTGCCTTAAATTGATGTCCTCTGACTACTGAAACCCCCCATCCCCCACCCACCCCCACCAGTGGGACAAGTTTTCCTAAATCTAGCCAATCAAAACTCTTCAAGATTTGGACAATTATCGGCAATGCCCTCAGGAGCAGAAGGGAATGTCTCAAAGGTTTCAAACTGTCAGCTGGGCCACACGATGATAGAACAGCCAGCTGGCTTGTGTGTGTGTTTGTGTGTGTGTGGCTGTGTGTGTGTGTGTGTGTGTGTGTGTGGCTGTGTGTGTGGCTATGAGAGTGTGTGTGTGTTTGTGTTTGTGTGTGTGTGGCTGTGTGTGTGTGGGCTGTGTGGCTGTGAGTGTGTGTGTATATGTGTGTATGTGTTTGTGTATATGTGTGTGTGGCTGTGAGTGTGTGTGTATATGTGTGTATGTGTTTGTGTATGTGTGTGTGTATGTGTGTGTGATGTGTGTGTGGGGGTGTGAGAGAGAGACAGTGAGTATGGGGGTGGTTGGGTGGGTGGGTGTGTGTGTGTGTCAGAGAGAGAGAAAATGTGTAGATGAGATATATATATGTATGAACACTGCGTTTAGAGGTGTGTGTGTAGGTTGGGTAGGTGTGCATGGATGTATGAGAGGTGTGTGTATTTAAGAATAATGTATGTGAGAAAGGTGTGTGTCGATGAGAGGTGTGTGTGTATTTGTGTAAAATGTGAGTGTGTGAGAGAGGTATGTGTGCGCGAGTATATGTTTGTATGTGTACGAGGTGTGTATGTGTAAGATGGGTGTGTGAGAGGTGTGTGTGCATGTGTGTGAGTGTGTATGTGGGAGAGAGAGGTGTGTGTGGATGTGAGAGGTATGTGTGAGTGTGAGAGGTGTGTGTATGAGGTGTGTGTGTGCATGTGAGTGTGCATGTGAGAGAGAGGTGTGTGAATGTGAGAGGTATGTGTGAGAGAGAGGTGTGTGTTTGTGTGTAACGTGTGTGTGTGAGCATTGCATGTGTGAAACAGTGTGTGTGTGTGTGTGTTTGTGTGTCTGTGTAAGAGGTGTATATGTGTGAGAGGTGTGTGCCTATGTATAAGAGGTGTATATGCGTGAGAGGTGTGTGCATATGTATAAGAGGTGTATATGTGTGAGAGGTATGTGCATATGTATAAGAGGTGCATATGTGTGAGAGGTGTATGCATATGTATAAGAGGTGTATATGCACGAGGTGTGTGTGTAAGAAATATTTGAGTGTGAGAGATATATGTTAGTGTTTGTGTGTGTATGAGAGAGATGTGTGTGCGTGTGTGAGAGATATATGTTAGTCATTCTCGACAAAAGCTCTAACAATGGCATGGATGACAATTTGACGGTGTTACTCACTTCTGCCAGAGCAACAACAGGTCTTCCAGCACCACCTGTACTTGCTGGGCCTGATCTTGCACCCTCTCGTACTTCTGTTGCAGAGCGTTCAGTTCCTGAGCAGCTTCGTCCTTGTTGCTGACTCTGCGGACAGTTGTTGAGAGTGACGCCATTGGGGTTTTTATCTGCTCAATGGTCTGACAGAACTCCTGCAGCAGAGCAGAGCAGGGGAAACTCACTTCCAACAAAAACAACAACACCTTCCATGGATTGTGCATTGTCCATGGACATTTTCATCTACGGAATTCAGATCACAATTGCTGTTGTGCAACAGAAATATAACAAAATATGAAATCAGAGGGAATTTTTACAAGTGGAAGGATTTGAAAGAAAGTAAAGCACTGTAGAGATAAAAATAATTGAAAATTCCACTCTATGATCACATTATATCAGCGGTGAAATTTAAAATCCTTCCAACTCCATTAGCCAAGATACAGGAGAGTGCAGGTGCAGGTCAAACACAGAGAGAGCCAAAATGAAAATTAGTCAATAGGAAAAGAGCTTGAACAGGCCTTTTATATTTTGTAATGCAGCAGCCATATCTTTTATTCATGCACAAAGGCAGGTTTTAAATGGGATAGCAACTTCTGGAAGGGCTGTTACATTATTCAAGTGAGGAAGGAGATTCTGAATAAAAGTGCTGCATTTTAAAAATGCGGTATCAAAGGATTTGGCTTGTGTACACTCAGCCGGATTAGAGATACTCCATAAAGTACAATTGAGAAAATATAATTAATGTCTAATGTTTTTGGTTTCTGGTATAAAAGAAACACATCCCGAAACGGTATGGATAATAAGGTGCTGCTCTTTCACTTAGCACGCAGAGACTTGCGGCAGCTTAAGGGGGCAGCTCACTGACCACAGTCTCCAGGGCAATTAGGGCTAGACAATAAAAACTCATCTAGCCAGTGATGGCCCCATCGCTGTAGATCAATAATAAAACTTATTATTGCTGGATCCGTGAATTATATATGTTTGGGGCAACATAGTGGCTCGGTGGTTAGCACTACTGCCTCACAGTACCAGGGACCCAGCTTCAATTCCAGCCTCAGGTGACTGTCTGTGTGGAGTTTGCATGTTGTCTGTGTGGGTTTCCTCCCACAGTCCAAAGTTGGGTGGGTTGGCGATGGGAAATGTAGGATAGTGTAGAGTGGTCAGTCTGGGTGTGACTCAGTGGGCCTGTTTCCACACTGTAGGAATTCCATGACCAATGTGCAGGCTTGGTGGATTAGCCTTGGGAAATGCAGAAAATGGGAACAGGGTGAAACAGGGATGCTGGTCAAGGGGCTTGATGGGCCAAATGGCCCACTTCCACATTGTAGGGATTCTATATAGAACTTTGTGTAAGCTCTTGCAAGCCTCCTTCCAAATTATTTTGTCACAAAGACTTGTATTTCTCATTTTGGTGTCTCAGCCATTCCCCCCAAGCCGACCGTGCCCCTCCATACCTGGTGTGCCTGTATCAGCCGATTAGCTTCCTCTGCAGAGGAGCATTTGTTGCTTCTCCCCATCAAGGTGGCCTCTATGTCCGTCAGTGACTGCTGGACCTGCAAAAGGTGGGGAAAAAGAACAAAGGAAGTAAATACAAGATTGCCTGATTCAATAAAGCAAACATTTAAGGATTGATTTAAAGAAGACGAAGATTTTTCACATGCCTTCACTTTGCAGTAGGGTTTGGCATCTAAACCTTGACTGTGTCTGTGTGTGTGTGGGTGTGTATATATGAGTGTGGTGTTATGTATCTGTACGAGTGTGTTTGTGTGTGGATATGAGGGGTGTGTGTGTGTGTGTGTGTGTGTGTGTGTGTGTGTGTGTGTGTGTGTGTGTGTGTGTGTGTGTGTGTGTGTGTGTGTGTGTGTGTGTGTGTGTGTGTGTGTGTGTGTTGTGATGTATGTGTGTGTGCGTGTATGTGTTGTGTGTGTGTAATGCATCGTTGGTGACCATAAGGTGCAGGAGCAGAAATAGACCATTCAGCCCATCCAGTCTGCTCCGCCATTTAATGTCCTGTCCTGATAATCTTCAACTCCATGCCTTGCCTTTTCTCCACATCCTTTGATTCCCTTACTGATTAAAAACCTGCCGATCTCAGCCATGAAAACAGCCTCAGTAGCTCTCTGTGATGTAGTATTCCACGGATTCCCTACTATCTAACAGAAGAAATTCCTCCTCATCTCTGTACTAAATGTGTGACTCCTCATTCTAAGATGATATCCTCTGGTGTTAGAATTTGCCACGCAGGGAAACAATTTCTCAGCATCTACTCTGCAAGATCCCAGAAGCACATTTCAATAAGGTCACCACTCATTCTTCCACATTCTAGCGAGTACAACGACTCAATCTACTCAACCTCTCCTCATAAGACAGCCCCTCCATTCCTGGTATCAGCGTATCAATTTTTTTAACAAGCAAAAATTCTGTTTCCTTTTCCATCTTTTTGGAAGGCTATTAGGCTCATAGAATCAATGTGGAAGCATGCAGATGTTGGGGATCAGAGTCGAGAGTGTGGTGCTGGAAAAGCACAGCAGTTCAGGATCCTGATGAAGGGTCCTGCTCCTCAGATGCTGCCTGACCTTGCTGTGTTTTTCTAGCACCACACTCCTGACAGTTGGCCCATCAAGTCCACACCGACACCCCCTCTCCCCCCCCCCCATCACGAAGAGCATTTCATCCAGACACACTCCCTACCCTTTCCCGGGAACCCTGCATTTCCCATGGCTAATCCAACTTTCTTCTTAAGATTCTGTACCTAGGTACTTGTACCTAAGATGGCACTTTGTGTGGCAACATTACACACTTTTCCCTGTCCTCCTGTACTTATGTACTTGAGTACACGTGACAATAAATCAAATCAAAAATATAAATCAAATCAAAACCTAGCCTGCATATCCCTGGAAATGGCAGTATGGCCAATTCACCATAACCTGCACATCTATGAACACAATGGGCAATTTACCATGGCCAACCCACCTAACCTGCACAGCCCTGAACACTATGGGCAACTTAGCATGGCCAACCCAGCTAACCTGCACAGCCCTGAACAGTCTGGACAATTTAGCATGGCCAATCCGCCTAACCTGCACAGCCCTGAACACTCTGGGCAACTTAGCATGGCCAACCCGCCTAACCTGCACAGCCCTGAACACTCTGGGCAACTTAGCATGGCCAATCCACCCGAACCTGCACAGCCCTGAACACTCTGGGCAACTTAGCATGGCCAACCCGCCTAACCTGCACAGCCCTGAACACTATGTGCAATTTAGCATGGCCAACCCACCTAACCTGCACATCCCTGAACATTATGGACAACTTAGCATGGCCAACCCACCTAACCTGCAAATCCCTGAACACTCTGGGCAATTTAGCATGGACAATCCACCTTAACCTGCACATCTCTGAACACTATAGGGCAATTTAGCATGGCCAATCCATCTAACCTGCACATACCTGGGCACTATGGGGCAATTTAGCATGGACAATCCACCCTAACCTGCACATCCCTGAACACTATGGGCAACTTAGCATGGCCAATCCATCTAACCTGCACATCCCTGAACACTATGGGCGATTGAGCATGGCCAATTCACCCTAATCTGCACATCTTTGGATTCTGAGAGGAAACCGGAGCGTCTGGAGGAAACCCTCTCAGACACAGAGCGAATGTGCAAACCCCACACAGACAGTGGCCCAAGGGTGGAATCAAACCTAGGTCCCTGGTGCTGGAAGGCAGCAGTGAGCTAACGTGCCATCCCAAGCACTGCCCCCTCCAAAGCTAAAGATACTCAACATCCAGCAGCAACACACAAAGCTTCACTCACTGCTCGAAATCACAACCTGACCGAGTGACCCTGAAGCGTCAGTACCTTTTTGAGGGCCTTGTCATGTTTTTGGTGCAGGGAGACTTGGTTCTGCAGTTCGCTGCCCAGCTCCTGGCTGCGTTGATGGAGATCTTCCCACTGCCTGGATATTTGGGTCAACCGGGCCTTGACACGAGCGATCTCGCCTGAGGTGACAAACTGGGCCAGTTTCTGCGACTCCTCTTCCAAGCTCCTCATCTCTTTTGACTTCGAGACCACGGCATCCACAAGAAGCTGTGAGTCGAGAACAAACATTAGATCGTTGTCTGTCATCTTGGAAGAGAAACTATAATTTGCTGCCTCTCCTGTCTTGTCTGGTTAGGGTTCAAAGTGAAAAGGTCATACTGTCATACTCTTTATAACAGTCGGAATGTCTCCTACTTTGTCCTATTTTGTGAGGTTTTACTACATTACAGTTGTGATAAAGGTTATGTGATTGATATATATTAATATCTTTTTTTTAGTTATTATACAGCATGGAAACAGACCCTTTGATCCAACTTGTCCATGCCAACCAAATATCCTAAACTAATCTAGTCCCACTTGCCAGCACTTGGCTCATATCCCTCTAAATCCTTCATATTCATATACCCATTCAAGTGCCTTTTAAATGTTATATTTGTACCAGCCCCCACCACTTCCTCTGGCAGCTCATTCCATACACGTACCACCCTCTGTGAGAAAAAGATGCCCCTTAGGTCCCTTTTAAATCTGTCTCTTCTCACCTTAAACCTATGCCCTCTAGTTCTGGTCTCCCCCAGCCTGGGGAAGTGAACCCTGCGTAGTTACCCCATTGATGACCCTCATGATTTTATATGTTGCTGCAATTAAGATTGGTACCTTAATTTTGGAAAGCTTTTCCTCCAGTGGGATGGACCAGTCCTCCACATCTTTCAGCTCCTTCTGCTTTTCCACCATCCAGTGGCCCAGTGACTCGAAGCTTGCTGATAAGCTCGCCCACAGAGCCCTGACCTCTTCCAGATGTTTCACACTGCAGCAGAAGAAGGAAGGCTGTCAGTGAAATCAGGATCAATCAAGTAAAATAAATCAGCTTGTTGGTTCTTCAGATCTCGCCTCACCAGGGTGTTCAGTAGTCACATGGAAGAATTATTGGAGAAGTGGAGGTGTGGAAATGTGTGAAAGGTATCCACTGAGTATGACAATGTCAAATCCCCCAGTTAGTTATTATACAAATAGATATCGGGTAATTCGTACACTGGCTCTCAGCCCCTGACTAGGTTGATTTAACAATTTTCCCTCCAATGTTAATTCCCCTTCAGGATCCCTCCGAACACAGCAATGAGCTACAACCCTACAATCTCCATGGAACACTGTCCCTTCGCCATCCAGGGTCTGAGCTCTAGAATTCCCTAACTCACTCCATCCCTCTCTTTTCCTTAAAAATGCTCCTTAAGACACTCTTTATCTCAGTTGGAATATCTCCTTCTTTGTCTTGCTTTGTGACGTTTTACTACGTTACAGTTGTGATAAAAGGGTACGTGATTTAGATTAGATTACATTACAGTGTGGAAACAGGCCCTTCGGCCCAACAAGTCCACACCGACCCGCCGAAGCGTAACCCACCCATACCCCTACATTTACCCCTTACCTAACACTACGGGCAAGTTAGCATGGCCAATTCACCTGACTTGCACATCTTTGGATTGTGGGAGGAAACCGGAGCACCCGGAGGAAACCCACGCAGACACGGGGAGAACATGCAAACTCCACACAGACAGTCGCCGAGGCGGGAATTGAACCCGGGTCTCTGGCGCTGTGAGGCAGCAGTGCTAACCACTGTGCCACCATGCCGCCCACTAATTTATGTGTAGTAGCATCTATTTTTTTGAATTTAGACTTTAAACTAGTGGATACTAATCTACCTTTTTGAAGAGATTAAATAATTAACTAGGTCAGTCTTTCCAGAACCATGATGTTAAATTGTATGTGCCTCCTGGAGTGTTAATGGACGTTTGTTTATACTATGGGGTTTTACAACAGGAGAGAGAAAACACTGAAAGACATTAGTTTACTTTTGGAGTTAAAATAATCAAGGATTGATTATAGCTTTAAAATTAACCCAGATATAGTGTGTGTGTGTGTGTGTGTGTGTGTGTGTGTGTGTGTGTGTGTGTGTGTCTGTGTGTGTGTGTGTGTGTCTGTGTCTGTGTGTGTGTGTACGCACGCGTGCATGTGTGTCCATGTGTGTGTGCGCATACGCACGTGCGTGCGCGTCCGTGTGTGTGTGTGTGTGTGAGAGAGAGAGAGTGTGGCCAAAAAATTAAAATGGCAGAACTCATTGAAGTCAGTGGGCTAAAAAACTAATCCTTATAATAGACAACAGAAAGTTCATTATTCTAAGATTCAGGCACCCTGTGAATTTGGTCTTTTATTCTCACTGCCACATTTGACAAAATGTATTCCCCGAGATTAACTTCACTACAACTGGAGGGAGAGATTTACGACAAAAACTATATTTTTTACACACTTGGGCCACAAAACTGGGAGCTAGTGACTAAGTGGAGCAGAGATGATGTTAACAATTATGAATAGGTTCATTGGGTGGTTGAAAGAGACGGGGAATGAAGGGATATGGGATTAATGAGGGAACATGTGATGAAGAGGAGTGGAGGATTGGTTGAGCTGGATAACTGAAGCATTAACAAGATGAGAATTAACAATAAAACAAACGATCACGTACTGGCTTTGCAGGTTTGCCCGGACGTTTCCAGCCTTGTCTCTCAGCGTTCTGGACTGTTGCTGCAGGGACTGTTTACTGTTGGGACCCACTTTCAGGTTTTCCAATGTCTGTAAGAGACCCTCAGCCTGAGCTGCCTTATCTTCACTGTCTCTGCAAAGGGCCTGCGTGTACAAGAATGGGAAAGCCATCAGGAATCAACAGGCATGGGAAGCACCTCACAGAATCCCGTTGGATCCACACCAGCCCTCCAAGGAGGATCCCACACTCTAAGCCTGTAATCCCACAGTTCCCATGGCCAATCCACCCTAACCTGCACATCTTTGGTCTGTGGGAGGAGACCCATGCACATACAAGAAGAGTGTGCAAACCCCACACACACAATCGCCCAAGGCTAGGATTGAACCCGGGTCCCTGGCGCTGTGAGGCAGCAGTGCTAACCATTAAGCCACCGTGCCACGCGACATAGCTGTGCAACAGAAAATACCCCAAGGTATCGCAGAAATCCTTATAATTTTCCATTGCCAGGAAAAAGGAATTGAGTTGGAGTGTATCATTTTAAAGTTATTTACATAGTTATTTAGGCTGGATCAATCGATTTCTGTACCTCTACAGTTACTGAGACAAGGAGGGGGCTCGGTGGCACAGGGGTAGCATCTACTGGATAGTAATCCTGATGCTCAAATCCCATTTTGCCAGCTGGAGGAATTGACAATTCAGGTCGTGCAAGGTGGAATTGACAGCTCTGCTCGGTAATGGTGAGCCCTGTGAAGGGGCCACTGGTTGCTTTTATTTCAAAATCCTTTTGGATTCACTCGTATCCTCTCCAGGTGATTCTGTTATAGCGGGTGTTTCATCAACGTAAATTTACCGTAACGCAATCAGCAAATTGGGGACGTTGTTTCCAAAGCATGAACTTTGGAAACGTGTGTTGGCTGTAACACGATTTACATCGCCAACACTTGAAGCTCTGTTTCTAAAGCGCAATTTTTCTATAACGTGGGGTTGTATAAGAAAGCAACCATCACATTATAGAAGAACTACCTGTCCAGTCATTTGGTAGTGCAGATCATAGAATCCCAACAGTGTGGAAACAGGCCCTTCGGTCCAACAAGTCCAGACCAACCCTCCAAGCAGTAACCCACCCAGACCCATTCCCCCATCTTATATTTACACCTGACTAATGGACCTAGTCTACACATCCCTGAAAACTACGGGCAATTTAGCCTAGCCAATTCACCAAGCTTGCACATCTTTGGACTGTGGGAGGAAACCAGAGCACCCAGAGGAAATCCACAGACACGGGGAGAATGTGCAAACTCCACACAGAGAGTTGCCCGAGGCTGGAATCAAACCTGGGACCCTGGTGCTGTGAGGCAGCAGTGCTAACCACCCTACCTTGAATATTACTGGAAAAGTAAATCTTTTGTTGAAGCTTTGACAAAATGGAACTTTTCTCAGCAACACAAATATCCTTTCGAGGAGGAAATCTGTCATTCTGACCTGCTGCGGCCTACCCACGCCTCCGAACCCACAGTAATGTGTGAGTGGCTCAGAACCGCCCTCAGAAATGGCCCAGCAAGCCACTCAGCTCAAGGGTAACAGGACAACAAGTCTGAGCCGGCCAATGGCACTCACAGCCCATGAGGGAATTAATAAAGGACGGCACCGAATTCTCCCACTGCAAACGCCCACCTTGGCTTGCTCCAGCTCTGAGCTGAGGCTCTCCAGGCTGCTGAACGAGCGATCCGTGCCCATTCCGGCTCGGTTCAGGAATTCCGTCAGGTCCGCCTTCTCATCTTCGAAACGCTGCCATTGGTTTAGTGTCTCCTTCGGCACAAGGCAAAAGCAGCAGGTCAACTCTCGCGCCCACCACCCTGCCGCATCATCCCACCATGGCACTGCCATCTCTCCCATCGGCAAGCACCATCGACAATCACCAGGAAAGCCTAGCCTCCTTCCTGGGCGCAGCAGCACCACTCTCAGTGCCAACTCCCACAACTGGGCTGGGCATCACTGTGGGCCAGTAGCCCAGAGGGCAGAAAGGCCCTCGCTATGGGAATGGCTCAGGACCTCGCCTCCTGGTTTCCCCCTGAAGCCCCCAACTGCAAGGCTCGAGTGGGGGGGGCGGGGTGTGGGGGAGGGGTGGATGGGGGCATGAAGCTGCCATGTTTCTCAATGAGACATTGATCACCGCCTTCCATGGTAACTCCCTCGACCACTGGCACACCATGGTTGCATCGGGTACCATCCCTGGGGTCTCTCAAACCCACCACCTCCCCAGTGACAATGGGAAGTAAATGCATGGGACCCTCACTCCCCCCCCCACACCCACCATCTCCCGGTTTGCAGTGCCACCCCGGGCCTAGCGGTACCCAGGACTGCTCCTTACCTCCAGCTCTCTCTGCTGTTCATTTGCCGCTCTCTCGGTCTCCTGGAGGGCTGCCTCCTGGCTCTGCAGCTCCCCCCGGGAGGACGTAGAGAGCTCGGCAGCCGCATGTAACTCCCTCCCGCGGGCCAGGAGCTGCTGGGCCTCCCGTCTCCTCGCCGCAAGCCGTTTCGCTTGTTGCTGCAGAATCAACAATGCATTTAGATTGCACTGTCAGCACCTCGGAACGCTTCGACAACCGCGGGAACCGGATCAAGCCCAGGCCTCGTTGGGAGTTTCGAGCACGTCCAGATGGGAGGCAGGACGGTCCAGAGCTCAGGACTAGGAGGACTGAGGCATGGACGGCCATGTAGGGACAAGGGTTTGGAGTTTGGACAAGCTTTCGTAGTTCAGTGAACACAGGCATGTCGGAGGTTTGCACAAACTCGAACAGGGAGGGACGGGGTGAGGGCAAGATTATCAAAGGTCTTGGAAACAAGGCAGAGAATGTTAAACAAGGAAGCAATAATGCTGGGCCCGGAGGTCGGGTAGGGCAGCGTGTGCAGGAGCAATGGGTGAGCACGTTTCACTGAGGGTCAGTGGAGGTTCAGATGAGCTGAACATTACAGAGGGTGAAAGACTGGACACTAGCAGGGTGGGATTGAGAAGAGTCATGTTTGGAGGTTGGAGGAACATGGATGGGAGTTTCTATCTGCAGCTGGGCTGAGCCAGGGTGGAGACCGAAAATATTAAACATCTGCGTTTGTTTTTCGGGAATGAGCAGACACACCGGGTAACAGACTCGGTTATGAAGCATTTGCAAGACGACCCGCCTGTAATGAATGAGACTCAAACCCCAAAACAAATGGCTTCAGGCTCACTCATCGCTAAATGCCGAGGTTTATCGGTAATTCCAAAGACAATACATTCTGTTTCCACTGTAGAAACACACATCTCCCGTCAGTATTGCTTTAGTTGACTGCAGTTTCACTTCTGAGTCTGAATGTTCGAGCATCATGTTCTGCGTGAGCAGACGCATTAAGGTGTGTGTGGGGCGGTACTGAGGGAGTGCCGCACTGTCAGAGAGTTAGTACTGAGGAAATGTTGCACAGCTGGAGGGTCAGTACTGAGGGAGTGCTGCACCGTCAGAGGGTCAGTACTGAGGGAGTGTCGCACTGTCAGGGGTCAGTACTGAGGGAGTGTCGCACTGTCAGGGGTCAGTACTGAGGGAGTGTTGCTCTGTAGGAGGTTCAGTACTGAGGGAATGTCACACTGTCGGAGAGTCAGTACTAAGGGAGTGCTGCATTGTCAGAGGGTCAGTACTGAGGGAATGCCGCACTGTCGGAGGGTCAATGCTGAGGGAGTGCCGCACTGTCAGAGGGTCAGTACCGAGGGAATGCACACTGTCGGAGGGTCAGTACCGAGGGAGTGCCGTAGTGTTGGAGGATCAGTACTGAGGGAGTGCCGCACTGTTGGAGGGTCAATACTGAGGGCATGCCGCACTGTCAGAGGGGAAGTACTGAGGGAGTGTCACACAGTCGGAGGGTCAGCACTGAGAGAATGCTACGCTGTCGGAGGGTCAGTACTGAGGGAGTGCTGCACTGTCAGAGGATCATACTGAAGGAGTGCTGCGTTGTCAGAGGATCAGTACAGAGGGAGTGCAGTACTGTCAGAGGATCAGCACTGAGGGAGTGCTGCACTGTCGGAGGGTCAGTACTGAGGGAGTGCTGCACTGTCAGAGGGTTAGTACTGAGGGAGTGCTGCACTGTCACAGGGTCAGTACTGAGGGAGTGCCGCACTGTCGGGGGGTCAGTACTGAGGGAGTGCTGCACTGTCAGAGGGTCAGTACTGAGGAAGTGCTGCAATGTCAGAGGGTCAGTACTGAGGGAGTGCTGCACTGTCACAGGGTCAGTACTGAGGGAGTGCTGCACTGTCACAGGGTCAGTACTGAGGGAGTGCCGCACTGTCGGGGGGTCAGTACTGAGGGAGTGCTGCACTGTCAGAGGGTCAGTACTGAGGAAGTGCTGCAATGTCAGAGGGTCAGTACTGAGGGAGTGCTGCACTGTCACAGGGTCAGTACTGAGGGAGTGCCGCACTGTCGGGGGGTCAGTACTGAGGGAGTGCTGCAATGTCAGAGGGTCAGTACTGAGGGAGTGCTGCACTGTCAGAGGGTCAGTACTGAGGGAGTGCCGCATTGTCGGAGGGTCAGTACTGAGGGAGTGCTGCACTGTCACAGGATCAGTACTGAAGGAGTGTCACACAGTTGGTGGGTCAGTACTGAGGGAGTGCTGCACTGTTGGAGGATTAGTACAGAGGGAGTGCTGCACTGTCAGAGGATTAGTACAGAGGGAATGCCGTATTGTCGGAGGGTCAGTACTGAGGGAGTGCTGCACTGTCACAGGGTCAGTGCTGAGGGAGTGCCGCACTGTCGGGGGGTCAGTACTGAGGGAGTGCTGCAATGTCAGAGGGTCAGTACTGAGGAAGTGCTGCAATGTCAGAGGGTCAGTACTGAGGGAGTGCTGCACTGTTGGAGGATTAGTACAGAGGGAGTGCTGCACTGTCACAGGGTCAGTGCTGAGGGAGTGCCGCACTGTCGGGGGGTCAGTACTGAGGGAGTGCTGCAATGTCAGAGGGTCAGTACTGAGGAAGTGCTGCAATGTCAGAGGGTCAGTACTGAGGGAGTGCTGCACTGTTGGAGGATTAGTACAGAGGGAATGCCGTATTGTCGGAGGGTCAGTACTGAGGGAGTGCTGCACTGTCACAGGGTCAGTACTGAAGGAGTGTCACACAGTTGGTGGGTCAGTACTGAGGGAGTGCAGCACTGTTGCAGGGGCAGTAATGACTCAGAGTCATGCAACACAGAAACCAACCCTTCACTCCAACCAGTCCATGCTGACCATAATCCCAAACTAAACCTGTCCCACCTGCTTACGCTTGGCCCATATCCCTCCAAACATTTCTTATTCATGGACTTATCCAAATGTCTTTTAAATATCGTAACTGTATCTGCATCCACTCGTTCCTTGCCGGATGAAGGAGCAGCCCTCTGAAAGCTTGTGATTTCAAATAAACCTGTTGGACTATAACCTGGTGTCACATGTGACCTCTGACTTTGTCCACCCCCAGTCCTTCATAAAACAAAAGTTACTCCTCATGTCCATTTTAACACTTTCTCCTCTCACCTTAAAAGTATGCCCCCTAGTTTTGAACTCCCCCACCCTAGGGAAAAGACACCTGCCATTCACCTTATCTATACCTGTCATGATTTTATAAACCTCAATAAGGTCACCCCGCCACTGCAGTGATAAAAGTACCAGCCTTTTCAATCTATTTTTATATCTCAAACCCTCCAATCCTGGAAACATGCTGCTAAAGCTTTCCTGAAACCGCTCCAGTTTAATAATATCCTTCCTATAAAATGGCGATCAGAACTGTACTTATTTCGAAATCTTTAACTTGTGAGATGATCTCAGGATCTCCAGCGTGCTAAACCCCTCCCCCAGTGACTCTTGGTGGTAGGCTCCTTCAGGAAAATATTCAGACATCTCTTTGCAGAGACTGGCTCAGTACCTGGTAATGCAGGTGGAGATCCCTTGCTTCTTGAAGATCCTTGGAATCCATCAGCCGCTCCCCTTCTGCCTGCAGTTGCTGCTGGGAGTCAGTAAGCTGTTTCAAGATGCTCTTGATCTCGTCTGTGTGCTGAATGCATTCGCCCACACTGGACAACAGCTTATTGCACTGAGGGGAAGGTGATCGAGTTAGTTTTGAGTGAGATACAAGAGAGGAGAAAGTGAGGACTGCAGATGCTGGAGATTAGAGTCGAGAGTAGGGTGCTGGAAAAGCACAGCAGGTCAGGCAGCATCCCAGAGGCAGGAGAGTCGACGTTTCGGGCTTTCGATGAAGGGCTTTTGCCCAAAATGTGGACTCTCCTGCTCCTGGGATGCTGCCTGACTTGCTGTGCTTTTCCAGCACCATTCTCTCAACTGAGATACAAGACAGCCAAGTGGTGCTACATGCATGTGAAACTGCATGAAGTGTAAAACCAAACTGCCTTCAGACGCTGCCATATTTTAAACATATTTCAAAAATTAAATATACCTTTTTAAAGAGGTGCATTATTAATTTGTCGTGCGAGCTGTTCAGTTAGAGTTTGACCCACGTCATTAGAAAGTGCGACTTTTCAAAGCACAAATGCAAATGAGAACAAAAGAACTGGGAGCCAGGAGGAGGCCGGGGAGGAGAGGGTGGAGTGGATAGGTGGAAAAGGAGCTAGGCAGGTCGGACAAGTCCGGAGGAGGCTGTCCAACCCTTCGAGCCTGCTCTGCCATACAATAAGATCATAGCTGATCTATTCGTAGACTCACCTGTTCCACTTACCTGTGCTCTCACTGCATCCCTTAATTCCTTTATTGTTCAAAGAAAAAACTATCTTAGCTTTAAAACTGTTTACTGAAGTAATGTCAACCAATTCACTGGGCAAGGAATTCCATGGATTTACAACCCTCTGGGTGAAGAAGTTCTTGCTCAATTCAGTCCTCAGTCTGCTCCCCCTAATCCAGAGGCTGTGTCCTCTTGTCCTAGTTTCACCCGGCAGAGGAAACATCCTCTTTAATTCTATCTTATCTATTTCCTTCATAATTTTGTATGTTCCTTTAAGATTCCCCCTTCATTCTTCTGAATTCCAATGTATATAATCCCAGTCTACTCAGTCTCTCCTCATAAGCCAACCCCCTCAACTCCGGAATCAACCCAGTGAACCTCCTCTGCACCCCCTCTAGTGCCAGTACATCCTTTCTCAAGTAAGAAGACCAAAACTGCACACAATACTCTAGGTGTGGCCTCACCAGCACACTATACAACTACAGCATAACCTCCCTGCTTTTAAACTCAATCCTTTTTGTTATGAAGACGTGGAAGCACTATCCCTTTAAGAGAATTGAAAAGGCCGTGGAAAAGCACAGAGAGTACTGGAAAATTTAATACATAACAGTGGATTGAAACAACTAGCTAAAAGCTGCATTGCTAGGATACAAAAACAAATTTGAATTTGGCCAATCAGTTTAAATTATGCCCCAAGCTGCCAAAATCCAATTGAATGTGAAAAAAATAACGTTTCGACAACACTAAACTAATGAAATGATCTGATGTTTTGGGGTATAAATATCAGACATTTTGATCAGTTACCAAGAGTAGCAAAGAGGAGCTGACTCCAACAACCAGAGAGAGAAAGGTCTGCTTTCTTAAAGGGACCTTTATTTATCAAAGAGCTGTGAAGCAGAGTCCCTAAGAAGAAAAGAAGACAGAGGAACGTCTACAGGGGACACTCGGCAAAGCTGACAGGTGTTGAAACATGGGTCAAAACAAGGACTGCAGATGCTGGAAACCAAAGTCTAGATTAGAGTGGTGCTGGAAAAGCACAGCAGGTCAGGCAGCATCTGAGGAGCAGGAGCAGGAGCAGGAGGAGGAGGAGGCTCCTGGGATGCTGCCTGACCTGCTGTGCTTTTCCAGCACCACTCTAATCTAGACTGAGGTGTTGAAACATGATTATGTTTCTTTTGTAAATCATAATCGGGATTTTTATCGGGCCAGTATTGTAGAGGGGGAGCTAGAAGACAGGCTTAAGAGAAAGGTGCTGTAAATAATTGTTAGTTAATATTCTCTGTTAGACCTAAAGTTCTTAAATGTTTTACTTTAAATAGTGGGATAGTTCTTTGTCTCTGGAATTTTAACAGATTATATCACGGGGTGAATCTTATCTGTGTTGCTAGTCTACATTAGCAGAGGGGTTTACCCCGTATCATAACACTTCAGCAATGAAGGACAAAATTCCACTTGCCTTCCTAATTGCTATAATCCCTACAGGGTGGAAGCAGACCATTCGGCCCATTGAGTCCACACCGACTCTCCGAAGGGCATCTCACCACTTCCCCCACCCTATCCATGTAACCCTGCATTTCCCTGCAGGAAGCTAATCCACACCTTCCTGAAATCATTCAATGTTTTGGTGTCGGCCAGGTTCTGTGACAGAGACTCCCACAGGCTCAGCATTCGGTTTTGTATATTCACCAACCTGCTATTTTCAGGATGAGTCAGAGCACCTCTTTCAGGTTCCACCGAGGCAGGTATGACGACAGCTTTTATCTGAAGGGAATCCCCAAAGTAAGGCAACGAGGTGACCTTTCTCACAGGATGCTGTGCCATCTCTGTGTGCAGTGCCAAGCTGGAAAATGTGATGCAGCAGCAGAAATAATGGAGCTTTGTGCCTGCTGGGTATGATTGAGTTATCCATTTGGGTGCCAAGGATTCAGTGTACAGTTCTAAGCCATTGTGCAGCTGTGATTAAGGTGAAAAGATGTGCATATTTCTGCTCAGTGTTGAGATGAATTGGTGCATTCTGCTGAATAGGAAGCACCAAAATCTGGATATTTTCTGTTCAACTTTTTATTAACCATTTGGGACGGCACGGTGGCTCAGTGGGAAGCATTGCTACCTCATAGCACCAGGGGCACAGGTTCAATTCAAGCCTCGGGTGACTTCCTGTGTCGAGTTTACACATTCTCCCCATGTCTGTGTGGGGTTCCACTGGGTGCTCCCACTGTCCAAAGATGTGTAGGTTAGGTGGGTTACGAGAGTGGTGCTGGAAAAGCACAGCAGGTCAGGCAGCATCTGAAGAGCAGGAGAATCAACATTTTGGGCAAATGCCCTTCATCAGGAATGAAGCTGGGAGCCTCGGGGGTGGAGAGATGAGTGGGAGGGGGTGGGTGTGGGGCTGAGGGAAGGTAGCTGAGAGTGCAATGGGTGGGTGGGGGTTATGGTGATAGGTCATTTCCCCTCATCCCCACCTTACCCCAGTTCCAACCTTCCCGCTCAGTGCCGCCCTTATGACCCGTCCCATGTGTCCATCTTTCCACCTCTCCGCTCCACCCTCCTCTTCGACCTGTCACCTTTACCCCCACCTCCATCTACCTATTGCACTCTCAGCTACCTTGCCCCCAGTCCCATCCCCCTCCCATTTATCTCTCCACCCCCGAGGCCCCCAGCCTCATTCCTGATGAAGGGCTTTTGCCCGAAACTTCGATTCTCCTGCTCCTCAGATGCTGCCTGACCTGCTGTGCTGTTCCAGAATCACACTCTCGACTCTGATCTCCAGCATCTCCCTTTCACTCAGGTGGGTTAGCCACAGCAAATGCAGGGTTACTGGGAAAGGGTAGGGGGCTGTTCACAAGGTTGGTGCAGACTTGCTGGGCTGAATGGCCTCTTTCTGCGCTGTAGGGATTCAATGGTTCTGTGCTAACACCCACGCGATCAGCTTTTCTTTTGCACAAAGACCTTTAATGTGGTACCTTGCCAAATGCCTTCAGGAAATCTACTTTCTAAACTTGTGAAATGCTTTGGGAACAGGAAACAACTTTACACCATAAAGATTAGTGGTTTGGGAGAAGCAAGGAAGCACGGTATATCCAAACGGCACCACATTTGGAAGCACAGACACATAAAGTAAGTAATGTGAGGCCACATTAACGTCATATCACCAGCGTTCTCCTACCTCGTCCACTTGGGTCAGGAGCCTGTTGAATCCAGCTGTGAGTTTGGACAGCTCCTCATCTTGTCGTTGGGCTTCACTCTCTGAAGACACGACCCTGAGTGCAGCCAGTCGGGATCTCAACCACAAAATGTTTGCTTCCTCGCGGCTTGCCTCTTCCTTAACTCCCTAAATGCGAAAAAAAAACCCAAAACAGTACATTTCTACTCAGCATCCCCATTTCTGATTCGCCCCCGTGGCCTCATCCAACTCCTGCTCCGTGTTAAATCAGCCCAGCCCCACACCTCTCAATGACTCCAGTCATTCCTGGGAATCACCAGTTTTGTTCTCTCCAGCACTGGCGGCTGAACCTTAGCTCCCTCCATCTAAAAGCATGTGACCAAACATGGAAATTAACGGAACACTCAGCTCCTTAAATCCCTTCTGTCGTCTGACAGATGATGGCTAACCTGATTTTGCTTTCAATCCTGTCTATCCCTGATAGTCTCTGTCAATCAAGAAGCTGAATAATTCAGCCTTAAAGATACACAACGGCCCCCTTCCTTCACCTCTCTCTGGGGAAGAGAGTTCAGGCTCGCTGAGCTGTGAGACAAAATATCCTCCTTGTTGCCATCTTTCACAGGGAATGCTCTATTTTAAAGCTGCGTCATTAAGTTTTAGTCTCTCTCACCAAGGGAGTGATCGTGACTGTTACAAATCACCACTTATTCTTGTAAGCTCCAGTGGATACAGGCCCGTCGATTTCCTGTGGAAAAGGTTTCCCTCTTGAACGCACCATTCTCAATCTCTCTACCTCTCTCTCCCACTCTCTCTTTCCTCCTTAAAGAAGCTCCTTAATACTCACCCTCTTTGACCACGGTTCTGACCAGCAATCCTCACATCTTTCCATATGTGGCTGAGTGTGTGCATTTTTGTATGATGATGTTCCAGTAACCTTTGTCCAGGTTATAGAGTCATGGAGTCATACAGCACAGAAACAGACCCTTCAGTCCAACCAGTCCATGCTGACTATAATAAGGAGAAAGTGAGGACTGCAGATGCTGGGAATCAGAGCTTAAAAATGTGTTGCTGAAAAAGCGCAGCAGGTCTGGCAGCATCAAAGGAGAAGGAGAATCGACGTTTCGCCCTTCTTCAGGAATGAGGAGGGTGTGCCAAACAGGCTAAGATAAAAAGTAGGGAGGAGGGACTTGGGGGAGGGGCGTTGGGAATGCAATAGGTGGAAGGAGGTTAAGGTGAGGGTGATAGGCCGGAGAGGGGGTGGGGGCGGAGAGGTCGGGAAAAAGATTGCAGGTCAAGAAGGTGGTGCTGAGTCTGAGGGTTGGGACTGAGAAAAGGTGGGGGGAGGGGAAATGAGGAAGCTGGAGAAATCTGCATTCATCCCATGTGGTTGGAGGGTTCCTAGGCGGAAGATGAATCGCTCTTCCTCCAGGCGTCGTGTTGCCATGGTCTGGCGATGGAGGCGGCCAAGGTCCTGCATGTCCTTCGCGGAGTGGGAGGGGGAGTTAAAGTGTTCAGCCACGGGGCGGTTGGGTTGGTTGGTGCGGGTGTCCCAGAGGTGTTCTCTGAAACGTTCCACAAGTAGGCGGCCTGTCTCCCCAATATAGAGGAGGACACATCAGGTGCAGCGGATGCAGTAAATGATGTGTGTGGAGGTGCAGGTGAATTTCTGATGGATATTGAAGGATCCCTTGGGGTCTTGGAGGGAAGTGAGGGGGGAGGTGTGGGCGCAGGTTTTGCAGTTTTTGCAGTTGCAGGGGAAGGTGCCGGAAGTGGAGGTTGGGTTGGTGGGGGGTGTGGATCTGACAAGGAAGTCGCGGAGGGAGTGGTCTTTCCAGAACACTGATAGGGGTGGGGGAGGGAAATATATCCTGGGTGGTGGGGTCTGTTTAGAGGTGGCGGAAATGACGACGGATGATACGATGTATCTGGAGGTTGGTGGGATGGTAGGTGAGGACCAGTGGGGTTCTGTCCTGGTGGCGATTGGAGGGGCTGGGCTCAAGGGCAGAGGAGCGGGAAGTGGAGGAGATGCGGTGGAGAGCATCGTCAACAATGTCTGAGGGGAAATTGCGGTCTTTGAAGAAGGAGGCCATCTGGGTTGTTCGGTATTGGAATTGGTCCTCCTGGGAGCAGATGCGGCGATGGCGAAGGAATTGGGAATTTGGGATGGCGTTTTTACAGGGGGCAGGGTGGGAGGTGGTGTAATCTAGGTAGCTGTGGGAGTCAGACGGTTTATAGTATATGTCCGTGTTGAGTAGGTCGTCTGAGATAGAGATGGAGAGGTCTAGGAAGGGGAGGGAGGAGTCTGAGACGGTCCAGGTAAATTTGAGGTCGGGGTGGAAGGTGTTGGTAAAGTGGATGAACTGTTCAACCTCCTCGTGGGAGCATGAGGCAGCGCCGATACAGTCATCAATGTAGCGGAGGAAAAGGTGGGGGGTGGTGCCAGTGTAGCTGCGGAAGATGGACTGTTCCACATATCCAATGAAGAGGCAGGCATAGCTGGGGCCCATGCGGGTGCCCATGGCTACTCCTTTGGTTTGGAGGAAGTGGGAGGTTTGGAAAGAGAAGTTGTTCAGAGTGAGGACCAGTTCAGTCAGTCGAAGGAGGATGTCAGTGGAAGGGTACTGGTTGGTACGGCGGGAAAGGAAGAAGTGGAGGGCTTTGAGTCCTCCGTGATCGGGGATGGAGGTGTATCGGGACTGGATGTCCATGGTGAAGATAAGGCGTTGGGGGCCGGGGAAGCGAAAATCATGGAGGAGGTGGAGGGCGTGGGTGGTGTCCCGAACATAGGTGGGGAGTTCTTGGACTAAGGGGGACAGGACCGTGTCAAGGTATGCAGAAATGAGTTCGGTGGGGCAGGAGCAGGCTGAGACAATGGATTGGCCGGGGCAGTCAGGTTTGTGGATTTTGGGCAGGAGGTAGAAACGGGCGTTGCGGGGTTGTGGGACTATGAGGTTGGAGGCGGTGGATGGGAAATCCCCTGAGATGATGAGGTTATGGATGGTCTGGGAGATTATGGTTTGGTGGTGGGAGGTGGTCAAGGGGGCAGTAGGAGGAGGTGTCCGCGATCTGGCGTTTAGCCTCAGTAATATAAGATCGGTGAGCCAAACCACCACCGCACTTCTCTTGTCTGCTGGTTTGACGGTGAGGTTGGGGTTGGAGCGGAGGGAGTGGAGGGCTGTAAGTTCCGAGGGTGAGAGGTTGGAGTGGGTGAGAGGGGTGGAGAGGTTGACCGCCTCTGGCACCACCCCCCACCTTTTCCTCCGCTACATCGATGACTGTATCGTCGCTGCCTCATGCTCCCACGAGGAGGTTGAACAGTTCATTCACTTTACTAACACCTTCCACCCCGACCTCAAATTTACCTGGACCATCTCAGGCTCCTCCCTCCCCTTCCTAGACCTCTCCATTTCTATCTCGGGCGACCAATTCAACACGGACATTTACTATAAACCGACCGACTCCCACAGCTACCTAGATTACACCTCCTCCCACTCTGCCTCCTGTAAAAATGCCATCCCATATTCCCAATTCCTTCGCCTTCGCCGCATCTACTCCCAGGAGGACCAATTCCAATACTGTACAACCCAGATGGCCTCCTTCTTCAAAGACCGCAATTTCCCCTCAGACATTGTTGACGATACTCTCCACCGCATCTCCTCCACTTCCCGCTCCTCCGCCCTTGAACCCCGCCCCTCCAATCACCACCAGGACAGAACCCCACTGGTCCTCACCTACCACCCCACCAACCTCCATATACATCATATCATCCGTCGTCATTTCCGCCACCTCCAAACAGACCCCACCACCAAGGATATATTTCCCTCCCCCACCCCGATCAGTGTTCTAGAAAGACCACTCCCTCCACGACTCCCTTGTCAGGTCCACACCCCCCACCAACCCAACCTCCACTCCCGGCACTTCCCCTGCAACCGCAAGAAATGCAAAACTTGCGCCCACATCTCCCCCCTCACTTCCCTCCAAGGCCCCATGGGATCCTTCCATATCCATCACAAATTCACCTGCACCTCCACACACATCATTTACTGCATCCGCTGCACCCGATGTGGCCTCCTCTACATTGGGGAGACAGGCCGCCTACTTGCGGAACGTTTCAGAGAACACCTCTGGGACACACGCACCAACCAACCCAACCGCACCGTGGCTGAACACTTTAACTCCCCTTCCCACTCCGCCAATGACATGCAGGTCCTTGGCCTCCTCCATTGCCAGACCATGGCAACACAACGCCTGGAGGAAGAGCGCCTCATCTTCTGCCTAGGAACCCTCCAACCACATGGGATGAATGCAGATTTCTCCAGCTTCCTCATTTCCCCTCCCCCCACCTTATCTCAGTCCTAACCCTCGGACTCAGCACCGCCTTCTTGACCTGCAATCTTCTTCCCGATCTCTCCGCCCCCACCCCCTCTCCTGCTTATCACCCTCACCTTAACCTCCTTCCACCTATCGCATCCCCAAGGCCCCTCTCCCAAGTCCCTCCTCCCTACCTTTTATCTTAGCCTGCTGGACACACTTTCTTTATTCCTCAAGAAGGGCTTATGCCCGAAACGTCGATTCTCCTTCTCCTTTGATGCTGCCTGACCTGCTGTGCTTTTTCAGCAACACATTTTTAAGCTCATGCTGACTATAATCCCAAACTAAACTACTCCCATCTGCCTCCTCCTGGCCCATATCCCTCCAAACCTTTCCCATTCATGTACTTACCCAAATGTCTTTTAAATGTTCTCAGTGTGCCTGCATCCACCACTTTCTCTGGAAGTTTATTCCACACACTCTGTGTGAAAATGTTGCCCCTCATGACTTCTTAAAATCTTTCTCCTCTCACCTTAAAAATGCACCTTTTAGTCTTGATATCCCCCACTCTAGGGAAAAGGTACCTGCCATTCACCTTATCTATGCCCCTCATGATTTTATAAACCTCTATAAGGTCACTCCTCAATGTCCTACGCTCCAGTGAAAATAGTCCCAGTCTTTCTTTACAACTCAAACCTTCCATACCCAGCAACATCCTGGTAAATCTCTTCTGAACCCTCTCCATGATGTGGAGGTGCTGGTGTTGGACTGGGGTGGACAAGGTCAGAAGTCACGCGGCACCAGGTTATAGTCCAACAGGTTTATTTGAAATCACAGGCTTTCGGAGCGCTGCTCACTCATTGGGTGAAGTGGAGGGAAGCACACAGGCATAGAATTTATAGGCAGAGAGATCAAAAGATCTGAGTGGAGTGTCCACAGGCTGAATAATAAGCAGGTGATCAAGAGTGCCAGACAGTGTGAGTAAAGAGTGAACAGCTAAATAGCAGGTGAAGGCATGACCTATAATCCAATTAATTGAGGCCTCAACGTGTAACCCCACCACATTGTTCTGTATCTGTAAAATCTCCTTACAATCCTGTTTTGATACCATCACCTTGCTCTCTACCTTAATTAGTTTGTACAGTTTTGGATTACTCATTCCTTTGGTCAGACCCTCGGCATGCGACTCTTACACCTGTCATGTTATTCCAGCCATTTGGTTTGTCTCCAGCACCACCTTATTTTTAATTATCTCTCTGCCTCGATTAGTCAGATTATGGGTCATCCTTTCGCTTGCTAATCAGCTGTTGACACTTTACTCACACTGTCTGACACTTCATCACCTGCAACAGACTCATTATTCAGCCTGTTGACACTTTACACACACCATTTTGATCTCTCCGTCTATAAATTCTGTGCCTGTGTGTTCCTGTTCACTCTCCTGATGAAGGAGCACCACTCCAGAACCCTCTCCAGCTTAATAACATCCTTCCTATAACAAGGTGACCAGAACATCCTTCCTATAACAAGGTGACCAGAACTGGACACAATACTCCAAGGAAACCTTGTTGTTACTGTTGGTGCTGGAGAGATCATGGGCTTAAATGACTTAAACCCACAACGTGTGAGTTCAGAGACAAGACTGAGAGATCTACGGGCTAACTGAAGCACTGCTGGTGGGTAGCAGTGTTCTGTGGTAGGGATACAACGGTCTCAGGCCAACTCAACAAAACGCCATTCAAAGAACACAGAATTCCCCCCGACCCATTAACTGTTAAAATACAGTTTTCTTTTTATCATCTGTCTGTTACCAGACAGATTCTTCTCAGGTGACATCCTGTGTTGCTTGGCCAATGACCTTGTAGATCAAACTTTCAGGGAAGGGTAATGCTGGCCTAGTCAGTGAGGCCCAGAGCCCGGTAACGAGTAAAGAGGAAAAGATGGATGGTCAATGATTTTCCCACTTGCACACGCCCTGCGCCCTGTGTTTTACACACCCTCAGGCTCTGGCATAAAACAATATGCTGAACAAACCTTCAGAACTGACTGCAACTCTCCGTACTTTCTGGGATTGGAGGCGTCATTCCGGATCTCCATCAGCTGCTTATTCTTTGTCAGAAGCCATTTTGATTGTTCGGAATATCTGCAAAAGGACGAGAGGGAGTGTTTTCACACACACAGATGTAGAACAGAATAGTGAAGAAACCGGCCCTTCAGCACAACAAATCCACACCGACCCTCCAAAGAGTATCCCACCCAGACCCATTCCCCTATCACTCTACATTTACCCCTGACTAATGCACCTAACCTACACATCCCTGGACACTATGGGTAATTTAGCCTGGCCAAGTCACCTGACCTACATATCTTTGGATTATGGGAGGAAACACCCACAGACACAGGGAGAATGTGCAAACTCCACACAGGCAGTTGCCCAAGGCTGGAATCGAACCCAGGTCCCTGGTGCTGTGAGGCAGCAGTGCTCACCACTAAGCCACCACACCAACACTTAAAATGCGAAGTACTTCTTGAGGCAGAGCCTGAATCATCTGTCTAACAACAGCATTGGGTGTGTATTCTGGGAAAACGTATGAGAGGACACATGCAAATATCCTGAAAAGGAATGGGCACACAGCTCCAGTAGAAGAGCCACCACAGGTATGATTGGTCAAATGGCCTCCTCCAGAGCTGCTGGGTTTCCAAACTGCCCCAAGCTCTCGGTGAGTTCCTGCCTAACATTGTTTCATCCCCTCCACACCTCTATCTCAAGCAATGCCTCGTGCTTAGGCCTTTCATCCACTCCTGAATTCCTCCTGTCGTCTCTCCTCCAAATTCCCCAAATTGTCACTCAACCTCACGTTCACATTAACTCTCCAGAGAGTACACGACCTCCACTTTGCCAAGACCCAGAGCCTCCCTCTCTCTCTCGGATGCCAATCCAGAGTGGCCCTTCCTGGTTCACCCTCACCATCCACATCGGCCTTTGGGAATCTCTCTCTCACTTGACCCCACGGAAGAATCCCCCAAACTCAGAGGAGCAGATGGAGAAGGAGCAGAAGGAGGACATTCAGCCCGTCGAGCCTGCTGCCTGATTCGATGAGATTGCGGTTGAGCTGATTGTAACCTCAAACCCACATTCCCACCAAACCCTCTCACCCGGTGGGAAGAGTTAAACTCTGCAATGGTATTCCCCTGGCCAGAGTCATACGGAATGCAGCTACGTCTGGTTACCTTTCTTTCCCACTCATCACATTCCCGATCCCAGGCAACTAGTTGGTCAATATGCACTTAGAGAGTCATAGAGTCACACAGCATGGAAACAGACCTCTCAGTCTATGCCGAACATAATCCCAGTCTTCTGCCTCCTCACTCCTCATCAATTCCTCCACAGTCTCCAGTTCCAACCTCGTGCTTGATCTCATCACACCTGACAAGACACTTTACCTAGTGATCCAGCATCAATCAGGCCTACCGTGAGCAACATGTCTCCAAATCCTCTCGCTATTCCGGAACCTTCTGACCTTCCCTGTCCCTTCGACCTCTGACCTTTCCCATCAGGGCTTCAGTCGTTTGGTGACTTCCAAAACCAAAACCGACCGCTCACTTGGATTCTACCCAACGTTCCACTGGAGGCCTGCTTGCACTGGGAGACCTAGAACATTCCAAGCCGCTAACAACTGCATGGAGCACGAAGGTGGTTTTGAGCCTGGGAGGGGGTCAGGTTAATCCTCAGAAACAGGTGAGCTGAAGTTGAGCCAGATGCTAAATCTTCAGACATCTGAAACCTGACTCCAGCCTGCCCACATCCAGACTTAACACGCTAAACCACTCAGGATTGTGAAGTAAAAACCAGGTACCAAATTTTGGATTCATGCTACATTTACTTACCAGAACAAAACAATATAAATCTCAGCTTCCTGCCTAGCCAACCCTAAATGCCCCAGCATACTTACTTCATTCTCATCTTTTCTAATCAACCTGTCCACAGCATAGAATCCCTACAGTGTGGGAACAGGCCCTTCAGCCCAACAAGTCTACACTAACCCTCCAAAGAGTAACCCACCCAGACCCATTCCCCTACATTTACCCCTAACAAAAGTACCTAACCTGCACATCCCTGAATACTACAGGCAATTTAGCATGGCCATTTCACCTAACCTGCACATCTTTAGATACCTCTGGAGCAGGTGGGATTTGAACCTAGACCGTCTAGCCCAGAGGTAGGGACATTACCATTGTGGTGCAAGAATCCTTATGCCTTTGTCAGCTGTTCTGAAAGTGCTTAATCAATCAATAGCTGTCACCTTTTTTTAACAGTTTTTAGCAGTTAAAAACATTAACAATTATTGACATTGGAAATGTTAATATTTTAAAGTCTAGAACAGAGTAGGAGAAAGCTAAGGCCGTGAGGGCACTATCTGCGGGGCTTAAGTGGACAAGAACATTCAATCCTGGCCCTTTAGCTCCATCACATATGACAAAACCTTAGCCACTTCCCAGTATTCTCAAAGCTCCACCCCATCAGGGGTCACAGCACCTTCGGGGGTCGGGGATGGGGCATCTCCCACCTCCACAAGCATCCCCAGGCTCCTTCAGAGCAGTCTGGGCCTGTTCCAGAATCCTCCCCACCCGATTTTAAACCAATCATGAAGTCTTCCCAGTGGGGATTACATTAAAATGAGAAAGCACTTTGAAACAGAGAAGGCTGAGGTGGGGTGGGGAGGGGAATTTCTGACCGAGGTGTATAAGATTATGAAGGGCCTGGACAGGGGTGGATAGAGAGCAGCTGTTTCCTTCAGTCAAAGGGTCAATAACAACTGGGCATAATCTTCGAAGCGTAAGACAAGAAGTTTAGAGGGGCCGTGAGGAAAAACACCAAGGGTTGGCAGGGGTCTGGAATACAATACATGGGGAGTGCTGTTGAGGCGAGAATCCTCGTAACGTTTAGAAAGTCATTGGATGAGCAACTGAAGTCCATAACATTCAAGGCTATGGGCCTAGTACGGGTAACTGGGACTAGTGTAGACAGTAGTGGAAAAGTGTGGTGTTGGAAAAGCACAGCCGGTCAGGCAGCATCTGAGGAGCAGGAGAGTCACCATTTTGAGCATAAGCCCTTCATTAGACTTCCAGATGAAGAGCTTTTCTTGAAATGTTGACTCTCCTGCTCCTCAGATGCTGCCTGACCTGCTGTGCTTTTCCAGCGCCACACTCTTCAACTCTGTTTTCCAGCATCTGCACTCCTCACTTTTTCCTAGTGTAGACAATAGTCTATGTTTGGCAGTACAGGCTAGATGGGCCGAAGAGCCTATTCAGTACGGTATGATTCTATGATTCAAAACTCCGCAGGACGTGGGGGACAGTGAACTTTGTACTTCCAGGATCAATCTTGTGAGAGACGGCTCCAGTTTGGCCAGGAGCCCACTCCTAAGCTACTTTGAGGGAAAGTTAATAAACCCCAGGTCACGGTATCACTCATCACTGTTACCTCGTCCTGTACTCCTTCCATTTGTCGGGCTGATCCAATATTTTCTGGTAGGTGGCATCAATAAGTCCTTGCAATTCCCTCAGCGTCTTTTTGTCCATTTCGTGTTTTGTCCTGATCCCCTCGTACTTCCGAGATTCCGGCAGCTTCTGACAGAGGTCTCCGATCACCTTGCCCCGCTTCCTGCACCACTCGAACTTCCCAGTCTCGGAGAAAAACTCCTGAAAAGGGAAATCAGTCGTTGGTGGAGCCCATCAGTCATGGTAAGAGGCTGAATGGGATCCCGAGGGACGTCTTCAAACCTGATTTCCCCCCCCCCCCCCCCCAATCCGGGATCTCAAACCCGAGAAGGAGGAGCGCATGAGTCTAGGGCTTGGCCACCGACATGGTGCCATCCAGATGGGAAGCCATATACACGCGCTGGGATAAAGGTGGGACTGGAGAAGCCTCAGAGAAAGGAATTGGAAAATTGTGCTGGCTAAGCAAATAATATAACATACCCTCGAATCCCTTCAACATGGAAGCAGGCCATTCAGCCCAATCCACACTAACCCTCCAAAGAGCATCCCAACCCCCTTTCCCTCCAACCCTGCATGTCCCATGGCTAACCCACCTAGCCTGCACATTATGGGGCAATCTCACATGGCCAATCCCCCAAGCCTGTACATCTTTGGACTGTGGGAGGAAACCAGAGCACACCCGACACAGAGAACATGCAAACACCACACAGACAGTTGCCCAAGAGTGGAATCAAACCCAGGTCCCTGGCGCTGTGAGGCAGCAGCGCTAATCACTGAGCCATTATGCTGCACCATACCAGTGATGGAATAATGATTTCATTTATTACTGTCACATGTACTGAGATACAGTGAAAGGTATTGCCGTGCATGCTAGCTGGACAAATCATACCATACATAAGTCTATCAGGATGAAGGGTGTGTGGAACTCTGGAACCTCACAGAGGTAAAGTAGACTGTGTAACCAGTGTTGTAAAGGAAAAATAAATAGTAATTCTTGAAGTGCAAATATCGAGCTCATTCCCAGCACATCTTAAAGGGAAACCAACAATGTAACTGAGCATTAATCATAAAATAAGTCTGTCTTGAGAGTCAGGATTGTAAAGAAAAATGGACGGGGACTCAATTCAGAATGAAAATACAGGATGATAAACGATCTGGGTAAAATTAGAGGAGATGGCCACTCTGTCCTTAACTGAGTATGAACATGGCTGCCGATGCTCCACCAAGTGGCCGCCTAGTGGAACCACATGACCTGATGGTGCCAAGGCTGAGGGCCATGTCATAGAGTCACAGAGATGTATAGCACAGAAACAGACCCTTCGGTCCAACCCGTCCATGCCGACCAGATATCCCAATCCAATCTAGTCCCACCTGCCAGCACCCAACCCATATCCCTCCAAACCCTTCCTATTCATATACCCATCCAAATGCCTCTTAAATGTTGCAATTGTAAAAAAGGTAGCCGTCCTTGGGTGGGCTCGAACCACCAGCCTTTCAGTTAATAGCCAAACGCACTAACTGATTGCACAACTGTGATTTGGGCAAATTCAGTGTTCGCAAAATAAGTATGAAATTCATCTGTGACATCATGCAAAATGAAACCATTTAATCTATATAAATCAATGTTGAAATGGCACACTCATTTATAAGTGCAAAATGATGCATTTTGTTTGGAAGATAACAAAAGTCACTAAGTCTGCAGGAAGAATGAGTCTAAATGGGGTGCAAAAGCAAAGATGTATAAGATATCCTAACTCACAAATCATGAAAGGTAGTTACAGATGCTAACAAGGTCATAAACCAAAATAGAATTTGCACTGCAGCTCATTTCTATAGAGAGATTCATAGAATCCCTACAGCTCAGAAAGAGGCCATTTGGCCCACTGAGTCAGTAATAACCCTCCAAAGAACATCCCAATCAGAATCAACAACCATTCCACTCCTGTATTTCCCATGGCTAATCCACCAAAGCTCGTGGACAATTCTGGTCTCCTTCCTATCGGAAAGATGTTGTGAAACTTGAAAGGGTTCAGAAAAGATTTACAAGGATGTTGCCAGGGTTGGAGGATTTGAGCTACAGGGAGAGGCTGAACAGGCTGGGGCTGTTCTCCCTGGAGTGTCGGAGGCTGAGGGGTGACCTTATAGAGGTTTATAAAATTATGAGGAGCATGGATAGGATAAACAGACAAGGTCTTTTCCCTGAGGTCAGGAAGTCCAGAACTAGAGGGCATAGGTTTAGGGTGAGAGGGGAAAGATATAAAAGAGACCTAAGGGGCAACTTTTTCACGCAGAGGGTGGTACATGTGTGGAATGAGCTGCCAGAGGATGTGGTGGAGGCTGGTACAATTGCAACATTTAAAAGGCATCTGGATGGGTATATGAATAGGAAGGGTTTAGAGGGATATGGGCCGAGTGGTGACAGGTGGGACTAGATTGGGTTGGGATATCTGGTCGGCATGGACAGGTTGGACCGAAGGGTCTGCTTCCGTGCTGTACATCTCTATGACTCTATGCAGGGGGAAAGCTACACAGACATAGGGAGAACACAAAAACAGTCACCTCGGAGTGGAATTGAACCTGGATCCTTGAGGCAGCAGTGCTAAATACCGAGCCACCATGCTACCCAGGAGCAGGCCTCCATCTGGGTTGAGACCACGTGGGCAACTGGATTTGAAGAACTCTCGGGGTATGTTATATTTATACGTGGCTTGGTTTGATCGCAATTTTGGTCTCCACGTTACATAAAAGGATCTAGAGGGACTGGAGAAAATTGCTGGCATCCCACACATGTATAAAACAAACGGAGGCCACTCTGTCACTCGTCAAGTCCTGTCTGGAGACAAGCCAGCAAGTGACCACACTCAGTGCTTACCTTGTGTTGTACAATAAGCTCTTCACTGTTGGTGCTGGTTAAGAGCTTGTTCTCCTTTTCCAGTTGTAGTTTACATTCCTCCATCATCTCCACCAGCTTATTTCTGGCTGCTTCAATCTGGAGGCGGAGCAAGTGGTAGGGGGCTTCAGCCTGAAGGTCCTGAAATAATCCAAGCAGCATCGTGAAAATCAAAAGCCAAAGTTTGGAAAGGTATACTGGCGATCACTCGAGACCAGCTCTTCCTGTCACACCATGGGCTTGAGCCACCTCAGGCAGGCTTTACAAACGTCCGGTGGAATGCAATCCTGAGATTCCCACCCCTTGTCAGCGACTTTGATCCGTAGTGGAATAAGGGTCTCGGTTATCAGCCTGCTTCTGCTGCCCCAATCTTGCAAGTTCCAATCTGGGAGTGGGCTTTTCAGATCGTCCCTAATACCACAGAGTGGCACCTCAAGGCAGTGTGCTTTACCCCAGCTCAGAGGCGGGGCGGGGGCAAACCATGATTAGAAATGGGAAGCGTTTGAGAGTTAAGCTCAAAAGGGGTTGCCAACTTTGTGTGTCGTGTCGGAAGACTATGTGGTAAGGGCTTCGTTTTGAAAAGGTAAGTGACCATTAAATCAAACAGAATTGTGACACATACATTAGAATTCATCATCCCACTAGATAAAGTACTACTCTGCACCATACAACATTGGAATCAAAATCTGACCATGTAAATTACAGAGGAACCTCGATTATCCGGCATTCAATTATCCAAATTTTGGATTATCTGAACAAGATCGCAAGGTCCTGATGCTTGGTTAAACTGTGTTACCTGGCATTTGGTTATCCAAACAAAATACTCCCCACCCGTGTCGCTCAGGTAATCGAGGTTCCTCTGTATTGGCTCAGCCATTTGTTTGGCTGTTTCAAAGCTCCAACAGATGGCTCAGTTTCTGACTGACCTCAAAGGTTTTAATGTATTCGCCTCTAGATGCTTTGTTGACCAAGTTGATCAATGGGATATCATTATGAATGCTTGCCTGAATTCCAAACTTATTAATGGATTCTGACAGGGTCTATAGGCTTGGATCTAGTGGTAGATTTATGAACCATTAAAAGGATTATGTTTTGCAAGTAGATCATGTTGTACTGTTTGATTGCTTTAGCTGATTTATATAGTGGACAGAAATGAATCCTTGAGGGGACAAGGTGTCAATGATGGTTAGGGGGCCTCATATTCTGATTCAGAACCAGGCCAATGTCTCAGTACAAAAGGGTGGGCCATATGACCCTACCCTGTGCTCAAGGGGGTAAACACCACCAGTTGAGTGGCAGGATCATGCTATCAAGACATCTGACCCCTCCCCTGCTCCTGACAATTCCCAATTCCCGGATGAAAATCTAGCCCAAGGCCTCAGGATCTTAGTGCTGAGGGACGCCAACTTGTAGATCCATATTATTCTATATTGACAATGACAGTCAGCCTTGCTGTACATTGTATCCGTAAACTGAGGGATGCTGGGACTGAAACTCAGGGTTCCTTTAACATATAATACAAAAACCCCTTTAGACTTCAATCACTAACCTCATGCCCCCAACATTATTACCATGTTTACTGTGCAGAAACTCAGACAAAATGGGGTGGCACGGTGGCTCAGTGGTTAGCACTGCTACATCACAGCAGCCAGGACCCAGGTTTGGTTCCACCCTTGGGTGACTGCCTGTGTGGAGTTTTCATGTCCACCCTGTGTCTGCGTGGGTATCCCCCGGGTGCTCCAGTTTCCTCCTACAGTCCAAAGATGTGCATGTTAGGTGGATTGGCCCTGCTAAATTGCCCATAATGCCCAGGAATGTGCAGGTTAGGTGGACTGGCTATGCTAAATTGTCCATAATGCCCAGGGATATGCAGGTTAGGTGGATTGGTTATGGGAAATGCAGGGTTATGGGGTAGGGGATGTATCTGGGTGAGATGCTCTTCGGAGGGTCGGTGTGGACTCGATGGGCTGAATAGTCTACTTCCACACTGTAGAGATTCTATAAATAAAAGCCTAATCGAACATCAGTCTTTATTTTTGAGAGGGCCTGAGTCCAAAAGGGGGTGAAGGGGTGCTTCAGAATCTCCACGAGTTTTGAGAAGATTTGTGGCTCACGTTGAGGTTCTGGATGTAGGTTTGTTCGCTGAGCTGGAAGGTTCATTTCCAGACATTTCGTCACCCTACTAGGTAACATCTTCAGTGGGCCTCCGGGCAAAGCACTGTTCATGATTCCTGCTTTCTATTTATATGTTTGGGTTTCTTTGGGTTGATGATGTCATTTCCTGTGGTGATGTCATTTCCTGTTCCTTTTCTCAATCTATCAACAAACACACCGAGTTAGACCCCATCTAGCACCCCGTTAGAGTCTAACTCAGTGTGTTTGTTGATAGATTGAGAAAAAAAAACAGGAAATGACATCACCACAGGAAATGAAATCACCAACCCAAAGAAATCCAAACATATAAATAGAAAGCAGGAATCATGAACAGTGCTTCGACCAGAGGACCACTGAAAATGTTACCAAGTTGGGTGACGAAACGTCTGGAAATGAACCTTCCAGCTTAGCGAACAAACCTACATCCAGTTTCAGTATCTCGCTTCAACCCTTGGTCAGAGTCAATTTGAGCACAGTATTTAGTTCTGGACAAAGTTGGGTTGCGAGGTTTATGAAATTTAAAAGTATTTGATATCAGTTCCTGAGCCCTGGTGAGTCAGCCGTGATCTAAGTGAAGGAGGCCTGAGTGGCTAATTGAGCTTCCTGGTGTTCCTGATGTCTCCAGTCCCATTATCTATTCCCCCATCCCACAGTATTCCCGAGTTTCTGCAGCACTGACCTTCCACTGCTTGTGCAGACTGCGGACAGTATCCTGCAGGCCTTGCTGCTCCTGTTCAGGGAGGATGTCAGTCAGCTCATCGCAGGCCTTCAGAAAAGCATTCAATGTTCTCTGATCTAGCTGGCCAAAGAACTCCTGGGAGGAAGCAATTAGACCATGAATAAGATTAACCATCATCAACTAATGTATGTCTCAGCACTGTAAATCCACCTAATAAAAACTGAAAGAACTGCAGATACCGTAAATCAGAAACAGAAGTTGCTGGAAAAGCTTGGCAGATTTGGCAGCATCTGTGAAGAGAAATCAGAGTTAACGTTTCGGATTCAGTGACCTGTTCTGAGGGGGTGAACCTGAAACGTTAACTCTGATTTCTCTTCACAGATGCTGCCAGGCCTGCTGAGCTTTTCCAGCAACTTCTGTTTTCATTTGTGGTTGCCAATCCACCAACTGGCTCTCATATACTCTGCCCCAGAGGCTCTCAGCTTCATTCCTGAGGAAGGGCTCCTGCCCAAAACGTCGATTTTCCTGCTCCTCGGATGCTACCTGACCTGCTGTGCTTTTCCAGCACCGCTCTAATCTTGACTCTGATCTCCAGCATCTGCAGTCCTCACTTTTGCCTCATGTACTCTATGCCAAGCACAAATTTAATTCTCAATCAATTAATAGATTTACAGGATAAGTTTATTTCAGCAGAATACAGCATAACCTGGAGCAGATGGACTGCAGCAGGTGGAGAAGGGATGGACACAAAAATTGTCCCATATCCTGTGAAACATTTTTTTTTTAAAAAAACCTCTAATAGCTCTTCCTCAACGGCACCATGATTTTTCCCAGGGACCAAATTCCATCCCAGATCCATGCTGAGTAAACTGGTCATCACCAGGATGGGGTTACTTACAAAGTGCCCTCAGCAACCCTGGATAGGTTCTGTTATGAGTTCTGACAAAGGGTCACTGGACACGAAACGTTAACTCCTTTTCTCTCTCCACAGATGCTGCCACGCCTGCTGAGTTTCTCCAACACCTGCTGTTTTTGTTTGCGGTTACATTGGGATGGTTTGGGTTGATAGCTTCAGCCAGGGCTTTGGTGGGGGCACTGGGACTCATCCCAGCATCCCAGAGAGTAGGGTGAGACTTGTCAGTGAAGGACAGAATGAAAGAGAGAGTGTGAGAAAGAGAGTAAGGGGGACAAACAGAGAGAGACAAAGTTCGTGGGTGAGTGTTTGAGTGAATGAGTGAGACTGAATAGTGAATGGGTGTATGAGTGTGCATGTGTGTGTGTGAATGAGTGAGACTGAACTGGAGTGTGTGTTGTGTGTGTGTCGGTCTGTCTGTATGTCTATGAATAAGAATGCATATGTGTAACGGTGTGTGTGTGTGTCATCGTGTATGTGCGTAAAAGGATGTGAGTGTGTAAGAGTGTGGATATGTGTAAGAGAGTATTTGTGTAAGAGTGTATATGTGTAAGAATGTGTATATGTGTAAGTGTGTATACATGTAAGAGTGCATATGTGTAGAGTGCATGTGTGTAAGAGTGTGTATATATGTGTAAACGTGTATGGGTGTAAAGTGTATGTGTGTAAGAGCATTTACATTTAAAAATATACATGTGTAAGAGTGTGTGTAAGAATGTGTATATGTACCAGTGTGTGGGTGTAAAAGTGTATATGTGTAAGAATGTATGTGTGTGAGAATATGTGTGTAAGAGTGGACATGTGGAACAGTGTATGTGTGTCAGAATCTATGTGTGAAAGTGTGAGTGTGTGAGTGTGTGTGTGAGTGTGTGTGTGTATGTGAGTGTGTGGTGAGTTTGTGTGTGTGTGTGTGTATATGCGTGTGTACGTGCATGTGTGAGTGTGTGTATGTGTGTGTATGCGTGTGAGTGTGTGTGTATGTGAGTATGTGTGTGTGTGTGAGCGTGCATATGTGTGTGTGTATGTGTGTGAGTGTGTGTGTATGTGAGTGCGTGTGTGTTGTGTGTGTGTGTATGTATGTGTGTGTGAGTATGTATGTGTGAGTGTATATGTGTGTGTCAGTGTGAGTGTGTGTATGTGTGTGTGAGTATGTGTGTGAGTGTGAGTGTGTATGTGTGTGTGTGAGTGTGTGTATGTGTGTGTGTGTGAGAGAGTGTGCGTGTATGTGTGTGTGAGTTTGTGTGTGTGTGTGTGTGAATGTATGTGTGTGTGAGTGTGTCTGTGTGTGAGTTTGTGTGTGTGTGTGTGTGTGAATGTATGTGTGTGTGAGTGTGTCTGTGTGTGAGTGTGTGTGTGAGAGTGTGTGTGTATATGTGTGTGTGAGTGTGTGTGTATGTGTGTGTGAGTGTGTGTGTAAAACAGCAGATAAAAACAGGAGCAGGCTTTATGGGCCAGTTAAATTTTTACCATTTATTTTCAGGGATTTTATTGCTATTAGTATCTATATCTGGTTAATAGTTTTGACAACCAGTTTTAATGGTTGGTCAATTACAAGCTCCAACTAGTGTGAAAACGTCATCACAGCCTGCTCTCTCGTGAGCGAAAGATGGTTGGTAGTGATTTAACCTGAGAGTGACCACACCTCAGGCAAGGGGAGAGATTGAGGACGGTCCATAATGGCAACCTCAGCTGGAGTAGGAATAGACCCCATGCCGTTGTTATCACTGTGTAATACAAACAAGCTGTCCAGCCAACTGAGCTAACCAACTGCTTGCATGCAGCTCAGCTGGCATGAACTGAAAGCATTATCACTAGCTCTGTCACTAACAAGAGTTTGTAAGTCCTCTTCAGTTATTGATACTGTCTCCCTATGAGTTAATAACTGAGCTGAACCTGCTTTATGGGGTCAGATTAGCAACACACAGAAGAGGACCATAGGGGTAAATCTGTGCGATGTTGGTAAATTCTCTAATTTGGAATCTCTCCACATGGATTCTAATCCACAGACAGTAAACATGGATAATCCGCCCAAAAACCCAAAATATTAATGGTCCAGAAGTCGCAGGTTGGACATATGCAATGGGTTTCCGATGGGTGGCGCACCATCCCAATCAGAAAACACGCCCCTGTTCTAGGAAGCAAAATACTGTGAATCTGAAATATGAGCAGAAAAATGCTTGAAACATTTGTCAATCAGGCAACGTTACCCGGAACAAGAAAGCTCTTGCGAGGATATCAAATCAATGATTCACACAGAGTCATAGAGTCATACAGCAAAGAAACAGGTAACCAGCCCAACTAAACTAGTCCCACTAGCCTGCGCTTGGCCCATATCCCTCCAAACATTTCTTATTCATGGACCTATCCAACTGCCTTTTGAACGTTGTAACAATACCCGCATCCACCACTTCCTGTGGAAGTTCATTCCACACTCGGAGCACTCTGTGTAAAAAAGTCGCCCCTCATGTCCTTTTTAAATCTTCTCTCATTTTAAAAATATGTCCCCAGTCTTGAAATCCCCAACCCTGCCATTCCTCTTATCTATACCCCTCATGATTTTATAAACCTCTGTAAGGTCACCTCTCAACATCCTATGCTCCAGTGAAAAAAGTCCCAGCCAATCCATCCTGTCTTTATAACTCAAACCCTCCAATATCAACAATATCCTGATAAACCTCTTCCGAACCCTCTTCGGCTTAATAATATCCTCCCTATAACCAGAAAAGGCTTCACCAACATCCTGTACAACTTCAACCTGACATCCCAACTCCTATACTCAGTCCTACAGTGCTCTCCAGCTTCCACGTGCTCTAACCCCACATGAGGTTCTGGATCGGACTGCATAGCGACAGAGGTGTCTATCTTACAGCTCGGCCTCCTCAGAGGCTCCCCACTTCTCACCGTGTGCCTCGCCAAAAGCCGATCGGGGTTCCCCACTTCCGCCATGGCTGTCTGGGTCGATTGCAGGACCATTTCCAGATCCTTCCTGCAGTCTTCGAATCTCTTCAGCAGATTACTGTTTGTTTCCATACGCGTCCTCCACTCCGCTCCCTGCTTCACCAGTTCCTGTCGGATAACAGTGTGCAAGATGCAGGTTCATAACGAGAAACAGAGCTTGTTGCAAAGTCCTGTGGGCTGCTTCTGAAGTGTTGGATTGTGGGAAACATAGCAGCCAAATTGGGCACAGCTTGATCTCACTAACATCATCATGAGCATCATTTTCTGTTTTAGTTATGGACTGAGGGATAACTATTGGCCAGGATGTTGAGAAAGCTGCCTGACTCACATTCAATAATCATCGGATCTTACATATCATCCTGAAAACTATTGGTGGGAAAACTTTGGGATGTTCTGAGGTTGTGAGAAGACTCTGAATAATACAATCTCTTTCATTTGAAACATGAATGAAATAAATGAATTATGTATCGGTTGAGGGGTGAATGAGGCTGTAATTGTTCCCTTACCAATAACGCCAGGGATCTTCCACACCTACCTGAGGGGTAGAGAGGAACCTGGTTTATAACATTCAGCTGAATGCACATTTGTGACTATCTAATTCTCTTTCTTTCTTTAATCCTAACTCTTTGGATACGCATTTGGTCAGCTCCAAGTCTATCTTGGTGACTCAGTGTCGATGATGCTTGTGTGAAGTTTCCGGGGATGTTTTACTTTCCACTTTGCGGCATTACCTGCGCTATATAAAATCAGCTTGTTGTTGTAAACATCACAGTGGTCAGCCTTGCCTTTCTGTGTGACCTCTGAAACATTGAAACATCGAAATGAGGAGCAGGAGTAGGCCATTCGGCCCTTCGACCCTGCTCTGCCATTCAAGGCTGATCCTCTATTTCAATACCATATTCCCACTTTATGCCCATGCCCCTTGAAGCCCTCTGTGTGGGTCACACTCCGGCTGAATTTCCACATTGTTTCTCCTATCTTACAGCCTCACAGCCTGCCACACAAATCCAGGAAAGATAGCCTAAATGGTGTTGGCCATTTCTCTTGAGTTTTTACAAATTCTTCCCCTCAGAGTTAGGCAGCTGGACTTCCACAGAAGCTTGTGGGAATCAATGGCTGAACTAGGGATCATGTGGAGTTGTAGATAATGCAGAAGGATGTTGTAGATAACAGAGGGACATAGATAAGCTGCAGGGCTGGGCTGAGAGGTGGCAAATGGAGTTTAATGTGGACAAGTGTGAGGTCATTCACTTTGGAAGGGGCAACAGGAATAAAGAGTACTGGGTTAATGGTAAGTTCTTGGTAGTGTAGATGAGCAGAGAGATCTCGGTGTTCATATACATAGATCCCTGCAAGTTGCCACCCAAGTTCACCGGGTTATAAAGAAGGCACACAACGTGTTAGCTTTTATTAGTAGAGGGATCGAGTTTCATAAGATCATGTTGCAGCTGTACAAAACTCTGGGGTGGCTGCACTTGGAGTATTGCTTATAGTTCTGGTTACCACATTATAGGAGGGATGTGGAAGCTTTGGAAAGAGTTCAGAGGAGATTTACTAGGATGTCGCCTGCTCTGTAGGGAAGGTCTTATGAGGAAAGGCTGAGGAACTTGCGGCTGTTTTCATTAGAGAGAAGAAGGTTGAGAGGTGACTAAATCGAGACATAGAAGATAATCAGAGGGTTAGATGGGATCGACAGTGAGAGCCTTTTTCCTTGGATAGTGATGGCTAGCATGAGGGGACACAGCTTTAAATTGAGGAGTGATAGATATAGGACAAATGTCAGAGGTAGTTTCTTTGTTCAGAGAGTATTAGGGACATGGAACACACTGCCTGCAACAGTAGTCGACTCACCAACCTTAAGGCATTTAAATGGTCACTAGATAGTTATATGGACGAAAATGAAACAGAATAGGTTAGACAGGCTTCAGATTGGTTTCACAGGTAGGCGTAGCATTGAGGGCCGAAGGGCCTGTACTGCACTGTGTTATGAAGATGTGGGTGTACTTTAAGAGAGTTAAAAGTAGCAGAACTACCGGACATAGCACCCAAGTGTTCTCAATAAGGTAACAATGTAACACTTGGTCGAACAATTTGATTAGCTCATTGTTTGGAGACAAAAACAAAGTTAAATTTGGCCAATCAGTTTCAATTCTACCCCGAAAAATATCAAGCTCCAATCCAGTTTGAATTGAGTATACTGACAATCTTAAAAGCCAATGACACAATCCGATGCTTTGAGGGTAAAAGACCAGAGAAAATTGAACAGTTGAGAGGAGATCTGCCAAACCCTGCAAGTAAACAGACTGCTTGAAAAATAGCTGTCCTAAAAGTACCTTTTCGATCAGTAATCTGTGACACAGAAATTCCGAAGAAGAAGAAAAGAAGACACAGAAAGATTGGAATAGAAGAACGAAAGCTGCCTGGTTTGGAGATAAGAAGGGTGGCTTTGTAAATCTGAACTGGGAGTTTTATCGGACTAGTATTATTGAAGGAAAGTTCAAAGATAGGTTAGAGGAAGAAATTGTAAATAGTGGTTAGTTAATTATTCTCTGTTATACTTTAAGAAATAAAGTTGTTAATTTTTACTTTAAATAGTTCTTGGCCACTCGGAGTTTTACAGATTACTGCATGGAACAAATCTTTTCTGTATTGCTGGTTTTAAATTAAGCAGGAGGGTTTACCCCATATCATAACAGCTGTAATGTTCTATGTTCTACTGAAATATTTAAGAACAATAAGTGATGGAAGGAAATGTGGAGCATAGGGACATGGGAAAGTGGGATTAGGATAGTGTGCCTATGAAGGATGGACTAGAGACAAGCCAGACGTGCTGTAATTTCTGTATAATTCACTGAACCCTCACACTTGATATGCAGCATCTACCTTTACTGCTCACTGGCAACTGGGTTCACCTCTGTGATAGGTTTTACTACACTGATAAGAATCCCCACTTTCTCTCTGTGTCTGTGAGGCCAGGTGACACAAATTAACATCTGCAAGGGTGATAGGGCCCTCCTGTGGTGCAGTGGTAGTGTCCCTACCCCTGAACCAGGCAGCCTCGGTTCAAGTTCCATGTGCTCCAAAGGTGCACAAAAACATCTCTGAACAAGTTGAATGAGAAAAATAGGCTCAATAATAAAACAAAGCTCCCTGTGTTGAGAGTAGTCTTACCATCACTCTCAGTGGATGAAGCTCTATGCCAGAGATAAATGCTAATTGATTAAAATAGCTGCCTTAAATTATAAACCTTACACAGGTAAAGAATGTATTTTTTCTAGGCTGATACTTGAGCTGGAATTTTATATTAGGTATATCAAGGAGGACAACCATTTCATAAGCCGTAGTGTCGCAACCCAATCCCAGATGTAATGTCCTTGAAATGAGTTCTAGCCTACCTGGTCTACTGTAGATAAGGTTAGATAGTAGATAAAGATACCTGCACAGTTCATTTCAGCCTGCCCATTTTAATTGATAATTTCTTCTGAATCAAGTATTAGCAGCTAAAATTAATCAATTTAAAACAGTCACTAAGAGAGAGGCTAGGGATCATTTTGACACTTCGCTGGTGCACAATATGGCTTCCACCTCAATATGGCTTCCACCTGGGAGCATTTGACAGAAAGAGCATTGTGCCTGTGATGGAAAATTTGGGAAATGTATTCTGGCAGAGAAAGACACAACGCTATGGTGAAAACGCAAGGGAGAGAGTTCACTTTTAAATTGATACAAGGATCTGGGGAGAGATTGGGGCAGTGGGGTTAATTTTAGATTGATACAGGGCTATGGGGAGAGATTAGGGCAGTGGGATTAGTTTGAGATTGGTACAGGGCTACAGGGAGAGATTGGGGCAGTGGGGTTAGTTTGAGATTGGTACAGGGCTACAGGGAGAGATTGGGGCAGTGGGGTTAGTTTTAGATTGATTCAGAGTTATGGGGAGAGATTGGAGCTGTGGGATTAGTTTTAGATTGGTACAGGGCTACGGGGAGACATTGGGGCAGTGGGGTTAGTTTTAGATTGACTCGGGGCTGTGGGATTAGTTTGAGATTGGTACAGGGCTACAGGGAGAGATTGGGGCAGTGGGGTTAGTTTTAGATTGACTCAGAGCTCTGGGGAGAGATTGGGGCTGTGGGATTAGTTTGAGATTGGTACAGGGCTACAGGGAGAGATTGGGGCAGTGGGGTTAGTTTTAGATTGACTCAGGGCTGTGGGGAGAGTTTGGGGCTGTGGGATTAGTTTGAGATTGGTACAGGGCTACGGGGAGACATTGAGGCAGTGGGGTTAGTTTTAGATTGACTCGGGGCTGTGGGGAGAGTTTGGGGCTGTGGGATTAGTTTGAGATTGGTACAGGGCTACAGGGAGAGATTGGGGCAGTGGGGTTAGTTTTAGATTGACTCAGAGCTATGGAGAGAGATTGGGGCAGTGGGATTAGTTTGAGATTGGTACAGGGCTACGGGGAGACATTGGGGCAGTGGGGTTAGTTTTAGATTGACTCAGAGCTCTGGGGAGAGATTGGAGCTGTGGGATTAGTTTCAGATTGGTACAGGGCTACGGGGAGGGATTGGGGCAGTGTAATTAGTTTGAGATTGGTACAGGGCTACGGGGAGGGATTGGGGCAGTGGGGTTAGTTCTAGATTGACTCAGAGCTATGGGGAGAGATTGGGGCTGTGGGATTAGTTTGAGATTGGTACAGGGCTACGGGGAGACATTGGGGCAGTGGGGTTAGTTTTAGATTGACTCAGGGCTGTGGGGAGAGTTTGGGGCTGTGGGATTAGTTTGAGATTGGTACAGGGCTATGGGGAGAGTTTGGGGCTGTGGGACTAATTTGGTTGCTTGAACAAAGCTGACACAGAGACAATGGAACACATGGCCTCTGAGCTATAAATGTGCTCTGATTCCAAACTTGCAAGCATTCCCATTCACAGTGAGTAACACTGAGTAAACACTTGCTTCTCTGTCCAATGGGTTTAGGGTTCCAGTTGGAGAGCAGTGTAAATGAAGGCTTGAAGACCGGTTAAGTTCGCAGTAATGGAGAGTCACCTGGAATGCTGCCTGAATATGAAGGATTTTCTTCTGAAGAATGGAGAAATCCAAGTGCCGCAGGACTTTGCTGTCACTCAGCAGGCTCTGAACGACCTGCATGTTCCTCTCTGCCGCAATCGCTGCTTGTTTGCAATCCTCCTGGCAATCTGCCAATTCCTGTATTGGGGGAAAAGGAGCAAGGGTTTTAGTACCAAGACACCATCATCAAACCCTGCTGCCCTCCGGTGGGATTGGCACCTACCTGGTGTCTGGCCTTGAAACCGGCTACGGAGTGACCCTCAGCTTCCCCCGGGGAGGTAATTTGATTGGCATGATTCAATGACTCAAAGAAAGCTGTGATCTCCTTCTCCAGCTCATCTAGGGGACTCAGCAACTGCTGAGCTTCCAGGAGCAAACACTGACAGCGCTCCCGAACCTATACAATAGAGAAGGGCAGACATTAACATCAGACAGTGAGACACACACCGAGTGTGACTTATTCAACATCAAGTCACTTTCTCAACATTTGTATTGGAACAGACATTTTCAATACCAACCTCTTAAAAGCTTGATTTGGAGTTTTAACCACTGAGGGAGTGCTGCACCATCTAGGGGTCAGTACTGAGGGAGTGCTGCACTGTCATCAGGTCAGTACTGAGGGAGTGCTGCACTGTCGTCGGGTCAGTACTGAGGGAGTGCTACACTGTCGTCGGGTCAGTACTGAGGGAGTGCTGCACTGTCGTCGGGTCAGTACTGAGGGAGCGCTGCACTATCAGAGGATCAGTACTGAGGGAGTACTGCACTATCAGAGAGTCAGTACTGAGGGAGTGCTGCACTATCAGAGGGTCAGTACTGAGGGAGTGCTGCACTGTTGGAGGGTCAGTACTGAGGGAGTGCTGCACTATCAGAGGATCAGTACTGAGGGAGTGCTGCACTATCAGAGAGTCAGTACTGAGGGAGTGCTGCACTATCAGAGGGTCAGTACTGAGGGAGTGCTGCACTGTCGGAGGGTCAGTACTGAGGGTGTGCTGCACTGTCACAGGGTTAGTACTGAGGGAGCGCTCCATTGTCAGAGGGTCAGTACTGACGGAGTGCTGCACTGTCAGAGGGTCAGTACTGAGGGAGTGCTGCACTGTCAGAGGGTCAGTACTGAGGGAGTGCTGCACTATCAGAGGGTCAGTACTGAGGGAGTGCTGCACTGTCACAGGGTCAGTACTGACAGAGTGCCGCACTGTCAGAAGGTTAGTAGTGAGGGAGTGCAACACTGTCGGAGAGTCAGTTCTGTGGGAGTGCCGCACTGTCGGAGAGTCGATACTGAGGGAGCACTGCACTGTTGGAGAGTCGATACTGAGGGAGTGCTGCACTGTCGGAGAGTCGGTACTGAGGGAGTTTGCAATGTCACAGAGACAGCATTGAGTGAGTGCTGCACTATTGGAAGGTCAGTACTGAGTGAGTGCTGCACTGTTGGAGGATCAGTACTGAGGGAATGCTGCACTGTCAGAGGGTCAGAACTGAGGGAGTGCTGCACTGTCAGAGGGTCAGTACTGAGGGAGTTCTGCACTGTCAGAGGGTCAGTACTGAGGGAGTGCTGCACTGTCAGAGGGTCAGTACTGAGGGAGTGCTGCACTATCAGAGGGTCAGTACTTAGGGAGTGCTGCACTGTCGGAGGGTCAGTACTGAGGGTGTGCTGCACTGTCAGAGGGTCAGTACTGACAGAGTGCCGCACTGTCAGAAGGTTAGTAGTGAGAGAGTGCAACACTGTCGGAGAGTCAGTTCTGTGGGAGTGCCGCACTGTCGGAGAGTCGATACTGAGGGAGTGCTGCACTGTTGGATGGTCAGTACTGAGGGAGCGCTCCATTGTCAGAGGGTCAGAACTAATGGAGTGCTGCACTATCAGAGGGTCAGTACTAAGGAAGTGCTGCACTGTCAGAGGGTCAGGACTAATGGAGTGCTGCACTATCAGAGGGTCAGTACTGAGGGAGTGCTGCACTGTCGAAGGGACAGTACTGAGGGAGTGCTGCACTGTCACAGAGTCAGTACTGAGGGTGTGCTGCACTGTCACAGAGTCAGTACTGACAGAGTACCGCACTGTCAGAAGGTTAGTAGTGAGGGAGTGCAACACTGTCGGAGAGTCAGTTCTGTGGGAGTGCCGCACTGTTGAAGAGTCGATACTGAGGGAGTGCTGCACTGTCGGAGGGTCAGTACTGAGGGAGTGCTGCACTGTCACAGGGTCAGTACTGAGGGAGTGCTGCACTGTCGGAGAGTCGGTACTGAGGGAGTGTTGCAATGTCACAGGGACAGTATTGAGTGAGTGCTGCACTGTTGGAAGGTCAGTACTGAGTGAGTGCTGCACTGTTGCAGGTTCAGTACTGAGGGAGTGTCGCACTGTCAGAGAGTCAGTACTGAGGGAGTGCTGCACTGTCAAAGGGTCAGTACTGAGGGAGTAATGCACTGTTGGAGGGTTAGTACTGAGGGAGTGCTGCACTGTCAAAGGGTCAGCACTGAGGGAGTGCTGCACTGTCAAAGGGTCAGTACTGAGGGAGTGTTGCACTGTCAAAGGGTCAGTACTGAGGGAGTGCTGCACTGTTGGATGGTTAGTACTGAGGAAGCATTGCACTGGTAAAAGTGTTGTATCTCAGGTGAGAATACAAAGGGTATATAATCCCTTTATCCAGGTGGAAGATTAAGACCCTATTGTACTGTTAGAGGAAGCCATTCTCCTAGAATTGTGGCCTACATTTATCCCTCATCCAAACACAGAGAACCATCTCACTTTTCATTTGTGGGAACTGGATCCTGTGTGGCCCTGCTTGAGACAATATGATGTGAAGACAATAAGCTACATCAGAACAAATGCTTATTCACCCCTGGGGGTGGGGAATGAGTTTCACCATTTAACACCATCTGGATAGGTACAAAAGCAAATCAAAGAAAGATTTTTAAATTATGCAGATTAAACTTTTCAAGAGGGGGCAATGGAAAACTACAAAAGTGAAAAAACAGAACAAAAAGTCACAATTGCAGTTTAAAATACCTTTAACCGTGAGGGTAAACCCACCTCCTGAGAAGGGGTGGGGCATTGGAGACGAGGGGACAACTCTGTGGAACAGGGTTTTAGAACAAGGTTCCTTCTGACTGGAATTCCCTGGGGGATGTGGGACTGGTGAATGTATCCATTATTGAATAATGTCGAACTGTCGAACTTGTATGATATGACTGACGATAAAGCTCAATTCTCTCAGTCTCACATCCCTTTCTGTAGGGAGCTCAGAGTGACTGAGAAGGTACAGGGCTAGGACAGTTTAATACTGTTCTGTTTATCATTCGCTGTCTCCGCAAAACTCTTCAGCTTGTCCACTTCATCCCCCTGCGAGTACTGCCTGAGGCAGAGAACCTGGCATGGACCACTCTACAGGTCGTTCTGTTATAATGCGACAGTTCTGTTTTCCTGCGGCCCCAGTACTATTGAAAATCACGACTACGGAAAACCGTGACAGAAAATCGCACTGCAGAGAATCGTTAAGAAAAAAAATCACTTCAGTAGAAAGGTTGCACTATCCAAACAACGTCCACAATTCGTCAATTGTGTTCCAGCCAATTTGCGCTGACGAAACGCACGTTACAGCAGAACGGCCTGTACTCGCACTGGACAAAATGAACCACGGTGCTCAGAATGGTTCACCCTGGTCAGGTGGACACATGATTCATCGGACACCCATTGACCATCGCTGACCAGAAGGCCACACTGGTCAGATTGAGCACACAATTGGTCTTCTTCAGACTGGTCTAACTGTTTCACTCCTACCCTGAGGCACATGTTAATTGCTGAGTCCTGATTAAAACTCTCCCATTTACTCAGAACTCTGAGCTTCCCTCATTCTGAGGCTGATCCTTACTTTTATCAGCTGATCCTTAATGGTGGACATCGTGGACAGCATCTGTGTTACTTCATCCTGCGGGGTGTCCTTTGTTAACTGCTGAGCTGTCTTGGAAACCAGTTTGTACTGAGCTTCCATTATTGGCACCTTTTGTTTTATAACCTGCACAGGACACCAGAAAAACAAACATCAGCTCGTAACAATCGTACATCCAGCAACCAGCACTTTAAAACTAACGTCAAGGAAGAAAGACCTTTTAGAGACACCTGCCTTTATACATCAATGGATCAAAGTGGCTCCATTTACTGTGCAATTCAGGTAAACAGTGTTAGCACTACTTGTGATTTAATTTCAATTTACTCACAGGGTGAGGGCATCACTGGCGAGGCTAGTATTTATGACCCATTCCTAATTGCCCAGAGGGCAGTTAGGAGTCAACCACATTGCTATGTGTCTGGAATCACATGTAGGCCCGACCAGGTAAGGATGGCAGATTTCTTTCCCAAAAGAATATTAGTTAACCGGATGGGCTTTTCCAGCAATTGACAATGGCTTCATGATCAGCATTAGATCCTTAATTCCAGATTCCTTATTGAATTCAAATTCTGCCACATGCAATGGCAGGATTTGAATCTGGGTCCCCAGAACATTAGCAGAGCTTCTGGATTAATAGACTAGCAATAGTATCACTAGGCCACCACCTCCCGATAATATATTCAAACCCATTCATCAATGATAAATAAAAATCACAAGGTCTTTCAAGACCTGCACCAAACAGGCATACAGTCTGCCAACATTGGCTTTTTCTGAATCTGTTTTCTGTCCATCTTGGGTGTTAGTTTTATGACTACTCACATCCCCACTGCACGTACACATGCAAATGCAATGAGACATTTGTAAATGTGCACGTAGTACAAGTACTCAAAGACACACATGCACAATGCAGTGATTGTAACGAGGTCAGCCAGCTGGCTCGCATTGGATATGAGTTCCCTGACTGGGGCTGTTGGCCTGGTCCAATCTGGGAGCACTGGCTGACAGATTAAAAAGGGGAGTGGTTAGGTCCGACTGCCTGCCCCTCTTCCATGGTTACGTTAGAGCCCGGGTGTCCTTGGAGAAGGAGCACGCGGTGTCCACCAATACCCTGGAGTTGTTCAGGGAGAGGTGGGTGCCGCAGGGAGTGGAGTGCATTATTTCCCCCTCCAACTCTATTTTGATTTAATCCCTGCCCTCCCCTTCACTGTTTGATCACACAGCACTGCCCTTTGATGTGAAGGGCACTGCTTGTCACTGGCCACTCGGGTGTTTTCCAATCTTCCTGGTGGTGGAAATTGAATAAAGATTTGTGCACCTTGTGTCTTTCACTGTGTCTCACACCTGCACACACACAACATGGGTGCTGGGGAAAAAATAAAAAGGGGAGTGTCAGAGATGCTGACACTGTGATAGCTGGCTCTGAATGAGGCCGTATTAAAGTTTGTGTGTGAGTAAGTGGAGACTTGGTGACAGGATACCAGCCTCTATGGGGAGTTATTTCACAGGCACACATTCTTCAAATATGTCAGTCAAGGAGAGAAACATTTCACATGTGGGTCTCTTTGCTATTTTGCTTTTAAGGAATATTCCTGCTGAATCTCTCCTTATGTGCTATTTACTTGAAATTTTTACCTCAATATTCTGGATGCAACCGTCCACACGAAATAAAATTGCATCTAACAGTTACTTCAGAATATATACTCAACAGCTTGACTCCACCCAGGGCAATGCAGCTCACTTGATCAGCACCACAGCCATAAACATCCACCCCCTCCACCACCAACACTCAGTAGTAGCAGTGTGTACCACGTACCAGATGTACTGCAGAAACTCACCAAGGTTCCTTCCACAGCACCTTCCACTTCGACATAGAAAGACAAGGGCAGCAGGTAGATGGGAACACCAGTAATTACAAGCTCCCCTCCATAATGCTCACCATCCTGACTTGAAAATATACCGCTGCTCTTCAGTGTCACTGGAAATGCCCCCTGTAATGGCGTTGTGGATCTACCTAAAGCACATAGACTGCAGAGGTTCAAGAAGGCAGCTCACCAACACCTTCACAAGGGCAACTAGGGACAGGCAATAAATGCTGGGCCCAGCCAGCGATGCCCACGTTGTCTGAATGAATTATAAAAAAGTTGTTTCTCTTTCTCCGTCTCTCTAACTCTTACTTCAATTGGTCACAACAAATGTCAATCATCCACTCTCACCTGAAAGTGCTCCTGGGTTAGATTTCCAGCAGGGGTTGGGTATTAAGCTGACATTGCGGAGCATGCCAACTGCAATCCAGTGTTATACCCAGGTGCCACGTCTGCCCCACACGTACGTACCTCCATATCTTGCACGTAAGTCTTGATATTGAGAAAAGACACATCGACTGGTGAGTTCTGTTTCTCATTCGCTGTCTCCACGAAACTCTTCAGAGCCGATACTCCGTCCAGATACTCCTTCTTCAGCTTGTCCACTTCATCCGCCCGGGCGTACTGCAACGGGGACATGACACAGTTAGCTCAGAGGTTGGAAGGCAATCATACCCTCCACTAATAGAGTTGGGAAGAGTATCACCCCCTAACCCAGCTGGCTCCAAGCTTACTTCACAATACAACCCCATTCATCTCCAAATACCCAGAAATAATGTTTCTGTCTCCTCCTTATACTTCAATACAAGCTGCTGGAAGACACAGGTTCCACACAGGAAATTTGCGTCCCTTAGTCGTGGGGGCAAGAACCAGGAGAGACAGACTCAAAATAAGGGTCAGGTTGATTGGCGATAAGGAGGAATTTGTTCATTCAGAGGCCGGTGAGTCTTTGGAAATATAAACAGAAAATTCAGCAGGTCTGGCAGCGTCTGCCGAGAGAAACCAGAGTTAACGTTCTGAGGAAGGGTCACTGGACCCAGACGTTAATTCGGATTTCTCTCCACAGATGCTGCCGGACCTGCTGAGCTTTTCCAGCAATTTCTGATTTCGTTTCTGATTTACAGCATCCGCAATTCTTTCAGGTTTTACTTGGTAAATCTTTGGAGTTTTCTACGCTCGAGTGTCGGGAGAGCTCAATCATTGACTACGTTCCAGACAAGGATTGATAGATTTTGCGAGACTGAACCTATCAAGGGATAGTGTTGGAAAATGACACTGAGATAGAAAACCAGACATGATCTAATTGAAGGGTGGAGCAGGTTTGAGGGGCTGAATGGCCTCTTCCTGGAGCTATTTCCTGGAAGATATTTTCCTAATCAATCTGGTCAGAGATGTTACAATGCCTCTGAAGCAGGGGGACTTGATCCAGAAGCTCCTGCTTCAGAGGTAGGGACATTACCACTGCACCATAAGAGCCCTTCATACAATAGCTATCCTTGAATAGTGGTGACCATGAATTGGTTCCCTCTAAAGTGTTCTGATTAAACAGCAACATCTCATCACTTCTCAAAGTTCCACTTAGTATCACAGAATCCCTGCAGTGTGGAAAGAGACAACTTGACCCATCAAGTCTGCACTAACTCTCTGAAGGGTACTCACCCTAACTCTATATCCCCGGATACTCCCATGGCTAACCCACCTAACCTACACATTCCTGGGCACTATGGGGCAATACAGCATGGCCAATCCACCTTAACCTACACATCCCTGGACATTATGGGGCAATATAGCATGGCCAATCCACCTGACCTGCACATCTTTGGACTGTGGGAGGAAACCGGAGCACCCGGAGGAAACCCACGCAGACACGGGGAGAATGTGCAAACTCCACCCAGTCAGTCACCCGAGGCTGGAATCGAACCCGGGTCCCTGTGGCTGTGAGGCAATAGCACTAACCACTGAGCTATCCTCTGGGACAGTGGGATGGAGATGATAAAAAGGTTCCTCTCCTGAAAATTGTCAAATTTGTTGTAAAAATCCGAGAAATCCTTATGCTAATAGGATGAATATCCAGCAATGTCTCCTTGGACATGAGCACACAGGTGACTCCTGTCCAACCGCAGAAGCTTGGTTTTTAATGCAACCTGAAGTGACCTCGCAAACCACTCCACTGATGCAAGAACGAGGATTAGTGTCATCTTCAAAAGGCATCAGATGATTCAGAATAATTACTGGCCACAAACAGCATAATGGTGGCCGCTCCCACTCTTTGAATAGCCCTGAACACAGAGCCCTTCCAAGCTGCGAGTTGTCCCTTTCTCCCGTGTCATCCAGCACTGCTGGCCTCTGGGATTTTCCAATTCTAAAAGGAGGCGAAATTGGACCTGGATCGACCTACATGTTTCACTTTGACGAAGAGCTCCCTCCAACGCCCGTTCAGTAACAGCAGCTGCTGTTTGAGATCTCGGGAGACTGATTCGTCGCATGTCTCGATGAGGAAATTCCCAGCATCATTCATGACGGAGTGCTGTTGGATCCAGTGAGGGAGGTGTCGGAAGAAGTCCTTCAAACACAAACGTATAAATAACGAATGTTAAATACGAGTGATTGGTGCAACAGCCCAAAATGATGTCCCCTTCACAGAGGACATTGGGAGGCAACAGGCGCATCAACTTTTTTCTTTCGAATCCCTACAGTAGGGAAACAGGCCCTTCGGCCCAACAAGTCCACACTGACCCTCCAAAGAGTACACCACCCAGACCCATTCCCCAACCCTATTACTCTACATTTACCCCCAACTAATGCACCCAACCTACACACCCCTGAACACTATAGGCAATTTAGTATGACCAATTCACCAAACCTGCACATCTTTGGTTCATGGGAGGAAACTAGAGCACCCAAAAGATGCTTATTATTCTATTATTCCTTGTCCCTCAGTACACCTAGAGGAAATCCACACAGACAGGAGGAAAAAAGTGCAAACTCCACACACAGTGGTCCAAGGCTGGAACTGAACCCAAGTCCCTGCTGCTGTGAGGCAGCAGTGCTAAGCACTGATCCACTGTGATGCACACAACCTGCTTAAAGTGAAGTCTTGGGTGTTGTGACTTTAAGTCAGAAGGATATGCTCCAGTGCTCAAGCCAATGGCCTCACTGAGGAAGAGATGGACATTAAGGGATTCCGTCCTCCTGAAGAAAATGCATTGAAACCCTGGCGATATGACGTCAAACAGCCCGAGTGAAAAAAAACCAATACTTCAACATTCAACCTTCAACCTTCAACCGCTACCAAAGGCAAGTTAATGTTGACATTCAACAAACCATCATTAATGGGATCTTGCTTTGCATGTAATGGTTATCATATCTGCTTGCAGAATGACAATGGTTTCACTCCAAAGTCACTAATCTGAAGAGGTGGTTGTGAGTGGTCCGCAACTTAAAACACATTTGGGCTCTTTAATCCAGGGCTGAATACCTGTGATAGTCACAGTCAGCAAGTCAGGCACAGACTGTGCTGAAAACTGCATTTACTTTTCAAAGCTAAGTTACGGTACAGGTTTCCAATTGATGCTATTTGTAGAATCACAACTGTAAAATCTCCCATGAACCTTCTTTGTGGAATGGAACTGTCTATTATTTTCTGAAAGGAACATTCCTTTGAATGTTCAGGAGTGGTAACATACTGTGACACATGGGGCTGCAAGTAAGTTTGTAATTAAAAACAACCAGTTTTAACAACAGAAATACTCCTGCCACCGAGTAATCTGATTTTAATTCAATAAAAATAGCTTCATAAAAAGCATTTATTACCTGAAGAAATTAAATGTTAAGTATACTTATTAAAATAACTTTTAAAAGTTAAAAATGTAATGTTTAAAAACTTGTGTAAAATGCCTACTGGGTGTCCCTGCATCCAAAAATATGTTTAAGTTAAAGAGACTTCTTGTACGTTTACAGTGGAGCACAAATGCCAGAAACTCAGGATGCTAACTGATTCAATCTGATGTGTGGTCAGTTCTCCAGACAGTCTTTTGAAATCAATGGTAAAAATTGCAGAAACTTGATATACAGTGAGTGTGATTTGTGCTTGAAATATCCTGTTCGTTCATGGTGATTTTGGGATCACGACAAGTTCACTGTCCAGATTAAGCTCTTAATTTCCACATACAGCTTGCTCTGCTAAGTTGCGCATTTTGTTCACACAAGTTCGTACGAACACGATTGCCGAATTGGGGATACTGCTTCTAAAGTGCACGTGTATTGGTTACAAGGCGATTGCAGTCCCATTAGTTTCAATGGTGCTGCTATTGTTCCATTTTCGTATGACACAGGATCACACCAGAACGGAAATGCCATGTCACAGCAGAACTGACTGTAGAAGCATTTGAACCAAAATATGCAGTAAATTCTGATTTGCCTCACTCCCACTGCTCCTGGATTCCTCCCAGATGCTAAACCCATCTCAAGTCCTCACACTCCAGGATGATATCAATCTGTGTCAGCATCATGTGATATTCACAAGGGGGTTAATTCTATACTCATTGATGTTTCAATTCATACAAGCCTGCTGTTAACCAACAGAAGCTCACTATTATCGGATGTCAGTTCAGTCTCACCCCATACCAGCTCACCACTTCCCTATTATCCAACTGTTTTTTTTTAAATTCATTCTCGGGATCAGGGTGATCCCTGGCTAGACCCATCAGGCAGTTAAGAGTCAACCCCATCGCTGTGGGTCTGGAGTCACATGTAAGCCAGACCAGGTAAGGATGGCACTTTCCTCCCCGAGAGGGCATTAGTGAACCAGATGGGTTTTGCACCCCCCCCACAAACATAGTCACCATTAGAATCTTCGTTCCATTTTTTATAACACCTCATAGAGTCATACAGCACAGAAACGGACCCTTCATTCCAACTTATCCATGGCGACCAGATATCCTAACCTAAGCTAACTTGGCCCATGTCCCTCTAAACCCTTCCTATTCATATCCCCATCCAGATGCCCTTTAAATGCTGTAATTATACCAGCCTCCACCACTTCCTCTGGAGGCTCATTCCATACTCCAAACACTTAGTGGGGTTTGAACCTGGGTCCCCAGAGCATTAACCGAGTTTCTGGACTAATAGTCGAGTGATAATACCAGTAGGCCACTGTCTCCCCACTGATCACAATCCTGCATTTGCACCGGATTAGCCTGACATCAATGTATTGTCACCACTGCCTGCTATCACTCACCTATTGCCCCTTTTTTTTTTTTAGATTACTTACAGTGTGGAAACAGGCCCTTCGGCCCAACAAATCCACACCGACCCGCCGAATCGCACCCACCCAGACCCATTCCCCTACATTTACCCCTGCACCTAACACTACAGGCAATTTAGCGTGGCCAATTCACCTAACCTGCACATTTTTGGAGTGTGGGAGGAAACCGGAGCACCCGGAGGAAACCCACGCAGACACGGGGAGAATGTGCAAACTCCACACAGTCGGTCGCCTGAGGCGGGAATTGAACCCGGGTCTCTGGAGCTGTGAGGCAGCAGTGCTAACCACTGTGCCACCGTGCCGCCCACTTTTCCAGCTCACTGTTACCCAGTGCCTGCTCACTGCTTCTCCTGTACCCCTTCACTTTGTCATTACGCTGATGGTTCAGTTGTCTTTAAAAAGAGAAGGGAGAAGACTCCCATTGTACAGGTTTTACCTTCTTGACGAGTTCTGGCTGATTCAGCATTTTCTCGCCGTCTTCCAGCCAGGCCTGGAGAGTTGCCACTGTGCTGCTGTACCTGTCCCAGTTGGTGACCACCTCCTCCAGCATGCTCCTCACACTGCGCACCTCCACTGACAGATTGCGCCACTGCACCGTCGAGTCGCTCAGGAACTTGCTGACGGTCTCTTTCTCTTCAGCTGCAGGGGACAAGACGAGACAGGGTGAGATCCTCGAGTACAGCGGGTAGAGGATGCGGGCAAAGATGCCAGCCCCCGGCGCCCAGAGGTAGCGGTTACCTGAGTTTTCGACTTTCAGGTAAGCATCGGCCGCGTGCTTCAGAGACTGGAAGGTGACCTCATAGTGTCCAAAGAACTTGTTGCCTTCCACAAATGACTGCAGAGAAAGATCAAAGCTGTCAACGGGGGATTTGGGAGTCTTTTACACTGAAAAACTAATAAGCTAACTTTGAAAAAAACAATGGACTGATTCGAGAGTGATGTGCTGGAAAAGCACAGCAGGCCGGGTAGCATTTGAGGAGCAGGAGAATCGACATTTTGGGCATAAGCCCTTCATCAGGAATGAGGATCAACTGCGCCCAACAGACTGATGCCGACAAGTCAAGAGGGAATTGTAAAGGGGAGGAACTGAAGTCATGCAGAATCTCAGTGACATTTTCCAGATTTCCACACCCTGTTTTTCCTTTGTAAACAACAGCTTCCTGATACTACCCCAGAATGGTCTGGTTCTAAGATTAAGGGAATGCTCTTCTGCTGAACGATTGCCTTCCATTCTGGTCAGCACATGACGGGGTCGATGTGGAAGCTCTGGAGAGGGTGCGGAAGAGGTTTACCAGGATGCTGCCTGGATTAGAGGCTACAAGCTGTCAGGAGAGGCTGGATAGACTGGGGTTGTTTTCTCTGGCGTGGCGGAGGCTGAGGGAAGGCTTGATAGAATTCCATAAAATAATGAGATGCATAGATAGGATTGACAGTCCGAATCTTTCTTCCCCAGAGTTGAAATATCTCATACTCAGGGGCACACAATAAAGGTGAGAGGGGGAAAGTTCAAAGGAGATGTGAGGGACAAGGTTGTTACACACAGTGTGGTAGGAGTCTGGAACGCACTACCAGGGGTGGTAGCAGAGGCAGTTACAATAGGGCTGTTTAAGGGGCTTTTAGATAAGCACATGAATATGCGAGAAATGGAGGGATATGGACTAAGGGAAGGTAGAAGGGATTAAGTTAATTTGGCGCCATGTTCAGCACAATCTCGTGGGCTGAAGGGCCTGTACCTGTGCTGTACAGGTCTCCATTCTATACATTACCCCTGAATGGCCTGGCTCTAATATTAAGGAAATGTCCCTTGCTTGTGGAACAGCCCCTCCTGCCACCCTGTCAATTTCTAAGTAAAAACAATGACTGCAGATGCTGGAAACCAGATTCTGGATTAGTGGTGCTGGAAGAGCACAGCAGTTCAGGCAGCATCCAAGGAGCTTCGAAATCGACGTTTCGGGCAAAAGCCCTTCATCAGGAATAAAGGCAGAGAGCCTGAAGCATGGAGAGATAAGCTAGAGGAGGGTGGGGGTGGGGAGAGAGTAGCATAGAGTACAATAGGTCAGTGGGGAGGGGATGAAGGTGATAGGTCGGGGCGGGGGGAGGGTGGAGTGGATCGGTGGAAAAGAAGATAAGAAGGTAGGACAAGCCATGGGGACAGTGCTAAGCTGGAAGTTTGGAACTGGGGTGAGGTGGGGGAAGGGGAAATGAGGAAACTGTTGAAGTCCACATTGATGCCCTGGGGTTGAAGTGTTCCGAGGCGGAAGATGAGGCGTTCTTCCTCCAGGCGTCTGGTGGTGCGGGAGCGGCGGTAAAGGAAGCCTAGGACCTCCATGCCCTCGGCAGAGTGGGAGGGGGAGTTGAAATGTTGGCCCACGGGGCGGTGTGGTTGATTAGTGTGGGTGTCCCGGAGATGTTCCCTAAAGCGCTCTGCTCGGAGGCGCCCAGTCTCCCCAATGTAGGGGAGACCGCATCGGGAGCAACGGATACAATAAATGATATTAGTGGATGTGCAAGTAAAACTTTGATGGATGTGTAAGGCTCCTTTAGGGCCTTGGATAGAGGTGAGGGAGGAGGTGTGGGCACAGGTTTTACAGTTCCTGCGGTGGCAGGGGAAAGTGCCAGGATGGGAGGGTGGGTTGTAGGGGGTGTGGACCTGACCAGGTAGTCACGGAGGTCTCTGCGAAAGGCGGATAGGGGTGGGGAGAGAAATATATCCCTGGTGGTGGGGTCTTTTTGGAGGTGGCGAAAATGTCAGCGGATGATTTGGGGTTTGTGCGAAGGTTGGTAGGGTGGAAGGTGAGCACCAGGGGTGTTCTGTCCTTGTTACGGTTGGAGGGGTGGGGTCTGAGGGCGGAGAGGCGGGATGTGGACGAGATGCGTTGGAGGGCATCTTTAACCATGTGGGAAGGGAAATTGCGGTCTCTAAAGAAGGAGGCCATCTGGTGTGTTCCGTGGTGGAACTGGTCCTCTGGGAGCAGATACGGCGGAGGCGGAGGAATTGGGAATACGGGGTGGCATTTTTGCAAGAGGTAGGGTGGGAAGAGGTTTAATACATATATTTCTCTCACCACCCCTATCCACCTTCCGCAAAGACCGTTCCCTCCGTGACTACCTGGTCAGGTCCACGCCCCCCCTACAACCCACCCTCTCATCCTGGCACCTTCCCCTGCCACTGCAGGAATTGCAAAACCTGTGCCCACACCTCCTCCCTCACCTCCATCCAAGCCCCTAAAGGAGCCTTCCACATCCATCAAAGTTTTACCTGCACATCTACCAATATCATTTGTTGTATCCGTTGCTCCCGATGTGGTCTCCTCTACATTGGGGAGACTGGGCGCCTCCTAGCAGAGCGCTTTAGGGAACATCTCCGGGACACCCGCACCAATCAACCACACCGCCCCATGGGCCAACATTTCAACTCTCCCTCCCACTCTGCCGAGGACATGGAGGTCCTGGACCTCCTTCACCGTCGCTCCCTCATCACCAGACGCCTGGAGGAAGAACGCCTCATCTTCCGCCTCGGAACATTTCAACCCCAGGGCATCAATGTGGACTTCACCAGTTTCCTCATTTCCCCTTCCCCCACCTCACCCTAGTTCCAAACTTCCAGCTCAGCACTGTCCCCATGACTTGTCCTACCTGCCTATCTTCTTTTCCACCTATCCACTCCACCCTCCCCCCACCCCCACCCTCCTCTAGCTTATCTCTCCACCCTTCAGGCTCTCTCCCTTTATTCCTGATGAAGGGCTTTTGCCCGAAACGTCGATTTTACTGCTCCTCGGATGCTGCCTGAACTGCTGTGCTCTTCCAGCACCACTAATCCAGACCATGTCAATTTCTCTCTATCCACCCCGTCAGTTTCTCTCTGACCACCCTGTCAGTTTCTCTCTATCAACCCTGTCAATTTCTCTCTATCAACCCTGTCAATTTCTCTCTGACCACCCTGTCAGTTTCTCTCCGACCATCCGGTCGATTTCTCTCTGTCCACCCTGTCAATTTCTCTCTGACCACCCTGTCAGTTTCTCTCTGTCCACCCTGTCAGTTTCTCTCTGTCCACCCTGTCAGTTTCTCTCTGTCCACCCTGTCAATTTCTCTCTGACCACCCTGTCAGTTTCTCTCTAACAACCCTGTCAATTTCTCTCTATCAACCCTGTCAATTTCTCTCTGACCACCCTGTCAGTTTCTCTCTATCAACCCTGTCAGTTTCTCTCTGTCCACCCTGTCAGTTTCTCTCTGTCCACCCTGTCAATTTCTCTCTGACCACCCTGTCAGTTTCTCTCTATCAACCCTGTCAGTTTCTCTCTGTCCACCCTGTCAATTTCTCTCTGACCACCCTGTCAGTTTCTCTCTATCAACCCTGTCAGTTTCTCTCTGTCCACCCTGTCAGTTTCTCTCTGTCCACCCTGTCAATTTCTCTCTGACCACCCTGTCAGTTTCTCTCTATCAACCCTGTCAGTTTCTATCTGTCCACCCTGTCAGTTTCTCTCTGACCACCCTGTCAGTTTCTCTCTGTCCACCCTGTCAGTTTCTCTCTGACCACCCTGTCAGTTTCTCTCTATCAACCCTGTCAGTTTCTCTCTGTCCACCCTGTCAGTTTCTCTCTGTCCACCCTGTCAGTTTCTCTCCAGTCCTGGAGAAGAGTCTTACCAACCTCAAAACGTTAACTCTGTTTCTCTCTCCAAAGATACGGCCAGACCTGCTGAGTTTCTCCAGCACCTTCCGGGTCTTTTTTTTTGGTCAAAACCTTGGATCATCTAGAACACCTGAACACACCGTCTCTGCCCAGCCAGCTGAGATTTTCTAAGTAATTTCTGTTTTTGTTTCTGATTTCCAGCCGAAGCTGTTTTGTTTGAATCTCGTGATCTTCCGTACGCGGGGCAAGTCAAACTAAGTTAATGCAAGTTACCCTTGCAATTTAACCCTTTTAGCCCCAATGTCATTCTGATAAATCTACACTGCACCACGCTTGAGGTCAATGTATCCTTCCTGAGGTATGGTGCGCAATCCTCAATTCAGTCTCTGAAATGAAGGTCTAACCAGGCGCTCATACAACACATTGAGTTCATGGTCACTAACCCAACATTATGGGCATTAACTACATTAACATACTCATGGACTGCTGCACCATTCCTGAATATAATCTACATCCAATTCTTCTTCCTTCCACCACCTCATGAGACAGACAAAGCACACGCCTGTTCAAACAACTATCTTTGACTTGAGAGGTACTACTCTGGGTCAATTCACAGAATCTCTGTGGAGAAGGCCATTCAGCCCATCACATCCACACCAACCCTCCAAACAGCATCCCATGCGGACCCAACCCCTATTTCCTGTGGCTAACTTACTTAGATTGGACACTATGGAAAATGTAGCGCAGCCAAACCACTGCATGTCCTTGGAAGGTAACCAGAGCACCCGGAGGAAACTCACATCAACACGGGGAGAATGTGTGAACTCCACACAGTCAGGCACCCCGAGGCTGGAATTGAACACAGGTCCCTGGCGCTGTGAGGCAGCAGTGCTAACCACTGAGCCACCATGTCGCCCAACTAGCAACGCAACATCTGCTCAAACAGCTACCTTTTACAGGGCATTGGCAAGACTGTGGCTTGAGAGGTACTACTCTGGGTCAAGTGTCAAGACACACCCCTGTTCTCACTACCTTCCAGAGGTGTATCAGAAAGACCTACAGGTTTCCAATCAATGGCTGTAGGACTGTTACGAACGCCAATGTAGCCAACAAATGAGGGTCCAAACAGGAGGCAAGGAGTGTACTGCAAGCCCTCCCCTCCACCTATCAGTGACATTCCTGATGACGTGGGTCTCACTGAAATATTCCTCACAATGTAATTTTGGAGGAGATGCTGCACGGATTCCTTCCTGCCGTATTTGATGATCCACGATTTGAGTTTGGTTTCAGCCAGCACCAGGAAGGCCAGGAGGCGATACTTCAACTCCAGAAAGTCCAGTCTCGTTAAATGGAGCTTGGAGGCGGTCGTAATGAATTCGAACCTGGGGAGAGCAAGCGGACGCAAGGTTATCACTGAGCGGGGGGGGGGTGCGGGGGGCAGACCATGGCCAAAGAGATATGCAGACATATAAACGGGGAGTAAGTGGCATCCACCATCACCTTAGCCACAGGAAATGGTAAGGAAAGCTGACAGCTAGACAGTGCCTTGAATGATTTCAGAAGGTTCCAAATTTTTCCTGGGATCGGGGGTGTCCAAAACTAGAGGGCATAGGTTGAAGGTGAGAGGGGACCCGAGGGGCAACACTTTCACACAGAGGGCGGTGCGTGTGTGGGATGCACTGCTAGAGGAGGTGGTAGATGCGGGTACAGTGACAACATTTGAAAGACATTTGGACAGGCACATGGATAGGAAAGGTTTCGAGGGATGTGGACCAAATGCAGGCAAATGGGTCTCGTTCAGTTTAGGAATCCTGGTCACCCGAGTTGGACCAAAGGGTTTGTTTCCGTGCTGCGTGACTCTACAACTCTCTACAGCCATTCCGCGATGTAGTCTCTGCTGGAAACGGCAGCAGCTCATTTGCGCACAGCAAGATCCCACAATCCAAAATCTGTCGATGAAAACAAAAAAAAATCTGTTTCCGTGCTAACGGTTGACAGATCAATATTTTCCGGGGCAACGGAGAAGCAGTGCGCAGGGTCAGCTCCTTCAAAACGACGCCAGGCAACCTTTGAGCCGAGACGGCAGGCAGGGCCTAATGTCTCAGCCAAGGAACCGTGCCGTCGAACGGCACAGAATTCCCTCGCCACCAAGCCTAGACGTTGTCCTCAAGTCTCCAGGATCGGGCTCAAACTCACATCCGAAGGGGGTGAGAAAATGTTACCCAGCAGAGCCACAGGACAAAAACAGCCAAAAGGAAAATCTACCCAAGACTGAAGGTGGGAAGGTGCCACCATCCAGATGCAATATGGGTTGTCTACTTCCAGAGAAGTGGTCCCCTGTTATACTGGTGTAATGGATAAGTCCAAATAGCACATCTCAGCTCAGCATCAACATGCACTGCTCAACAAAATGAGATTATCAACTCGTTACCTTGCTGCCTTTATTGAGATCTTGCTGTGCACAGGGCAGCTGCCGACCTCACAGCTACACTGCGAAGGCGTCATTGATCGCGCAACTTGGAGACGTCGTGAGAATCGACGCAAGGTGCTACGCAAATGCAGACTTTCACTGCCCTTCAACTAGCTACCAGGATGAGCTCAATCGGGTATTCATTTGCAAAATCTTGAAATCTGGCACTCGGCCGTTCCAAACCGCCAAGTCCCACAAAGACTCAGCGGGACACGCGCCAGTCTCTTGGTCAGCACGTCGTTTTATTTTCAGTATTAGTTGCAGCAACCCCCCTCCCTCCGAAGTTTACATCGAAAATGTGACATAAGAGAAAGGTTAGGGTTCCCACCGTTTAACCGGACGCAGTGCTTTTCAGACACAGAGTTAACAGGGTTTACTGATGAGCCGCATGGACAGTTACTCACCGCTCTGCGATATCCTCCAGCTGGTCTGCTGGGATTGGGACCCCATTCACAGATCCTGCCCTGTGGATCTGGTGGAAGATTTGTTTGTGACCTTCTAACGCCTTTATCACGTCCTGGCAAGGAAACAAATACAAGTTAGCGCTGGAAAAAGATCAAAACTGAATCCGTGCTGAAAACAACAAAGCACTGGAGATCACAGCGGGTCCGGCAGCATCCACGGGGAGAGAGCAAGCTAACGTTACTAGTCCAGGTGACTCTTCACCACAGCAGAGCTTTACTCTGGATAGTCACTCATTACATCACAAAACAAAAGCAGCTGCTTAGGGGTGGCATGGTGGCTCAGTGGTTAGCACTGCTGTCTTGCAGCACCAGGGTCCCAGGTTCGATTCTGGCCTCAGGTGACTGTCTGTGTGGAGTTTGCACATTCTCCCCGTGTCTGCTGTGGGTTTCCTCTCACAGTCACAAAGATGTGCAGGTCAGGTGAATTGCCCATTGTGTTAGTGTGAGGAGGGAAATGGGTCTGGGTTTTTAGGCCAAAGGGCCTGTTTCCACACTGTAGGGAATCTAAACACTATGAATGCATAATTCATATCCAACAGATCAGACTCTGGGTGTGACTCCAGATGATTCATAAAATTGAGGAGTTAGATTAGTCCCATATTCCAGTGGGATCCTCACTGGCCGCAGGATGAGAGCAACTGAGACAAGGCGGCTTTGTCTCAAGTTGAAACCTGGGGGTTTCCACAGTGCTCCCCAGCAGACAGACATCAGATTATTGCGGACGGTAACGGACTCAGCTCTGACTCAGGAGGTTGCTGGGATTCAAGCCCCACTCCAGAGCCATGAAAGTGAGGGCGAGGGTGACACTCCAGTGCCCTGGCTGTAAGAGCTGAGCTGGGGCCCAGCCTGTGCTCACAGACAATGAAGATCCCGGAAAAACGGGAGCCCTGACCTGTCCCAAGCTCATGTGTGTGCTCCAGAAGTCAGTCTTTGTCTGTGAAGCACTTTGGGCTGTGCTGCTAATGCAAAAGGTGCTAGACAAATGCAAGTCCTGCCTCAAACACTGCCGGGAAAAAGTGAGGACTGCTGATGCTTTCACTGTGTCATCGTTTACTCTTCCTTCTTTGCCCTCATTAACAAGCCAGCCCCTTCTCCTCTGCCGCTAAAATTCTTACTTCTGGTCTGCCAGCTGAGAGATTTACATGGGTTAATGTTGCTGAGTCGATACAAAGCCTCACACCAGCTGACCGAGAACAACTCAGCCCAGGAACTTGCTGTCATATTTTGCCTAGGCTCCTTTCTCCTCTCTCTGCCCAGTTTGATCTGGGGCCTGGACTCCAAATTGGGTTTGGTCAAACTTTCATGGCTTGTGGGAGTGGACCACCAGAAGACCAGGGTTGCTTGCCAATTGTGGATCGTCCTGTCTGCACATCCCTGGGCAGTTTAGCAAGGTGGCACGGTGGCTCGTGGTTAGCACTGCGACCTCACAGCACCAGGGACCCAGATATAGGCCTGGCATTGCCCAGCGACGGCTCCCAACACTTCCTCCGCCAACCCGCCCACCACCACCACAGAAGCCCACCACAAACTCACCTTATGTAGCTCCAGTTTCCTGTGGATGATGTTGGCCGTCTCATCGTGGGCCTGCTGGATGACAATCTCTTCCCCGAGAATAGTCTCCACTCTGTGCAGCCAGGCTCCGATGGTGCCCAGGGGCGAGGGCAGTGACTTGTCCAGCATGATGTGCCAATCCAGAAGCTGAGGAATGGAAAAATCAGCATGTAACAGCCTTCCTATTTCTTACAATCAGGGGAAAAGCAACTTGGGCTCAGTGACATCGTACCAGCTTGCTGCCCATAAAATAATCCCTACAGCATGGGATCAGGCCATTTGGCCCATCGAGTCCACACTGACCCTCTGAAAAGAGTCCCACCCATAATCCCCCCATCCCTGTAACCCCCGTGGCTAACGCACCCAGCCTTCACATTCCTGAACACTATGGGCAGTGGTTAGCACTGTGGCTTCATGGCGCCAGGGACCCAGGTTCGATTCCAGCCTCAGGATGACTGTGTGTGTGGAGTTCTCACGTTTTCCCCATGTCTGCGTGGGTTTCCGCCGGGTGCTCTGTTTACCTTCTAAAGGTGTGCAGTGGATTGGCCACGCTACATTTTCCATAGTGTCCGGGCTAAGTAGGTTAGTCACAGAAAGTACAGAGCTCAGTGGTTAGCACTGCTGCCTCACAGCGCTAGGGACCGAGGTTCGATTCCAGCCTCGGGCGACTTTCCTCTGGGTTCCTCCCACAATCCAAAGACGTGCAGGGTGAGGTGAACTGGCCACGTAGTGCCAAGGGATGTGTAGGTTAGGTACATTAATGTAGAATAATAGGGGAAGGGAATGGGTCACTCTTCAGAGGGTCAATGTGGACTTGTTGGGCCAAAGGGCCTGTTTCCACACTGTAGGGAATTGTATGATTGAATCCACTTAACCGCTACCTCTTTGGACTGCTAGAGGAAACCCAGGCAGAACATGCAAACTCCATACAGACAGTCACCCGAGGCTAGAATCGAACCCAGATCCCTGGCCCTATGAGGCAGCAGCACTGACTACTGAGCCACTGTGTTCCTGCAGGTACAGCACACTGCCAACAAAGCCCTTTGTCCTCAGTCCATGGTGATCGTTTTGACAATTTGCCTGCCTCAGAGAGATTAAAAACACATTGTGAAAGGCAAACGGAGGACATTCTCAAAACTGTATCCCCGGACACAATGAAGGAACAACTCCAACTCTCCGTATAGCTGAGGATGTTAGAGAGTGATCAGAAATAAATGTGGGGGAAGAAAGACATTTATTCCCACACCCATATTCACATGTAAACCAGATTCTAAACACTCTATGTCATAGATTCACTGCGGGTGCTCCCACAGTTACTGAAGTACAATCAAAGAAATTATATTTTCATTTGAATTTGTTCATTTAAATTTTGAATATTGAGTATTATTATAATGCCCCTTGAAGAGACTAGCATCTTTTAATTTGGCTTATTTGATTCAATTTGGTTTAATTTAATTTAATGTGATTAACTGGCTTTAAGAGCTTTAAAGGAGTTTTGACATCAGGAAGGCTGGTTATTTGCAGCCAACTTAAGGCGATGAACAGTCTCTTTGGTAGGATGTTGAGAGTTCAAGTCCCGCCCCCGACACTCAATCTTGGCTAGTATTTCACTGGAATCCTGACAGAGTGCTGCACACTGGAGGATCTACTGGAAGTGTTGCTGAGACTGAGGTAAATGAAGCTGTTGGGCTACCTGCAGAAGAGCTCAAGAGTTCTATCCTGGAGACAATTTATGCAGTTTCTTACAGCTTAGAAAAAAGGCTCTTCAGCCCATTGTACTACACTGGTCATCAAGCATCTAACTACTCCAGTCTAGTTTTCCAAGACTTGGCCTGCGGCCTTGTGTCCAATGACATGTCGAGGGTTCATCCAAATAGGTTTTAAATGTCTTGAGGGTTCCTGCCTCCACAAAGCAAAAGGCAGTGAATTATACCTCACAGGCAAAGACAGAAGTTGCTGGAAAAGCTCAGCGGGTCTGGCAGCATCCGTGAAGAAAAATCAGAGTTGACGTTTCAGATTCAGTGACCCTTCCTCAGAACTGGACCCAAAATGTTAACTTTGAGTTCTCTCGACAGACCCTGCCAGACCCGCTGAGCTTTTCCTGCCGTTTCTGGGGTTTTTTCTGATTTACAGCACCCGCAGTTCTCTCGGTTTTTATTCAGTGAATTCCACCTGCTGGGTGAAACAGATTCTCTTCAAACTCTTTCCAAACCTCCTGCTCCTCCTCTTGAAGTTCCGGCCCAGGGTATTGACTCTTTTACTAAGGAGATTGATCCCTCAGCCAACACCACCAAGAGAACACACCCAGCCGATGTGTGGGTCCTTACTGCGTAATTGTTGGCTACTGTTTATTACAGGGAGAAAGTGAGCAGATGCTGGAGATCAGAGTCGAGAGCGTGGTGCTGGAAAAGCACAGCAGGTCAGGCAGCATCTGAGGAGCAGGAGAGTCGACGTTTCAGGCCAGAGCCCTTCGTCATGAAGGGCCATCAGGAAGGAACTGGCCATTCCTGATGAAGGACTCTTGCCCGAAACGTCGATTCTCCTGCTCCTCGGATGCTGCCTGACCTGCTGTGCTTTTCCAGCACCACACTCTCGACTGTTCATCCACAACCAACTTCAAAAAGAAGCGATTGTGAAGATGAAAAGGGTTCTGTTCAAATATAACGTCTTCCTTGTTTATTTTATTGACTCATCTGACTCCAGGCACGAGGATGGAATGGAAATTTATGAGCAGAAGACAGCGGCATTGCTGGGCACGCAAAGTCTGTGACCACAAAGACTAACACCCGTCTCTAGAAGGCTCTCACTTACTGCTCCCGCTCCGAGTGCAAATCATCAGATGGTACTGCACACAAAGACTGGCAGGAGAAAGGAAAAGACTGGAGTCCGTGCTCTGAAAACTCACCCTGGCCGACACTCTCTCCCAGACTTGCTTAACCGTGACTTGATCCAGCGACAGTTTCCCATCTTTCTGTGAGGGCTGAATTAAAACCTCCACGTGCTTCTTTTTAACCTCGTACTGGCCTCGAAAACTCTTGAACAACTAAAGAAAAGTACGGACAAAGGCAACGGCATAAAACAGAGCGATGGAATCAAAACAGGAAGTCATTGCTGCATTAATGCATGAGGTGCTCAGTTAGCTCAGGCAGCTAGTGAGTGATGCCAACAGCATGGGTTCAATTCCCACATTGGCTGCTGTAACCAGGAAGGACTCTCCTTCTCAACTTCTCCTCCTGTCTGAGGGTGTGCTTACCCTCAGGTGACACCACCACCAGCGATCTCTCTCTGACGAGAGAGCAGTCTGGTAGGGTTATGGTGACTTTAATGTATTCACACATAGACTGACTTCCCACTGGCTTGAAATTCTGAATAGGTTTCAGAATCATTCAGGGTTGTCCTGTTAAATCAGCAAACAGCTCTGCCAGTCGAGTAGAGACTGAGGTGAAGATGGCCCTGCATTCAGGCAACACGGTGGCTCAGTGGTTAGCACTGCTGCCTCACGGCACCAGGGACCTGGGTTTGATTCCAGCCTCAGGTGACTGTCTGCATGGAGTTTGCACATTCTCCCCGTGTCTGCGTGGGTTTCCTCCAATTTTCTCCCACAGTCCAAAGATGTGCAGGTTAAGTGAATTGGCCGTGCTAAGTTGCCCATAGTGTTCAGGTATGTTTATGCATGGGGTAAATATAGGGGAATGGGCCTGGGTGGGTTACTCTCTGGAGGGTCAGTGTGGACTTGTTGGGCCAAATGGCCTGTTTCCACACTGTAGGGAATCTAATCTTAACTGACCAATATTACAGAGACAGAGCTTTTTCTGCTAAGATATCAAGCAGTTAGAATGATGGGGGTGTGTTACAAATCCAGGCTTGAGGTGTGGCTGTTGGTTTTCATGCCTACTTGCCCTTGAGAAAGGGGGGGTGGGTGGGAGTGGGAGTGTGTGCGCAGGCCCTCCTATGGATGGTATACTCTGCAGCCGCAGTGTAATGGCTCTGGAGCAAGTCAACATTGGCAAACAGACTGCCCATCACACCAACTACTTTGACCTGGATGCTGGCGAATTGCTCGAAGCTTGGCACAGTTGCAGGTGGATGGATTGCAAATAAAGCAGAACCACACGCCCCCCCCCCCCCCCCCCCCCCCCAGCTATGACTCACAAGAGTTCATCCTGTCAGTGTGTGGTCTGTGTGCACTGGTCTCAGTTCGTGCTGTCTTCAGCGTCCACTGGCTGGAGGAGGGGAAATTGCTGGTAGGGAATTCCCATTTCTTAGAAATTCCAGCAGGGGCCCTCGGCCGTCAGTCCCCCTTCCTGCTCAGCGTCAGTGAATCTGTGGACGCCCAGCACTGAGATTAACATAAAGCGAGTGACCAAGCAGATGAAGGGTTGACGGTCCACTGTGAAAATGAGATAGCGACGGTGGTGTCATGGTAAACCAAATGCCCCAGCTTAAGCTCTGAGGGACATGCTCCACTCCCACTGCAACTCAGTCTCTCGGGATATGGGTTCAGGTCCCACCAAGATGACATGTGGAATTTAATCATAGGATTATAGCATTAAACAGGCCCTTTGGCCCACACCAACCCTCCAAATGTAACCCACCCAGACCTATTACTCTACGTTTACCTCAGACTAACGCACCTAACCTACACATCCCTAAATACTATGGGGTAATTTAGCATGGCCAATTTACCTAAACTACACATCTTTGGAGTGTTAGAGAAAATCCACACAGACATGGGGAGAACATACAAACTCCACACAGACAGTCACCCAGGGCTGGAATCGAACCCAGGTCCCTGTCGATATGAGGCAGCAGTGCTCAGTACTGAGCCACTGTGCACAGTGCTGGAGGAGCAGCCTCAATAGCAGTTATGAGCGATTAATCTGATCCATTAATGCCTTTTAGTTGACTCTTAATGGCCCTCTGAAATAACTCACTTAGTTCAATCACAATCAGGTTGGTAATCAAATCCTAACCTTGCCGGCAACACCCACATCCCATGAAAGATTGAAGATGGGGCAATGGGAGAAAATGGGCAAGGTCTTTCAGAACAGGAGTCCATTCAGACCCTCAAGCCTGCTGTTGGTTTGTAACTGAGTTGTTCCTTAATTCCACTCACAACACTCGAAAGCACATTCCAACAAGAATCAGCCCCTTGAGATTTAGTTCAGCCCCAAAAAGCACAGCCTTGTCAAGGAGGGAGAGTGGCAAATGTTGACTTTTTATGAGTGAAGTATCTCGTGACCTGACCTTACGTTTATTTTAAGGTCACGTTCCCCTGTTCTGGATCCTTCCACAAGAAGGGAGCATTTTCTTTCTGCCTGCCTGTATTGTCGCAAAGGGATCGCTTTGACCGTCCCTGAGAAAAGATGCAAGAAGTGGACGGTGCTGACCCACCTCGTATCGTTCCTGGAGCCCAGCCTCAGCCACTTGCATCCTCGTGATATCTCTTTCGAACTGCTCAAGCCACGCTCTCGCCTCCCTCAGCATCAGTCTGTCTTCTCGCTGATGGGCCGCAAACAGAAGCAACAGTGCAAATAAACGTCAGGAGGCACTCCGCGTTATTAGAGTCTATCGCGATGGGGTTCTCCGTTGTCCTGATCGTCCGCACCAACAGACTCCAAACTAAATGGCCCATTCCCTGCTCCTTCTGCCATCAAGCCTTCACTAAATACCCCCCCACCCCACCCCCACCCCCCGCCATTTCACCCTTTGAAAGGGGCCATTCACCTCGTGGACACTCTGATCCCATTCCTAATCCGTCCTCAATTGAACCCCAAAGAGTGTGTTAAGTGACTTTTTAACCTCCTCTGTCTTACTGCGTCAAGCTCCAAACACTTCCACCAGGTGAAAAAGCAATTTACTTGTACTTCTTTCTATTTAATAGGGGGGAGGAGGAAGGGTGGTGGTGGTGGTGGTGGTTTAGAGTTAGATGATACAACTGCTTTGCACAGCACCTCTGTTCAGATTGTGATGTTGAGCTTCCACTCACTTGTCATTTTAATTCTCCGCTATTGTGATGATACTGTGGCTTTAAGAGCTATGGTTTCCTTTAGAGAAAGATAGTGGGGGATGGGAGGCGGCAAGTCGTCAATGAGACGATAGACAACTTGTGAAGCCTTGGGTTTTTTTTTAAAAGCTGGAACAGTAGAAGCAGCCTGACCGGGTGTGGTCCCACTCCCACCCACAGAACTAGGGGTCTTAGGTTTAGCTTTCAACAGCTGCTGTTGTGAGCTTGAAGAAGTAGAAGTTATTCTTCCCTCTCTGGATTCCAGCCTAAAGCTGGGGGTTCTTTTCCAAGGCTGCTGGTTTGCATCTGAGACAATCTGTGTTCTAAATTTTATGAGATATTACCATATTGGAACAGTTAATTAGTAAGAGTCACTGCATCCATTATTCTGTTAAGTTTTTTTTTCAAAAAAGTTAAGTTAATCAATTAATTCTTTCCTTTGTTGTATTTAACTGCAGTGTTTGAATAAATTGAGTATTGCTTAACGTTGAGTGGTTTGACAAATCAAATTGCATCTGCAGTAAAGCTCCTGATATTTACCTTCAAAATAAGAAAACGTTAGAGTGGAGACTACCATCTTAATATATTTTGAGGGGGTCTGGTTGGTCCACACCACTATTCTGCTATCCCCATCTCCAATCCCTCCATGTACATTGTTTCATTTCTTATCCTGTTACTGTCTGTTTTGCCCTTGCACTATCATCCCTTTTATCAGTTAATCTCTCTGGTCACAGTTTACACCCTTCTCTTTCCTGTCACACCCCTCCGTTTTGCTGAGTTTGCTGATAAACAGTTACACCTTTAAGCTCCCCCCAGTCCCGACAAAGGCTCGTTCAAGCTGAAACATTGACTCCACGCCTCCCTCTGACGCTGAGAAATCTGCTGTGTCCAGCATTTTCTCTCTTTACCATTGTCGATTCCTAGTCGGGGTCACTCAAACCCAAACTCGCAACGTTCCATAAATTTGCGATAAACCTCACAGTTTGTTGTGAATGAGGCAGATACAAACCCTCAGGAGAGAATTAGGGAGCCATTTCCCGAAGAGATCAAAGTGGGTCAGGAAGCATCCATGGAAAGAGAGCAAGCTAATGTTACCAGCCATTTGCACTCGAAACATTAGCTTGCTCTCTCTCCACTGATGCTGCCTGGCCCACTGTGATCGGCAGCATTTTTAGTTTCCAGTACAGATTCCAGCACATGCAGTATTTTGCTCCTATATTTGCCAAACACAATGCTCAAAAACACCAAGTTAACTTGGCAACAAACTGAGCACATGAGAGAACAGAAGAGAGCAGCTGATCTTATATTGGGGTACCATGTCTAAACCAATTTGCACCTTGAAGGACAAGGGCAGCAGATATTTTGCAATGTCAGCACTTGTCAATTCCCCTCCATGCTACTCAGCATCTTGACTTGGAAATACAATATACACTCGTGCAAAAGTCAAATTTGTTAGACTATAGTTGAAGGTTAAATTTATGGGGTCAACTATTACATGGATACTAGTTCTAAAGGACTGAAATTCATGTTACAGTTCAAAATACTGTATTGGACGGCACGGTGGCTAGCACTGCTGCCTCACAGCGCCAGGGACCCGGGTTCAGTTCCCACTTCGGGCAACTGTCTGTGTGGAGTTTGCACATTTTCCCTATTTCTGCGTGGGTTTCCTCTGGGTGCTCTGGCTTCCTCCCACAATCCAAAGACTGGCCATGCTAAATTACCCGTAGTGTTCAGTGATGTGTAGGTCAGGGGTGAATGTAGGGATCTGGGTGGGTTACTCTTCAGAGGGTTGGGTGTGGACTTGTTGGGCTGAAGGGCCTGTTTCCACACTGTAGGGAATCTAATTCAAAATAAAATCTAAAAATCATGAGCAGAAGCCCAATTGATCTCTAAGCAAATAGTTGGCTTCTCTGGAACTTTTAATAACTGAGTTTAAACGCTGCTGTATATTTTTTTGTTTTTTTCTGGAGGGCATTTTTTACACAAAACAATGAAGAAATTTCAAAACCTCAGCTAGGCATATGACTGTATCCCTCGAGTGCTGCAGGGAGAGTGAGCTCAGCTGAGCTGCACACAAAGGGAGGTTGTCACCTGACTCTGACCTGATGTGTCTTAAACTTGCACTCCAAGGTCTTCCAATTCCCTCCGTTTTCTCTTGCTTTTCTCTCGATAATACCTTGACTCACAAATGTTAAGCTGTTATCTGTGAAGAACTAGGGTTGATTTTTACATGAGCCAGGGGGGAAACTCCAGATGTTTTGACCAAAAATAGGGGTGAAGAAGGGCTTATGCCCGAAACGTCGATTCTCCTGCTCCTCGGATGCTGCCTGGCCTGCTGCGCTTTTCCAGCGCCACACCTTTCAACTCTGGTCTCCAGCATCTGCAGTCCTCACTTTCTCCAAAAATAGGGGGTCAGCTTTTGCATGAGGTTGACTTTTACTCGAGTATATACGGTATACTGCCATTCCCATGCTATCGCTGGGAGTTCCCTTCCCGACAGCACTGACATTGACTCAGGGATGATAGTGATAGATTTACCAAGGTATAGGGCTGGGTAAATCTAGGAAGTTATGATAAATCTTCACAAAGTCTAAACTGAAGTATTACGTTCCATCACACATTGAGAAGGATGTCAGAGCAAAGGTATATAGATAGAGTCGACGTTCAGAATCCCTTTTCCCAGAACTGAATCACCGAAGGAGCATGTATTTAAGGTGTGAGTGGGGCAAGTTCAGAGGAGATGTGAGGGGCAAGTTTTTTTACACAGAGAGTGGTAGGAGTCTGGAATGTGGTGCCAGAGGGTGGTGGTTGAGGCAGACACAATAAGGGCATTTCAGAACTTTTAGATAAACACATGAACATGTAAGCAATGGAGAGATATGGACCAAGGGCAGGCAGAAGGGATTAGTTTAATTTGCGTCATGTTCAGCACAACATCACGGGCCGAAGGGCCTGTTCCTGTTCCGTGCTATACTGTTCCGTGTTTTATAAAAGCCACAATAGAAATTTATTAGAATGGTACCGAAATAAAGAACGTGCACCTTCAGTCATGTGAGGAAACGGAAGGAGCTGGTTTGTTCTCCCTCGGACTGAGAGGTTTAAGAGATCTTACTGAGGTGACCATAATCAGCGTCAATAAGGAGAAATTGTTTTCAACAGCAGGAGGACAGAGGTTGGGAAAAGAAAGGGAAACAACATGTTTAAACAAACATTCACACAGCAAACAGCGACAACCAGGGACCTGCTTAATGGAAGGGCGGTGGAAACAAAGTCAACAGTCAAAGGGGGATTAAATACTGTTAATACTTGAAGAGAATAAATATGCACATAGCTGCAGGAAGAGAGCAGGCAGCTGGGAGTAGTTGGAATTCTCTTCCAGCAGGGCTAAATGGCCTCCTATTGTATTGTATCATTCATTGAATTTGAAGTGAAATTGAAAGGGAAACAGCGGAAAAGACTTACCTCTTCCTCAAGAGGTTCATTCTCCGTCTCGCGTGGATTTGGATAATGTTTCAGGAACTGAGCCACATAGGTCATGATTGACTTCTCGTCGGGTTTGTCAACATCCACATCTGTACATAAAGTATCACTCCGTTAGAAACAGGGGTTCCGCTCCTCTACTGAAATGCAGTCACTTCTACAGCAAGCTGGGAGCTGCCTGAGGGGTAAGTGTCACTGGAGTTGTTTTCCTTTGTGGCCAGCGACACAGAGGACCTACCTCCCTAACAACAACGGAAGCCTGCTTTTACATAGCACCTTGAACACAGTGTAATGTCCCAAGATGCTACATGGCTGTACATCAGACAGAATTTGACAGCAGACCGAATAAGGAGGTATTAGGGCAGGTGACCCAAAGCTGAGACTAAAAACAGGTTTAAAGGATTGTCTCAAAGATGGAGAGAGATAGGTGAGGTGAGTTAGTGACAGCCAGTGACAGGAGTGGAACAGGGTGGGGCCTAGCACAGAGCGTGGTGACAGCCAGTGACAGGAGTGGAACAGGGTGGTGGCCTAGCACAGAGCGTGGTGACAGCCAGTGATAGGAGTGGAACAGGGTGGGGCCTAGCACAGAGCGTGGTGACAGCCAGTGACAGGAGTGGAACAGGGTGGGGCCTAGCACAGAGTGTGGTGACAGCCAGTGACAGGAGTGGAACAGGGTGGTGGCCTAGCACAGAGCGTGGTGACAGTCAGTGACAGGAGTGGAACAGGGTGGTGGCCTAGTACAGAGCGTGGTGACAGCCAGTGACAGGGGTGGAACAGGGTGGGGGCCTAGCACAGAGCGTGGTGACAGCCAGTGACAGGAGTGGAACAGGGTGGTGGCCTAGCACAGAGCGTGGTGACAGCCAGTGACAGGAGTGGAACAGGGTGGGGCCTAGCACAGAGCGTGGTGACAGCCAGTGACAGGAGTGGAACAGGGTGGTGGCCTAGTACAGAGCGTGGTGACAGCCAGTGACAGGAGTGGAACAGGGTAGTGGCCTAGCACAGAGCGTGGTGATAGCCAGTGACAGGAGTGGAACAGGGTGGTGGCCTAGCACAGAGCGTGGTGACAGCCAGTGCTAGGAGTGGAACAGGGTGGGGCCTAGCACAGAGCGTGGTGACAGCCAGTGACAGGAGTGGAACAGGGTGGTGGCCTAGTACAGAGCGTGGTGACAGCCAGTGACAGGAGTGGAACAGGGTGGTGGCCTAGCACAGAGCGTGGTGACAGCCAGTGATAGGAGTGGAACAGGGTGGGGCCTAGTACAGAGCGTGGTGACAGCCAGTGACAGGAGTGGAACAGGGTGGTGGCCTAGTACAGAGCGTGGTGATAGCCAGTGATAGGAGTGGAACAGGGTGGTGGCCTAGCACAGAGCGTGGTGACAGCCAGTGACAGGAGTGGAACAGGGTGGGGTCTAGCACAGAGCATGGTGACAGCCAGTGATAGGAGTGGAACAGGGTGGGGCCTAGCACAGAGCGTGCTGACAGCCAGTGAGTGGAGTGGAACAGGGTGCTGGCCTAGTACAGAGCGTGGTGACAGCCAGTGACAGGAGTGGAACAGGGTGGTGGCCTAGTACAGAGCGTGGTGATAGCCAGTGATAGGAGTTGAACAGGATGGTGGCCTAGTACAGAGCGTGGTGACAGCCAGTGACAGGAGTGGAACAGGGTGGTGGCCTAGTACAGAGCGTGGTGACAGCCAGTGACAGGAGTGGAACAGGGTGGTGGCCTAGTACAGAGCGTGGTGACAGCCAGTGACAGGAGTGGAACAGAGTGGTGGCCTAGTACAGAGCGTGGTGACAGCCAGTGACAGGAGTGGAACAGGGTGGGGCCTAGCACAGAGCGTGGTGACAGCCAGTGACAGGAGTGGAACAGGGCGGTGCCCTAGTACAGAGCGTGGTGACAGTCAGTGACAGGAGTGGAACAGGGTGGTGGCCTAGTACAGAGCGTGGTGACAGCCAGTGACAGGAGTGGAACAGGGTGGGGCCTAGCACAGAGCGTGGTGACAGCCAGTGACAGGAGTGGAACAGGGTGGGGCCTAGCACAGAGCGTGGTGACAGCCAAGGACTGGAGTGGAACAGGGTGGTGCCCTAGTACAGCGGTGTCTTCCAGGGACTGAAGTGGAATGGGGGTAAGCGGCCTAGTACAGAGGTGGCAGCCAGTGATTTGAGTGGAACGGTAGTGGGGGGAGGGCCTCGTACAGTGGTGGCAGCCAGCGGTCAGACCACATGGAGCCCCCATGCGCTGTTTTCTTCACTTCGTTATTCTGTAACTAAGGATAGTACCTAGATACGTTTGTAACTAAGATGGCGCTTTAAGTAGTGGCTTATAAACTTTTCACTGTACTCATTTGAGTGCATGTGACAAGAAAACTAATTCAATTCAATCCAATTTAATTCATGTGTCCATAACTTCAGTTGGCTATACCACAAACTCTGGACTTCCCTCCCTGCATCTCTTCGTCTCTCTCCCTCCCCTTCCACCTTTAATTTATACCTTTCAACCTTCTTTTGCTCTAACAAAGTTCTTATTCGCCTGATCTAATATCTCTTTATGTAGTTTGGTGTCATACTTTGTTTCCTAACCCTTCTGTGAAGTACCCTGGGATATTTCATGACGTGAAAGCTGCTATATAAATATAAATCATTGTTGTTGTACGGAGAGAAATCCGGAGATTAGGAGCAGGGCTCCGGAAGGCAGAGTCATCAGCATTGAGGTCATGGAAACCGGGGACGACAAAGAAGTGTTGAGATCTCAGAGACATATTGGACTGCAAGAGGATATAGGTGGTAGAGAACAGCCCGTGTGTGTGACCAAAAGATGTGGAGAAGAACAAGCAGTGGTCCTTACAGCTAGGCCTTGATATCAACTTTTCTGAGCAGGGACTGTCAGCTCCTATAGAGTCATAGATTTATACAGCACAGAAACAGACCCTTAGATCCAACTCAGTCATGTTGACTAGATGTCCTAAATTAATCTAGTCCCATTTGCCACCATTTGGCCCCTATCCCTCTAAACCCTTCCTATTCGTATACCCATCCAGATGCCTTTTAAATACTGTAATTGTACCAGTCTCTACCACTTCCTCTAACAGCTCATTCCAGACATGCACCATCTTCTGCGTGAAAAAGTTGCACCTTAGGCCCCTTTTATATCTTTCCCCTCTCTAGGTTTGGACTCCCCTACCCTGGGAAAATGACCTTATTTGCCATATCTATGCCCCTCATGATTTCATAAACCTCTATAAGATCATCCCTCAGCCTCCAACGTTCCAGGGAAAATAGCCTATTCAGACTCTCCCCATAGTTCAAACCCTCCAACCCTGGCAACATCTTTGTAAATCTTTTCTGAACCCATTCAAGTTTCACAATTTGTTTCCTGTAGCAGGGAGACCAGAATTGCACACACTATTCCAAAAGTGGCCTAACCAATGTACTGCCCAACTGTAATAAAGGCAAGCATACCAATTGCCTTCTTCTCCATTTGTCTATCTGAGTCACCACCTTCAAGGAACTATGAACCTGCACTCCAAGGTCTCTTCATGCAGCAACACTTCCCAGGACCCTAAGTCCTGCCCTCATCTGCCTTTCCAAAATACACACTTCCCAATTATTTAAATTAAACTCCATCTGCCATTTCTCAGCCCATCTGGTCAACGCCCCAGAGTACTCTGAGGTAACCTTCTTCACTGTCCACTACACCTCCAATTTTGGTGTCGTCTGCAAACTCACTAACCATACCTCCCATGCTCAGACCTTATGGCATCTAAACAGTGTGGTGCAGGAATGAGCTCCGACCAGATCACCTCCCGTGAGGAAACATTGTGTGGCTGCCCCGAAAGGTGATTGGCTAGTTAGAATTGAAGGGTCAGTGGTCCAGTCTGCAGCACTGGTCAACAGGGTGGTTGCCAACTCTGCCTGAAACTGGCTTTGTTCAGCTCAGGCTCGACAACACCCAGTCTGACACTCTTGACATTTTTCTTCCTCTTCTGAAATGCCAGACAGTCATTTCCACACATCTCTCTCAGCAAGCTGGCTGCCACTTGAGCGGAAAATTGTTTTCCTGGTGATACAGAGGATATCTATATCCCTGACAACAATCGAAAAACTGCTTTTCCATAGCACCTTGAACTATCCCATGATGCACCATGGCTGTACAGCAGACAAACTTTGACACCAAACCAAATAAGGAGGTGTTAAGGCACCACCAAGTACCCCAGGTAGCATTCCACCCCGACTCCCCCCACCAAATCCCACCTCCCTCCCAACTCCCACGGCTGGCACGGTGGCTCAGTGGTTAGCACTGCTGCCTCACAGCGCCAGGGACCCAGATTCGATTCCGACCTGGGGCGACTGTCTGTGTGGAGTTTGCACATTCTCCCCGTGTCTGCGTGGGTTTCTTCCGGGTGCTCCAGTTTCCTCCCACAATCGAAAGACGTGCAGGTCAGATGAAGTGGCCGTGCTAAATTGCCCATAATGTTAGCTACGTTAGTCAGGGGTAAATATAGGGTAGGGGAATGAGTTTGGGTGGGTTACTCTTCAGAGGGTCAGTGTGGTCTTGTTCATAGAGTCATAGAGATGTACAGCACGGAAACAGACCCTTCGGTCCAACCTGTCCATGCCGACCAGATATCCCAACCCAATCTAGTCCCACCTGCCAGCACCCAGCCCATATCCCTCCAAACCTTCCTATTCATCTACCCATCCAAATGCCTCTTAAATGTTGCAATTGTACCAACCTCTACCACATCCTCTGGCAGCTCATTCCATACACGTACCACCCTCTGCATGAAAAAGTTGCCCCGTAGGTCTCTTTTATATCTTGCCCCTCTCACCCTAAAGCTATGCCCTCTAGTTCTGGACTCCCCCATCCCAGGGAAAAGACTTTGTCTATTTATCCTATCCATGCCCCTCATAATTTTGTAAACCTCTATAAGGTCACCCCCCAGCCTCCGACACTCCAGGGAAAAGAGCCCCAGCCTGTTCTTGGGCCATAGGGCCTGTTTCCACACTGTAGGGAATCTAATCTAATCTAGAAAGCCCCAGTGTGGAAGAAGCACCAATCCTGCCCTTAGTCCAATACATTCTAAAGTAGTCACAGTCTTCAAAGCCCCAGCTGGGAACTATCTAAGGTCAAGTAGTGCAGAAAACCTAAAGGTCAAGGGGCTGGGAAGCTGGGGATAGAATCCGTCCCAGTGATGCAGTCACATAAATATGTAGAATAGTTCATGGATTTCAGGATTCAGGTGTAAGCAGAGGTAGCTCAAGTGGAACAACCACAATCTGCTATTTTCAAATTAATGTATTTATAAATCAGCGACCAATTTTGCAACCACTACGCCAAACCAGGCCTGGAACATTCAGAAATGCAGTCAGACTACAGTAAATTTTGAGCTAGAGGGAGAGATTGAATGCGGGCGGGCTGTTTTCCCTGGAGTGTTGGAGGCTGAGGGGTGACATTACAGAGGTTTATAAAATCATGAGGGGCATGGATGGGGTGGGGGAGTCCAGAATGAGAGGGCATAGGTCTAGAGTGAGAAGGGAAAGATATAAAAGTGACCTAAGGGGCAACTTTTTCACGCAGAGGATGATGCATGTATGGAATGAGCTGCTAGAGGAAATGGTGGAGGCTGGTACAATTACAACATTAAAAAGGCATCTGGATGGGTATACGAATAGGAAGGGTTTGGAGGAATATGGGCCAAGTGCTGACAAATGGGACTAGATTGGGTTGACATGGACAAGTTGGACCGAAGGGTTTGTTTCCATGCTGTACATCTATATGACTCTATGACTGTAAGTAGATTGTCTACAGTGAAGAGACTGGGAAGAGATTAAGATGAAACACAGGACTTGAGTAGTTCTGAGAAAATACGCACTTACAATGCATGAAGGAAGAGCACTGATTGGTTGGCAATTAGAGTCCAGGGGTATTCTTGCAAATTGGCCTGATGAGCTCAAGGTAAAAAGCTTTGATAAAGTGTGCACTTTCTCAGAAATAGAATAGATGCAAATATATAGACTCATTAAAGGGAGATTAACCAATTTTAGTTGGGATGCATTGATTTAATGTTAGATTAAGTGGACATTATTAAAAATATAACCACAGTTATTTCCATTCCAAAGGATGCTGCTTTTTGAAAACTCTATGAAATGCTGATATGTTATCTCTGGCACTTGGAAATTAGTTTCTCAAGAACCTGTTGAGTAAGTTTGCTTTGGGAAAACCCGTGTATGAATCTCCATGAATAATTTGCTGATTGTCTCATTCTTGGAAATTATTTGATGAAAAGTACTTTCAAAATATAAGCACAATTTAAAATCCTATGTAGCTGTAGATATTGTTTACTATTACAATAGCTTTTCTTTGTATCAAATGATGATTTTAAGAAAGCAGAGTTTTCAAAAAAAGAAAACAAAAAAATTAAAAATGCAACCATAAGAAGTCCTCAGGGTCTTTTAATGTGGTTTTAGCATTAGCAGTATCTGGCACATTAGCAATGTGCTAAAGGAGATATATATTCCTGTATTCCTGATGAAGGGCTTCTGCCCGAAACGTCGATTTTACTGCTCATCGGATGCTGCCTGAACTGCTGTGCTTTTCCAGCACCACTCTAATCTAGACTAAAGGAGTTATATGGCTATATACACATTATTGTCATGTTCACAGGATGTAAGTCAGAGATTCCCTACATTGTGAAAGTAAGCCAATCAAACTGACAAACTGAAGAGTATCCCACCCAGCCCCCTACCCTATATTTACCATTTCCTGAAGAAGGGCTCATGCCCGAAACGTCGATTCTCCTGCTCCTTGGATGCTGCCTGACCTGCTGCGCTTTTCCAGCAACACATTTTCAGCTCTGATCTCCAGCATCTGCAGTCCTCACTTTCTCCTATATTTACCATGGCCAATCCACCTAAACTGCACACCTTTGGACTGTGGGAGGAAACCGGAGCACTCGGAGGAAACCCACGCAGACACGGGGAGAATGTGCAAACTCCACACAAACAGTCGCCTGCGGCTGGAATCGAACCCAGGTCCCAAGCGGTGTCAGTGCCAAACACTGAGCCACCGTGACACCCTAAATGGCTGTGTTTATTATCTCATCAACCTGTAAGTGGAGAGAAGATATTTCCACTTGAACATAACACCAACCTGAGCCAAACAGCCTGTTTCTGTGCTGTAAATTCAAAAACACTGTATGCAAAATCTGACAGTATAAATGTGTACCAGAATCGAGGTAGTCCTGAATGTACGGGGCAGCCAAGCACATCAGAGAAGTCCCAAGTTCAAAGTGAGGGTTCACATACTGCTCTGAGGGATGAGAGAGGTTTACCTGCCTGCCTTAGCCACGGTAGGTACTGCTGGCTGAGACTGAACCTTCAATGACGTTCCTGAATTTGAAGAAATTCTCCATCAACAGGCATCTCAGAAACAGCCTGCCCTTCTAATGCATCTATCTCACACCCTCATGAGAACCCAGATCACTTTCCAGCAATTAATTATTCTTTGAAACGTTGGCATGATTTCACAAATGAATGCCTGCCTAATTGTCTTGTTGGGTTGACGAAGGGGAGGTGCTATAGATTAAGGGTTAAATGTTAGATTCGATTCCCTACAGTGTGGAAACAGGCCCTTCGGCCCAACAGGTCCACACTGACCCTCCGAAGAGTAACCCACCCAGACCCATTCCCCTACCTTTACCCCAGACTAATATACGTAACATGATGGGCAATTTAGCATGGCCAATTCACCTGACCTGCACTTGTCTGGATTGTAGGAGGAAACCAGAGCAAACCCACACAGACACAGGGGCGAACATGCAAACTCCAGACAGACAGTCACCCAAGGTGGGAATGGAACCTGGGTACCTAGCGCTGTGAGGTAACAGTGCTAACCACTGTGCTAACCATTTCCCACAAATGTCGGCCAGCATCTTGAGACACATCCACTGAGGCCCAGGGGTCTCAGAGTAATGCCTTACCTAAAATACAGCACCACCCTCCCTGACAATGCAGCACTCCCTCAGTACTGAAGCTAATAGCGCACTCAACTTCTGGACAATGGGGTTGGGATTTGTCCCGGTTACTTGCCTGGAAGACCTCTTGAATAAAGCTGGACTCCCACTGGTTTGATAGTGGCTGAAAGGGGTCATCATAGAAGAGCTGAGCTCAGAAGTGGGCAATCACGATTAAACACATTCTTACAAAACTAGCTAGCCCCATTCTGCAGCTCTTTCCCCACACACTTATAATCTTTCTCTCCTTCATGCCTTTATTCAATTCCATTTGAAGGTGACTATTGAATTTGCATCCACAGTCTATCAAACACAGCATTCCTTAGCCTTTCACTTGTGTTTTTATAGCACCGCTGCCCATGTTGCCTCTCTCTTTTTTAACCAATCCCCTTAAGTCTGGGTCTTCTGGTTGCTCACCCATCATCTGTTGGAGATTATTTCTCTTTATGGACTTTATTCAAACCCTTCATAATTTTACAATCTCCCCTTTCCTTTCTCTGCTCTAAGAACAGTAATCCCAGCTTCTCCAGTCTATCTACATAACCTTAAAACCTTATCCATTGTATTATTTTCACATCAAACCATGTGAGTAAATCTCTGCTGCACACTCTTCAAAGTCTTTATGGCCATCTTAAATCCACAGGATGTTACGGTCATCCTAAATCCCTTTGGAATTCCAGGAGATTTCCAACCTGATAATACTGTCAGGTTTAGATGGAGCTTCAAACTAACCAAGAGCCAAAGTCAGGTACCTTCAGGATCGAGGATCCTCGGAATTCCCAGGTGATTTTCAGCGATGGAGAAAGCACTTTCCAAGTTTTCCCGGTTCGACCGGCTCCGGACCTTCTCCAAGTCTGTCAGATCCGGGCGGATAGCGTGAATGACGGAATGAAAGGCGAATCCATTCCTCCAGCTCTGCCCAAAATCCTTCACCTCGATACCAATTCGCCTTCAAAACAGACAGCACGCGCTTGTGAGCAACCACGTTATATTAGAACACTTGAGGTGAAACCCTACAGGGGTCAAAGGTCAGAGGGCAGAGCGCAAAGAGTAGAGTCATTATCCACAACAAAGCTCCCCCCCCACCACCGGATTTCTAAAGGCTGGAAACCAGCCCCAGTGATGGAGGGGGTTGCAGATCAGATCTACTGAAATTTACTAGCTTCCCCATGACCTTCCTTGACTGTTACAAACAGCCACTGTCCAGTGAATTTGTCCACATCCTCACAAAGGGTTGGAGCTTAGGAGAATCCCTGGGCCATCCTAGAATTCTGATGGGAGCTGAAAACCCATCCACTGGGTATCAGGAAGACTCCATTCGGAGGTCTTTTCAACCTCAACACTCTCAGGAATCTTTAAAGAAGCAGCTTTTGTTGTTTCCACTGCCCTTCCTTCTCTAATCTAATAGTGAGCTCAAAGACAAGGCACCATTCCCACAAATAGGAGCTGCTTCAAGCTGACCACAGTCACTAACGCCTCCGCACGCTCCATTTAAAGTCAAATTGAAAGCTGTGCATCCAAACTGGGAGTGGAGCCAGGCCATGCACCTAAAACAGTGCCACGGGCCTGCGCTACGGTTCCCTGGGTCCCCCCCTCCGGCCCATTCCAGGACGTTTTCACAGAACCAGGCATTGGGAATCCACACCCTGAGGCAGAAGTGGGTACTGCAGATGCTGGAGATTAAAGTCAAGGTTAGAATGCTGCTGGAAAAGCACAGCAGGTCAGGCAGCATCCGGGGAGCAGGAAAATCGACGTTTCGGGCAAAAGCCTTTTATCAGGAGCCCATTCCTGATGAAGGGCTTTTGTCCAAAACGTCGATTTTCCTGCTCCCCAGATGCTGCTGTGCTTTTCCAGCACCACTCTAATCTTGAATCTGAAGACCAATGAAAGAAAGCCCGGTGGGATCCTTCCATTCAGCCTGCAAGGTTCCCACAGGCCATAGGACAGGTTTAGCCACTCAGAGGCAGGCCTCACTCACACCCTGGATGTTCCCTTTGTCCTCTCCCAAAGGGATGGCCTGGCTGGACATTCACTCATGGATTGAGGACATCATTGGCAAGGCCTGCATTTATTGTCCATGCTTAATTGCCAATTAAGAGTCAACCAAATCGCTGTGGCTCTGGGGTGACATGTAGGCCTGACCAGGTCAGGATGGCAGCTTCCCTACCCTAAAGGTCATAGAGAACCGGGTGGGACTTTACAACAATTGTTAGATGCTCGCCATTAGACTTCCTGTTTTAAAAGTCAAGGGGGAGAAATTGAGGACTGCAGATGCTGGACACCGCAATCAAAAAGTGTGGTGCTGGAAAAGCACAGCCGGTCAGGCAGCATCTGAGGAGCAGGAGAGTCACCGTTTTGAGCATAAGCCCTTCATCAGGAATGTCTGATGAAGTGCTTATGCTTGAAATGGCGATTCTCCTGCTCCTTGGATGCTACCTCACTTGCTGTGCTTTTTCAGCACCATACTTTTTGACTTTAAAAATCAAGGCCCAATTTGAAATTAGAGAACTAAATCCAGGCTGTAGGGTGCCCAGGCGAAAGATTGGGTGTGAGGGCGCTTTAAAAGCACATGACCTTTTTTTGGGAGGGGTCAGGTGTCAGTGGCACAGACTAATCCAGCTCAGAGACCCGATCGCTGAGGCCGACAGAGCCTGCCTGCCTTCAATTGTCTCTTGTAGCCCTCAGTGTTTGAACCTCTCCTCCCACCAGGCCCACTCAACAACTCTCCCCCACTCCCACCATCTCCACAAGCTTCAGTCTGGCCTCGCACCAAGTATGAAGCATTAAATGGGCATCCCAAGCGGCAGCAACACGTTTGGGACGGGCGACACAAATCACGGTGATAAAGAGCACAGAACAGTCCTGCACAGTAACAGGCCCTTCGGCCCACCAAGCCTGCACTAACATGGGACACCTTTCTGCAACTATAAACCTCTTGCCTCCACACTATCCATATCTCCTGATGCTGCCTGCCTTGGTGTGCTCTTCCAGCCTCCAGCTTGTCTACTTTGGATTCCAGCACTTGCAGTTTTTCTTTGTCTCTATTCATGCACCTGTCGGGATGCCTCTTAAGTCTTGTATTGGCTTTCACCTCTGGCAGCACATTCCAAGCACTTACTGCCCTCTGTATAAAAAAAACCTGCCTCTCACATCTCCTTTAAATGATCCCCCTTTTACCTTAAACCCATGCTGCCAAATATTGACATTTCTACCATGGGAGAAAGATTCCATCTGAGGTCCTGGGGAGTGTTGCTGAACAAAGAGACCTTGGAGTGCAGGTTCATAGCTCCTTGAAAGTGGAGTCGCAGGTAGATAGGATAGTGAAGGAGGCGTTTGGTATGCTTTCCTTTATTGGTCAGAGTATTGAGTACAGGAGTTGGGAGGTCATGTTGCAGCTGTACAGGACATTGGTTAGGCCACTGTTGGAATACTGTGTGGAATTCTGGTCTCCTTCCTATCGGAAAGATGTTGTGAAACTTGAATGGGTTCAGAAAAGATTTACAAGGATGTTGCCAGGGTTGGAGGATTTAAGCTATAGGGAGAGGCTGAACAGGCTGGGGCTGCTTTCCCTGGAGTGTCGGAGGCTGAGGGGTGACCTTATAGAGGTTTATAAAATCATTAGGGACATAGATAGGGTAAATAGGCAAGGTCTTTTTCCTGGGGTGTGGGAGTCCATAACTAAAGGGCATAGGTTTAGGGTGAGAGGGAAAAGATAGAAAGGGGACCTAAGGGGAAACTTTTACATGCAGAGGGTGGTATGTGTATGGAATGAGCTGCCAGAGAATGTGGTGGAGGCTGGTACAATTACAACATTTAAAGGCATTTGGATGGGTATATGAATAGGAAGGGTTTAGAGGGATATGGGCCGGGTGCTAGCAAATGGGACTAGATTGGGTTGGGATATCTGGTCGGCATGGACGGGTTGGACCGAAGGGTCTGTTTCCATGCCGTACATCTCTATGATTCCATGACTCTTCTGATCCTGACCGTGCCTTTCGTAATTTTGTAAATTTCTATCAGGTCTCCCCTCTGCCTCCGACGTTCAAGAGAAAACAAAGCAGGTTTGTCCAATCTCTCCAAATACCCTCCAAACCAGGCAACATCCTGGTAAATCATTTCTGTACCCTCACTAAAGCCTCCACAGGCTTCTGATTTGAATCAGTCCATAAAGGGTTTGAATATTTCGTCACAGCCCAAGCAGGGAGAGAAGGGAAATAGAAAACAATGATATTTGGAAATGAATGTACATTGAAGGGCTCCATTGAAGGATACAGCCCTTGTCAGACCGTAATGTCTCACTCATACATCTTACCAGTTCTTCCTTCTGGGAGAACGTGATTTTCGCCTGAAATTAATTTGTCTCACTGATGCAAGGTTGGACACATGCATGACTTTCAACCGGGGGAATTAGGAGGTGTTTAGATTAGATTACTTACAGTGTGGAAACAGGCCCTTTGGCCCAACAAGTCCACACCGACCCGCCGAAGTGCAACCCACCCATTCCCCTACATTTACCCCTTTACCTAACACTACGGGTAATTTAGCATGGCCAATTCACCTGACCTGCACATCTTTGGACTGTGGGAGGAAGCCGGAGCACCCGGAGGAAACCCACGCAGACACGGGGAGAACGTGCAAACTCCACACAGTCAGTCGCCTGAGTCGGGAATTGAACCCAGGTCTCTGGCATTGTGAGGCAGCAGTGCTAACCACTGTGCCACCGTGCCACCCACAACTGAGTTGCCTCAACTGAGGCCAGATCTTATCCAGCTAAGAATAATATCAGAACATCAGTCATTTGGGAATAAAGACATTTTGGTACCAAACTAGGAAGGCTGAAGCAGGAGCAGCTCAGATTCCACATCCTCCATTTTCCAACTTCCAATGAAATGACAGTTGATCTGTGGCCTAACTCCATGTAGCCACATTCCACTTGGGAAAGGGTGATTTCAATCTCAGCTCTAGTCCCGCGGCCGTAGTGGAGGGATGATGTTGGCAGGGGTGGGAGGGCACTGAGATTGCTTTTCCCACACTCTGATCATGACTTTGCCATTTTCTGAGCAGGGGGATGGGGAGTTTGAATCAAATTACCTCCCACAGAAAAGTGGCAAGTGTCAACTGGAAGTAATACCACAGCCAGGCCCTTAGCATCTCCCAACTCCACATGCTTCCCCAGACCAGACACTGAGCACTAGTGACAGAGAGTGGAAGAGAGGGAAGTCAGGCAGACAATGTAGGAAAGGAAAGATAGATAGACAGACAGACAGACAGCCAGACATATAGTTGGATAGAGACAGACAGATGAAGATGGAAAGCAAGCAATGGAGGTAGAGAGAGGGAGGTGAAGAGAAATATAAAGAGAAACAGAGAGATTGAGATGGAGAAAGGAGAAAGAGAGAGAGAGAGAGAGAGATGGAGAGAGAAATTTGATGAAAGAGATTGAGATCAAGAGAATGAGATGAAGTGACAGACAGAGAGAAAGAGTGAGACAGAGACAGAAATGGAGATAGAGAGAGAGGGAGAGATAGAGAGACAGAAAGAGAGAAGGAGTGATTTAGAGATAGAGAGAGATAGAAAGTGCAAGAACTAAAGGAAAAGAGAGCAAGAAAGAGCTAGAGAGAGAGAAAGAGAGTAGGCTGCATTTTCCATCCGTGAGTGAGAAGTAAAAGTTGGGACTGTTTCTGGGTCCCGAACCTTGGGTGGTAAATGGTTAATAACTGGGATATTCAATAGGGCATCACCTTCATTGACATAGCAACAAGATCTCTGTCCAGGTAAAGGTAGTGGGAACGCCATCAAAGCTGCAGGATCAATCAGAGTTCTTCCAGTAGAAGGTGACAGCAAGTAAGTAAAGGGTGAGGGATGGCAGGCGGGCACTTTAAGATCTATCATCAAAGATTCTGCAGCAGGGGCCATCACCCCGAGTGGCAGATCCTGTCGTCAGGGTAACGTGGGACTGTTTCTGCACTGGGGCCTACCTCGAGGAACAGGCCCCTGTCAGCACATTGAGCTGGATAGCAACTGAAAAATCTCACCCTGGCATCTGATCCCAGTCCCAGAGAGAGCTGAAAATCTGAACTTCAGGCCCAAACACAACAGCAGCACAAAATGTCAGAAAAAACAAACGATAACGCAACGCATGTCATCTGCTTATCCGCTGGAAGGAGGTGTGAAGTGACACTCACTTTCCCACAGTGTAATGCACCCATTTCAGGAGAGCCTTCTTGGCACTGCCCTTGAATTTGGTGACGACCTTCCTCTTGGACGGGGGGCTCCCAGTCTCGGAGTTGGCAGTACTGTCCACGGAGGAGGTGCTGCCGGAAAGCGATGACAGCAGCGACAGATTACTGGTCAGCTCCTCGATCTGTGGGTTGGAAGAGAAACCATATTGAAAATAACACTGGTCCCAGAACACACAGCTGCTCAGTCAAAAATGGGGTGGTGTAAAGAGACCCAGAATTCCAACCTGGAAGTACAAGATGATGGTCCAGATCAAACCCAGCACAATCGATGGCCTCCCATCAACGATGTCAGTGGAATTGATGTTGACCAGTTTAATCTGTAAGAAAAATGCAGCTTGTTTTCAACATCCCATTGTGTAATTCACAAATCCTCCACAGAGTGAACTTAATACGTCATACCATAACTTCCGTCTTTATCAAACTCATCTCCATGACTGCTATCTTTGCTCCTTCACACACCAATGAGCTCCGATGGAAGTAGTTGGAGGCTGAGAGCTGAGGTTTACAAAATCACTAGGGACATGGATAGGGTGAACAGACAAGGCCTTTTCCCCAGGGTAGGGAGGCCAAAACTAGAGGGAATAGGTTTAAAGTGGGAGGGGCAAGATTTAAAACGAACCTATGTTTTTACTCAGATGGTGGTGTGTGTATGGAATGAGCTGCCAGAGGAAGTGGTGGAGGCTGGTACAATCACAGCAATTAAAAGGCATCTGGATGGGTATATGCACAAGAATGGTTTAGAGGGATACGGGCCAAGTGCTGGCAAGTGGGACTAGATTACTTTAGGATATCTGGTTGGCATGGACAAGTTGGACCAAAGGGTCTGTTTCTGAGCTGTACGTCTCTATGACCCCATGACTCTAGGAAATGGTCTTGCCTCCTCTGGCCATTGTTAAAAAATAGAATGAAACACTGTTCATTTACATAGCACCATTAGCAACATCAGGACATCCCAAATGACTTCGCTACCAATGAGGTAAACTGTCCCGCTGCCCACCCACAAGGTGAATGTGAGGGATCCCATGGAATCCTACAGGGGAGATCAGTCTGGTCACCTCGCAAATTACTTCATTAGAAGTCTTAATTTAATTGTTGTTTGTGGAAGTTTTACTGATGCGACGATGCTGTGGTTTTAAGAGGGGCGTTTTGTCCTGGTTTATTTTACAGAGAGAGTGAGGAACAGGCGCTGAGCAGCTCTGAGAAGATAAACAGCTTACAAAGTCTTGGGTGTTTTTCAGTCAGAACAATAGAAGCAGCCTGAATGGGTGTGGTCGAGTGCTCACAGAACCAGAATTTCTGGTTGCTCTCGCGGTCTTGAAGGGGTGGAAGCTATTTTTTCTCTCTCTCATTTACAGCCAAAACTGAGTGTTCTCTGCCTGCTATGGGAATCGCATGTGAGACAATCTGTTTTCTGAATTTGCCTTTTGCCAAGGGTGTGCTTATGAGATGTTACTAGATTGGAACAGTTAATTAGTAATAGGTCCTGTATCTATTACGTTGTCAAGTTTTTCAATAGCGTTGTTATTCCAATTCCAATAAAAGTATGTTTTATCTTAAATCTGCAGTTTAACCAATTGAACCGCAACTGGAACACAACACCTTATATTTACCTTTAAAATAAAAAAAGATTAGGGTCTAGACTATCTCCTGAATACTTTGAAGGGGTTGGTCTGGTCTCTAACACTGTGCAGAATATGGATCTGTATATGCCACATCATATACAGCGACATGGTGGCTCAGTGGTTAGCACTGCTGCCTCACAGCACCAGGGTCCCAGGTTTGATTCCAGCCTCGGGTGACTGTGTAGAGTTTGCACATTCTCCCCGTGTCTGCGTGGGTTTGCTCCAGGTGCTCCGGTTTCTTCCCACAGTCCGACGATGTGCAGGTTAGGTGAATTGGCCATGCCAAATTGCCCGTAGTGTTCAGGGATGTGCAGGCTAGGTGCATTACTCAGGGATAAATGTAGAGGAATAGGGAAGGGGTGGGTTACTCTTCAGAGGGTCGGTGTGGATTTGTTGGACCAAATGGCCCGTTTCCACAGTGGAGGGATTCTATTATCTTCTAAAACATAAAGTCACCTCAGCAGATCATACAGCTGCTCTCTCACAGCAGAGAGAAAGAGAGGACGGATGGTGGTTTCACCCGAGGGTCACTGCACCTTAGATGAGGGGAGAGGTTGAGAGGGAGAGTCCTTCATGGTAACCTCAGCTGGTGTGGGAATTGAACCCACGCTGTTGGCATCCCTTTACATTGCCAACTGAGCTAGCCGAGCCCCCTTTGCTACATTACAATGGTTCAAAAATACTACATTGGCTTTAGGACCAAGGTGGTGAAAAGATGTGATAAAAATGCAATTATACGAGCCTGACTCTTCCTTTCAAAGTTATCTCAAAGTAAAAAAAAAATTAAAACACATCTGAAAGCTCATCTTCCTAAATAAAAAGAAAATTGCCATCAGCAAACAAACGCAGAGCGCTATGTTCCGAGATTGTTTGAAGGCATCTGTCAAAGAGAGTACTAAATTAACCAAGGAGGTTTCAGTGAGGAGGAGGCCTGTTCTGCTAATGGTAACTGCTGACAAACCTTGTACACTAGAGGAAGAGATGCTGAAGGAAGCTAGGCCAGTAATAGCACTCAGCAGTGAAACAATTGTGCATTTCAACATCTCAAACAGCAATTAAAATAAACAACACTCAGTCAGCGCTGGAAATATTCGAAAAATAGCAGCAAGTTTGATCAAAGAGGTAAATTTTGAGGCGGAGAGGTTTCTAGAGGGCATTTCAGAGGGTGGGGTGTGGGTGGTGAAAAACTGATGTTAAATTTCAGGACATGTGTAAATTTCCACTTGAAAGACAATGACACATGCGAGATTCCACTTAATGAACAGCAGGAAATGAGTATTTGTGTATTGATGATTTGCCACAGATGGAACACATGAAACAGCAAACAGACACAACCAGGCTGGAAAAACGAGTTTTGTGATGTTGAGATCACTGACCGGTGATCCTCTGTAGACCGACTGGCAGCGTGACAAAAAGAATTAAAGAGAATGTGTGTTTGGTTAGTCAAATGCTTTGCTCTGTCTGCATGCAACGCAACCGTTAGCTGTACCATCCCAACTGTTTACAAAGGTCTATGTCTTCGGTGTTAATTTCACAAGTGAATCTGTGAGCTCTCGTGAGCTCCTCTCAACTTGCAACAAGACCCTTTTACTTTGCAACATCTTTCGTGTACAGCTTCCTACCAGCAATGTCAGTTCATGAATACTTAACAGTTTCGTATGATATTCCTTCTTCCATGATTCAAGCTCAGACCCTTAACCTGTTTGCTTCAAATGCATTAACCTTCAGGAAGCCAACAGCAGCACAGAAAGGGGAAGTCAGTCAGCCTGTCAGCCTTGCTCTGTAATTCAATTAAATCCAGGTGGATCTGTACTCCAACTCCATTTGCCAATGCTCTACCTTACCTAACAAATATCCATCGAGCTCACTCCAGAAAGCTCCATCTGACCATCAACTACAACAACCATCTGGTGGACAGCATTCCAGACTTCCACAATTTGGATCAATATGTGGTCACTCCTGAACAGTTTAGTTCTAATTTCAAGATGGTCATCCCTTGTCCTGAAGTCCCGCACCAGAGGATATACTTCCTCTGGGTCTGCTCTTTCGATTCGACTTTTAACATTTTAAACATCTCAATCTACCTTCTTGAAAGAAAAACAGAAATTGTTGGAAAAGCTCAGCAGATCTGGCAGCACCTGTGGAGGGAAATCAGCATTAATGCTTCAGCTCTGGTGACTCTTCCTCAGAACTGGGTTGGGGCGAGATTTGGAAACTGGTGAAGTCGATGTTGATGGCGTGTGGTTGGAGGGTTCCAAGGTGTTCTCTCCCCAGTTGTCAGGTGGCTTGGATTTGTCAGTGGAGGAGGTCCAGGACTTGTGTAGTGGAGGAGGTCCAGGACGATCGTATTCCCAGCGTCCCTCCCCCAAATCCCCTCCCCCCTACCTTTTATCTCAGCCCACCTGGCACACCAGCCTCATTCCTGAAGAAGGGCTTATACCCGAAACGTCGACTCTCCTGCTCCTCGGATGCTGCCTGGCCTGCTGTGTTTTTCCAGCATCACATTTTTCAACTCTGGTCTCCAGCATCTGCAGTCCTCACTTTCTACAAGCTATGTTTACATAACCGCTTCAGAATTTAACTGTTTAAGCCCATTATATCATTCAGGCTGGAATGATAAAACATTGTGATTTTAGTTATAAAATGGTGGGTATCCAGGCCTACACTTCAACCATTATTTTGAATTTAATCTGTGTTGGACAAGTTTCCTGGCTCTCTCAGCAGGAGTTTTTTTTTTATTCATTCACATGATGAGGGCAGCTCTAGCGAGGCCAGCATTTATTGCCCACCCCTAATTGTCCAGAGGGCAGTTAAAAGTCAACCACATTGCTGTAGGTCTAGTGTCACATGTAGGCCAGACCAGGTAAAGATGGCAGATTTCCTTCCCTGAGGGACATTACTGATCCAGGTGAGCTTTTTCAACAATTGACAATGGATTCGTGGTCATCCCTAGACTTTTAACTCCAGATATTTATTGAATTCAAATCCGACCATCTGCCTTGGCAAGATTCGAACATGGGTCCCCAAAACACTAACTGGAGCGTTTCAGGGAACACCTCGGGGACACATGCACCAAACAACCCCACCGTCCTGTGGCCGAACCATTTCAATTCCCCCAAGGACACACAAGTCCTGGACCTCCTCCACTGACAAATCCAAGCCACCTGACAACTGGGGAGGGAACACCTTGCAACCCTCCAACCACACGCCATCAACATCGACTTCACCAGTTTCCAAATCTCGCCCCAACCCAGCTCATCCCAGGTCCAACCCTCCAACTCGGCACCGCCCTCTTGAACTATCCTACCTGTCCATCTTCCTTCCCACCAATCCACCTCACCCTCCTCTCTGACCTATCGCTATTAACCCCCAACTGCATCCACCAATGGCCTTCACAAATAGCTTTTCCCTGAGCCCCAACACCATCCCCATTTACCTCTCAGTCCCCCTTCCCCCTCAATATTCCTGATGAAGGGTTTATGTCCAAAACATCGACTGTCCTGCTCCTCGGATGCTGCCTGATCGGCTGTGCTTTTCCAGCACCACACTTTTCGTCTCTGGATTAACAGTCCAGAGATAATACCATGAGGAGATAAATGCCATTTCACTTACCTGATGGATCCAATTTACTCTGAGCGAATCCCCTAGCCCCACAGCAGCAATTTTATGTATTATTTTCACCATCCACATTGCTTTATTTGTCATCTCATGCTAAATGTCATCGTAATAAGTTATGACTTGCAGGAGCCGGTGTTGGACTGGGGTGGACAAAGTTAAAAATCACACAACACCAGGTTATAGGTCAGATTACTTTCCAGTGTGGAAACAGGCCCTTCGGCCCAACAAGTCCACACCGACCCCCTGAACAGCAACCCACCCAGACCCATTCCCCTATGTTTACCCCTTCACCTAACACTACAGGCAATTTAGCGTGGCCAATTCACCTAACCTGCACACTTTTGGATTGTGGAAGGAAACCTGAGCACCTGGAGGATACCCACACAGACACAGGGAGAATGTACAAACTCCACACAGGCAGTTGCCTGAGGCGGGAATTGAAGCCGGGTCTCTGGCGTTGTGAGGCAGTGGTGCTAACCACTGAGCCACCATGCATCCATAGTCCAACAGGACTCTATTTAGAAGCTTTCAAATAAACCTGATGGATTCTACCTGGTGTTGTGTGATTTTTAACATCGTAATAAGTAATTATTTCACCTTTATTTCTGAAAAGAGCTTTCGCATTCCTTTGTTATTTCCTCCCAATCTTTCTCTGTTATCTTTTTTTGCACATTTTATTCTATGGAGTCAGCACCAAAAACGTTACCAAGGCAACTGCCTTCAAGGTGATACAATGCGCAGCAGCATGAAGCAGTAAATCTACAGCAGTGCAAAGTCATTCGATTCCCCACCAGATACTCCTGGTGTGGGAAGCTGGGGGGGGAATAGAAAAATGGGGCACCAGGGATTTCAACCCCATCCTGCCCCCAAGCAAGAATTCCAACAAGGTGAAGGAGAAAGGGTTGGAGTGGGACACACAGTGAGTTCCTTTTGGGGACTCGGTCGCAGAGACTGACATTAGGAAACCAGCATTTTCACTGAAGATGAGTGCAGGTCAGAAACAAAACTGAACCTTTGACCCAATTTGGCAACATTGGCATAACCCTGTCAAACGGTTATTACAAGCAGAATGGTGCCAGAGATGGTAAACATCCAGTTGGAGGATGAACCTTCAGATAATGGGACTACATCCACTGGAGGGGAGAACAGCAAGTGTTTTTTTAAATAGGTACATTTTTAAAATAACGTTCAGTTTAATGGGGAAAGGTTATTTCCTCTGGGGTATTGATAATGTCACTGGACTAGTAGTCCAGAGATTCAGGCTAGTGCTGGTGGGATTTAAATTCAATTAATAAACCTTCAATACAAAGCTAGTCTCACTAATGGTGACCATGACAACCATTAGCAATTGGTACATAAGTTCATTTAGTTCACTCATGTCCTTTAGGGAAAGTAATCTGCTGTATTTACCTTGTCCTCAAATGTGGTTGACATGCTTTCCTCCTACCCTCCTACATAAGCCACCCAGTTTGAGGGCCAAAAAGGGATGGGTAGCAGATAAATCATAGCAGAATCCCTACAGTGTGGAAGCAGGCCCTTCAGCCCATACCAACCCTCTGAAGAGCACCCGCCCCCATTCCCATTATTCTGCATTTCCCATGGCTAATCCACCTACCCTGAACAGATTTGGACTGTGGGAGGAAACTAGAGCACCCAGAGGAATCCCTCGCAGAATGTGCGAACTCCACACAGACAGTTGCCCAAGGGTGGAATCAAACCCAGGCTCCTGTGAGGCAGCAGTGCTAACCACTGAGCCACCGTGTCACCTGAAATGCTGGATCAGCAGTGCCACACACGGCACCTGTAAGACACAAGGATAAAGAAAGCACAGTCCTGTTCTCATTCAATGGCCTCAGCCGTGGTTCATGCTGTTAAAAAAAACCCGAAAGAATTGTGGATGCTAAAAATCAGAAACAAAAACAGTAATTGCTGGAAAAGCATCTGTGAAGAGAAATCAGAGCTAATGTTCCAGGTCCAGTGATCCTTCTTCAGAACCCGAAACGTTAACCCTGATTTCTCTCCACAGATATTGCCAGACCTGCCGAATTTCTCCTGCAATTTCTGTTTTTGATAGTGCTACAGCGCTGGCCTGATTTGTCACCCCCTCAGTTGTTGAGGCTTACTCCTGCACCAACAATGAACCAGCAGCAAAAGTTCTTGGGGGGGGGGGTCGAAACTTTGAGTGGCATGATGGGTAAGTGGTTAGCATTGGTGCCTCATAGCGCCAGGGACCCAGGCTCAATTCCAGTGTCAGGTGACTGTCTGTGTGGAGTTTGCACATTCTCCCCAAGTCTGTGTGGGTTTACTCCGGGTGCTCCTGTTTTCTCCCACAGTCCAAAGATGGGCAGATTAAGTGGATTGGCCATGTTAAACCGCCCATAGCGTCCAGGGATGTGCAGGCTAGGTGGGTTAGCCAAGGAAAATGCAGGGCTATAGAGGTAAGGTGGGTCTGGGTGGGATGCTCTTTGGAGGGTCAGTGTGGACTCAATGGGCCAAATGGTCTACTCTCAGACTTAGGGATTCTATGATTCTGGTCCATGTTGCAAATCCGAGTAGATATTTAAACCCACACAGATGAGGTACATCCATCAGGGAGAAGTCCGTGTCCTGAAGGATCACTCCTTGTCTAAGAGATTCAGGTAAACAGTCCCTGAATATTTGACACACCGATAAATATAGTTATTGCCACCAAAGTCATACCCAATCCCATAAGCTCTGGTTTGAGTCACACTTCCAGTTTCGATAAGCACTTGCTTAGCCCCAACCGGATGTATTTGTGATCACTGAAAAGCTGTCCCGAAGTGAAGGATTTCAGACAGAAATGTGACACTGCAGAAGCAGGAAGAGCTGATATTCACACTTACCCGTCTGCCCTCTAGAAATGTCAAAGCTGTTCCAATGTTGCTCACCCAGTGGATGCGTTTTGACTTACGCCCCTGTTCACAAGGCTGCAAAACCAGAACACAGATTATTCACAAGTACATTTCCCACCAAAACTATTACATTCAATACCCAACTGGCAAGGCATAATGTAACGAGCTTGATAAATCACTTTGGAGCCTTTGACCTTTATCCTCAACTTTGCAAACTCCAGGGCGCTGAAGAAAATAGTGGCTTTCATCAGTTATCCTTCATCCTCTAATGTGCAGCTGACTCTTCCAATGACAGTCAATGGCATTGCCATCATTGAAACCCCCACTATCAATGTCTTAGGTGCTGACCATTGACCAGACAATAGGTGGGACAAACTATAAAATACTACATCAGAAGAGTACATCAATCTGGATATGCTGTGTTGAGTAACTCATCGGCTGACTCCCCTTACTGTCGTTAAAGTGGCACCAGGAGTGTAACGGAGTAATCTTTATTTGCCTGGATGGGAACAGCGCCAACAACACTCAAGCAGCTCGATCCGGTCCAGGATAAAGCAACTTGGCTAAAAGCCCAAATATCCATTTCCTGATCTATTCCCTCCAGCATCAACACTCCTTTGCTGCAGCGTGTATACCATCTGTGAGGTATATTATAGCAATTTGACAAGGCTTGGCTTTAGCACTTCCAACCCTCAAACTGTAGAAAGACCAGGACAGTAGGTGCACAGAAACACCTCTGCCCTTAATTTCCCCTCCACATCCCACACACCTCACTTTGGAAATACACTGCCTTCACGAGTGCATCTTTGGAGCAGTCGGACAGGCAGAGCTGTATGAGACTCGAACATCAGACCAAAGTGGGCACACTGTCACTGTGAATCCAAGGAGGAACTGGGTTCATGACTCAGCATTGGGCCTGTCATGCCCACTCTCTATGGCTGTTCTCAGAAGCAAAAAGATACATTGACAGACAGGGTGGCACAGTGGTTAGCACTGCTGCCTCACAGCGCCAAGGGCCCATGTTCGATTCCACCTTTGGGTGACTGTGTGGAGCTTGCACATTCACACCATGTCTGGGTGGATTTCTTCCCACAGTCCAAAGATGTGCAGGATAGGGCATGCTAAATTGCCCATGGTGTCCAAGGATAGATAGATTAACCATGGGAAATGCGGGGTTTCAAGGATTGGGTGGGAAGCTCTTCAGAGGGGCAGTGTGGATGTAATGGGCCGAATGGTCTGCTTCCACACTGTAGGGATTCTATGATTCTAAGTATGAAAGGCTGAAGCATTCTCTCATCATCTTCCTCCTGAATAGAGTCCAACCTTACAAGAACCAGCTAGTGCCTGGTATTTCAGCTCAATGGCATTGAGTTGAGCTGTGGTAGGCAGCATCTGATGGCTATTTATCTATGGGTGCACTGTGATCAAGCTTTATTATATCTTAATGTTAACATCCTCACATGCAATTCTGGTGATGCTTCCTGGAAGCTGAGCAAGAATGGGAATGTCAGCACAATTCTAAGAAGCACTCAGATACCGAGGGGAGCAAGGGCACGTATCTCTGTGATGGTGACGAGAGGAATTCAGTAGGCTTTTCAAATATAAGTGTTCAGGATCCGTTGAGTTTACAAAATAGGCATCATCCATAAAGCCAAAGAAATTGTGCTAAAGCTTTGCCTATCACTGCCCATCATGAGTTGGAGTACTGTGCCCACATTCTAGGGAAGACGTCAAAGCCTTGGAAAGAGATTTATTAAAGTGGAGGAAGTGATGACGGGCTTACAGTTCCACGGAGGGACTGAAAAAACTAGAGCTTTTCTCCTCAGACGGAGAAGGTTAAGGGGAGACTTCACGGAGTTGTTCCGAGGGTTTTGACAAGGAAACAGGAAGAGACAGTTCCCACTGGCAGGTGGGCCAGGATTCAAAGGACAGAGGACAGGATTTTAGGACAGAGATGAGGAGAAACTTCTTCACCCAGAGAGTGGTGGCTGTGTGGAATGCTCTGCCCCAGAGGGCAGCGGAGGCCCAGTCTCTGGATTCATTTGAGAAAGAGTTGGATAGAGCTCTCAAAGATAGTGGAATCAAGGGTTATGGAGATAAGGCAGGAAGAGGATACTGATTAGGAATGATCAGCCATGATCATATTGAATGGCGGTGCAGGCTCGAAGGGCTGAATGGCCTATTCCTGCACCTATTGTCTATTGTCTATTGTCTATTGTCAAAGGACAAGGGGTGAAGATAATTGACAAATGGGTCAGAGGAGAGTTGAAGGTGGCACAGAGCGTATTAGGATCTGGAATGTACTGTGTGTGTGAAGGGATAGTGGTGGCACATATTTAGCAGCAACTTCGGAAGCAGAATATTTGAAAAGGAAACATGTACTGAAGGAACCAGGGTAGTACGGTCGAGTGAGTTGGCTCTCTTAAAGAGCAGGTGCGGACATGAAGGAATGAACAGCCTCCTTGCACTGTATGATTTTAGGTATTCCCTCTTCAACCCAGAGAATGCACTGACAGTATTTGTACCACAATCCTGCTTGGATCAGATTGGAATTGTAACTCATTGTCCAGCTGCTCACTGACCAGTTGGCAGGACAGATGGTGGCACTGCACTGGTTTCAAGCTGATAAACTCACCAGATTCTGTCCCGAGAGAACTTCCAAGAGGGCAAGTAGCATTACACCATCCTTGATATCTTCGAACAGATCATTGACTATAATTGGGGGATTGCGCTGAAACAGAAGAGAGAGAGAGAGACACTTAGTACTGGGTCTTAACCAGGGTAGGTTAGATAGGCAGAGGGGTCAGGGGACTGGAGTATCAACTTGATCAACAGTAGCTCAGTGGTTAGCACTACTACCTCACAGCAGTAGAAATCTGGGTTTGATTCCACCCTCATGCAAATGTCTGCATGGAGTTTGCACATTCTCCCTGTGTCTGTGTGGGCTTCCTCCCACGTTCCAAAGTCGTGCAGGTGAGGGTGGATTGGCCATGCTGAATTGCCCACAGTCTACAGGCTAGCCGTGGGCAATACAGGGATGGGGTGGGTCTGGGTGGAATGCTCTTCAGAGGGTTAGGGTGGGCCAAATGGCCTGCGTTTGCACTGAAGGGTTTCAATCTTTTTCTTTAAAAAGCTTGGTTGCTCGTTGAAGATGGAAGGGCTGAGTAACTTGTATTCAGATGCCTCAGCTATTAGTGGGAAGGTGAGGGAGGTCTGACCTCAGATCTCAGGGTGTTGCTCTCATTGCAAGGAGATGGTTCCATTCTGCAACTCGAGAGCAGAACTCAACTCTACCCCTTCCCTCATTAAAGCACAAATGTTTGGGGTTGTACAGTGGCTCAGCGGCAAGCACTGCTTCCTCACAGCACCAGGGACCCAGGTTCAATTCCAGCCTCGGGCGACTGTCTGTGTGGAGTTTGCACGTTCTCCCCGTGTCTGTGTGGATTTCCTCTGGGTGCTCCAGCTGCCTCCCACAAATCAAAGTTGCATTGGTTAGGTGAACTGGCCATGGGAAATTACCCATAGTGTCCAGGGATGTTTAGGTTAGTTGCATAAGTCAGGGGTAAATATAGGTTAGGGGAATGGGTCTAGGTGGGATACTCTTTGAAGGGTCAGTGTGGACTTGTTAGGCACACTGTAGGGATTCTATGATTCATTTGGATTACAATGGGCATCCAATGGGTAACAAGATGGGCCCAACTCCATGCAATAGAGAAGCCTGATGAGCTGAGATGAGGCACTGCTGTTTCTCCTGACCCACAAGCAGTGCTGCAATGTTTCTCCCCCTTCTCACCTCACAATCAGGCTTTCTGAGGCCTGGGAAAGCCTGATGGCCAATGGTATCGAATCATGGATAGCCTACAAGAGCAGATGGAGGCCATTCGACCCATCGAGTCTGCACCACCCCTCCCAAGAGCATCTTACCCTGACCCAGCTCCTCCCCACCCCACCCTATCCCTGCAACCCCGTATTTATCAGGAAAATGTTTCTCTACAAAGTCGGTGAGCTCAGTGGCATTAAAACAGCATTAAAAACCAGCAGCATTACAGTAGTTAAACTGGCAACTCAGCTCCTGGAAGCAGTTTGGCTGGCCATCCCTTTGTCCAGCATCCAGTTAAACCCAAAATGGTTCCAGAACATCCCTTTAAATATGCAAATACAAAAACTCAGAGTCTGACCCTTCCCAGAAGCATTGACTCAGAGCTGCAGCAAAGGTAAGAGAGCACAGTCTGAGCAATAAATGCCCAGAGTGAACAACAAAGCCAATAATTGTTAATAAACTCACTTCTGGACACTTTGTACTGTCTTTGTCAAGTACATGGCAAAGAGGTAGTATTCTGATAGGAGATTATACGCACAGTTATCACTCAAACGGGGAATGAGCATGTCCTGAAGATTGTACCAACTGTGAGTCAGTCAATCACCCAACATTTTCTTTTTGTGAAACAACAGACTCCAGCTACTTTCAGAGTACCTACTATAAATACCTTCCAGGGAAGTGCTCAAAGAAATTGAATCGAGCAGTGACCCACCCCCAGTTGTCCAGACAGCTAGAAAGGTCAAGCAGTTAATGGCAAGAACATGTCGTATCACATTCACCTACTGAGCTGTCAATCAACAGCAGAACACAGGTCACTCTGCCCCCTCCAGGTCTGTTGTGACATTCAGTTACATCATTGCTTCGTGTTGTTTGATGGTTTTTGCCCATTAAGTGTAATAGATCCAGTACATCCAAAAATGCAGCACTCCCTCCGTATTAGGCTACAGTCTCATCTCTCCTCATATCGTTCTGAGTTCAAGTCCCACTCCAACATGTGAGCATAAAAACCATGGCTCTGTCTGCCTGTTCCCAGCTTGCTACTAAAGACGCTACTACTCTGAATAAAAGCTTTTTTTTTAATCCCATGAGTCTACACCAATATTAATCCCTCAATTAACAACACAAAAATACAAATCATGGGAAAATTAACAAACAGTGAAATTCACAACTAATCTTGGAGGAACTGTTGGGTGAAATTCACAGCACAGAATCAGATAAGTTAATTGTTGTTTTAAATTGTTGCTGTTGTTTTAAGTGTGTCCAACAGAAAGGCTGCAATAGTGAGTAGAGTTGGTTCTTTCTTGATTATCTAGAGGGCATAGGTTTAGGGTGAGAGGGGAAGGATATTAAAGAGACCTAAGGGGCAACCTTTTCACACATAGGGTGGTACGTGTATGGAATGAGCTGCCAGAGGAAGTGGTGGAGGCTGGTACAATTGCAACATTTAAGAGGCATTTGGATGGGTATATGAATAGGAAGGGTTTGGAGGGATATGGGCCGGGTGCTGGCAGGTGGGACTAGATTGGGTTGGAATATCTGATCAGCAAGGACGGGTTGGACACAAGGGTCTGTTTCCATGCTGTACATCTCTGTGACTCTATAACATCTGGCTATAACGTTCTGTGCATGTTTCCTATTTAACACCAGCGAATTTCCAAAGAAATAAATTGGCTGGAAAGCTCCTTGAGATACCCAATGGGAATGAAAAGCCTGATACAAATGCAAGTCTTTCTCGCTTTTTCCCTTTGCAAGTATCATGTGTGGGATTCGATCCTGCAACCTTTTGACGCAAAGTACTATCTGCTGCGGGGAGTAAGAATGGTTCTGCACTGGTCCAAGGATCAACAAGAGGTAGACACTTTTCTACAGACACCGTGCTTTAAAGGGTAAACTCTGGGCAATCTTTTACAGGAGGAGAAAGTGAAGTCTGCAGATGCTGGAGATCAGAGCTGAAAATGTGTTGCTGGAAAAGCGCAGCAGGTCAGGCAGCGTCCAGGGAACAGGAGTCTGAGCAACATGGATGATGGCAAGACATGTGGCAATGTCAGCCAAGCAGCCCAGCAAGGCCTGCCAAGATCATCTTGGGTTACCCGAGGCGGCACAGCGAGATTTTCACCTCGTTCATCTTCTGTTTCCCATCGTACAACGTCGAGAAGACCCGAGGCGGGAAGTGGGAACGGGAGCCTGGCGAATCCCACTCACGACTGCTCCAAACGTTGGGCACCAGGCACCAAACCCTCAGGGCATGGTCCATGGGTACCATACCCATGTCCCTTACGTCCACTGGCATTGGTGGAGCTGGCTGAAAGAGCTAAATGCCCTGCTCTCACTCCCAGTGTCTACTTCTCTAGTGACAGGAGCCTTCAAAGTGCACCTTGGAGGGAAACAGGAACTATCACTGTACTGTCGCAACAAGGACACTGTGCTCTCAGGGACACACGTCCAGCTCACAGACTGGACCAGGACACAGCCTCAGGCTCTTCAGTTTCTCTCTCTGAGCCCACCTGGATGCTGACAGAAGCCCTGCCTTGCCTTTTTGGGCTCTGCACCCCTCAACCAGAGATACCTGGTCCATATGCCTTCTGTCTTGCCTCATAGTTTAGCACGGACACGACACCCGGAAACTTCTCACAGCGATCAGCATGATGCGGTCAACGCAAAAGGTGGCAGCCTTCGATTGGTGGGGGATCTAGGCACATTTAAGTTAAGGGCAAATTCCGATGCCCATCCAGGGGCTTGAACATGGTCAGTGGGCCACTCGACGAGGGTCAGAGTCAGGACGTTCTCCACACAATGGTTGAGGGGCCTTATATCGGCTCAGCCCATTCCCTATGACTCTTTCTGCCCTCTTGGGAGGCTGTCTCCCTCCTGGAATGCGAAAGATGGGCAGGTGTTAAGGGAGGCGAAAATGGGTGGCACAGACATGATTGCAGACAGCGCAGAGGGCACGCAGGGTTAGTGCTGTCGGGAGCTGGAGTGGACCTCAGCAAATGAGGGAAGACGCTGCATTAGTCGGAGTGGTGAGAGCACGGGTCTCGGTGGGAGGTGGACGCAGTAGCAGAGGCTGAGAGAGTGTAAGGTGTCGGAGAGAAGACGGCAGGGCACTTACACTGTCGGAGTGGAGAAGGATATGGACGTTCCCTGCGACAGTCCGTGCTTTCTCCAGATGACAGAGGCTGCCCTGATCTGGACGGCAACCTTGCACCAGGCTGGCTTGGCATAGTCAGGTGTCTGGAGCTCTCCTGCTGCTCCTGGGGGAAGAGGAAGTCCTGCCTCTTTACCACCCTGTCCCAGAGGGAGCTCAGGAACATCAGGAATGGTGCAGGGCAACTCCTGACTTAACAGTGCTCGTCTAGGTGCACAATGGGCTTTCAAAGATGGCACGGGCACCAGAGATGCCAGCAAATATGAGGAACGGCTGAGGATACTGGGATTGTATTCGTTGGAGTTTAGAAGATTAAGGGGAGACTTAATAGAGACGTACAAAATAATACATGGCTTGGAAAAGGTGGATGCTAGGAAATTGTTTCCGTTAGGCGAGGAGACTAGGACCCGTGGACACAGCCTTAGAATTAGAGGGGGTCATTTCAGAACAGAAATGCGGAGACATTTCTTCAGCCAGAGAGTGGTGGGCCTGTGGAATTCATTGCCACGGAGTGCAGTGGAAGCCGGGACGCTAAATGTCTTCAAGGCCGAGGTTGATAGATTCTTGTTGTCTAGAGGAATTAAGGGCTACGGGGAGAACGCTGGTAAGTGGAGCTGAAATGCGCATCAGCCATGATTGAATGGTGGAGTGGACTCGATGCGCCGAATGGCCTTACTTCCACTCCTATGTCTTATGGTCTTATGGTCATATGGTCAAATCCTGGACAATCTGCTGAGTGGCAAGTGGGAAGGGTAGAACCAAACATGACACATGCCATAGGTATAGGGTAGGTTAAATAACGCAGCCAGTTTGATAAGATATGGTGAGGAAACTCGGAGGGCCTTGCAATATAAATCCCTCCAAAACTTTAGACGTAACTCACCCTTAGCAAAGGAAATATTAAGATTTAGTCCCCTGAAGTGATGTTACTTTAGTCAGACTCTGGCCTCCTGACCTTCTAGGAGTTAGGCCACTCAGGACTGAGGTAAGGAGGAAATATTTCACTCAGGGGGAGGAGAAGTTTTGAAAGTGGCTACTCCAGGGGGTTGTAACAATTCAATCATTCAAGACAGAAACTGATAGTTCTCCAACTATTATAAACATCAAGGGATATGGCAATTGTGCAGGAAAATAACACTGAGGTAGAAGATCAGCCACGATCCAGTTGCATGACTGAACAGGTTAGATGGGCTGAATGGCCTGCCCTTGCTTCTGATTCCTATGTTCCTGTGTTCTTAGTTTCTTGCACTTCTGCTGGCAACTCCCATGGGACAATGGGTCCTCAAGTTTGCTGTCAGAATTGGATCTCTGGTTCCAATACATACAAGCCTCCAACAGCATTGCCTTCACCTGAGGATCAGTGAGAAGGATATGGGTAGCATCACAGTGAGAACACCACTATGCCAAGTCATATACCAGCCTTTGTGAATAAGGGTCTTGCATTGGCGGTTTCCCAATCCTCTGGAATTTTCTCCAGAATCTAAGGATTCTTGGAAGATTACTATCAGTGTATCTACTACCTCTGTGGCTACTTCCTAGATACATCCCATCAGGTCCAGGGCAATTATTGGCCTTTAGCCCTATTAGTTTCCCCGTACTTTTTCTGTTATGATACCTTATCAGATGATTTCCCTACAGTGTGGAAACAGACCCTTCGGCCCAACAAGCCAACACTGACCCTCTGAAGAGTAACCCACCCAGACCCATTCCCCTACCCTATATTTACTCCTGGCTAATGCATCTAACACTGTGGGCAATTTAGCATGGCCAATTCACCTAACCTGCACATCTTTGGACTGTGGGAGGAAACCGAAGCACCCAGAGGAAACCCACGCAGACACGGGAAGAACGTGCAAACTCCACACAGACAGTCGCCCGATGCTGGAACTGAACCCGGGTCCCTGGCGCTGTGAGGCAGCAGTGCTAACCACTGAGCCACCACGCCACCCATAAATATATCTATTGTATTTATTTCTGTCCCCCAATTGAGTATTTAGTAATTTTGGAATATTATCAATGTCCTATACCATGAAGACAGATGCAAAGTATTTATTCAGCGCCCCTACAATTCACTGGTTCTCCATTATTATTTTACCAGCCTCATTCGAAAGGGGCCAAATGGCCTCTCTCATCCTTTTCATTTGTTAAAATAGTTTTACTGTCTGCTTTGATACTCCTTCCTAGTTTGCCTTCAAAATTTATTTTTGCCTTCTTTACATTTTGGTCGTCTTTTGTTTGATTTTTAAAATGCTCCCAAATACTTAGCAACAATCTTTTCCACATTTTACGATTTATTTTCTTTCAATGTGAAACTATCCTGAACTTTTTTGGTTAATGATGATTAGTTTAGCACTATCCCAGAATCGTTCTTCCTCACTGGGCTGTGTCCTTTTTGTGAGGCATAAACTATTTTCTTAAAGGTTTCTTCTGCTAAGCTCCTTTTTCCAATCTCTTCAATCAACTCCACCCTCATACCTTTGTAATTGCCCTGATTTCAGTTTAACGCAGTTGTTTCCAAACCAAGTTTCTCACTCTCCATCTGAATGCCAAACTTGACTATATTACTGTTTTCGAGGGGGTCTTTGAGATGATTCAATAAACCTGCCTCTTTACACATTACCAGATCCAAAATCCACATCTCTGGTTGGATCCACAACAAATTGCTTGAGGAGAATATACGCTATGAATTAATTCTAAGATGAGAGGAGTCAAAGAGGCGTAGAGACGTACAGCATGGAAACAGACCCTTCGGTCCAACCTGTCCATGCCGATCAGATATCCCAACCCAATCTAGTCCCACCTGCCAGCACCCGGCCCATATCCCTCCAAACCCTTCCTGTTCATATACCCATCCAAATCCCTTTTGAATGTTGCAGTTGTACCAGCCTCCACCACTTCTGGGTAATCCAAGATGGAGGACAGGAAGAATTCCTGGCTGTAAGAGCTGCTCCTTTTTTGAGGTATTTTAGGTGCTGGAGGTGATTTCCTCGAATTCCAGGAGCAGCAATTACTGTTTTATATGCTGTTGCATTGTTTTGGAACTTTTTGAGGTTGAGGAGAAAAAATATAAAAGGGAGCTGAGGGGCAACACTTTCACATGGGGGGGGGGTAGCTTGTGTGGAAAGAACTGCCAGAGGAAGTGGTAGTTGCAGCTTTTGTTGCAAAATTTAAAACTCATTTGGACAGGCATGTGAACAGGAAAGATTTAGAGCGATATGGGCCAAGCACAGGCAAATGGGACAAGCTAATTTGGGGAACGGGTCGGCATGGGAGAGTTGGACCGAAGGGTCTGTTTCCATGTTGTATGACCCTTTGACGTCCTCCTTGCTACTTCTTCCATTCAGATTTTCCTAATCTACATGAAGATTAACGGCATCCATGATGAACATCCTTGCCCTTTTTTTACATGCCGTCATTATTTCCTGATATATTCTCTCATCAGTGTCCTTTTCTGCTTGTTTTGGCTTACCTCCACCCAAATGGATTCTAGATGTTCCATTCCAAAAGCAATTGCTACTATCGCACTTGGTCCATCTCATTCTAACAAAGCTTTTCCACCATCCTTTCCTTCTTGCCTGTCCATAAGACCATAAGGTAAAGGAGCAGAATTAGGTCATTCGGCCCATCCATCTGCTCTGACTGATATGTTTCTCAATCCAATTCTCCTCATAATCCTTGATCCCCTCATTCATCAAAAACCCTATCTACCTCTGTCTTTAATATCCTCAATGACTTGACCCCCCACTACCATTTGCAGCAATCAGTTCCACAGATTCACCACCTTCTGGCTGAAGAAATTCCTCCTCATCCCAATTCTAAAGGGTCATCCCTTTATCTGAGGCCGTGCCCTTGGGTCCTAGTCTCTCTTCCTCATGGAGACTGTTTCTCCATCCAAGTCTCTTGGTCCTTTCGAAAAGTCACATACCATGGAATATTTGGTACTTAGCTTTGATCTTTGATGATAATTGGTGTACTCCATGAGTAAATAAGAAAATTATAAATGACCCTGTTGCAAAAAGTCATGTAGATGGTACTCAATCCTCATTATAGTTGGTTTTTGCCCATGCTGGACATGGTCCACTCATTCCACAGCAAACCCCCAATGCAGAACAAGTGGAGGACTGTATGTACACACTTGTCTCAGTAAACCTAAGTTAACAGTCATGGTTTAGAGCTGCCGGTGTTGGACTGGGGTGGACAAAGTTAAAAATCACACAACACCAGGTTATAGTCCAACAGATTTATCTGGAAGCATTAGCTTTCGAAGCGCTACCCCTTCATCACAATCACCTGATGAAGGACCAGCGCTCCGAAACTTTGTGCTTCCAAATAAACCTGTTGGCCTGTAACCTGGTGTTGTGTGATTTTTACTAAGTTAACAGTATATTTCTCTTCCACTTCCATGGAACTGGTACACACACACACACACACACACACACACACACACACACACACACACACACACACACACACACACACACACACACACACACACACACACACACACACACACACACACACACACACACACACACACACACACACACACACACACACACAGTAGCTACCAGAGATAGCAGCCTGTCTAAAACAGCACCCTTCCCCCTTCTCGGCTGGAGGGAGGCCCATGAAACGTGACTGTTCTGTCAGTCCAGCATTGTCTCTCTCAGTGACACCACGATAGTGTAACAATGCAAAGCAAGAAACTGCAAGCTCCATTGTTATAAGGTGTGATATCTTACTATTTCCCACCGCTACTGTATGAACATTATCACAGAATCTGTCTCACTATAGAACCATGGAATCTTACAACTCTAAAGGACACTATTTGGCCCAACGTGTCTGTACTATAAAGAGACTATTCGGTTAGCTCCTGCTCCCCTGCTGCTTCCCAGAGCCATGCTTCCCAGAGAAATGCTTCTCATTTCAAATACAGTATACAACTATATCCATCTCTCCCTTAGAAGTGAAATCAGCTTCCTCAACTCTGCTGGGCTGTGAACCCAGGGTAAACCGTGTGAAAAAATATCTCACTCCCCTCGTTCTTTTGCTGGCTGATTTCGATCTGTGTCCTCTGCTTACTGACTGTCCTATTGCTGAAAGCAAACTCTTTCCTTATCTAATCGATCAAAACATTATCAACAGTTCCATTAAATCTCCTCTGACAGGCAATTTCATTTGGAAGCTTCTAGAGCGCTCATGTCATTTGTATCATCAGCAGACACAGGTGAAGTGCCCGAGGAGCAGGAAATTCGACCTTTCAGGCAAAAGCCCTTCATCAGGCATTCCTGCTCCTCGGATACTGCCTGATGAAGCGCTTTTCCAGCACCACTCTAATCGAGATTCTGGTTTTCAGCATCTGCAGGCCTCACTTTTGCCTAGTTGATTTTAACCTTACTGTGAATCCTCTGGCAAGGATGCCGACCTTGAAGAAGTTCTCCTCCTCTCTCTACAAGAATCTCAGTGAGTCTCTCTCTCTCACTGCAACCCCCAGAGTATTCCTGATGAAGGGCTTTTGCCTGAAACGTCGATTTTCCTGCTCCTCGGATGCTGCCTGACCTGCTGTGGTTTTCCAGCACCGCTCTAATCTAGACTCTGGTTTCCAGCATCTGCAGTCCTCACTTTTGCACAGGTGAAGTGCCCGAAGATTGGAGGATGGCTAATGTTGTGCCATCATTTAAGAAAGGCTGTAGGGAAAGGCTGGGGAACTAGAGGCCGAAAGCCTGATGTCTGCAGTGGATAAGTTGTTAGAGGGGATTTTGAGAGACAGGATCTAGAGGCATTTGGAGAGGCAGGGACTCATTTGGGATAGTCAGCATGGCTTTGTGCATGGGAAATGGTGTCTCATGAATTAGACTGAGTTTCTTGAAGGGGTGACCAAGAAAGTAGATGACAGCAACACAGCACGGACTTTAGCAAGGCCTTTGTCAAGGTACTGCATGGTAAATTGTTGAGTAAGGTTAAGTTTCATGGGATCCAGGGACAAGGTCAGAGGTCAGACGGCACCAGGTTCAATCACCTGACGAAGGAGCAATCCTTCACAAGCTTTTGAAGCGTTGCCCCTTCATCAGGTGATTTCTAATAAACCTGCTGGACTATAACCTGGTGTCATCTCACTTCTGACCTTATCCACCCCAATCCAAAACCAGCACCTCCACATCATGGGATCCAGGGAGAACTAACCAATTGGATACAAAATTGGCTTGACGGTAGGAGACAGAAGGTGATGGTAAGAGGGTTGTTTTTCAGACTGGTGGCCTGTGACCAGTGGTGTGTCACAGGGATCGGGGCTGGGCCCATGGTTGTTCATTATTAGATAAATGATTTGGATGGGAATTTAGAAGGTATGGTTAGGATGTCTGCCAAGATTGGTGGCATGGTGGACAGTGAAAAAGGTTACCTGGGAATGCAGCGAGATCTTGTCCAACAGGGCCGGTGGCTGAGGAATGGCAGATGGAATTTAATTTAGATAAATGAACGGTGTTGCATTTTGGTAAAGCAAACCAGGGCTGGACTTACACAGTCAATGGTAGGGCCTTGAGGAGTGTCATAAAACAAAAAAATCTAGAAATACAGGTTCATAGTTCCTTGAAAATGGTGTTACAGGTAGACAGGGTGTGAGGAAGGCTTTTGGTATGTTTGCTTTTATTGGTCAGAGCATTGAGGAGAGGAGATGGGACATCTTGCTGCAGCTGTATAGGACATCGGTGAGGCCACATTTGGAATACAGTATGCACTTCAGATCACTCTGCTACAGAAAGGATATTATTAAACGAGACAGGTTTACTAGGGTGCCAGCTGGACTGGAAGGTTTAGGTTATAAGGAGAGGTTGGATAGACTGGGACTTTCTTCCCTGGAGCATGGGAAATCGAGAGATGACCTTATAGAAGTTTATAAAATCATGAGGGGCACAGATAAGGTAGATAGCCAACATCTTTTCCCTGTGGCAGGGGAATCTAAATCTATAGGTTTAAGATGAGAGGGGAGAGATACGAAAGGATTGAGAGGGTCAATTTTTTCACACTAAAGATGGTGAGGGTCTGGAACAGGCTGCCAGAGGTAATAGTGGAAGCGAGTACAACTTCATCATTTAAGAAATATTTCGACAGGTACATGGATGGGACATGCTGAAAATGTGTTGCAGGTCAGGCAGCATCCAGGGAACAGGAGAATCGACGTTTTGGGCATACATACCAAAGCAAATAGGACTAGCTTAATTGTGAAAACTGAGTGGTACAGGCAAGATGGGCCGAAGGGTCTGTTTCCATGTTGTAGACCTCTAGGACACTATGACTATGGGTGATGCTGCAATGACAGGAGACACTGTCAGTTAGGCCATACAGATCCAAGTGGTCAACGTGGTCAAGTCTAGATTGCTGTGTTGCTTAGCCTCTTTGGTAGGACACACCAAAGGAGAGAATTTTATATCGCTGCAGCTAATACTCCTGCAGGCAGCACTCTGAAACCCGCAGGATTTCCCACTGTAGAGAGTTTCTCACAAGGGAGGGAACGCCATCCACCCTTCCCAAGCCCAATGACAGGCAAGGGACAGAACTCCATGTGAGGGTGGTTCAATTACCACAGAAGCTTGCAGTTGGTTGTGTCAAAGATACTTGCCCAATCAGACCTAACGGACAGTCCCTAACCACGCAGACATGATTCCTACTCCCCACTGTCAACTTTTTTTGTAAAAGCTCATCTGTGTCATTTAGTGATGTTCCAGATACTTAGCAAATGCTACACACTACTCAGACCCAGCAGCTCTTTCCAAGATTCACTGGTTGGTCTTTGTGCACTGAATTTGTAGTGAAGAAGACAGTATATGGGGCAGAAATGAGAATCAACAATTATAGGATCTCTACAGGAAGCAGGCCATTCGGCCCACCGAAACCACACCAACCGTCCAAAGAGCATCCCACCCAGACACAGCCCCCTCTCCACCCCCCACCCTATCCCTGTAACCCTGAATTTCCCATGGCTAATCTACCTAGCCTGCACATCCCTGGACGCTACAGGGCAAATTAGCATGGCCGACCCACCTGACCTGCACATCTTTGGACTGTGAGAGGAGACCAGAGCACCTGGAGGAAACCCTTCCCAAGCCCAATGATGGGCAAGGGGCAGAGCTCAACGTGAGGGTGGTATATCTGCCCCAGGAGACACAGGGAGAGTGTGCAAACTCCACACAGACAGTCGCCAGAGGCTGGGGCTGGAATCAAACTCGGGTCCCTGGCGCTGTGAGGCAGCAGTGTTAACCACTGAGCCCACCGTGCCGCAAAAGTGGAGGGAATGGGTGTGATGGGGTATAGGATATGACCTCTGTTGAAATGCTGCTTGCCTCTCCTATACCACCTTTCCCTGAAGGGCACTGTGATGGTGTGGTACTGTTTCCTTTCAACTCCTAAGGTGCAACTTGAACACATCCTAAGGCCCAGTCTTCTGACAGCTTTTCAACAGGAAATGGTCCAATTGTATGTTGTGTATATTTTAAAATTCTATTTATGTTCACTTCCTGTCTACAAAGCCTTACTGCCTGTTGTTATTTTCTGGCAGACCTCTGTGTCAATTTTTCTCCCCTATAAATTCATATTTCCACATTTATAACGGAAACTGCCTATGTAAACATGTCACACTGCAATTACACCCTCTCACCAGCAGTGGCTCTACAGGACTTCAGTCTCTCAGCTCCTCAGCCTATCCTAGAGAAAGACTCCTAAACCTCTCATCCTGCCCAATATTTCCTGGTTTAACCAATAGTAGCGATAACCTGATGATGACACTTGTCCTGCACTCGGGATTGCTACAAATGTACAAACAGACATAAAGATCAAGTAATGGATGCTGCCTGTCCTGCTGTGCTTTTCCAGCACCACTCTAATCTAAAGATCAAGTCAGTCAGGCCAAAAGAGGAAGGAATCCAGTCATTTAAAAGGCATCTGGATGGGTTTGGAGCCTTATGGGCCAACTGCTGGCATATGGGACTCCATTAATTTGGGATATCTGGTCGGCATGGATGCGTTGGACAGAAGGTCTGTTTCCGTGCTGTATACCTCTATGCCTCTATGACTTACTGAGGCAACATTGACTATCTAAAATGTAGCCTGCTCTCCACTCAACAGCCTGGCTTATGAGAAACACCACAGTAGTTCAGATCATCACAGTATAATTTGTTCGGGCTCACTTGGGGTTTTACTAGAAGTGACAATGAGCCAACTCTCTAATCATCACTCACGCCACATAGGGAAGTTAATGGCAGCAGAAACAATGGAACTGTCATAGAGTCATAGAGATGTACAGCATGGAAACAGACCCTTCGGTCCAACCCGTCCATGCCGACCAAATATCCCAACCCAATCTAGCCCCACCTGCCAGCACGCAACCCATATCCCTCCAAACCCTTCCTATTCATATACCCATCCAAATGCCTCTTAAATGTTGCAATTGTACCAGCCTCCACCACATCCTCTGGCAGCTCATTCCATACAAGTACCATTCTCTGTGTGAAAAAGTTGCCCCTTAGGTCTCTTTTATATCTTTCCCCTCTCACCCTAAACCTATGTCCTCTAGTTCTGGACTCACCCACCCCAGGGAAAAGACTTTGCCTAGTTATCCTATCCATGCCCCTCATAATTTTGTAAACCTCTATAAGGTCACCCCTCAGCCTCCGATGCTCCAGGGAAAACAGCCCCAGCCTGTTCAATCTCTCCCTATAGCTCAAATCCTCCAACCCTGGTAACATCCTTGTAAATCTTTTCTGAACCCTTTCAAGTTTCACAACATCTTTCCGATAGGAAGGAGACCAGCACTGCACACAATATTCCAACAGTGGCCTAACCAATGTCCTGTACAGCCGCAACATGACCTCCCAACTCCTGTACTCAATACTCTGACCAATAAAGGAAAGCATACCAAACGCCTTCTTCATTATCCTATCTACCTGAAACTCCACTTTCAAGGAGCTATGAACCTGCACTCCAAGGTCTCTTTGCTCAGCAACACTCCCTAGGACCTTACATTAAGTGTGTAAGTCCTGCTAAGATTTGCTTTCCCAAAATGCAGCACCTCGCATTTATTTGAATTAAACTCCATCTGCCACTTCTCAGCCCATTGGCCCATTTGGTCCAGATCCTGTTGTAATCTGAGGTAACCCTTTTCGCTGTCCACTACACCTCCAATTTTGGTGTCATCTGCAAACTTACTAACTGTACCTCTTATGCTTGCATCCAAATCATTTATGTAAATGACAAAAAGTAGAGGGCCCAGCACCGATCCTTGTGGCACTCCACTGGTCACGGGCCTCCAGTCTGAAAAACAACCCTCCACCACCACCCTCTGTCTTCTACCTTTGAGCCAGTTCTGTATCCAAATGGCTAGTTCTCCCTGTATTCCATGAGATCTAACCTTGCTAATCAGTCTCCCATGGGGAACCTCGTCGAACGCCTTACTGAAGTCCATATAGATCACATCTACTGCTCTGCCCTCATCAATCTTCTTTGTTACTTCTCAATCAAGTTTATGAGACATGATTTCCCACGCACAAAGCCATGTTGATTATCCCAAATCAGTCTTTGCCTTTCCAAATACATGTACATCCTGTCCCTCAGGATTCCTTCCAACAACATGCCCACCGAGGTCAGGCTCACTGGTCTATAGTTCCTTGGCTTGCCTTTACCGCACTTCTTAAACAGTGGCACCATGTTTGCCAACCTCAAGTCTTCCGGCACCTCACCTGTGACTATCGATGATACAAATATCTCAGCAAGAGGCCCAGCAATCACGTCTCTAGCTTCCCACAGAGTTCTCGGGTACACCTGATCAGGTCCTGGGGAATTATCCACCTTCAACCGTTTCAAGACAAGCAGCACTTCCTCCTCTGCAATCTGGACATTTTGCAAGATGTCACCATCTATTTCCCTACAGTCTATATCTTCCATATCCTTTTCCACAGTAAATACTGATGCAAAATATTCATTTAGTATCTCCCCCATTTTCTGTGGCTCCACACAAAGACCGCCTTGCTAATCTTTGAGGGGCCCTATTCTCTCCCTAGTTTCCCTTTTGTCCTTAATATATTTGTAAAAACCCTTTGGATTCTCCTTAATTCTATTTGCCAAAGCTATCTCATGTCCCCGTTTTACCCTCCTGGCTTCCCTCTTAAGTATATTCCTACTTTCTTTATACTCTTCTAAGGATTCACTCGATCTATCCTGTCTATACCTGACATATGCTTCCTTCTTTTTCTTAACCAAACCCTCAATTTCTATAGTCATCCAGCCAACACACAATGAATCATAGCAAATCAGTAACTGATATTACATTTCAGCAGTGGTCTACATAAACATGCTTCTGCATTTTTTTCTTCAAAAATATACGTTATTCATAAAAATATCTTAATGTACACACATAGTCACTAATGTAGTTCGGTGCTGTACGGTTGCATATGAGGAAAGGAAGAAACATCAGAGTTTGATTCTAACCAGCAAACAAATCCACGACATTTCTTACTCACACAACATTTTATTTACATACTTTTGAGGCACTGGGAGGTTCTGAGCAGACGGTGGTCTTTCCCCACTGTGCCTGGCAGCAGCTGCCCCCAGGCTCTTAGGTGTCCTCCAGCACTTGGCCGTGGACCTTGGAATGTACCAGTCTGCAACACTCAGTCGAGATCAACAAGTTTTAGGCAGACGAAAGGGCATGTTTCACCAAGTTGATGGTCCTCCAGGCGCAGTTGATGTCTGTCTCAGTGTGCGTCCGGGGGAATAGGCCATAGAGAACACAGTCCTGCATCATGGAGCTGCTCAGGACGACTCTTGACACAAACCACTGCATCTCTCTCCAGCCTTCCTTTACAAAGGCACGTTCCAGCAGGAGATGTATGACAGTCTCTACCTCCCGCCCCCCCAACAACAACCGGTTCAAGAGCAGCGTGCGGTGACGCAGACCGGCTGGACGCACATTCTGCTGCCACAAAACGCCAATCGATTGTTCAGCCTTGAGTAATCACCAGCCAGCCAAGCATTTGATCTAAATCACCATCAATCGCACACATTCTGGTCACAGGGAGTGAGTAGGCCACTCACAAACAGGAAAGTCTGTGCTGATCAACGACGATGTGGTCACACTCGATTACCTTTCCGCACTCCGAATAGCAAACTCACAAACAACAGGAGAGAACAAAGGGACAAACTCTTACATTGACCTGATGTGGAGGATAGATGTGGAGGAGTCAGTGTTGGACTGGGATGGACAAAGTTAAAAATTATAGTCCAACAGGTTTATTTGGAAGCACTAGCTTTCCGAAAGCTAGTGCTTCCAAATAAACCTGTTGGACTCCAACCTGGCATTGTCTCATACTGACAGCAGCTTTCCATAGTTTTCGGATTTCCCAAAGGAATTTGGAACCAAATAAAGAGTTGATTTTTTAAAATATTTTAGTCACTCCTGTAAGACAGGAAATACAGCAGCCAATTTCCTCACAGTAAGGTCCCAAAAGATATTGTCAAGGGGGATTTCTGGTTAACTCCCCAGGTCTTCTTTAATGAGCATTGTGTGATCTTTTAGCAGCATGTGAGACAGTAGACAGGGCTTCAACTTAATGTCTCCTCCCAGACATAGCACACCGAACAGTGCAGCACTCCCTCAGTGCGTGATGGATCAGGCGTTGATCATGTGACCTCCTGATTCGGCCACTTTTGGAATACTGCGTTCAATTCTGAAATCCCTGCTTGAGGAAGGATGCTGTGAAACTTGAAAAGGTTCAGAAAAGATTTACAAGGATGTTGCCAGGGTTGGAGGGCTTAAGCTACAGGGAGAGGCTGAATAGGATGGGGCTGTTTTCCCTGAAGCGTCGGAGGCTGAGGGGTGACCTTATAGAGGTTTATAAAATCATGAGGGGCATGGATAGGGTAAACAGGCAAAGTCTTTTCCCTGGGATGGGGGAGTCCAGAACTAGACCGCAAGGTTTAGAGTGAGAGGGGCAAGATTTAAAAGGAAGTTAAGGGCAATTCTTTCAGCAGAGGGTGGTGCGTATATGGAATGAGCTGCCAGAGGAGGTGGTAGAAGCTGGTACAATTGCAACATTAAAAAGGCATCTGGATGGGTACATAAATAGGAAGGGTACAGAGGATCAAATGCTGGAAAATGGGACTAATTTTATTCAGGATAGCTGGTCAGCATGAAGAAGTTAGACCGAAGATTCCATTTCCTGCTGTACATCTCTATGATTCAAAGGTGATTCAGGGCAAACACTGTCCCCCTTTAAATACCCAAACGCTTAGGAGATTTGAGTCAAAATGTGTGGTGCTGGAAAAGCACAGCTGGTCAGGCAGCATCTGAGCAGCAGGAGAGTCGACGTTTCGAGCATAAGCTCTTCATCAGGAAACTGCTCTTCATCCTGACAGGTTTTGACTCTGGTGTTCAGCATCTGCACTTTCTCCCTTAGAAGATTTCCACAGCAACCAGACTTACGCATGGCAAAACACTGGCAGCCTCAATCATATTTACTTTACAACAGAAGGATCTATTTGTCTTTAATCTGTCTTGTAATACATTCAAACGCGTTGTTTAACACTGCATTAAACAGCTCCCCCCCAGTCAAACTGCTGACACCAAGTACAATTCAAGAAGTAATGTCTCAGGTCAATGAACTTATCAGTTCTGACAAAACAACACAGGAGTCAGACATTGACTCGATGTTTTTCTCTGTCCAGTTGCTGCCACTCCTGGTTATTCTCTCCAATATTCTCTCCAAGTAGTGTGGGCTGAATTTTCATAGAATCCCTACAGCGTGGATGCAGGCCATTCAGCCCATCCACACCAACCATTCGAAGAGCATCCAACCCAGACTCACCCCAACCCCGCATTTCGCAAGGCTAACCCACAACATACTACATATTTTTGGACTGTTGGAGGAAACCGGAGCATCCAGAGGAAACCCACGCAGACAGGGGGAGAATGTGCAAACTCCACACAGACAGTCACCTGAGGGCGGAATCAAATCTGGGAGCCTGGTGCTGTGAGACAGTCATAGAGGCATGGAAACAGACCCTTCGGTCCAACTCGTCCATGCCAACCAGTTATCCTAACCTAATTTAGTCCCATTTGCCAGCATTTGGCCCATATCCCTCCAAACTCTTCCTATTCATGTACCCATCCAGATGCCTTTCAAATGCTGTAATCGTACCAGCCTCCAGCACTTCCTCTGGCAGCTCATTCCATACACACACCACCTTCTGCGTGAAAAAGTTCCCCGTTAGGTCTCTTTTATATCTTTCCCTCCCACCCTAAACCTATGCCCTCTAGGTCTGGACTCCCCCACCCCAGGGAAAAGACCTGGTCTATTATACCCTATCAATGCCCCCTCATGATTTTATAAATCTCTATAAGATCACCTCTCAACCTCTGACACTCCAGGGAAAACAGCCCCACCCTGTTCAGCCTCTCCCTATAGCTCAAATCGTCCAACCCTGGCACCATCCTTGTAAATCTTTTCTGAACATTTTCAAGTTTCACACTACCTTTCCGATAGGAAGGAGACCAGCAATATTCCAACCAATGTCCTGTACAGACCTCCCAACTCCTGTACACAATACTCAATAAAGGAAAGCATCCCAAACGCCGCCTTCACTATCCTATCTACCTGCGACTTCACTTTCAAGGAGCTATGAACCTGCACTCCCCAGGACCTTACTATTAAATGTATATGTCCTGCTCTGATTTGCCTTTCCAAACTGCAGTACCTCGCAGATATCTAAATTAAACTTCATCTGCCACCACTCAGCCCATTGGCCCATCTGCTCAAGATCCCATTGTAATCTGAGATAACCTTTGCTGTCCACTTCGCATCCAATTTTGGTGTCATCTGCAAACTTAGTAACTATACCTCCTGTGTTCACATCCAAATCATTTATATAAATGATGAAAAATAGTGGACCCAGCACCGATCCTTGTGGCCACAGGGATCCTCTGGTCACAGGGCTGCAGTCTGAAAAGCAACCCTCCACCACCACCCTCTGTCTTCTACCTTTGAGCCAGTTCTGTATCCAAATGGCTAGTTCTCCATGTATTCCATGAGATCTAACCTTGTTAACTAGTCTTCCATGAGGACCCTTGTTGAAAGTCTTACTGAGGTCCATATACAGCATCGAGGAGAAAGTGAGGACTGCAGATGCTGGAGGTCAGAGTTGAGAGTGTGGTGCAGGAAAAGCAGAGCAGGTCAGGCAGCATCTGAGGAGCAGGAAAATCGACATTTCAGGCATAAGCCCTTGATCAGGAAGGGTTTCCAGATGAAAGGTTTATGCCTGAAATGTCGATTCTCCTGCTCCTCGGATGCTGCCTGACCTGCTGTGCTTTTCTAGCACCACACTCTCAAGTCCATATAGATCATGACCACCGCTCTGCCCTCATCAATCCTCTTAATTGCTTCTTCAAAAAACTCAATCACGTTAGCAGCCGTGCTAATCCCACTGAGCCACTGTGTTGTTTTGCTCATTATTTATTTGATGATGTTACCTGAAGTACCTTCACTTGCTCTGCTAATTTAACAACATTGTATGAACACAAGCAGTGTGGATATTACATCTATATATTAATTCATGTGTATGATTGTAAAGAAACGAATTAAAGATTGTGTAGTGCGCATATGGGTGAAGCTCCACATCAATATTCTGCATCTTACAAAGCCACTGGGGTTTCGGGGGGAATGATCCTTTGTTTCCCGATAACTGATGGAGGACATACTGTACATGCAGGACATCAGCTCACGGAGTGGTTCAGGGAACATCTCTGCAACACATGCCCCCATCGCCCCCACTTCAACTTCCCCTCCCACTCCTCCAAGAACATGCAAGTCCTGGGCCTCCTCCACCGCCAAATCCTTGCCTCCCAACAACTAGAGGAAGAGCACCTCATAGAGTCATAGAGATCTAGAGCACAGAAACAGACCCTTCAATCCAACATGTCCATGCCGACCAGATATCCAAACCTAATCTAATTCCATTAGCTAGCATTTGGCCAATACCCTATCTAAACCCTTCCTATTCATATACCCATCCAGATGCCTTTTAAATGCTGTAATTGTAGCAGCCTCCATCGCTTCCTCTGGCAGCTCATTCCACACACGCACGACGCTCTATGTGAAACCATTGCCCCTTAGGTCCATTTTATATCTTTCCCCTCTCACCCAAAACCTATGCCCTCTAGTTCTGGACTCCCCCACCCTAGGGAAAAGACTCTGTCTATTATACCTTATGCATGCCCCTCATGATTTTATAAACTTCTATAAGGTCACCCCTCAGACTCCAACGCTCCAGGGAAAACAGCCCCAGCCTATTCAGCCTCTCCCAATAGCTCAAATCCTCCAACCCTGGCAACATCCTTGTAAGTCTTTTCTGAACCTTTTCAAGTTTCACAACATCCTTCCTCGAGCAGGGAGACTGGAATTGCACGCAGTATTCCAAAAGTGGCCAAAACAATGTCCTGTACAGCCGCAACATGACCTCCCAACTCCTACGATCAATGCTCTGACCAACAAAGGAAAGCATACCAAATGTCTTTTTCATTATCCTATCTACCTGAGACTCTATTTTCAAGGAACTATGAACCTGCACTCCAAGGTCTCTTTGCTCAGCAACACTCCCCAGGACCTTACCATTAAGCGGACAAGTCCCGCTCTGATTTACTTTTCCAAAATGCAGCACCTTGTATCTATCTAAATTAAACTCCATTTGCCACTCCTCAGCCCATTAGCCCATCTGATCAAAGGAACGTTCTGCCTTGGGAGTCTTCAACCTTTTTGTTATTTATATAAATGATTTGGATGTGAACATAGGAGGTCGAGTTAGTAAGTTTGCAGATGACACCAGAATTGAAGGTGCAGCGGACAGCGAAGGCTACCTCAGAGTACAATGAGATCTTGACCAGATGGGCCAATAGGCTGAGGAATTGCAGATGGAGTTAATTTAGATAAATGTGAGGTGCTGCATTTTGGAAAAGGGAATCAGGGCAGGACTTATATACTTAATGGTAAAGTCCTGAGGAGAGTTGTTGATTGAGGAGACCTTGGAGTGCAGGTTCACAGCTCCTTGAAAGTGGAGTCGCAGGTAGATAGTATAGTGAAGGTGGTGTTTGGTATGCTTTCCTTTATTGGTCAGAGTATTGAGTACAGGAGTTGGGAGGTCATGTTCTGGCTGTACAGGACATTGGTTCGCCACTGTTGGAATATTGCGTTAAATTCTGGTCTTTGTCCTGTAGGAATGATGTTGCGAAACTTGAATGGGTTCAGAAAAAATTTACAAGGATGTTGCCAAGGATGGAGAGCAGAGGCTGAATATTCTGGGGCTGTTTTCCCTCAGCGTCGGAGGCTGAGGGGTGACCTTATAGAGGTTTATAAGATCATCGGGGCCTGGATAGGATAAATAGACAAGGTTCTTTCCCTGGGGTGTGGGAGTCCATACTAGAGGGCATAGGTTTAGAGTGAGAGGGGAAAGATATAAAAGGGACCTAAGGGACAACTTTTTCACACAGAGGGTGGTGCTTGTGTGGAATGAGCTGCCAAAGGAAGCGGTGGAGGCTAGTACAATTACAACATTTGAAAGGGATTTGGATGGGTATATGAATAGGAAGGGTTTGGAGGGATATGGGCCGGGTGCTGGCAGGTGGGACTAGATTGGGTTGGGATATCTAGCTGGGATGGACAGGTTCGACCGAAGGGTCTGTTTCCGTGCTGTACATCTGTATGACTCCAACCATCGACATTGACTTCACTAGTTTCCAAATCTCCCCTCCCCCCACCTCATCCCAGACCTAACCCTCCAACTCGGCACCGCCCTCTTGACCTGTCCATCTTCCTTCCCACCTCACCGCTCCACCCTGCCCTCTGACCAATCACTATTACCCCCCCACCGGCATCTACCAATTGCATTCCCAGCCACCTTCCCCCCAGTCCCACCCCTTACCCTCCTATTTATCTCTCAGCCTTCATCCTCCCCCCTCACATTGCTGATGAAGGGCTTATGCCCGAAACATCGATTCTCCTGCCCCTCAGTTGCTGCCTGACCTGCTGTGTTTTTCCAGCGTCACACCTTTTTACTGTGTACTTTGAATGCCTGTTCTGATTTGAAGCCACTCGGTCCAGGAGCATCCAAAATGACACCTCCAAACAGTAGTGACTCAAGTGGCCCCAGCAGTCTTAAGTATACCCACCAGGCAAATGGCTGCAGGAGAGCTGTGCTACTGGAGGCGACCTCCTTTTGGATGGAGCAAGAACCTGTCCATTCTCTGAGGTGGATGTAAATGGCACATGACGTTAAAGGGAAGACTTGCATTCACATAGCAACTCTCATGGCTTCTACAGCTCGTGAGGCATGCACAAGCCAAATAAAGAACTGCACTGTCTATGGGAAACAAGAGAACCAATGTGCATACAGTAAGCTCTGGCAATGCAGTGAAGATCAGATAATCTGCTCTTTTAAAAAATGTGGTTTGAAAGACAAATATTAGCCTTGACACACCTGGGAGAAGACCCCACTGTCCCTCTAATAATACAATTGCAACTTTAGTGTCTGCCTGACAGCAAAGACAGAACATCAGTTTAATTAGTTGAGTCCTAATAACTTCATCCGAAGGAGCATGTCTGCTGACACTGCAAACTCACTTCTGGATAGGACACTGGTTCGGCAACTTTTGGAATACTGTGTGCAATTCTGGTCTCCTTCTAAATGGGGAGACTCTCTGACTCTAAGTGCCCCCTGCCAGTAGCAGCAGGGACTCCACTGTGTCCCATTCACTCACATTCGTCATGCTTTTTTGGGTCCGCCATGTTTTTTCTTGGCAATGTGTTTTGCAAAGTGTGTGTGTCTGTGCGTGTGTGTCTGTGCGTGTGTGTGTGTGTCTGTGTGCGTCTGTGTGTGTGCGTGACTATGTCTGTGTGTGTCTGTGCCTGTGTGTCTGTGCATGAGTGCGTGTGTGTGTGTGTGTGTGTGTGTTTGTGTGTTGTGTGTGTCTGCGTGTTGGTGTGTGTGTGTGGCTGTGTGTGTTTTGTGTGTCTGCGTGTTTGTGTGTGTGTGGTGGGTGTGTGTGTGTCTGTGTGTGTGGCTGTGTATGTGTGTCTGTGCGTGTGTGTGTGGCTGCGTGTGTGTGCCTGTATGTGTGTGTGTCTGTGCGTGTGTGCATCTGTGCGTGTGTGTCTGTGTGTGTGTCTGTGCCTGTGTGTCTGTGCATGAGTGCGTGGCTGTGTGCGTCTGTGTGTGTGTGTCTGTGCGTGTGTCTGTGCATGAGTGCGTGTGTCTGCGTGTTTGTGTGTGTGTCTGTGCGTGTGTGCATCTGTGCATGTGTGTCTGTGCCTGTGTGTCTGTGCATGAGTGCGTGGCTGTGTGCGTCTGTGTGTGTGTGTCTGTGCGTGTGTCTGTGCATGAGTGCGTGTGTGTGTCTGCGTGTTTGTGTGTGTGTGTGTCTGTGTGTGTGGCTGTGTATGTGTGTCTGTGTGTGTATGTGGCTGTGTGTGTGTCTGTACGTGTGTGTGGCTGTGCGTGTGTCTGTGTGTGTGTGGCTGTGCGTGTGTGTGTGCGTGCGTGTGTGTGTGGCTGTGCGTGTGTGTGTGTCTGTGTGCGTGTGCCTATGTGTGCAGAAAGTTCCATATGCACCAATCTGAACTTTCCGGGGTTGGCATGAGTCCAATGAAATCTCAGAATTTCTCACAATAAAGCACCTTTCCTGTCCCCTGCCCACGGTGCCCATCCCATGGCCTGTCAACTCAGACATCCTACTCAAGCCTCCATCCTAATTGCTGTTGACGGAACCCTGAGCTGCTTCAGAGGGCAGTTAAGAGTCAGCCATCTTGCTGTGGGCCTGCAGTCACATGTAGGCCACACCAAGTAAAGATGGAGGATTTCCTTCCCACACAACGTGAGTAACATGGATGGATTTTCACAGTTACCGTCTCTGAGAGCAGCTTTATGCTGGTAGAAAGTGAGGACTGCAGATGCTGGAGATCAGAGTCAAAAATTGTGGTGCTGGAAAGGCACAGCCGGTCAGGCAGCATCCAAGGAGGAGGAGATATTGACCTTAAGTCCTGGGCTTCCTCCACCACCAAACTCTAACCACACGATGCCTGACGGAAGAACGCCTCATCCTCCGCCTTGGGACCTTCCAACCACAACGGATCAATGTCGATTTCACCTATTTTCTCATCTCCCCTCCCCCAGATCCAACCCTCCAACTCGGCACCACCCTCTTGAACTGTCCTACCTGTCCACCTTCCTTCCCAAATATCCGCTCCACCCTCCTCGCCGACTATCACCGTCACCCTCCATCTTCATCTACCTATCACCTTCCTAGCTACCTTCCCCCCACCCCAACACCCCCCATTTATCTCTCAGCCCCCTTGGGTCCCTCCCCACATTCCTGATGAAGAGCTTATGCTCGATATGTTGACTCTCCCTGTTCCTGGGATGCTTTTCCAGCACCACACTTTTTGAGCAGCTTTATATTCCCAATTTAATTAATTAGGATTCAGATTTCAACAACTACTGTGGTGGGGTTTGACTCCATGTTAATGAATCTTTAGATTACTACCTCGGAGACACCACCACCTCCAGGTTATGGCACAGCTAACATCATCGGAGCCAGGTTTCCTGGTTACCATTGCATCGTTGTGGGTGGAGCCTACTTGGCTATATTTATACAAGCTCCACTTACACCGGGCAATACTGAGGCCCACTGAGGGGTAGGATTGGATCTCCTTGAGCATGCACTCACATGGTCAGCTGGAGAGTGCCAGGTTACCTGATCACCAGGTTCCCCATCAATCTGGCAAGGATGATACCTCGGTATCTGCAAGTCTCAATCATCGCCCTCAGTTTGTGCATAAAAGGGAGGAGGCAGGGGTGTTGCTAATCGGCTGAGGGATTAGAAACGACCTTGAGGGATACATCAGAACAGGAAGTGAATTGATGACGCCCACAGATGAACGTCAAGGAGCCCACCCTCTGCTCGCTGTGCTGCATTCTTTTGTGGGAGTGATCTCCACGGCAACAGTAATTGCAGCAGAGGTAGCGGTTTCCGTAGCAACACACACACCGGATGCTGGAGAATACGAATCCCGTACCGAAACTGGAGGAGCAGCAAACCGGGTTCTGAATTGGACGTCGAGGCTTTCCGAATTGTGGAATTAAAAGTCCACTTCTCAAAGTGGCCCCTACCCTCTTTCTACTGCACTTTAACCCCGGTCAGAAATCCTTTCAGATACTAGGTGCAACTCTCACTTGGTTCTTGCTTTGCAGCATGGTGCTCTTGATTTTCTACCCATTGCTGACCTCCAAGTGAAGAGTTGCCCACCCCCCACATCCGGCAGGTCATGACATGGAAGGTCACACATGTTTTGTTAACAAGAAGCACCCGTGAGATGCTGCCCAGAATGTCCTCACAGAACGGTCTAAGGCAATGCCCAAAGGGAGCTCAGGCAAATCTCCCAAGATCCAAATGTCCCTGTAACACCCGGAAACCTCCACTCGTGGCACAACCAATCACAGAAAGGTTGCCCACATCACGAGAATGGAAGGAGATGGTGAGAAGGGGCTACTCCAATCAGAGACCAGTTCTCATCTGTGCTTGCTTGATTGTGGGCCTATCAGCAAGAGGGGTAGGAGAGAAGCAACCTCCATTTGGAGGGGCAACGGGCAGTTAGGTAAATGTGTGAGGGAGTCACTGGGAACTGCTTTATCCCAGGTTGGGATTGTCAATTGCTTTTACATGAGGCCTACTTCATCAGAAGTCAAGACTAGGGCCGCCTCTACCCCAGGCCAAGATCAGGGACATCCTTCAACCAATGCCAGGATTAAGGCTGTCTCTATCCTAGGCTGCGATCAGGGACATCCTTTAACCAAGACCAGGACACATGGCCAAGATCAGGGACATCCTTTAACAAAGGCCGGTATAGAGCTGTCTCAACACTAGGCCGAGAGCGGGGACATGTTTTAACCAAGGCCGGGATTTGGGCTGTCTCTACACTAGGCCGAGATCAAGGACATCTTTTAACCAAGGCCGAGATAGAGCTGTCTCTACCCTAAGCCAAGATCAGGGACATCCTCTAACCAAGGCCAGGTTAGGGCTGTCTCTACACAAGGCCAAGATCGGGAGTAGGCCTAGATGATGGCTGTCTTTAGCCATGGCCATGATCCGGGGCCTCTTTTTGCCGTGACTGGGATTAGAGCCATCTTTACCTGAGGCTGGAATTGGGGTTGGGGGGGGTAGGGTGCAGTTTGTAATTGGTGGTGGTTGGTGTGGGGCGGGGGGGTACGTTTAGGGGGAGAATGGAAGGCAGATGAAAGAGGGTTATGAGGACAAGGTCATGCATATAAGAATTGTAAACTGTGAATAAGACAGTGTGGAACTCTGCAAAGAATTTGACAAATTGATGGAGTGGGTAGATAGGTGGCAAATGAAGAGAAGTGTGAGGGATGCACTTTAGTCAGAAGAATATTGAAAGACCACGTAAAATAGGGGGTATAGTTATAAACCTGGGTCCCAGAGCAGAGGGTCCAGGGTGTGTATGTTCACAGGTCATTGATGGTGGCAGGACAGGTGGAGTGAACGGTTAATAAAGCATCCGGAACCCTCGGCTTTATGAACAGGGGCAGAGTGTACAATCATAATGAGTGACGTTGAATTACTCAGATACTGAAGTAATCCATGTTCATATGCAGCAAGACCTAGACAACATTCAGGGTCTGGCTGATAAGATGCAAGTCACATTCATGCCCCACCAGCATCTGTACCACGCGATGACCATCTCCAACAAGAGAGAACCCAACCATCACCTCTGGGCATTCAGTGGTAACACCATTGCTGAATCACCTACTATCAAAAACTCTGGGGTTACTAATGACCAGTAACTGAACTGGACTAGTCATATAAATAATGTAACTACAAGAGCAGGTCAGAGGCCAGGAATACTGGAACAAGTAACTCAAATCCTGACTCCTTAAAACCTGCCCACCAACAGCAAGGCACAAGTCAGGATTGTGATGGAATGTTTGCCTGGATGAGCGCACCTTCAGTAACATTCAGGAACACCAGCCAGCAGCCCGCTTGATTGGCACTGCATCTAAGCCTAGTAACACTTAATCCCTTAACCAGCTACGCACAATGAAAGCAGTGTGCACCATCTGTGAGATTCAGTGCAGTAACTTCACTGAATGCCCAGGGATGATGGTTGGATTCTCTCTTGTTGGAGATGGTCATTGTCTGCTACTTGTATGGCGTGAACGTTACTTGCTGAGACAGTACCTTCCAAACCTGCAACTCACCACCTTGGGATAGGTCAGTCCAACCTCTTGCCAGTCATATACGCAAGAACGATCCACCGGGGACGTGCCCACTCCACACAAGTTCAACTCCACTGCTTATCAACTTGGAGATATGGTGTTTGCCGTTACTAACAGATCTTGGTATTGGGATATGAGATTTATCCATCACTGAGGTAACAGGAATAAGACCAAGCCTCCAGGCCCAAGCACATCAATCAGGTCAAAGCAGTGAATAGTAACTACAGCTACAGATATGAGCGAGTTAGGTTGTTTTTAGATTAGATTCCCTACACTGTGGAAACAGGCCCATCAGCTCAACAAGTCCACATCGACCCTCTAAAGAGTAACCTACCCAGACCCATCTCCCTCTGACTAATGCACATAACACTATGGGCAATTTAGCATGGCCAATTCACTTAACCTGCACTTCTTTTGAACTGTGGGAGGAAACCAGAGCACCCAGAGGAAACCCACGTAAACACAGGGAGAATGTGCAAACTCCCCACACAGACAGTCACCCGAGGTGGGAATTGAACCCGGGTCCCTGGCACTATGAGGCAGCAGAGCTGACCACTGAGTCACCCGACAGGTGAATATTGAAGCTGGCTACCAGTGTCCCAGGATACCTGATGCCTGCAAGTTGCTGTTGTCAAACATTTTCCACCTCCCCAGCCTTGTGGACGAACCAACATCAAGGTGTGTAGATTTACCGAGGATATAAAGAGAGCAGTTGAAAGCTCCTTACCTTGGCCAAGTGAGAATTGATCCACTTTGTGAAAGTTCTCTTCTGTACAGCTTCCTGCTCATCTGTAAGACATTGACGGATCAGTTGTGAGAAATACGAGAAGGGGGATCATGAACATTGCTGCACACTAACAAAGAAGTACCTTTAAGCTAGCACTTGTTTGCAAATTTTTGTAACCAGCTAATGGCTACATGAGTAAACCACATTGCAAAGTAGGAGCCAGAACTAGAATGACATTTGTGTGTGGTGGAAGACTTAGAGACAGGGAGCCTGGATGCCAACTGCCTCCTGCAATAGTCAGTGTAAGGATGTGAGAGCTCCCAGTGAAGGGAATCAAGATGGTCTCTCTTCCAAGTTCCCTGTACCCAGAGTAATTTAGAGCCATAGAGGTATACAGCACGGAAACAGATTCTTTGGTCCAATTTGTCCATGCGGATCAGATATCCCAACCCAATCTAGCCCCATTTGCCAGCACTTGGCCCATATCCCTCCAAACCCTTCCTATTCATACACCCATCCAGGTGTCTTTGAAATGTGGCAATTGTACCAGCCTCCACCACTTCCTGTGGCCTCCATCATCTGCCAACACAGCTTTAGGGAGATTTGCTGAACGGTCTCCCACCATGGAAATTAATGGGAATGAGAATCAGACTAATGGGCAGCCCATGCACATTGCCATTGTAGCGATTGCAGGGACTGAGGGCAGACATGCCATTTTTCAGTTCAGTTACTACACACAGACTCCATCTACCTCCTCGGTCAGTTGACAAAGATTCCACGGTGTGACATTTTTGAACAGCTAACAGGAGTTATCCCCAGGACGCTCGTCAATGTCTGTCCCTTAGCCACCAACTTAACTGGCCATTTGTAAAATTTGTGGGATCTTGGTATGCTACCATCTTCACCCACAAAATAATCGCGACTACATTTCCAAATGTAATTAGTGGTTTAATAAGTAATTCGGGAGTGCACACCAAGGTGTAGTGGTAATATACAAGCAAGAATATCTTATTTTATCTATCTTCACAGAACACAATAGAAGAGAAAGACTTTACCCTCCTCTTTTGTTAGAATGCAGCAGAATTAAAATCAAAATAAACAAAGAACTCCATATTACAATGTTTTTGTTTGTCTCTGTCAGCGCTGGCTGGTTAGCATGCATTTGTACTTCAGAGAATTCAGACAAAGAATTCGTGCAGAGCAAGTTAAATTCAGCGAACTAATTAGCATTAACAAAAATATAACCAGACAACAGGTCAGTCAGTACCTGTAAGGGGACAAGTGAGTTTAATGTTAATTGTTTCAAGCAGAGACTCATTTTAACACAGGTCTCCAACCTGTCCATTTCTATTCACAGCTGGAAATGTGTTGCTGGAAAAGCGCAGCAGGTCAGGCAGCATCCAGGGAACAGGAGAATCGACGTTTCGGGCATAAGCCCTTCTTCAGGAAAGAAGCCATTCCTGAAGAAGGGCTTATGCCCGAAACGTCGATTCTCCTGTTCCCTGGATGCTGCCTGACCTGCTGCGCTTTTCCAGCAACACATTTCCAGCTCTGATCTCCAGCATCTGCAGACCTCACTTTCTCCTCAACCATTTCTATTCACAGTCATGCTGAACCTGTCACGGATTTCTGCCAGGTTTTGTTTCAATCGCTGATTTTATTCCAGTGCATATTTTTCCCCTCTCGAGATTTATAAATCACAGCTGCTGTTCGCATGTGAAATGTTAACACTGCAAATTCCAAATCAAACTACCACTGTATTAACTGTTGCTCTTTTAAAATTCACTCAGGAAACATGAGCATCGGCGGCTGGGCCCAGCATTTATTGCCCATCCCCAGTTGCCCTTCAGAAGGTATGGGTGAGCTGTCTTCTTGAACGTCTGCAGTCCACGTGTTGTGGGTTGACCCACAATGCCCTTCGGGAGGGAATTCCAGGAGTTTGACACAACAACAGTGAAGGAATGGCGATATATTTCTGTCAGGATGGTGAGTGGCCTGGGGAGAGACTTGCAGGGGATGGTGTTCCCATTGATCTACTGCCCTTGTCCTTCGAGCTGGAAGAAGTGATGGATTTGGAAGGTGCTCTCTTGAGGATCTTTGGTGAATTTCTCCAGTGCATCTTGCAGATAGTGCACACTGCCGCTACCGAGCATCAGCGGTGAAAGGCAATCAAGCAGTGCACTTTGTCCTGGATGGTGTCAAGCTTCTTGAGTTATAAGGAGAGGCTAGATAGGCTGGGACTTTGTTCACTGGAGTGTAGGAGGTTGAGACTGACCTTATAGAGATTTATAAAATCATCAGGGGTATGCATAATGTGAATAGCATGTGTCTTTTCCCTAGGAGTCATATAGGTGTACAGCTTGGAAACAGACCCTTCGGTCCAACCCATCCATGCCGACCAGATATCCTAACCTAATCTAGTCCCACCTGCCAGCACCTGGCCCATATCCCTCAAAACCCTTCCTATTCATATACCCATTCAAATGCCACTTAAATGTTGCAATTGTACCAGCCTCCACCACTTCCTCTGGCAGCTCATTCCATATACGTACCACCCTCTGTGATTTGGATGTGAACATTGGAGGTATAGTTAGTAAGTTTGCAGATGACACCAAAATTGGAGGTGTAGTGGACAACAAAGAAGGTTACCTCAGAGTACAATGGGACCTTGATCACATGGGCCAATAGGCTGAGAAGTGGCAGATGGAGTTTAATTTAGATAAATGAGAGATGCTGCATTTTGGAAAGGCAAATCAGGGCAGGACCTATACATAAGGTCCAGGGGAATGTTGCTGAACAAAGAGACCTTGGACTGCAGGTTCATAGCTCCTTGAGAGTAGAGTCGCAGGTAGATAGGATAATGAAGAAGGTATGCTTTACTTACTTTTTGTCATTTACATAAATGATTTGGATGTGAGCATAAGAGGTACAGTTAGTAAGTTTGCAGATGACACCAAAATTGGAGGTGTAGTGGACATCAAAGAGGGTTACCTCAGATTACAACAGGATCTGGACCAGATGGGCCAATGGGCTGAGAAGTGGCAGATGGAGTTTAATTCAGATAAATGCCAGGTGCTGCATTTTGGGAAAGCAGCACTACACTTAATGGTAAGGTCAGAGGGAGTGTTGCTGAACAAAGAGACTTCTACACTTAATGGTAAGGTCAGAGGGAGTGTTGCTGAACAAAGAGACCTTGAAGTGCAGGTTCATAGCTCCTTGAAAGTGGAGTTTCAGGTAGATAGGATAGTGAAGAAGGTGTTTGGTATGGTTTCCTTTATTGGTCAGAGTATTGAGTACAGAAGCTGAGAGGTCATGTTGCGACTGTACAGGACACTGGTTAGGCCACTGTTGGAATATTGCAAGCAATTCTGGTCTCCTTCCTATCGGAAAGATGTTGTGAAACTTGAAAGAGTTCAGAAAAGATCTATAAGGATGTTGCCAGGGTTGGATGATTTGAGCTATAGGGAGAGGCTGAACAGGCTGGGGCTGTTTTCCCTGGAGCATCGGAGGCTGAGGGGTGACCTTATAGAGGTTTACAAAATTAGGAGGGCTTGGATAGGGTAAATAGACAAAGTCTTTTCCCTGGGATTGGGGAGTCCAGAACTAGAGGGCATAGGTTTAGGGTGAGAGGGGAAAGATATAAAAGAGATCTAAGGGGCAATTTTTTCACACAGAGGATGATATGGGTATGGAATGAGCTGCTAGAGGAAGTGGTGGAGGCTGGTACAATTGCAACATTTAAGAGGCATTTGGATGGGTATATGAATAGGAAGGGTTTGGAGGGATATGGGCCGGGTGCTGGCAGGTGAGACTAGATTGGGTTGGGATATCTGGTTGGCATGGACAGGTTGGACCGAAGGGTCTGTTTCCATGCTGTACATCTCTATGACTCTATGGTCAGAGCATTGAGTACAGGAGTTGGGAGGTCATGTTGCGGCTGTACAGGACATTGGTTAGGCCACTGTTGGAGCACCGCATTCAATACTGATCTCCCTGCTATAGGAAAGACATTGTGAAAGTTGAAAGGGTGGCAGAAAAGATTTACAAGGATGTTGCCTGGGTTGGAGGATTTGAACTACAGGGGGAGGCTGAAGAGGCTGGGGCTGTTTTCCCTGGAGCGTCGGAGGCTGAGGGGTAACTTTATAGGGGTTTATAAAATCATGAAGGGCATGGATAGAGTGAATAGCCAAGGAAGTCCAAAACTAGAGGGCATAGGTTAAGGGTGAGAGGGGAAAGATTTAAAAAGGTCCTGAACGGCAACATTTTCACTCAGAGGGTGGTGCATGTATGGAATGAGCTGCCAGAGGAAGTGGTGGAGATTGGTACAATTGCAAAATTGAAAAGACATCCAAATGGGTACACAAATAGGAAGGGTTTAGAGGTTTATGGGCCAAATGAAAGCCAATGGGACTAGGTTAATTTAGGGTATCTGGTCGACATGGACAAGTTGGAGCGAAGGTTCTGTTTCTGTTCTGTACGTCTCTAAGACTCTATGTCAATGATTCTATGTGAGCTCTACACTCTTGTGAATGAACAAGAGCAGGCTGAATTGAACATAACTGTATAGAGAGAGTCATAAGACAAGACACCTTCTCTGGATCCCTATGGAACCAGGCTGCAGTCCCATGTGATTTCATACCACCAGGACTTAGCTCTCCTACTCTCACTAATGATACCTGAAGAAACGGTATAATTCTCCTTACAGTCATGGGTTCAAATCCCACTCCAGAGCAAAGAGCCTATAATCCAGGCTGATACTCCAGTGTAAGTACTGAGGGAGCACTGCATTGTGGGAGGTGCTGTCCGTCATTCAAGGTGCGAAACCAAGCTACGTGCCACGCTCTAAGGTGGACGTTGGCAATCCTGTGCCGCTCTCAGAAGTGAGTTTTGATGTCCGGGTCAACAAGAATTCTTCAACCAATATCTAAAAGAGGTATTTAATTGCTGTTCATGGGACCTTATTGTACATATATTGGCTGCCTTCTTTCCTTACATTACAACTGGTTGCAATTTAAAGACATATATTGACTGTAAAGTGCTTTGAATGCATAAAAGGTTGTGAATGGTGCTTTATAAATGCAAGCTTTTTTCTTTGTATCTATATCATGTCTCAAGCTGCTCAGACACTGCATCCCAAAATAGCAGTTTCTGTGAGAAACCAAGCTAATTAGCATTTCAATGAATCAACAATACCCATTTCCAGAATCTCACGAGGAAGTCTGTTCCATTGGTTGACCACTTGCTCAGAAATCAGCTTCGAGAGTACCCTCTTTTACTTCTTAAAGGTTAATGGGGGTTTCAAAAAAATCCAAGTCGAAATGTCTCCTTAAGTGACAAAAGGAGAAATTAGAGGCATTTGCTACAAAAGATACTGGGAGCAGCAAAAGACTTCCTTTTGGACAGCGTTAGTAAGCGAAAAATAAAAAAGCAAGTGATTCCCTTGATAATATAACTGTAAGATGTCAGGAGATAAAAATAACAGGCCCAGAAATAATTCCTGTTACAACGAGCTTTGACTGCGGAAAGCAGCACTTTTTTTTCCACAGCCTTTTGGAGACTTTTACAAGTTTGGGAAGATGTTAGAGACCGTGAGCTGGTTCTGGTCATTCTGTCAGCTCTGACACGAGTAAGATCATTGCAACCACCTTCCAGTCTCCCTGTATCCATAACTACCTGAAAAGATATCAAATGCTGTAGATGTTTATTGCAATACAACATTCATCATCTCCCTGATTGATAGCCTCAGCCTGGCGGAAGCTCTCTGACCTCGAGCAGATTTATTCAGATGGTGTGCCCGTTGTGGTGAAGTAACTGGACACTCAGAAACTAAATGGTTAGCACGACTGCCTCACAGTTGCAGGGACCTGGGTTCGATTCCAGCCTCGGATGACTGTCTGTGTAGAGTTTGCACATTTTCCCTGTGTCTGCGTGGGTTTCCTCCGGGTGCTCTGGTTTCCTCCCACAGTCCAAAGATGTACAGGTTGGGTGGATTGGCCACACTAAATTGCTTATCGTGTCCAGGGGTGTGCAGGTTGGGTGGACTGGTCATGCTAAATTACCCACAGCGTACAAGCATGTCAAACCTAGCCATGGGTAATGCGCAAGTATGGGGATAGGATGGCGGCTTGGGTCTGGACGCTCTTCGGAGGGTCGGTGCAGATCCAATGGGCTGAATGGCCTCACTCTGCACTGGAGGGCTTTAATGATGAGAGAAGGTGCCTCACAAGAGGTTTCTGGCTGTTGTGAAATTTCTTATAATAAAGCAGGGCAGGGTAAAGGTGTTAAAGTAACAATAAACCAGTGAAATCTGAGAATGAACAGAGAAATGACTAACCGTAGATCTGAAAACAAATCATCGATTGTACTTACAATCTTGTTCCACCTAGAAGGCAGAAATGAGCGTATCAGAGGGGTTTTGCTCAGGTTCCACTGGGAACATAGCTGATTGCTAAAGCTAGATCTGAGAGTCCTGCTGCAAACTGCCTGGAGACCAAGTAAAGTGTTCAGTGACTGGGGGTACCACTCCCTCTGACCACCCATGGGAACACAAGCCAGACTCAGGCTCTCCAGAGAGGCTTTGCCCCTGCAATGGGGGCACCAGACATTCTGGCTACGGGACCACACCCCATTCAACTGTGACTGCCTCGATATGATGGGGATGCCTGGCGTATCAGGTTTGAGTGGGTACCTTACTTTCTGATATTTGGCCTTGTCATTCGAAGTCAGGTGCTCCTGAAGTCAATGTAAGTGAAAGTGGTTGATTCTCTTCGCATGACACTGTTACACAATCCAAGCCTTGACAGCAGATTGGGCAGGACCATTGCTCTATAGACTTTCAGTTCGATCGAGGCAATAATGATTGCCAAATTTTAGCAGGGTGTGTGTTGACTGATTACCTAGACTACTACTTGACAGTCCTGAACTGATTGGCTCGTGAGATCATTTCTGATGGATTTAAGGATCAACCACGTTGATGTTGGTCTTCAACTCCAGTTAAAGATAGTCCCCAAAGGACTTCAAAACAAAATGGGTTATTAACCCACTCCATTATTCATGAATCGGTGGACTTTCCTATGTGGGTTGTAACAATTCCTAGTTTAGTCATATCCCATAATGTTACCAGCCTCTGCAAAATATTGGCAGAAGCTGTGACTGAGTAGCAATGAACCACTGGTCAACCATTTTAGCAATAATGACAACAGCAACTTTCCATTTTCAATATGTTCATCCATCAAGTCTAAACATTCCAGCTTCCATGTTGGCATTTGTACATATGTCTCTAGATTATCATTCTGTCAAGGTCACATCATTTATCTTTATTTATTTTTCACTGTGGACTAAAACAGCAAAAGAACTGTTTTTGAAGCCAATAGACTATGTAAGGAATTGCTGCACCTTAAAAACCCAGTTACTGGGACTCATTGTGAGCTGTGTTTACACTGCTGCTTTGCAAGGAGTGAGGGAGGAGAGATAAGTGACATACAGTCATAGAGTCATAGAGATGTACAGCATGGAAACAGACCCTTCGGTCCAACCCGTCCATGCCGACCAGTACCAGGCTGTGTTGAGCAAGACTTGACCAGCAACAGATTTCTGATTGGTTTGTGCAATCGTGAACAATTGTGAATACCAGAGGTCATCAGCCTGACAATCGCGCTCTGATTGGTTCTGGGCAGGTGAACATTTGGTGTGTGTGAACAATACAGAGGCCCAAGGTCTCCACACTGGAAGAAGCAGGAGTGAAGTAACTTGAGCCTGGAGACAGACACTTATTTTCTCCCAGCATTTGATAGAAGCTGTTGCCTCACACCAGTCTCTGTGAAACTAAACAATTAGTGTGCAAATCCCCTCATGTCCATGAATGAATTGAAGGATCCTGGAAGGTATGAGGTCAGAGAACAGAAAGTTTTGGGGAGAAAAAAGAGGAAAAGCCTTGGACTGGTGCTATTGAACTGTGATTTCCCAGTATCTTTTCCTCCCTCTAGAACACCCAGGGCTTATTTGTTTGTCTGCAATGTGTGTGTGTGAGCATGTACATGTGTCTGTGAGTGGGTGTGTGTAGGGGTGTATGTGTGTGCATGTATCTGTGAGTGTGTGTGTGTGTGTGCATGTGTCTGAGTGTGTATGTGTGTCTGTGCGTGCATACATGTGTCTGTGAGTGTGTGTGTGTGTGCACGTACATGTGTCTGTGAGTGGGTGTGTGTAGGGGTGTACGTGTGTGCATGTGTCTGTGAGTCTGTGTGTGTGTCCATGAGTGTGCATGTGTCTGTGTGTGTGTGTGTGCATGTGTGTACATGTGTCTGTGAGTGTGTGTGTGCATATGTCTGATTGTGTGTGTGTGTGAGTGCATGTGCGTGCATGTGTGTACATGTGTGTGCATAAGTGCCTGTATGTGCATAAGTGCCTGTATGTGCACATGTCTCTGTGAGTGTGTGTGCATGCATTAATGCACATGTCTGTGTGTGCGTGTGCATATGTGTCTATGTGTATGCATGTGTCTGTGTGTGAGTGTGTGTATGTGTGTATGTGTCTGTGCGGATGTGTCTATGCATGTGTGTGTTGTGGTGTGCATGTGTCTAGGGATTTTAAAGGGGCCTAGAGTTTCAACAAACAGAGTTATATAGGAGAAAGTGAGGACTGCAGATGCTGGAGATCAGAGTCGAGAGTATGGTGCTGGAAAAGCACAGCAGGTCAGGTAGCATCCGAGGAGCAGGAGAATCAATGTTTCGGGCGAGAGCCCTTCATCATCAATGAGGCTGTGAGTCGAGGGATATGGAGAGATAAATGGGAGGGGATGGGGCGGGGGGAAGGTTGCTGGGAATATGGTAGGTAGATGGAGATGGGGGTAATAGTGATAGGTCGGAGAGGAGGGTGGTGTGGAGAGGTGGGTAGGAAGATGGACAGGTGGAACAGTTCATGAAGGCGGTGTCGAGTTGGAAGGTTGGCACTGGAATACGGTGAGGGGAGGGTAAATGAGGAAACTGGTAAAATCCACATTGATGCTGTGTTGTTGGAGGGTCCTGAGGTAGAAGCTGAGTTATGTGTTAATTTATTTGTAATACTCAGTAGTTCCTATTAAATACAGAAACCTTGTCAGTTAACCTGAGTTCATCAGACAGATAAGTGGGCACATCAGGAGGAGTGGAGTTCAAGAATCGGTGCACCTTCCCAAGTGAGTTGTAGCAATTCCTAGTTTAGTCATACACCATAATGCTACCAGCCTTGGCAATATATTGGGAGAAGCCATAGCTGAGTAGCAATGAATCAATGGTCAACAATTCTCTCAATAACAACAACAGCAACCCACCCCTGTGCCTTGGGATGTCTGATTGACACAAAAGAGCAGGTTCACTTTTGACTGTTTTGAGCTGTGCTCAAGTGCCCAGTGGAGTGGGTAAGTCTAACCCTGACCTTTAATCCTCTTGAGTTTAACTCTCCGTACATGAGACTGAGTGATTTTAATCTTAGAATTCAGACTCAATGTGAACGGGAGAGTCAGAAAGGTGAACTGACTCAGTCACAGAAACCAGAAGATGCCAGGTCTCTCACATCGAGCTCTGAGCCACCTACTCATATGGTGAATGGGTAGAGCGATGTTGAAGACAAGAGTAGACGATTGAAGAGTTGCAGAGGGCTGGTTGGACAGAGCAGGTCATGGACAACTCCATAAGGTCGGTGGGGCGCGTGGGGCAGTCAAACTTGGCTTTAGCTATCATGCTGAGAAGAGGAACCAGCTGCGAGCTGAGGTTGCTGAGCAATCAAAACTCTTAGGCCAATGCCCTGTGGACTGTCCCCAAGCCGAATAAGGAAGTGGACATCGAAGGTTCCTGGGAGCAGGGAAGGGGGAACCCGCAAAAGCCCAACCTCAATGGTGTTGAAAGGTCAAGAAGTTTCTTTGCTCACCCACTGACCTTAATTTCCTTCTTAGTTCCTCCATTCTCTGGAATCAACAACTTGCATTCACATTGCACCTTCGTAAATCATCCCAAGATGCTTCACAGAAGTATATTCAGAGACCGAGCCACATGAGAAGACAATTGTGCACGAGGGTCATAAGAAAGGAGAGAGATGGCCTAGTGGTATTACCTAGTGGGGCAGCAATGGCCTAATGGTATGATCATTAAACTGGGGACCTGGGTTCAAATCCCACCATGGCTGATGGCGGAATTTGAATTTGATAAAAACTTGGAATTAATTACCATTGCCAGTTATTGGGAAAAAACCCATCTGGTTCACTCATTCCCTTCAGGGAAGGAAATCTGCCACACTTACCTGGTCTGGCCTACATGTGACTCCAGACCCACAGCGATGTGGTTGACTCTCAACTCCCCTTTATGTGATTAGGAATGGGGTAATATGTGCTGACCTAGCTGGTGACACCTACATCTTGTGAATTAATTTTCTAAACAAGTTGGAGACATTTGGACAAGCAAAGAGAAGGAATTTCTCAGCCTGGGGCTGCCTATGGTGAAGCCATTAAAATATGAGAAATGAAACAGGCCAGAATTAGATGAGTGTTGAAAATGAGGATGCATCAGATGACTGACATAGGGTATAAAGGTGCTTCGAAATGATTAGAATACAATTCCTACTGTGTGGAAACAGGCCCTTCAGCCCAACAAGTCCACACTGACCCTCTGAAGAGTAATCCACCCAGACCCATTCCCCAACCATACATTTAGCCCTGACTAATGCACCTAACATTATGGGCAATTTAGCATGGCCGATTCACCTGACCTGCCCATCTTTGGACTGAGGGAGGAAACCCACGCAGACACAGGGAAAATGTGCAATCTCCACACAGACACCCAAGGCAGAGATCAAACCCAGGTCCCTGGCACTGTGAGGCAGCAGTGCTAACCACTGAGCTACCGTGCCACCCATCTTGAAGATGTGAATTTTAAAATCAAGGCACTCTCAATCCTAGAGCTTTGGTTCAGTAAGCTCAGGGGCAATGATCAAACAGGATTCCATGTGAAGTGGGATCGAGACTGCAGATGGGCTGAAGATCTATCTGGAAGAAGACTGATTCCTGACCGACCCTTCGTTTAAAGCAGAAGTAATACTTTGTAGGTCCAAGGAGCCCCCTGGTCCTGGAACACCATATAAATAGTGCAAGTTCCTAACAAACCTCGCCCGCCCCCCCCCCCCCCCCCCCCCCCCCCCACCACAGTGGGGTGAGTTCACGCCAGCAGTGTAGCCTAGGGCAGAGACAGTCCTGGGACTGTGCTGATGCCTCACAGGGTTTGTGAAATAAAACTGCAAAAGCCTTCTCATGCATTAGTGAGGCTTCTGTTAGAATCAGAATCGAGAGTGTGGTGCTGAAAAAGCACGGCCGGTCAGGCAGTATCCGAGGAGCAGGTGAGTCGACATTTCGGGCATAAGCCCTTCAACAGGCTTCTGTTAGAATCAGGAGGGAAGTGGAATACTGCATCCACTGTGCCCAGGAATAAAACACCACTGGGTTCAGTGATAAAACACCACTGTGCCCAGGAATAAAACACCACTGGGGTTCAGTGATAAAACACCACTGGGTTCAGTGATAAAACACCACTGTGCCCAGGAATAAAACACCACTGGGGTTCAGTGATAAAACACCACTGGGTTCAGTGATAAAACACCACTGTGCCCAGGAATAAAACACCACTGGGGTTCAGTGATAAAACACCACTGGGTTCAGTGATAAAACACCACTGTGCCCAGGAATAAAACACCACTGGGTTCAGTGATAAAACACCACTGTGCCCAGGAATAAAACACCACTGGGGTTCAGTGATAAAACACCACTGGGTTCAGTGATAAAACACCACTGTGCCCAGGAATAAAACACCACTGGGTTCAGTGATAAAACACCACTGGGTTCAGTGATAAAACACCACTGTGCCCAGGAATAAAACACCACTGGGTTCAGTGATAAAACACCACTGGGTTCAGTGATAAAACACCACTGGGTTCAGTGATAAAACACCACTGGGTTCAGTGATAAAACACCACTGTGTCCAGGAATAAAACACCACTGGGTTCAGTGATAAAACACCACTGGGTTCAGTGATAAAACACCACTGGGTTCAGTGATAAAACACCACTGTGCCCAGGAATAAAACACCACTGGGTTCAGTGATAAAACACCACTGTGCCCAGGAATAAAACACCACTGGGTTCAGTGATAAAACACCACTGGGTTCAGTGATAAAACACCACTGGGTTCAGTGATAAAACACCACTGGGTTCAGTGATAAAACACCACTGGGTTCAGTGATAAAACACCACTGTGCCCAGGAATAAAACACCACTGGGTTCAGTGATAAAACACCACTGGGTTCAGTGATAGCTCCTGATTTTAGCAACTGGGTTCCACTTTGCACTTTTCTGGCTGTGTTTTAAAATAAAGCAAAGTCTGCTTCATTAACCAGTCGTCTTTAGTTCGTAATGCTGGACTGTATTTCACTAGGACCGTGAAAACGCGATTCTACTGAAGCCCTCAGCTAGACTGCACACCGAGAGCTGGGCTGTGCTGGCACTTACACTTGCTGAGGGGACGCCACACATCCAAGTGAGTACACGGTTTTATAAAGCCTCAGCAGAAGCAGCCGTATTGACAACTTACCGTGGAGATACTGAAAGAATCCAGTCACTAGGTTCAGTGATGTCACCCTCTTGCCAGAGACTCCTTTGCAGCTGGCCATTATGTGTGACGCATCTTGCAATGAATCGGTAAAATGTTTTAAAATTCCAATGATCCCCGAGGGAGGGGCGGGGTTTGATTCTGCGGGAACGTCCTCCTGCGTGGTCTCACCTGCGCGGTGTCTCCCCCCCCTCCATGGACGTGCAGAGTGACCCCAGGCGGGTGCTGAGTGGGATTTTTAATCCCTGGCTTCCTCCCGCCCAGTTTCTGTGAAAGATGAGATGGGGTGGGGAGTCCGGCGAATCCAACCACTTTCTCACCACGCCAGGGGCTTGATCCGAGGCGATGTCACTGCAGCTTTCCCCCCCCACCCCGAAGCCTTAGATCCGAAAGTAACAGGCATTAATCCGACATTCCGGGAGGATACTGCCTCTTGTCACCGTGACAGTCAGAGAGCTCCAGTCATCGGGCAGATGGACTCTGAGCAGACTTTGTCCAGGGACGTACACACACACACTCACACAGACACACAGCCTGAGCACCGACTGCAGAAGACTGACAGCGGGCTGGTATTCCTGCTGCAGTGATAGCTCGACTGAAACACATCTCAGGCAGGATTTGCTACAGAATTCACCCCTTCACATCGCTCCCACAAGCTTCCACAGTGCGCCTCCTGTTGCAGGGATGCAGAATGAGTGCATTCTCACACGCCAAAGGTGGGGGGGGGGGGGGTGGGAAAAAACCGACGCACTATTTTCATCTCTCTTTCTCTTTGACACATCAAATTCAAAACGTGGGACTAACAGAAATCTTGAATTCAGCTCACACGCTCGGAATGTGAACTGGGAACCCTGTAATGACTGCAGCATTTATAATCCACAAACTGACTGAGATACCATCTACTGTAATACCTTCTGTATCCACTACATCAATGGGTTACTGCAAATGGTGATTTAAAGCTATAATTTGCAGTCTGACCACTCATGGTTTTACCTCATATTTATAGATTTAGAACAGGAGGAGACCAATCAGCTCCTCAAAGCCGTCCTATCATTCAGTTAGATCACGGCTGACCTGGTAATCGCTCCATTTATCCATAACATAAGGAGTACTGTGATCAATTATTTTAATATTCTGGGCCACTAATGCCAGAGGGGTATGAGCTTGGATATTTGCAACATAAGGCAGCACAAGTCTTCAAGAGACTGGGATGGCAGAGATTTTAACTCCTTGAGTCGAGAGGGTTTGGGACAGATGTGGATGTCACTAAGTTCTGAATTCTGTCTTAAACCTGCCCCAGGCCCATCTTTAACTGAGTTGGGCAGGTGACCCACTCCCAGAAGGAGGAGCGCTGACAATTTAGTTACAATAAGATTCCATGCCCAATATGTGCCAGTTATTTTTAAATTCATTGACAGGATTAGGGCGTCACCCTTACTAGGCCGCCATTTATTGCTCATCCCTAAATGCCCAGAGGGCAGTTAAAAATCAACCCCATTGCTGTGAATCTGCAGTCACATGTAGGCCAGACCAGGTAAGGACGGCAGATTTCCTTCCCTAAAGAGCACTAGTGAACCAGATGGCAATGGATTCACAGTCATCATTAGATGATTAATTCTAGATTTAAAAAAAAAATTTGTTTCAAATTCCCCCATCTGCCAAGGTAGGATTTGAAACCAGGTACCCGGAACATTACTTCAGTCTCTGGATTAACACTCCTGCAATAAAACCACTAGGCGGTCCACCTCCCAATATGAGCGGACCCTGGATAATTCCAGCAGCTAAAGGAAAATGAGGACTCCTGGATCCTGGGGGTCAGAGGTTAGCTATCTACCTGCTGGATCCAATTTCACCCACTCTCCATTAAGACAGTGGTCACCAGCTTCAATTTCCCACCACTCAAGGCTTCTGAGCCTCCTTCTGATCTCCTCTTGTCTCTGACCTCTCACTCGCCCTGTCAACCTTGCCAAACTCCCCTCCTACCATTCTGTTGCCCCCAGCTCTGCTTCCCTCCTGCAGGAAGTATGGTCTCTGACAGCAGGCTCCACTACCATCCCCTGTCCCCTGGGTAATATCCACCCAGGTTTACGTGGCTCACGGGGCCTTCATTTGTCCAGGGCGCCGGAGGGAAAGGGAGCATCTGTTGTGCCAGGCCATCACAGTATGCCGCCTCCCCCTCTCCCCACAAGATGCACTCTCTCTACCAGCCCCTCTCCCCCCTCCCCCACCGCCACAGCTGGCTGCCTCCACTCTTGGTTCTGAGGCCTTCTGGCTGCTGGAGAGCCTGAGGCTTGGAGTCAGGCTTATCACGGGCTGAAAGTTTGACTCTCCTCCTTCACTCATCAGAACACTGCAGATGCTGCCTGTCTGGGGTGGAAGGCGATGGGATCAGGCTGGGGGTGGAGGGCCACAGACCTAGTTTAGCAACTATGTCCCTGAGGACCCGACCAACTCGATCAGTGGTGCTGCTGCAGAGCCACTCTTGGTGGTGGGCATTTGAAATCTCCCACCCAGAGTACCTTCTGTCCCCTTGCCATGCTCAGTGCTTCCTCCCTGTTCAACAGGGACGAAACCTCGCTCATTAGCCGAGGGGTGGGGACTACAGACGGTGTCTTTGCCCATACTTGACCCTGATGCCATCATGGAATCGGGAGTCAGTGTTGAGGACTCCTGGGATAAAACCATTTCAACTATCGACCACCTCTGGTGAGTCTGTCCTGTCAGTGAGGCAGGATGTACAGGGATACTGATGGTGGTGCCGCAGCTATTGTCTGTAAAGTATGATTTCTTGGGTATGAACACGTTAGGCTGATACTTGACCAGTTTGTGAGACAGCTCTCCCAATTTTGATACAAGCCCCCTCCCCTCAGATGTTAGTAAGATTCGATGGGTTTCTGTGTGCCTTTCTTGTTTACTCGTCCCTCAATCGAGGCCAGGTCACACATCCGGCTTTGCTCCTTTCAAGTCAGCTAGTAATTCACTTCCTCCAAATACATTGATTTTGTGGGAGCGGGGAAGAGGAGTAATGCTCAGTGATTGAACTCTGACCTTTCACCTTTCGGGACACCCAGAGGGGCGCGTGGGAAATGGAGGCCTGTGAGAAGGAAGCTTCGGATTGGGTTGGGGAAACTACGGGTCACTGGCAACAAATCGCTGTGTGGTATGGCCTGAAGCAGGGGAAGCAGCATTCTAAAGACTGGGACCTCCCTACTCTCGTCCTGAACAGCCCATCTCTCACTGCTCACACCGGTTCAAAATGTGGGATCGGAGATATCAGGGAGGAAGGAGAGAGGTCAGACCCAAAGTCCTTGGGTGGGAGAGAGTGGGAGATGGAGTCATAGAGTCATAGAGATGTACAACACGGAAACAGACACTTCAATCCAACTCGTCCATGCCGACCAGATATCCTAACCTAATCTAGTCCTACTTGCCAGCACCTGGCCCATATCCCTCAAACCCTTCCTATTCATACACCCATCCAGATGCCTTTTAAATGCTGTAATTGTAGCAGCCTCCAACACTAGATATTGGAGGGTGCTGGCAGCTGGGACTAGATTGGGTTGGGATATCTGGTCAGCATGGACGGGTTGGACCGAAGGATCTGTTTCCATGCTGTACATCTCTATGACATTATGACTTCTTCTGGCAGCTCATTCCATACACATACCACCCTCTGTGTGAAAAAGTTGCCCTTTACGTCCCTTTTAAATCTTTTCCCTCTCACCCTAAACCTATGCCCTCTAGTTCTGGACTCCCCCACCTCTGGGAAAAGCCCCTCATGATTTTATAAACCTCTATAAGTTCTGTGTGGTGCCTCAGCTATTGTCTGTAAAGTATGACTCCTTGGGTATGAATATGTCAGGCTGATACTTGACCAGTCTGTGAGACAGCTCTCCCAATTTTGATACGAGCCCCCTCCCTTCAGATGTTAATAAGGTTCAATGGGTCTGTGTGCCTTTCTTGTTTACTCGTCCTTCAGCCTCCGATGCTCCGGGGAAAACAGCACCAACCTAAGATGGAGAGGTCCCCACTCTGCTCTGACTTTAATACACTGTGGATGGCCTGAAAAAGCTGAGGGCAGTCCTCCAGCCTCCAATAAAACCTGTGCCCAAGAGCTACAGTTGCTGCAGCACCAGAACCCTGCAGTTACCACCCACTGGGGATGCAAACAGCCCCAAGGAAAGGAGTCATAGACACTACACAGTGCTTCCCAGATTGCAGGGGAGGGAAATTAGCCACCCCAGATTACCTACAGTGTGGAAAAAGGCCATTCGGCCCAAGAAGTCCACACCGACCCTCTGAAGAACAACCTAGCCCCCCCCACATTTACCCCCGACTAACGGACCTAACACTATGGCAATTTAGTATGGTCAATTCACCTGACCTGCACGTCTTCGGAGTGTGGGAAGAAACCCAAGCACCCGGAGGAACCCCACGCAAACACGGGGAGAATGTGCAAACTTCACTCAATCACCCGTGGCTGGAATTGAACCCAGGTTCCTGGCCCTGTGAGCTAACCACTCAGCCACCATGCCGCCTTATGAGCCACCTTATGGAGCAGGGGACAGGAGTTGAAGGTCAGATGGGGAGGTAGGGAGTGAAGTTGACCCCTGCCTCCCACTGTCGCCCAGCTTCCACTGCCCACCTCTTTTAGGCAGTAGATGTGGATTGAGGTCCTTCATTGCAGTTAATAGGCCCAGGAGCGTTTGAGCTAGTGTGCACCTTACTCACCCCCAATATTATGGGCACCAGATTGGGTGCACGGGCAGGAAAGTGCTGGGCACCCAGTCACCATAGTTCACATTTGTTTCAGTGATGTGGATTGTGTTCTTACCATCAGCCAGGACCGTGGGGATAGCTGACTTTATTCAGCATAGTGTCCTCAGAGGGCTTTGGTTTAATGCTTCATTTGAAGGGAGTAATTAGTGTCTAATGAACGCTATCAATGATCTCTAGGCAGGAAGCTATTCCTGTGGGAGTCACTTTTCTACCTGTGTAAGAGGAGTTCTGGTCATCACTCTCCTGACTCCCTTTCCACTCACCCAGCTTCCCCTCTCAAATTTTCCCCAAAAACTGAGGCATCCTCACGTGGCATTTGGGCTTCCCAACAGTTGTCCCTTCAACACAACGTCAAGCGGATCATTTTATATTTTTGTTCGAAAGTAAATATCTCCACATTAACACAACTTACATATTCCCCAGTTACAGCAACAATTTTAGTCAGTAAGCAACAGGAAACCGAGAATCAATGGCAGGAGATTAAGTGTCACATTTTCCATACTGTTATTGAACAACAAGCCCTTTCTACTTACTGTAGTATATTAAAACGTTACAGAGATTTCAATAGTCTTTTGTTCTTATTACACTGATATCATTCAGCTCAGAAGTTCAGTTAGAGCTTTAGCAAACAGTGAACAATTGTGTAGCATCTTAAGCTGATGGCTGCTGTTTCGGTTTCTTCGCAAGATCATCTGTCGGAGAGGGAATCTTACTCACTACCTGAAGCATGTTTAAAATCTGACAACAAGCTCAAATGTCCTGCAGGTTGGCTTGTGTAAAGAGAAACTTGAAGTCAAAGCCTTGGGTCAGCGCTGGCAGAAGAGCCAAGCTAATGCTAGCTTCATCAGCAGGGTTCGAGGCCCACTTGCGGAATTGAGTGTAAAGGTTATGGCTGATACTCTCTGTGCGATGTTGGAAGAGGACGGCAGAAGCGAATGTGCTGTCTTTCAAATGAGATACTGAAATCAATGTCCGACCTCCCCTCTCATTTGGAGAATGGGAGCACAGCACACCTGATTAAAAGCAGGGGGGCTCTCTCTGTCACCCTGGTCAGTGTGCTCCACTTCTGCAACATACAAACCTCATCTTAATACTCTTCAGCCAGCACTATTACCATATCTTTTATTCATTTCCACCTCATGTGCTCATCTCAGCCCATACACCTTAACCACTCACTGCATGAGATAGAAGATCCAAATGCTCACCACCACCTTGCATATAAGTGAATTCTTTATTCCATTGTATATACTTATGAACTTTACTTTTCGACACCCCTAGAAGTGAAACATTTTCTCTACATCCACCGTATTCAAAGTTATCTTGTTCCTCAGCCACTGCTTTCCTCAAGAAAATGGCCCCAAGCCTTTGTTTCTGTCCTTCCTCATAGACGTACAACTGCACAGTCCCAATGTCATCCTTCAAAATCATGTTGACACTCTCTGCAGTCTGTTTTATAAAGTGGAGGTCAGAATTGTGTGAAATATTATCAATGTGGTTTAGCCACAGTTCGACGCAAGTGTAACATAATTTCTCTGCTTAGGGAACTGAGGACTGTGAGGAGCAGATGTGAAAGAATTGAGGTCTGGGGCAGATTAGATTAGATTCCCTAAAGTGTGGAAACTGGCCCTCCGGCCCAACAAGTCCACACTGTCCCTCCGAATAGCTACCCACCCAGACCCATCTCCCCACATTTACCCCTAACTAATGCACCTAACACTATGGGCAATTTAGCCTGGTCAATTCACCTGACCTGCACATCTTTTGGACTGTGGGAGGAAACCACGCAGACACGGGGAGAACGTACAAGCTCCCACATAGACAGCCACCCAAGGCTGGAATTGAACCCGGCTCCCTGGTGCTGTGAGGCAACAGTGCTAACCACTGAGCCACTGTGTCACCCTGATGATCTAACGGAATATCAGGATAGGTTTGAGGGGCTGAATAGCCTACTCCTGTTCCAAGTTCTTGTGTTCTTATTCATTCAGGTTGGTTAAGAACAATTTCTTCTGTGTTGTTATCAGGTTTATGGACAGGCCTCTCACATGTTAGAGTTGATCTTTCGCTGCAGCACAATATTCTGCATTCTGTTCTATTACCCTAATGTACTGATGATAAGATATGATCTGTCTGGCTAGCACACAAAACAATACTTTCCACTGTATCTCAGTACATGTGAAAATAATAAATCAAATCAAATGCCATCTAAAACAGGAAGATGAGAATCACTTAGTCATAGAGTCATACTGCATGGAAACAGACCCCTTGGTCCAACTCATCCACGCCGACTAAGTTTCCAAACGAAACCTGTTCCACTTGCCTGCATTTGGACAATATCCCTCTCGACCCTTCCTATTCATGTACCTGTCTGAATGTCTTTGAAATGTTGTAACTGTACCAGCCTCCACCATTTTCTCTGGCAGTTCATTCCACACACGAACCACTCTCTGTGAAAAAATTTCCCCTCAGATCTCTTTTAAATCTTTCCCTTCTCACTTTAAACCAATGCCCTCCTGTTTTGGATCCCACTACCCAAGGGAAACAGCTTTCACTATTCACCTTATCTATTTCCCACATGATTTTTTAAACCTCTGTAAGGTCACCCATTAACCTCCTACGCTCCAGCCTATTCAGCCTTTCCCTATGACTCAAACCTCCCCAGCCTCAGAAAGTCATAGACAATTTGATAGAATGGGCAGTTAAATGGCAGATTAAATTTAGTGCCAGGAAATGTGAAGTGATTAATTTTGGGAGGAAGAGGCATTATAACATAAAAGATACAACTCTAAACGAAGTGAAGGAACATAGGGACCTAGGAATATATGAACATAAACCATTGAAGATGTGAAGGTGTTGGTCAGAACACAGAATAGATTCATTAAAATAGCTGCAGGCATGACAGACTTCCTTTTGTGGACAGACTGGAGAAATTGGGAATAATTTTCTCATCAATTGGGTCAATAGGCTGAACAGTCACAAATGGAGTTTAATTTAGATAAGTGCAAGGTAACGCATTTTAGTAAAACAAACATGAGCAGGACTAATACAATTAATAGTCGAGCCTTGGGTAGTGTTGTAGAACAGAGAGACCTAGAGGTTCAGGTACATAATTCTTTGAAGTTTGCATCACATGTAAACAGAGTGGTTAAGAAGGCATTTAGCACACTTGTCCTCATTGCTCTGAACATAGGAGTTGGGACGTCATATTGAGGTTGTACAGGACGTTGGTGAGGCCTCTCCTGGAATACTGTGTGCAGTTCTGGTCACCCTATTATAGGAAGGATATTACTAAGCTGGAGAGGGTTCAGAAGAGATTTACCAGGATGTTGCCGGGAACAAAGGGATTAAGTTATAAGGAGAGCCTGGATAAACTGGGATTTTTTTTGTTGGAGCGTAGGAGATTGATGAGTGACCTTGTAGAGGTTTCTAAAATCATGAAGAGTACAAATAAGATGAAATGGTAGATGTTTATTCTCAAGAGTGAGAGATTTCAAGACAAAGGGGCATATTTTTAAGATGAGAGGAGAAAGATTTAAAACTTTTTTTACACAGAGTGGTTCATGTGTGGAATGAACTTCCAAAGGAAGTGTTGGATGCGGGGACAGTTACAATGAATAAAAGACATATGAATAAATTCGTGAATAAGAAATGTCTGGAGGGATATGGGCAAAGCAGGTGGGACTAACTTAGTTTGGGATTATGGTTAGCATGGACTGGTTGGACTGAAGGGTCTGATCCCGTGCCATATGACTCAATGAGATTAATAAGAAATCTGGAATGTACTGTCCGAGAGCGTGGGGGAGGCTGGTTCATTTCCATTGGTAGTTTTAGGGGCTAAAATTTCACGACTGGTTAACTTTTAAGGATTAATCGCTGAGTTCAGATATTTCCTAGTCAACCCAGTCAGTGATGTTATTAGACACCTCTGGAGTAGGTGGGACTTTAACCCTGGCCTCCCAGCTCAAAGGTAGGGACATTACCATGCACTTCCTAAGGGCATTAGTGAATCAGATGGTTGTTTACAACATTGGTTACATAGTTCAGTATTTGCTATGTTGAGATCTGAACCCATAACCCCAGAATGTTAAACCCTGATTGCTAAATCCAGTGATATTATCACTATACCACCACCTCCCAATAACTTGGCTCACCTGACACAGAGAAACTGCAGACAGACGTGTGCTATAGAGAGGGGAATTCTAAAGCCCGATTGCTCTAATCATCAAGGGAGCTGACCCCTTGTTCAAGGGGCTCTTATGGTGCAGTGGTAGTGTCTCCACCTCTAGGCCTGGAGACCTGGGTTTAAGTTCTGCTTGCTCCCTAACAGGTTGATTAGGAAACATCTTGACCCCTTTGTGCCTTTTTCTGTAACAGCAAACTTCTCAAAACCCACTTCAACAGTAGCAATGGGAATCCACGGATCACTGCAATCCAGCCAACTCCAAAAGGAGCAAGGTTAGCAACTGCTCTCATTAAGACTCAACCTGTCCATCAGGAAGCGGTCAGCTTTGAGACCACTGCGTTCACATTGATTCGCAACCTGGATGATAAATCTGTGCAGAACCTCTGACTTTTCCCTAATCTTTCCAAGGCTGATTAATTACCACTCAAGGTTTGCTCTGTAGCACCTTGGCTGCTTTCGTGTAGTAACCATAGTTTCTTACAAGCTGTGTGCCCACAACAAACACAGTGTTTCAGCCAGGAAACTCCCACCCAAGCTGCATTATCCTTCAACTGGTAGCCATGGCAACTGGTCTCCCAAAGACTCGATTCTTCTGTCCCTGTTCTTAACATTCACTTCGATCTGAAGCCCTTGCCTCTGCTGGGAAGAGCTGGGGGTTTTACTGAGCCGGGAGCAGAATGAGCTGGTGGAAGGACAGACTCGAATTGACACCCGTGGTCAAACAGAGGAGCAGCACAGGTGCAAGAAAAGACACTTGCAGAAGAGCAGTGAAAAACCACATCTAAAAATGTAAAGGGACAACCATACTGTTAAGGTGATATCTTCTCACCCACGACGTGATGAGTTGTCGACTTCTGGGCTTCAGTCACGACTAGTGCTTTCAGTGGACTTGTGCATTTGAACCAAGATACAAATACATTTAGGGCTTTCCACTCCTAATTAAGATATTGATCTTTTAAGCACTCACATAGATTAAAAATCTTACCACTCCAGGTACTTTAAGGGTGGCACAGTGGCTCAGTGGTTAGCACTGCAGCCTCACAGCAATAGTGACCCCAGTTCGATCCTAACCTCGGGAGATTGTCTACGTGGAACTTGCATGTTCTCCCGATGTCGGCGTGGGTTTCCTCTGGGTGCTCCAGTTCCCTCCCATTGTCCACAAATGCGATGGTTAGGTGGATTGGCCATGTTAAATTGCCCCTATAGTGTCCAGGCCTATGCAGGCTAGGTGGGTTAATGATGGTAAATGTCAGGTTAAGGGGATAGAGTGGGATGCTCTTCAGGCAGTCGTGCAGCCTCAATGTGCTGAATGCTCTGTCCCTGCACTGTACGGATTGTACAACATCTTCTGGCAATTTATTCCTATTGTAGGATGTTACGCTCACCTTATACAAAGGAACCTCGATTATTCGGCATTCGAATAACCAAGTTTCGGATTATCCGAACAAAATTGTAAATTACCGATGCTTGACTAACTATGTTAGCTGGCATTCGATTAACCAAACAAAATACTTCCCACTCGTGTCCTTCGGATAATTGAGGTTCTTCTGTATTGCAAACTGGTCACGCTGTAATTATATCCTCCCACCAGCAGAGGTGCTGCTGTGCTACCTCTGGTAGGTGAGTGTAATTCCATGATCATTTGCATTGCAGGAAAAGGAATTTATAGTGAAAACATAAACATTTGGTCAGAGTGTTTGATATTAAAAAGAGTCAGTTATATCTGTGCCATGATGCCCCGCCCTCTTTCCCCGTCTCGCCGAAAGACGGTGTTTGGTTTTCACACACAGCAGAAAGTCCGAAGGAGATTAACTTGTGTAAAGACAATCAGCCACTGACCGTGCTACAATAACAACTTTGATTTACGTAGCGGCTGTTACATAAGCACAAAGACATGGCTTGGCTGGTGGTGAGGAGGGTTCTACCTGTGAGATCCTTCATGTACACCCGGTCTGTCTGCACCACTGCACGCTGCCCTCAGAGTAACCGTGAGGCCGTTGAGACTGTCATGCACCTCCTGCTGGAATGTGCCTTTGCAAAGGAAGTCAGGAGGAAGATGCAGTGGTTTGTATCGAGGGTCATCCCGAGCAGCTCCGTGAAGCAGGACTCTGTGCTCTTTGGTCTGTTCCCCAGGACTCACACTGGGATAGCTACTGACTGCGCCTGGAGGACCATCAACCCGGTGAAAGATACTCTTTGGCCTGCCCGAAACTTGTCAGGACGAGGAGTTGACCTCGACCGAGTGTTGCAGAGTGGCACATTCCATAGTCAAGGGCCACGTGCTGAGGGACGCAATAAAGCCTGGGGTAAATACTGCCAAGACACAGTGGGGAAAGACCACGGTCTGAGGTCCTTCAGCTGAAGTTAAATGGGGATCCGTTCAGTTATTGGAGCCTCCCAGTGCTTCAAATGTATGTAAATATAGTCTGGTTCAAGTAAGAGATACCTTTGTTTTGTTTGGATCGAGTCAAACTCCAAAGTTTATTTGTTTCCTTGCTACTGTACAGAATCAAGTTAAAAATCACACAACACCAGGTTATAGTCCAACAGGTTTAATTGGAGCTCCTTTTGTCAGGTGGTTGTGAGCAGCAGCGTTCCAAAAGCTAGTGCTTCCAAATAAACCTTTAGGACTATAACCTGGTGTTGTGTAATTTTTAACTTAGTACGCCCCAATCCAATACAAGCGTCTCCAAATCATGTACAGAACCAAAATGCATTTGTGCCTATGTGTATTCCTTTATGAATAAAACATACTTTGTAATTTAAACAAAATTGACGAACATGTCAAAGTATTTAGCTGGCTGCAAAATGTACTTGGGTGTTCGCAGGTTGAGTGAAATGCTATACACAGCTTGACCTAATGCTAGCTGCCTACTTTAATTCCATCTCCCTTCCCATTACCCCTTTTTCCTTTTTGTGGAATCAAATCCAACAAAAATTGCATTTATATGACACTTCTCATGACCACTAGGCATCTCTTCAGAAACAATGACGTATGGTTGAATTGTACCACTGTTATACTGTATGAAAGTCTGCAGCCAACTTGCACACAGCACAATCCCACTAACAGCTGTAGGGTCATGACCATATTATTAAATGTTCACTGAGGGATAAATATTGGCTGGGAGGCTGGAGACAATATCCCTGTTCTCTGTTGAAAATAGATGTTGAATCTTCTGTCTGTTTGTTTGCTAAGTGTGATGCTGGGTGTAAACATGGGCAGGAATCCTGCCAGCATGGCTAACCCACTGGGCCCCATGAGTGACCACTCCCTGGGCTTTCCTTCGGGATCACTTCCTAGGACAGCCCCTGCCTGCAACTGCAGGCCAATCAAAAGGCTGGTGCCATGGCAATGCCAAATTTCAGGGCAGCATGTTCAGGAGGTATCACTTTAAGGGGGAAGAGTAGCGGGGTGGGGGGAGGTGGGGGGGGTCCAGGAGTCATATGCAGGGCTTGTGGGGTCAAAAGCAAGGGCAGGGTGATGGCTATTGTCAGCTGTTACCCTCCACCTCCCACCAATCACCCACCAGGTCGGGGCGTAAAGAGGGGCACTCCACTCCCAGCCTGATAGCCAAGTTGGGGTAGCTACCAGCTCTCTCGCCCGTCAGTTCCAGTACACCATTACATTACTGTTAAGAGTCTCAATTGGTGGCTGTGACACAGAACTCAACTCCTCTGATGCCAGGACTCTTGCCAATATCTAGGACCAGAGGGTAGAATAAAGGGGCACCAACTGAAGGCTGAGATGAGGAGGATTTGTTCTCTCAGAGGCTCTAGAACTCCTTGCATTGGAGTAGTGATGGGGAGGAAAGAGTCCTCCTGTATATTTAAGGCTGAGATGGGTCGATTCTTGATCAATCGGGGAATCAAGGAGTACAGGGAAAGTTGACATGAGGAAAGTCAGACCACCGTGACCCTATTGAGTGGTGGAGCAGACTTGAAGGGCCTACTCTTGTTTCCATCTCTAATGTCAAAACTCACCGGATTTTCTTTCTCTCCCACCATTACCCAGAGTGCTGTGTAGTCTTTAATATCCACTCAAGGGGACAGATCAGATGCCACTGTAAGATCTGATCTGAGAGATGGCACCTCTGACATTATAGCACTCCCTCGGAACTGCGCTGGAAGCTCAGCCCAACCTGGGCTGAGCTTATGGTTCAGGGAGAGAAGTGCTACCCATTGAGCAACAATGATTAGAAGCAAACGGCATTTCTCAGCCACATTAGGGAGGTTTAAACAATCCTTGGATAAGCACATAGATGCCAATGGGATAGTGTAGGGGGATGGGCTGAGATTAATTCACAGGTCGGCGCAACATCGAGGGTTAAAGGGCCTGTTCTGCGCTGTATTGTTCTATGTTCTATGACATCGGTAGAGCATTCTTAGAACAGCAGCAGTCAGTCATTGTGGAGGCCACGCTGTCACTGCGTCACACACAAAATGCCCTGCAAACTACAGGAGGATGCTACACCCCAAACTGGTGATGTTTGGCACTGGATCACTGGCGTACTTAAGACAGAGATGGATAGTTCATTGATTGGTGAGGGGCTGAAAGGTTTTGGGGACAAGGCAGAAGAATGGGGTTGAGAAACCTATCAGCCATGATTGAACGGTGGAACAGACTCAAGGGGCCGAATGGCCCAAATCAGCTTCTATATCTTCTGGTCTTACAGACATCTTCACAACATAGCAGGGTGGCACGGGTGGCTCAGTGGTTAGCACTGCTGCCTCACAGCACCAGGGTCTCAGGTTCGATTCTAGCCTCAGGTGACTGTCTGTGTGGAGTTTGCACATTCTCCCCGAGTCTGTGTGGGTTTGCTCCGGTTTCCTCCCACAATCCAAAGATGTGCAGGTCAGGTGAATTGGCCATGCTAAATTGCCCATCGATTTCAGGGCAGTGTGGGTTAGGTGCATTAGTAAGGGAAAAATGTAGAGTAATAGGGGTAGGGGAATGGGTCTGGGTGGGACACTCTTCAGAGGCTTGGTGTGGACTTGTTGGACTGAATGGCCTGTTTCCACATAGTAGGAATTCCATGATAGCAACAGGAATGAAAAGATTCCTCTGTCCCCTCCTACCAACCCAAACACAATTGAGACACGGCAGTTCACTCATTCCTTTGCCACTCTACCCCCAGCCCCAAACTGGTAATGGCGCCAACTCTTGGGGAGGTTGAAGCAGGGGTATGGGGGTTGAAAAGAAATGCAAAGCCATTGAAAACCAGGCTCCGGCTTGGAATGTGCACAGCACAGCTCACAGCACAGGCAGTAACAGATGGAGAGAGTGTTGTAAATCCATCGTCACTATGGTTACACAGAGATGGCTCTATTTTACACCGGTCAGAATGCAGGGTGAAACTGCGGGGGAGGCAGCAGTGGAGTTAAAATGAAAGAGAAACGAGGGCAGAGTCCATTATCATTTAAGGGAAAAAATATAAAGCAGCAAGGGTAAAACAGAAATCTTAAAAATATATTCATCACTGGGGCCTAAGCCCAGTCCGAATCCACTCTGGGAGTAGTCAGAATCGCGGCATATCGCAATTCAACAGCCATCTGTGTATTAAACTGATACCTTTCAGTGCAAGTGGTTCACGTTTGTATCCATGGCTGGGCTACAACATTCCCGCGTGCATTTTATAGACTGAAGTTCCTCGCGGTTGGTTGCACGGTATCGCTGGGCTACATGGTTTCGTGAAAGGTGCCCATATATGGAATCGCACAGCCCAGGGCGACAAGGCCTGCCCTGGAGGATGGGCCACCCTCTGTTCAGGAGGAGTGTCAGTCAAGGGTATCCACTCCATTTCCAGCATTCCCAGAGATTCCCTGCAATCGTCAGGGAAACAGGAACGCTCTCGGGTTTTGCAACTCAGCCTCCATCAACCGAAAGTCTCCGGAACATCCTCAGGATCACGGAGTTATTGCGGAGCAGAAGGGAGTCATCGGTCCACTGTGCCTGCCCCAGCTCTCTACTGCCCTTTTTCCCATGACCCTACACACCCACCAACTATCCAAAATTCCATCTAAATGGAACCGGAAATGATATCACCGACCGTAACAGGCCGAGCACATAAATAGAAAGCGGGGCAGAACAACTGCGCTTGACCAGAGGCTCACTGATGATGTTACCCAGCATGGTGACGAAACGCCTGAAAACAAACCGTCTAGCTCAGCTACGAACTTACAACCTGACCCTCAACCTGAGCTACAAATCTTCTCAAAAATTGCAAATTCCATCTCATTCCCCTTGAATGTTTAACAGAACCTGCCTCCACCACATTTCCAGGCAGCGCATTTCAGACCCTAACTGCTCGCTGTGTGAAAATGATTTTTTTTCTCTCCCATCATCCTTGCTTCATTCGCACATCATTTTAAATCTAAGCCAGAAAAGATCAACCCACAAGGTGTTGGGAGGCACCCACTCAGCTAGATCCCAGCCCTGAATGTCGCAAAGAGGAGGTTCCAGCAGATAAATGAGATAGGGAGGGTCATGCTGATGGACTCTGAACTGAGCGCTCCCCAAATCCCTTATGGTACACAAATGGAAGAGAGAGTCTTTGACACAATGGTAGTGTTCCTGCCTCAGAGTCAAAAGATTTGAGTTCCACTCCAGGCAATTCTTCTTTTTTGTTCACTAGTGGGATGCGGGCATCGCTGGCTGGTCAGCATCCATTGCCCGTCCCTAATTGCTCTTGAGAAGGTGGTGGTGAGCTGCCTTCCTGAACCGCTGCAGTCCACATGCTTTAAGTTGACCTACAATGCCCTTGGGGAGGGATTTCCAGGATTTTGACCCAGTGACACTGAAGGAACAGCGATATATTTCCAAGTCAGGATGGCTTGGAGAGGATCTTGCAGGTGGTGGTGTTTCCATGGATCTGCTGCCTTTGTCCTTCCAGGTGGTCATGGGTTTGGAAGGTGCTGTCTGAGGATCTTTGGTGAATTTCTGCAGTACACCCTGCTGCTTCTGAGCGTCGGTGGTGGAGGCAATGAGTGTTTGTGGATGTGGTGCCAATTAAGTGGGCTGCTTTGTCCTGGATAGTGTCAACCTTCTTGAGTGTTGTTGGAGCTGCACCCATCCAGGCAAGTGGGGAGTATTCCATCACACTCCTGACTTGTGCCTTACAGATGGTGGACCGGCTTTGGAGAGTCAGGAGGTGAGTTACTCACCACAGTAATTCCCCGCCTCTGACCTACTCTTGTAGCCACTGTGTTTATGTGGTGAGTCCAGTTGAGTTTCTGGACCATGATAACCCCCAAGATGTTGGTAGTGGGGGATTCAGTGTTGGCAACACTACTGAATTTCGAGGGTGGTGGTTAGATTGTCTCTTCTCAGAGATGGTCATTACTTGGCATTTGTGTGGCGTGAACATTACGTCTCACTTGTCAGCCCAAGCCTGGATATTGTCGAGATCTTGTTGCATTTGAACATGGACTGCTTCAGTGTCTGAGGAATTGCGAATGATGCTGAACGTTGTGCAAGCAACGGTGAACATCCCCACTTCTAACCTTATGATGGAGAGAAGGTCATTGATGAAGCAGCTGAAGATGTTTGGGCCTAGGGACATTTCTTTGTGGAACTCTTGCTAGAGATATCCTGAAGCTATGGTGATTGACCTCCACAACCATCTTCCAAAGTGCCAGGTATGACTCTAACTTCTGGGCAAGTCAACAGCAGAATAAGCTCTATAAGACACCGGGGAATATATGTAGATAGAGTGACCCAGGAACAGGCTGAATCAGAATATCATCAACCTGGGACATAGGGCTGAATAATGCTGGCTCAGTGTTGGCAGCGATGGGAGATGGATAATCGGGGTGAAGGGGGAGTGGATTGAGGGAACCAATTTCAAACAATGCTCTGAGCATCCCTGGCACTGGGGATCCTCCCCAGGCCGGGCAAGGAATAGGATCCATTTCAGGGAAATGAATGGACAATTGAGATCACTTAGGCCCCAATTGGGGCACATTGTAGAGCCTAGCGAGCATGATGCCCACGACAGAGCAACACTTTCCAACTAGGATTTCCACCAGTTTCCTCATTTCTCCTTCCCCACCTCACCCCAGCTCCAGCCTTCCAGCCTTCGCCCTCATGACTTGTCCTACCTGCCTATCTTCCTTTCCACCTATCCACTCCACCCTCCTCCCTGACCTATCACCTTCATCCACATCCCCAATCACCAATTGTACTCTATGCTACTTTCTCCCTACCCCCACCCCCTCTCATTTATCTCTCCACTGCAGGCTCCCTGCCTCTATTCCTGATGAAGGGCATTTGCCCGAAACGTCGATTTCCCTGCTCCTCAGATGCTGCCTGACCTGCTGTGCTTTTCCAGCACCACTCTAATCTAAACTCTGTCCAACCACCAACCCTCACACCCTGTGATGTTTAGCCCCACTTCCTTAATGCCCCACAAAGACAGGCTGGAACTGTGGCGCAATGCCCCCTTCTCAGGCCACAGACACAAAAGGCCACATTTACAGCTTGGATATATTTAACTGAATTGAACTGAATTGAATCAAACTGAATTAGCTTTGTTGTCACATGTACTCATGTGAAACGTTTACAAGTCACCACTTACGGTGCCACCTTCGGTACAAAGGTATCTAGGTACAGAGTCTTCAGTACTGCTCTTAGGAAAATAGCAAAAATAAAGAAATAAAAAGCTCAACATTACAAATCGTAGGAATAAATTAGAAAATAGAGAAATTAGCAATTTAGAACAACAATCCTTCAAACCCAGTTCATGCAGACACCAAGCCTCCAGACCACACCAGACCGTGACTCCAGACCACACCAGACCGTGACTCCAGACCACACCGGGCCGTGACTCCAAACCACACCGGGCCGTGACTCCAGACCACACCGGGCCGTGACTCCAGACCACACCGGACCGTGACTCCAGACCACACCCGACTGTGACTCTAGATCACACCGGACTGTGACTCCAGACCACACTAGGCCTTGACTCCAAACCACACCAGACCGTGACTCCAGACCACACCGGGCCGTGACTCTAGTCCACACCGGATCTTGACTCCAAACCACACCGGACCGTGACTCCAGTCCACACCGGGCCCTGACTCCAGACCACACCGGGCATTGACTCCAGACCACACCGGGCCGTGACTCCAGACCACACCGGACCGTGACTCCAGACCACACCGGACCGTGACTCCAGACCACACCCGACTGTGACTCCAGACCACACCGGGCCGTGACTCTAGTCCACACCGGATCTTGACTCCAAACCACACCGGACCGTGACTCCAGTCCACACCGGGCCCTGACTCCAGACCACACCGGGCCGTGACTCCAGACCACACTGGGCCGTGACTCCAGACCACACTAGGCCTTGACTCCAAACCACATCAGACCGTGACTCCAGACCACACCGGGCCGTGACTCTAGTCCACACCGGATCTTGACTCCAAACCACACCGGACCGTGACTCCAGTCCACACCGGGCCCTGACTCCAGACCACACCGGGCATTGACTCCAAACCACACCGGACCGTGACTCCAGGCCACACCGGACCGTGACTGCAGACCACACCGGGCCGTGACTCCAGACCACACCGGGCCCTGACTCCAGTCCACACCGACCGTGACTCCAGACCACACCGGACCGTGACTCCAGACCACACCGGGCCGTGACTCCAGACCACACCGGGCCCTGACTCCAGACCACATCAGGCCGTGACTCCAGACCAAACCGGGCCTTGACTCCAAACCACAACGGGCCTTGACTCCAGACCACACCAGACCGTGACTCCAGACCACACCAGACCGTGACTCCAGACCACACCAGAGCGTGACTCCAGACCACACCGGGCCGTGACTCCAAACCACACCGTACCGTGACTCCAAACCACACCGGACCGTGACTCCAGACCACACCGGACCGTGACTCCAGACCACACCGGACCGTGACTCCAGACCACACCAGGCCGTGACTCCAAACCACACCTGGTCTTGACTCCAAACCACACCAGACCGTGACTCCAGACCACACCGGACCGTGACTCCAAACCACACCGTGCCATGACTCCAGTCCACACCGGGCCTTGACTCCAGACCACACCGGACCGTGACTCCAGACCACACCGGGCCCTGACTCCAGCCCACACCTTGCCTTCACTCCAGTCCACACTGGGCGTTGACTCCAGACCACACCGGGCCGTGACTCCAGACCACAACCAGACCGTGACTCCAGACCACACCGGGCGCTGACTCCAGTCCACACCTTGCCTTGACTCCAGTCCACAACGGGCCCTGACTCCAGTCCACACCTTGCCTTGACTCCAGTCCACACCGGGCCCTGACTCCAGTCCGCACCTTGCATTGACTCCAGTCCACACCAGACTGAGACTCCAGACCACAACCAGACCGTGACTCCAGACCACATCGGGCCCTGACTCCAGACCACACCGGGCCTTGACTCCAGACCACACCAGACCATGACTCCAGACCACACCAGACCGTGACTCCAGACAACACCGGACCGTGACTCCAGACCACACCTGGCCATGACTCCAAACCACACCGTGCCGTGACTCCAGACCACACCGGGCCCTGACTCCAGACCACACCGGGCCGTGACTCCAAACCACACCAGACTGTGACTCCAGACCACACCAGACCGTGACTCCAAACCACACCAGACCGTGACTCCAGACCACACCAGAGCGTGACTCCAGACCACACCGGGCCGTGACTCCAAACCACACCGTACCGTGACTCCAAACCACACCGGACCGTGACTCCAGACCACACCGGACCGTGACTCCAGACCACACCGGACCGTGACTCCAGACCACACCAGGCCGTGACTCCAGACCACACCGGGCCGTGACTCCAGACCACAACCAGACCGTGACTCCAGACCACACCAAGCGCTGACTCCAGTCCACACCTTGCCTTGACTCCAAACCACAACGGGCCCTGACTCCAGTCCACACCTTGCCTTGACTCCAGTCCACAACGGGCCCTGACTCCAGTCCACACCTTGCCTTGACTCCAGTCCACACCGGGCCCTGACTCCAGTCCGCACCTTGCATTGACTCCAGTCCACACCAGACTGAGACTCCAGACCACAACCAGACCGTGACTCCAGACCACATCGGGCCCTGACTCCAGACCACACCGGGCCTTGACTCCAGACCACACCAGACCATGACTCCAGACCACACCAGACCGTGACTCCAGACAACACCGGACCGTGACTCCAGACCACACCTGGCCATGACTCCAAACCACACCGTGCCGTGACTCCAGACCACACCGGGCCCTGACTCCAGACCACACCAGGCCGTGACTCCAAACCACACCGGGCCCTGACTCCAGACCACACCGGGCCGTGACTCCAAACCACACCGTACCGTGACTCCAAACCACACCGGACCGTGACTCCAGACCACACCGGACCGTGACTCCAGACCACACCGGACCGTGACTGCAGACTACACCGGGCCGTGACTCCAGACCACACCGGGCCCTGACTCCAGACCACACCGGACCGTGACTCCAAACCACACCGTACCGTGACTCCAAACCACACCGGACCGTGACTCCAGACCACACCGGACCGTGACTCCAGACCACACCGGACCGTGACTGCAGACCACACCGGGCCGTGACTCCAGACCACACCGGGCATTGACTCCAAACCACACCGGACCGTGACTCCAGGCCACACCGGACCGTGACTGCAGACCACACCGGGCCGTGACTCCAGACCACACCGGGCCCTGACTCCAGTCCACACCGACCGTGACTCCAAACCACATCAGACCGTGACTCCAGACCACACCGGGCCGTGACTCTAGTCCATACCGGATCTTGACTCCAAACCACACCGGACTGTGACTCCAGTCCACACCGGGCCCTGACTCCAGTCCACACCGACCGTGACTCCAAACCACATCAGACCGTGACTCCAGACCACACCGGGCCGTGACTCTAGTCCACACCGGATCTTGACTCCAAACCACACCGGACTGTGACTCCAGACCACACCGGGCCCTGACTCCAGTCCACACCGACCGTGACTCCAAACCACATCAGACCGTGACTCCAGACCACACCGGGCCGTGACTCTAGTCCACACCGGATCTTGACTCCAAACCACACCGGACCGTGACTCCAGTCCACACCGGGCCCTGACTCCAGACCACACCGGGCATTGACTCCAAACCACACCGGACCGTGACTCCAGGCCACACCGGACCGTGACTGCAGACCACACCGGGCCGTGACTCCAGACCACACCGGGCCCTGACTCCAGTCCACACCGACCGTGACTCCAGACCACACCGGACCGTGACTCCAGACCACACCGGGCCGTGACTCCAGACCACACCGGGCCCTGACTCCAGACCACATCAGGCCGTGACTCCAGACCAAACCGGGCCTTGACTCCAAACCACAACGGGCCTTGACTCCAGACCACACCAGACCGTGACTCCAGACCACACCAGACCGTGACTCCAGACCACACCAGAGCGTGACTCCAGACCACACCGGGCCGTGACTCCAAACCACACCGTACCGTGACTCCAAACCACACCGGACCGTGACTCCAGACCACACCGGACCGTGACTCCAGACCACACCGGACCGTGACTCCAGACCACACCAGGCCGTGACTCCAAACCACACCTGGTCTTGACTCCAAACCACACCAGACCGTGACTCCAGACCACACCGGACCGTGACTCCAAACCACACCGTGCCATGACTCCAGTCCACACCGGGCCTTGACTCCAGACCACACCGGACCGTGACTCCAGACCACACCGGGCCCTGACTCCAGCCCACACCTTGCCTTCACTCCAGTCCACACTGGGCGTTGACTCCAGACCACACCGGGCTGTGACTCCAGACCACAACCAGACCGTGACTCCAGACCACACCGGGCGCTGACTCCAGTCCACACCTTGCCTTGACTCCAGTCCACACCGGGCCCTGACTCCAGTCCGCACCTTGCATTGACTCCAGTCCACAACCAGACCGTGACTCCAGACCACATCGGGCCCTGACTCCAGACCACACCGGGCCTTGACTCCAGACCACACCAGACCATGACTCCAGACCACACCAGACCGTGACTCCAGACAACACCGGACCGTGACTCCAGACCACACCTGGCCATGACTCCAAACCACACCGTGCCGTGACTCCAGACCACACCGGGCCCTGACTCCAGACCACACCGGGCCGTGACTCCAAACCACACCGGGCCCTGACTCCAGACCACACCGCGCCGTGACTCCAGATCACACCGGGCCGTGACTCCAACCCACACTGGGCCTTGACTCCAGACCACACCCGACTGTGACTCCAAACCACACCGGACAGTGACTCCAGACAACACCAGGCCTTGACTCCAAACCACACCTGACCGTGACTCCAGACCACACCAGGCCGTGACTCCAGATCACACCGGGCCGTGACTCCAACCCACACTGGGCCGTGACTCCAGACCACACCCGACTGTGACTCCAAACCACACCGGACCGTGACTCCAGACAACACCAGGCCTTGACTCCAAACCACACCGGACCGTGACTCCAGTCCACACCAGGCCGTGACTCCAGACCACACTGGGCCGTGACTCCAGACGACACCCGACTGTGACTCCAAACCACACCTGACCGTGACTCCAGACCACACCAGGCCATGACTCCAGACCACACCGGGCTGTGACTCCAGTCCACACCAGGCTGTGACTCCAGACCTCACCAGACCGTGACTCCAGACCACACCGGACTGTGACTCCAAACCACACCGGACTGTGACTCCAGACCACACCGGGCCGTGACTCCAGACCACACCAGGCCGTGACTCCAGACCACACCGGGCCGTGACTCCAGACCACACTGGGCCATGACTCCAGACCACACTAGGCCTTGACTCCAAACCACACCAGGCCTTGACTCCAGACCACACCGGGCCGTGACCCCAGACCACTCCGGACCGTGACTCCAGACCACACCGGGCCCTGACTCCAGACCACACCAGGCCGTGACTCCAGACCACACCGGGTCTTGACTCCAAACCACACCGGGCCTTGACTCCAAACCACACCGGGCCTTGACTCCAGACCACACCGGGTCTTGACTCCAAACCACACCGGGCCGTGACTCCAGACCACACCGGGCCGTGACTCCAGACCACACCAGGCCTTGACTGCAAACCACACCGGGTCTTGACTCCAGACCACACCGGGCCCTGACTCCAGACCACACCGGGCCGTGACTCCAGACCACACCAGGCCTTGACTCCAAACCACACCGGGCCTTGACTCCAGACCACACCGGGCCTTGACTCCAGACCACACCCGAATGTGACTCCAAACCACACCGGGCCGTGACTCCAGACCACACCGGGCCGTGACTCCAGACCACACCAGGCCTTGACTGCAAACCATACCGGGCCGTGACTCCAGACCACACCGGGTCTTGACTCCAGACCACACCAGGCCTTGACTGCAAACCATACCGGGCCGTGACTCCAGACCACACCGGGTCTTGACTCCAGACCACACCGGGTCTTGACTCCAAAACCACACCGGGCCGTGACTCCAGACCACACCAAGCCTTGACTGCAAACCACACCGGGCCGTGACTCCAGACCACACCAGGCCCTGACTCCAGACCACACCGGGTCTTGACTCCAGACCACACCGGGTCTTGACTCCAAACCACACCGGGCCGTGACTCCAAACCACACCGGGCCTTGACTCCAAACCATACCGGACAGTGACTCCAGTCCATACCAGGCCTTGACTCCAGACGACATCAGGTCGTGACTCCATTCCACACCGAGCCCTGACTCCAATTCACACCAGGCCGTGACTCCAGACCACACCGGGCCCTGACTCCAGTCCACCCCAGGCCTTGACTGCAAATCTCACCAGGCCTTGACTGCAAACCACACCAGACTTTGACTCCAGACCACACTGGGCCTTGACTCCATTCCATTCCAAAGTCTAGATTAGAGCGGTGCTGAAAAAGCACAGCAGGTCAGGCAGCATCCGAGGAGCAGGAAAATCCTGATGAAGAACTTTTGCCCAAAACGTCGGTTTTCCTGCTCCTCAGATGCTGCCTGACCTGCCATTCTTTTCCAGCTCCACTCTAATCTAGACTCTGGTTTCCAGAATCTGCAGTCCTCACTTTTGCCTCCATTCCACCCCAGGCCCTGACTCCATTCCACCCCAGGCCCTGACTCCAGTCCACCCCTGGCCTTGACTCCAGTCCACCCCAGGCCTTGACTCCAGTCCACACTGGGTCTTGACTCAAGTCCACATCAGGCCTCACCTTGAGTCTCTCGCGACTGCTCTGGAATCACCTTGAGGCTTGAGGTCCACTCTCAGGCCACGCTGGGGGAACCAGACGGGACTTTCCCTTGGCCCTGAGTGACAGACCCCGTCTTCAGCCCTCACCCTTGGTGATTTGGGCCCACACCTGGGAGTGTGTCTCCACGTCAGGTGTCCACCCCACTTCACAATCCAGGAGGATAAACCAATGAAACAAAGTGTGGATGCATTCTGGTCAAACTAGAGCTCCATTCGGACCAGCTCTTTCATTTCCTGTATTTTTTCTGACTGGTTGTCCCCTTCCCTCTGCCAACCTTTCTTGTTGGGTGTAGAGGTTAAAGCAGTGCCAGCCTTCTGGGAAACCGCTGACACTGAGAGCCCACAGTGTAGTCATTAACATGATAGTGGGTGTGAGGTGGTCAATGAGGAGGCTGACTCCTGGATTGTCATGCCGCCGGTCACACTGCTGCCAAGAGCAGAACTCCCAAACATTGGAGTTCTGAGACCTGATATTACTAGGACTGGATCGTGAGGGTGGAAGGGACAGAGGGTCAAACAGGAATGACGGAGGTGCGTGTTGGGAGAACCTGGTAGGACTCCCCCCCCCCACCTCGGGAATCATGGTAACCGACAGGCTTGGCTCATTGTCTCAGGTAGGGGTTCGATCTTAAGAAAGGGTCTCTGCAGCATCTGCAGTCCTCACTTCCTCCTCTGGTTTCAGAGTGCAGGGATGGAGTCTGATCCCAGCTCCAGAGAGGTCCCTGACTGTGGGGAGGTGGGAGAGCTGGGGTTTGGGCTCCGGGAGGAGGGTGGTTCTCCAGCTCCCCTCTTGGCCCACAAGCAATGCTGCAAATATACACTGAGGCTTGGCTTGCTTCCCTTCAGTTCTCAGGTTCCCCAGGGGCTGCTGTTAGGCCTGAGGCTGCCAAACCTCCTGAGTTAAAAATCTGTACTTTACCCTTGACTGTCATGTTTATTTTAAAGCTGGAGGTGAACGCCTTGGGAGGAATCTGGGATCAGGGCTTGAGAATGATAAAGATTTACCAAGTGACCTGACCACGAGTTAGCCACATTCAGATTTTGAACTGCAGTCTGTTGAACATCCTTTATCTCCATGAACATTGCCCGAATTGCTGAGTGTTTTTCCCAGCAGCACGGTGGCTTGGTGGTTAGCATTGCTGCCTCATAGCGCCAGGGACCCAGGTTCAATTCCAGCCTCGGGTGACTGTCTGTGTGGACATTCTCCCTGTGTCTGTGTGGGTTTCCTCCCCCAGTCCAAAGATGTACAGGTTAGGTGGATTACCCATGGTGTCCTGGGATGTGCAGGCTAGGTGGGATTAGCTGTGGGAAATGTAAGGCTACAGGGAGAGGGTAGATCTGGGTGGGATGCTCTTCAGGGGGTCGGTGCTGGCTAAATGGGCCAAGTGGTCTGCAATGTATGGATTGTAGCATCTCCTGCTTTTCATTTTGGGTTCAGGTTCAGACTCCATTCCTGAACACGGGCTTGATGCCTTGGGACGGGGTATCAGAATCTACCAGCACCCAAGGGGGAAACATTAAGCCGCACTTGTTCACCAAATAGATCACGGAAACCAATCCGACCTCACCTTCCCTTAAGGAGCTAAAGCAAGGTAGAGTACCGGACAGTGGAAAGATGAACTGAGAAGGCCTTTTCTCTTATATAATGTCAGAACAAGACTTGACACCCAGGCAGCAGCACCTAAACCTCACTCCACAGACTAGACAATAAAAGGCAGCGTTGTACAAATCTCTGACGTTAACTAAATTCCTCTTTGGATTTTATCTGAGACAGTTGTATACAGCCTTGCGGTCAGTAATCATTTTCTCCCCATCCCACAGTGCCAGGTTTCCGGAACTAGCTGTGTGAAGTGACTCAGAGCGTGCTACAATTATCTCTCCCGGGAAGTAGTGAACACTCCCACCTACTCATCATGGAAATTTGAGATTGTGCTAAATAACGTCAGGGTACATTCACTGCTGGCTGTGAAGGGAGTGCATTATATCCAGTCAGAGCTCATCATAAAAGGATGGGCTAGATTCCCCCCCCCCCAATCAGCATTGGGCCAATATGGATTGCACATCAGGGTGGGAGCTACAGAGAATCCCTACAGTGTGGAAGCAGGCCATTCAAACCATCAAGTCCACACCCACACACCCCATAACACTGCATTTCCCACCGCTAACCCACCTAGCATCTCCTGAGGCTGGAATCAAACCTGAGTCCCCAGCATGTGAGGCAGCAGTGCTAACCACTGAGCCACCGTGCAAAGCCAAGAGGCAGAGACCAGCCAACTTCGAGCTAGTTCCACTCTAGAAGGATCCTCAGCCCAGATCTCCTTGCTGACTGAACTTGACTTATTTCTATGCTGCTTATCCTGTTGTAGAGGCTTTACACAGAATTTCACAGATGACACTGCAGAGAGTAGCCCCTGAGCATCCTCCTGACATATTCTTAATCAATGTGTTGTGTCTCTGGGGAAGGTAGGGATTTGACCCTCGGCCTCCTGGCCTCAGGTGGGGACACTACCACTGCACCACCACAGCTCTGTAAGTCTCACTCTGCCTTACCCCTTCTTACCACTGCAGGATAACATTCCCCTTCATTGATATATCCCTCAAATTCTTCAGACTCTAGCTCCCTTAGCCACTCCCTGCAATAGCAGGACCCACTGTCTCACCTCGTGTTTAATAAAAATAAGAAGGTTGGGTTGGGTTTAGTTTAGCACTACAGATATTTCCTCCAGAAACAAGTGGAATTACAGCCACGCTCTCAAATGTCTATGACGAATGGAATCAGCCTCGTGCATTTCACTCAGACCTGACGTGAGTTCATTCTGCACTGTACCTGTGCTGTGGGTCCTATTGCGCCTGAACAAGGGCTTTACACAGAATGACAGAGAAATTCTCTACAATTTTAGACTCTGTAACAAACCCCCGACTTCCTTTCTCTCTTTACTGCTGATGAATTTGTGCCTCTGCTCCATCATGTTTTCACTCTGACACACCGATGCACCTTCCTCGGATACCTGTTTTGAGACTTGAGGGGACTTTTGAGGGGAATCCCATTTGGCAGAAGGACAGCAAACATCCTTTCGACGTCCATCCAACCAAGTCCTCTCAGGATCTTAAATGCTTCAATTAAGTCACCTGTGTCTGTGTCTCCTTGTTATGAGAAAGATGTTGTGAAACTTGAAACGGTTCAGAAAAGATTTACAAGGATGTTGCCAGGATTGGAGGGTTTGAGCAACAGGGAGAGGTTTAACAGGCTGGGGCTGTTTTCCCTGGAGAGTCAGAGGCTGAGGGGTGACCTTATAGAAGTTTATAAAATCATAAGGAATACGGATAGGGTAAATAGACAAGGGGTGGGGGAGTCCAGAACTAGTGGGCATGGGTCCAGGGTGAGAGGGGAAAGATATAAAAGAGACCTAAGGGGCAACTTTTTCACTCAGGGGGTGGTGCGTGTATGAAATGAGCTGCCAGAGGAAGTGGTGGAGGCTGGTACAATTACAGCATTTAAAAGGCATCTGGATGGGTGTATGAATAGGAAGGGTTTAGAGGGATATGGGCCAAGTCCTGGCAAATGGGACTAGATTGGGTTGGGATATCTAGTTAGCATAGTTGGACCAAAGGGTCTGTTGCTGTGTTGTACATCTCTATGACTCCTCAATACTCCACAGGTCTAACCAATCTAGCCCCTCCCCATAAAGCAATCTGCTCATTCCAAGAATTAGTCTAATAATCTCTGAACTGCTTCCACTGCATTAACATCCTGTACTACATACAGGACTCCACATTGCAGTCTCGTCAATGCCCTGTACAATGGAAGCACAATCTCCCTATTCTTGAATTCAGTTCCCTTGGCAACAGACCATAACATTCTGTTAGCTTTTATGATGACTTGCTGTACCTGCAGACTAATCTTCTGTGATTCATGTACTAGGACACACAAAACTCGCTGCATCTCGGAGCTCTGCAACCTTTCACCATTTCAATCATACGCTACTTTTTTAATTCTTTTTGCCAACATGACACTTTGCCACAATGTGCTCAATTTGTTAGATCTTTGCCCACTCGCTGAACCTATCTATCTATATCTGTTTGTAGCTTCCTTCTGTCTTCTTCACAACTCAATTTCCTACCTTATTTTGTGTCATGAAAAGAAAATTATCCTTTCATGTGGTGGAGGCTGGTACAATTGCAACATTTAAGAGGCATTTGGATGGGTATATGAATAGGAAGGGTTTGGAGGGATATGGGCTGGGTGCTGGCAGGTGGGACGAGATTGGGTTGGGCTATCTGGTCGGTATGGACGGGTTGGACCGAAGGGTCTGTTTCCATGCTGTACATCTCTATGACTCTATGATTTCTATAAATTGTAAAGAAGAGCACTCTGACCCTCATGGCAAATCACTCAAACGTCCTGCCTGCCTGAAAAAGGACCCACTTATTCCTACTCTCTGTTTCCTGTTATTCTTCTATCCAGGACAATACGTTAACCCCTACACCATCCGCTTTTATTTTCCGCAATAACCTTTGGTATGGCACTTTGTCAAATACCTTCTGAAAATCTAAATACAGTACATCCATAGGTTCCCCTTTATCTACAGCGCAACCTCTTCAAATAACTTTTTCATGCAGAGAGTGGTACATGTATGGAATGAGCTGTCAGAGAACGTGGTGGAGGCTGGTGCAATTGCAACATTTAAAAGGCATCTGGATGTGTAAATGAATAGGAAGGGTTTGGAGGGATATGGGCCGGGTGCTGGCAGGTGGGACTAGATTGTATTGGGATATCTGGTCGGCATGGACGGGTTAGACCAAAGGGTGTGTTTCCATGCTGTACATCTCTATGACTCTATGAGTCTAAGTCCAATAAATCCGTTCAACATGGTTTCCCTTTGATAAAATCCACATGTGCTCTGCCTGATCATCTTGAACGTATCCAAGTGCCCTGTTATAACATTTTTAATATTAGCTCCCAACATTTTCCCTTTGACAGAGATACATTAATGGGCCTGTAGTTTCCTGCTTACTGCCTCCCTCCCTTTTTTGAATAGAGGAATGACATTAGCTATTTTCCATTCTAAAGGAACCTTCACTGGGTTCTGGAAAATTAAAACCAAAGCATCAACTATTTCACTCGCTGCTTCTTTTAAGAGATGAGAATGAAATCCACCAGGTCCATGGGACTTGTCAACTCGCATTTCCAACAAATTACTCCCTGTGGTTTTCTGGAATTCGTCACTTCCTTCCAATTCTTGATTTACAGCTATCTCTGGGATAGTACTTGTATTCTCACTAGTGAAGACTGATGCAAAGTACTTGTTCAATTTTTTTTTAAGATTCCCTACAGTGTGGAAACAGGCCCTTCGGCCCAACAAGTCCACACTGACCCTCCGAAGAGTAACCCACCCAGACCCATTTCCCTCTGACTAATGCACCTAACACTATGGGCAATTTAGCATGGCCAATTCACCTGACCTGCACACCTTTGGAGTGTGGGAGGAAACCGGAGCACCCAGAGGAAACCGACGCAGACAATGTGCAAATCCCATAGACAGTCGCCCGAGGCTGTCTTGACTTCCATTACTAATTCTCCAGACACGTACATAAAATGTGCTTTGTTAGCTCTTTTATAAATATCTGAAGAAACCTTTCCTGTCTGTTTTAATATTTTGGCTGAGAGCTATAGGGAGATGATTCCTGGGCCTGGATTATGAGAGGTTTGATAGAGTGGATGCAGTCAAAGTCTTTCCACTTGTTGGAAGACGCAAAACAAGAGGACGTTAATACAACAGCAGTACCAAGAAATCAAACAGGCAAATCCGAAGAAGTTCCCTTACCCAGAGATTGGTGAGAATGTGAAAGTTGACAGACAGAGGGCAGAGATGCATTTAAGGGCAAACTAGATAAACATATGAGGGAGCAGGCTATAGGGAACGACAATGATAGATTTATCTGATGGAATTTGAATGGAGCATAAATGCTAGCCTAACCTTGTTGGGCTGAATGGCCTTTTACTATGTATGCTGTTACGATTGTACACGGGTTTCACACAGAATGACAGAGGTTCTCTTGAGAATTTGGCAGACTCTGCAGGTATCCATTTCGAACAGAGGTGACGAAATACCCTTTGCTCTCAGAGTCTTTGGATTCTCTTCTTCAAAAGGCAGTGGATGTGGAAACTGTAAACATTTTTAAGGCAAATGTAGGCTTTTGAGTACCGAGGGGATGAAAGATTATCGGAGATGAGTAGGAATGTAGAGTTGGGGTTAAAAGCCACAATCTTATTGAATGCTAGACCAGGCTTGAAGGGCTGAGCGGCCTACTCTTTTTCTTTGTTTAGATGTTCACATTAACCCATTTGTATTTGCAGCAGCAGGTGCTGCCCGACTCAGTCAGTGTCTCCTCGCATCTCCTATTCCGAGGACAGGTTCACAGTTCCTTGAAAGTGGAGTCACAGGTAGACAGGGTAGTGAAAAATGTATTTGGTATGCTTACCTTTATTGGTCAAGGCATCAAGTGCAGGAGGTCGTGTTGCGGCTGTTAGGCCAGTTTAGGAATACTGCATTCAACTCTGAAGTCCCTGCTATAGGAAAGATGTTGTGAAACTTGAACGGGTTCAGAAAAGATTAACCAGGGTTGGAGGATTTGAGCTACAGGGAGAGGCTGAACAGGCTGGGGTTGTTTTCCCTGGAGCGTCGGAGGCTGAGGGGTGACCTTATAGAAGTTTATACAATCATGAGGGACATTGGTAGGATAAATAGACAAGGTCTTTCCCTAGGGCGGGACTGTCCAAAACTAGAGGGAAAAAGTTTAAGGAGAGAGGGGAAAGATATAAAAGAGATCGAAGAGGCAACTGTTTCACACAGAGGGTGGTTTGTGTTTGGAATGAGCTGTCAGAGGAAGTGGTGGAGGCTGGTACAATTATAATATTTAAAAAGCACCTGGATGGGTACAAGAATAAGAAGGGTTTAGAGAGAAATGGGCCAAGTGCTGGCAAATGGGACTAGATTAAGTTAGGATGTCTGGATGGCATGGACGAGTTGGACCGAAGGGTCTGTCTCCATGCTGTACATCTCTGTGACTCTGTGACATAAGAGAAATTAACCTCTCACTTTCAAAAAGCTGGAGTGTTTGCTCTCCGAAGAGGAAGCCTGACACTTGGAGGCTGTTGTGCACCACAGAGGAGGGGACACGTTAGCAACAAGTGTCACACTTCCTGTTAGAAAGCATTTGGCCTCTTAAAACCACAAGCAGCAAGTGGCCTGACTTCCGCATCATTACCGAGAATTAAAAGATGCTCATCAGAGGAAACTGGCAGCGCAACGTTTTTACTAAACACTTAGTCAATCGTGTCCATTTATAGCTGCCTTGCGGGTAGCCTCCTTGGTGACAGTAGACCCCCTCTGCACGCAGTGCGGTTGTACAGAACCGCAGCTGGTCCCCTCCCTGAGTTTCTGCAGATCAAACTCAGAAATGTGCAGGTTATTAGGAACCAGAATCTCCCAGTTCATGCTGGGACACTGGATTGCAGCAGAACATTACCCAGCAGGAGTTTTCTGGGAGACAACCCTGCAATTTCTCTTTCACTTTGAATAAAATCACCTTCTGAAATACATGTACACGGTTGCATTGGATTATACAGTGATTGCCGAGTCAGCACGCAGCACAGTTCCTCATTTACGACTGGTATTATCCCATGAGCACTTGGTAAGGCGTGTTGATCAGGTACAGCAGAATGATGAGGGGTTCAGGTCCCTGTTTTCACTGTATATCTGTTTAAATTCGATGTTCGGGGTACCACACCTAGTTCTGGGTGTGAGGCTAATGGGTTTGAGACTCACTCCAGATGCTCAGCCCAGGCTAAAAGAAGCAAATTCTGTATTAGTGGTGCTGGAAGAGCACAGCAGTTCAGGCAGCATCCAAGGAGCAGCGAAATCGACATTTCGGGCAATTATTCCTGATGAAGGGCTTTTGCCCGAAACGTCGATTTCGCTGCTCCTTGGATGCTGCCTGAACTGCTGTGCTCTTCCAGCACCACTAATCCAGAATATGGTTTCCAGCAACTGCAGTCATTGTTTTTACCTAAAAGAAGCAAATGCCAAAATAACAGAGGTATTGATCCCAATCTCTTGTTCCTCGCAGCTTCCAGGAGTAATCCTGAAAAGATGCTACTCTTCGAGAAAAGGGAAGAGACAGAAAACCAGGAAACTATACGCTAATCAATCTAATACCAATGGTGGAGAAATGATTGGAAATCATTATTAGAGATCAAATGTTGGAGGTCATGTTGCAGCTGTACAGGACACTGGTTAGGCCATGTTTGGAATATTGTGTGCAGTTCTGGTCTCCCGCATGTCGGAAGGATGTTGTGAAACTTGAAAGGGTCCAGAAAAGATTTACAAGCATGTTGCCAGGGTTGGAGGATTTGAGCTACAGGGAGAGGCTGGGGCTGCTTGCTCTGTAGCATCGGGAGCTGAGGGGTGACCTCACAGAGCTTTGTAAAATCCGGAGGGGCATAGATAGGGTAAATAAGCAAGGTGTTTTTCCTGGGGTGGGGGAATCCAGAACTAGAGGGCATAGGTTTAAGGTAAGAGGGGAAAGATTTAAAAGGGACCTAGAGGGCAACTTTTTCACACAGAGGGTGGTGTGTGTATGGAATGAGTTACCAGAGGAAGTGGTTGAGGCTAGTACAATTATAGTATTTAAAAGGCATCTGGATGGGTATATGAATAGGAAGGGTTTAGAGGGAAATGGGCCAAATACTGGCAAATGGGACTAGATTAATTTATGTATCTAGTCGGAATGTATGAGTTGGATCAAAGGGTCTGTTTCTGTGCTGTACATCTCTATGACTCTAAATAAGTTCCCATTTGGAAAGACATGGGTTAATTAAGGAAAACCAACTTGGGTTTACTGAAGGCATATTGTGTCTGACTGACCTCAGCAACTCTTTCATCAGTAGTTTGCACAAGGTAGTGTAGCAGATGTTGCACACATAAACGTTCAGAATCATCATAATACAATCCCTACAGTGCAGAAACAGCCAATGAGCCTTACACCAACCCTCTGAAGAGCATCCTGTCCCTGTAACCCTGCATTTACCATGGCTATCCCACCTAGCCCGCTCAACACAGACAACTTACCATGGCCAATCCACCTAACTGGCACAAACTGTGGGAGGAAACCAGAGCACCCGGAGGAAACCCACACAGACACGGGGAGAATGTGCAAACTCTACACAGTCACTTGTCTGAGGCTGGTATTGAACATAGGTTCCCGGCACTGTGAGACAGCAGTGCTAACCATTGAGCAACTGTGCCACCCTGAAAATGCTCAAAATAATGCCAGACTAGAAGACCATGAAATTATGGGGTGACTGGTGGTACAGGTGTGGAATTGGCTCAGTGATCGAAAGCAGAGGCTGGTGATAAGTTGTAAGTTTTCCTGACCTGGAAGTGGTTTATAATGGCATTCACCAAGGGTCGACTTTATCTCCACTGCCCTTTTCAAAATGGCCTGGACTAGAGTGTAGATAGCAGCACTGTAAAGTCTCCAGACGTTACAAAACCTGGGTGGTGTAAGTAGTAATGAGTGTAGACTTCAGTGTGAGTTAGGCAGGATGATGAAGCGAGATGGAGTTGAATAGGGAGACGTGTGAAGTCACGCACTCTGGAAGGACCGATATGGAAAACAGAATGCTATAAATGGTGAAAAACGATTCAGGCATATGAGAAACAATGGACCAAAAACCCAGTTTATAGACTGTCTGTTTGAGCTTAGGGAAGAGGATTGGCGTGGAGGTGCAAAGATTATGGATGAAGAAAGTGAGTCAATTTAAGTACATGACGCAGTGGCAGCAGAAGATGAAAGTAAATCAAAATGAAGCAAAAGATTATGCTGGTGTACTTAAACATTAAAGATGTACGGGGGGGGGGGGTGGTTGTGCATGATCGAATTACCTCATTGGAACTGATAGGAAGAACTTACAAGACCATTGTGAGCATGGTCTTATGATGTCAGCAACCTGGTCAATATAAGAGGATGGATACTAACGGGACTTGGAGGCTGAGTGGATATGGAGGGTGATGAGAAAGGACAAGGCCAGGGACAAGCTCATCATGGGGTCAGTGAAGGTGGTGGGAGCATTAAAGAAAGGGTGGCATGAAGGCTTAGTGGTTAGCACTGCTGCCTTACAGCACCAGGGACCTGGGTTCGATTCCAACCTCAGGTGACTGTGTGGAGTTTGCACATTCTCCACGTGTCTGAGTGGGTTTGCTCTGGTTTCCTCCCACAGTCTGAAGATGTGCAGGCCGGATGAATTGGCCATGCTAAATTGCCCATAATGTTAGGTGCACTAGTCAGAGGGAAATGGGTCTGGGTGGGTTACTCTTCGGAGGATCAGTGTGGACGTGTTGGACTGAAGGGCCTGTTTCCACACTGTAGGGAATCCAATTTAATCTAAAAGCCCCAAAGAGATTTTATTCACGAGACATGGGGCATCACGGCTTAGACGTTTATTGCTCAGTTAAACAGCAAAGTGTCTGGAGTCACTTGCAGGCCAGACCCGTACTTCCTTCCCTAAAGAGCATTAGTTTTCCCAACAATGGTTCCATTACTGGATTCTTAATTCCAGATTTTGATTACACTGAAAGTCCAGGATTCAACCCCAGAATATTACCTGGGTCTCTAGATTACTAGCCCAATGACACGACAGTCAGGACACCTGATGCAAAGCGAGTGCAACTGTGGTGAGGCGAGTGATGGAGGTGGGAGTGATTCAGATCAAAGGAGAGGAGGAAGACCTACGAGTGAGTGGAAAGCTGTGCCAGTGGGAGGCAGCAGGACTGGACGAGGAATGGCTGACTAACAGGAGGTGAAGAGCAGTCAGCCAACGTTGTGGTGACCTTGAATAAAATGGGAGAAGTGAGAAGAGGAAGAAGAAACTAATAGAGAAAGATCATTTCCTCTGGTGAACAGGTCAACAACCAGTTGACTTCAAACCATTAACAGAAAATCAAAAAGGAAAGTGAAGGGAATGTTTTTCAAAGGAGAGAGTTGTGAACATCCATCGCCCACCTGATTCCATCAATAATTTTAAAAGGGAATCGATTAGGTAGGTGAGCACAAGGAGCTTACAGTGAGATATGTACAAGTGTGGAATTTAGCACATATTCTTTCAAACAGCCAGTAACAGAGTAATGGGCGGAATTGTCTCCTTGTGTTACAGAAACTTTCTATGATTCTTTACTGCAGTACTGAGGGGGTGCAGCACTGTCAAAGGTCTGGTATTTTGGATGAGACATTAAACAGAGACCCTAACTGTTCTACAAAGAAGGATCCCAAAGCAAGCACAGGATAAATGCGCAGTGTTCCGGACAGTAACTATCCTTTAACATGGAGCTGCTGAAAGACATTCTTTTGTAGTGATCTCATTGCTGATTGTGGGATCTTGCTGCATAAAACAGGCAGCCATATTAAAATGGTGGCCACATCTGCTCTGAGGTGCTCCAAGTGGTGAAAAGCACTACCCAAAAGAAATTCCTTTCCTCAGCCAGACTCTGTATCTCGTTCCTGATGTCAAATGCTCAGGATCGGAACTGGGAGGTGAAAGAGATATACCTCCAGTCCTGGAGAAGGGTCACACCCGAAACATCACCTTCTCCACCTCCTGATGCTGCCTGGCTTGCTGTGTTCTCCCAGCCTCCTGCATCTCTAGTCAGCATCACTCTCTTCTTTAATTAGCCCAAAAAAAATCACACCCAAAAAAATCCCAAACGGCAGAAAACCGAAACACCTGTATCTTGAGAGTCAGGGAAGGAATTATTATTTACTGTGTAAAATCCCTGCGATAGCTACAGGGTTAGGGTTAAATCTTGAATGACGAATGTATTCCCTAAGTAATGTGTGTCACTCCTTGGCAATTAATAATTGACACTTATATGGCATTAATTTACTTTCTTCCACTGACGCAGTTTTTACTGAAAGCTGTGTTTCTTCTAAATAGCAACCGTGAGCCCAAACAGTAGAGAGGGACACAATTCATCCATTCTGCCTTACCGCTCTGCAATTTCAAGTGCTGTTATGTAACTCTCTTTTGAAAGCTGTTGCTGAAGTTGGTTCCTTTCTGGCACTGTTTTTTTAGATTGTGACCATCTTTCTGTGTGAAGTTTCTCCTCTGCACAAGCAGACTCAGGCTAATCAAGAAAACCCCACTGAAAACCAGAATACGGAGTCCACAGCCAGGCGATTATCTGACTCTCGGTCACAAAGTAATGCGTCTGGAACAAACGCTGGGAGGAAGCAGGTCGCTTTTAAGACCTTGCATTCCGGCTCTGAGAGTTCCATGTTGACCTACTGTGGTGACCTCCTTATAAAAGTGTGGTCAAATTTCTGCAGGGCACACCAGGAATACAGTGAGTATGCAACGGACCAGGCTAGGTGGCACACTCCGGATTGACAGTGAGTCGGTCTATAAAGGGAGTCAGCCAGCATTTGTCCAGCTCATCAGGACAAGAATACCAATAAAGGGGCAAAGCAGCATTTACATTGTATGAGAGGCGGGTGCAGACTGGTTGGCTAGTGGAGACTGATTGATACAGACACGCCATGGTGAACGCAGAAGTTAATGATGAGTGACAGTTAACTGCCGTGCTTTAAGGATCAATATTAAACCATGCAGGTTGACTCGATTACAGCCATTTAAAAGGCATTTGGATGGGTATATGAATAGGAAGGGTTTAGAGGGATATGGGCCAAGTGCTGGGATTAGATTAGGTTGGGATATCTGGTTGGCCTGGATGAGTTAAACCGAAGGGTCTATTTCCATGCTGTACATCTCTATGACTCTACGGTCAGGGAATTGCCCTGAGAAATGAACCGGCAAATGGTTGTCACCTATTTTGTTATGGGTCGTATCAACCCATTGCATCCCTTTGGTTAATCACAACAAGCAACTCCATTCACACAGCCTGCACTTGCAAAACAGTGTCTAACATTCAATATGTTTCTGCGATTGGACACCATTTGCTGAATAATCCTGAATATGTGAAGATTCTCCTGCTCCTCGGATGCTGCCTGAGCTGCTGTGCTTTTCCAGCACCACACTCTCGTCTCTGATCTCCAGCATCTGCAGCCCTCACTTTCTCCCTGTGTGAAGAATTACACTGACAACAAGTTTGAGACTGTCACATGGGCTCCCAGTGTGGCACACTTGTGTGCTCAAAGGTAGATATATTAACACACAGGACCCCCTTTCATGGCCGTCAGAACAAACGTTTGCACACACCATACCTGGCTCAACTCAACAGAACCAACACCTTCCTCTCATACAATATACAATTGGTCTTCCCATTTCTCAATGTTCTTGCAAATTGTCCTGACAAATGCAAGACAAAAAGCTTCAACAAAATGTGCTTTCGCTTAACAATATCTGAAAGTGGGAATTACTTTTGGGTGTAAGCCTTGTGTTATTTTCATTTGCCAGGATTTATTGGCCCGACAGTTTTGGTTACCACGCCTACAATTGTTACAATTATACATTTGCAGACAGGGATTCCAATTCGGGATTTCTCTCCTTAGGTGATGAGGGAGAGAGTTAAAGCAGAGTTGGAAGGGAGGGTTGGAAATATTTTAAAAGAGGTTTCTGAAGAGTGGTCTGAAATGATCCGAAGCAGCTACATATCCTGCCCCACGGAATGATAACTGAAGACAGACATGTGCCTTCCTTACCACACTGGCAGAAACTGTCTTTACAGACAGAGCTTCATGAGGGAAGCAACAAGAGATTCAGGCCAATTACTGTTAACCATCCTCCTCACCCTGTTTGCCAGCGCAAAGCCAATATTGTTATCGGTTGCTCATGACAACAACATCGAGTCATAGAGATAGACAGCATGGAAACAGACCCTTCGGTCCAGGCCTCTGGTTTATTACATTTTCACAATGGGAGCAATGGTGATGGTTACTCAAAGTGAATGTGTTGATGTGATAATGGGCACTTTTTTTATGTGGATGTTGCAGTCTGGAGCTATGGATGATAGGGTGAGATCCCATCACACAGCTTTTTTATTCACTCCAGCATGGCCAGCATTTATTGCCTGTCCTGAGCTGCCCTTGAACTGAGTGGCCTCCTAGGCCTTTTCTGAGGGCAATTGAGAGTCAACTACATTGTTCTGAGTCTGGAGTCACATGCAGGCCAGACCAGGGAAGGACAACAGATTTACTTCCCTGAAGAACATTAGAGAGTTTGATGGGCTTTTACAGACAAATAACAATGGTTTCATGATCATCAGATTCTTAATTCAAATTTACACCCAGTTCCCCAGATCATTGGCTAGGTTTCTGCACTAATAGTCAAGTGTTAGTACTACTAGGCCGTCACCTCCCCATAGATGACCAGGAATCTCTCCTGCTCTTAAAACGTGCTAAATTTTTTATATTGTAAATCTAGTTTTCAAATGAAACTGTTCAGAGATGTTGGAGCAGGTGGGACTTGAACCTAGGCCTCTCAAAGCTGGAGGTAAAATGGGAGGCCCTGTGACCTTAGCCACAACAGACAGCAGCAGAGTGAGTGGGGTCCCTCGAGACATGTGTGTCAAGGACGTCACCAGTGTGACATTGGAGATGCAGGAGTGCTCCATGTTGGCACTGAGCACCTGAGCTGTGAAGGGTTACAGTTCCCCAGCAATCACCTTAATGAGCAACACAAAGGAAACAAACAAATCCTCACGGCTGATGCTTAGGGCCTTGTCCAAGTCAAGAACAGAAGCAAATGGAGTCCAAAAATGCCAGTGCCCCTGCTACCCACCATGACGATAACTCGGTAGCAGTCATTTTAGGGGAGGCAGGCTCGGGGCCTAACTGGGAGGCTCATTACCACGACAACAGACAGCTTTTTGGCTTATGATGCACAGATACATTTTCCAGTTGGCCTCCCAACATGATGGGAGAGTTTAACTGTTTGTAGGAGGGCAGACTGGCAAGGGGGGGAGGGGATCAAGCTTTCTAGCCAGACCCTGCCTGCTGAATGTGCATGTATAGAGGGAATCCCCAACCACTCCACGTTGCTGGTTTTACACTTTTTTTGCAACCTTTTATTGAAAATTTGAAGGACTTTGGCAAGGAGGTGCCTCCATGTCAAAGCTCTCTCTCCGTTATTTACCCTTAACTGCAATGCCTTGCTCTCTTCAAATCAGGAGGCGTCTGCCCGGCCACCCAGCTTCAGGAACCCAATAGTCACCCCTAACCAAACAGGAAACCTGCTTCCGTGCCAATTAAGAGGGAGCAGCCCCATCAAAACTTCTCAGACAGACTGTTTCTGCATCCTCCACCACCTACCAGGAACGTGTTTGGGATCAGGGACCAGTCCAGGTTCAAGATTCCCACGTCTAATTGAAAATCCAGCCCTCAGCCTCCAACAATGCCAGCTTCAAGAAATGGGCCCCACCCCCGGATTGAGCCGGAGGGCCTGTTTTCATGCTGCATGACTCTGACTTTACAACCACCACAGACCTTCCTCCTACTATTGATCAGCTTGGCACAAAATGTTCCCACCCTGTAGTCGCATCTGCATTCCTGCAGAGCGAAGAATGAAAAATGTCAACATAGAAAGGAAGAATGTGTTTGCATTTGCTTTATCCTACAGCGACAGAAAGTTATTTGGGTCTCGAACCCATTGTGATTATGGCAACTGCTACTGGGGTAGATCTTGATAAGTAAACCAGTCTGGACATGCCCTTTCATGCGGTATCCTGTCTCATATTGTCATGGGCGAGCTTTACTTTTGCAAATTGTTCCTGCAATTAAACGAGCCACAGGGAGAGGGATTATTGTCTTAGTACAATCGATATGGAACCGAGCCAAGCAGTTCCAGGACATTCACACAGCCCCATCGAATGGTCCACTGTAACAGGCCAGGGATGGGGGATGTGGGGTTGTCTGGTGAGGGTCACCGAATGGCTGAACCACAGCACTCCCAACTTGGCTCACTCCAGAACTGACCAGAAAGTGAAACAGGGCCTCCCACTTCTGACTACAACCAAAAAGAGAAACAAAAAATTATTGGAAGGGACATTAAAACTTTTGAGGAGATTTTCCCTTCCCCCATGAGAGCTTCACAGTGGGGCCGGGGGGGGGCGGTCATATCGGACCAGAATCCCTCACTGCGTACGGTACCGTCACCCATGATTTCCAGTGTGGGGTAGAGTCAGAGAGGTTTCCAGGGGGTGGGGGTGTTGGGAGGGGGAGGGGAGTGGAGTTCCTCTCCAGTGAAGGATGGAAGACTGGTTTTTGAAGGTTGGGGTGGACACCTGGAGGTCTCACAGCCCGACACTGCAGGCTGAGAGAGAGGGTGCACCATTAGGGAAGGCACCCAGCAACTCTCTCCAGCCTTGGGCGACAGGCACTGTGAATTCATAAGTCCCATTTGCTTGCTCGCTCCCAATGGGGCCTGTTCGTTCTGATATATTGTCAATGTAAGTTTTCATCATGTCTTTGCTTGTGAGAGTATCAGGGATGGTCGAAGAACTGTCGACTGATCGTCCACCATGTTCCGATCACGTAACAAAGAGTTTGCCTGCAGCGTGAACGACATGGAAAGGGAGGAGGCACTGATGGGCACTAATGGCAGGGTGGGGAGGGTCAGTCACATGACCGAATCTCCCGGAATCCATTTGAGCAACCTAATCCTCAATATGTTCACCGCGATTTCCCCATGATTCACATTTCGCCTGCGGTTCTGTCTGGTCAAAGTTGGAGATCAAGCAAAATGTGATCGAAAAGAGGTTTGACTGGGTGGGTTCACCACCAGAAAGATAATGAACTCTATGGTTAACCTTGTAGTGTGTGCAAGGCTCACCACATTATAAAGTGAATGGGCAAACCTGTGGCAGATCAATGTTAGTAAGAGTGAGGTTATCTATTTGGACCAATAAAGAATAGACCAGGATACTTTGGAGACGTTATGAAGTTAAATACAGTGGATGTGTGAAGAGACTTGGAGGTTCAGGTGCATAGATCTTTAAAATGTCACATGCAGGAGCAGAAAACAATCAAGAAATCTAATGGGATGCTGCCCTTTGTGTCCAGAGGTATGGAATATATGGACACAGAAGTCAGAGTGCAGTGATACAAAACGTTCGGCCCCACTTGGAATACTGTGAGCACATCTGGGCACCACACGTAAGGAAGGATGTATTGGCCTTGGAGGGAGTACAATGCAGGTTTATAAGAATGATACCTGGACTTCAGGGGTTCAGTTATGGGGACAGATTGCATAAATTAGGCCTGTTTTCTATAGAATTTAGAAGGTTAAAGGATGAGCTGATTAAAGTCTTCAAGATATTAACAGGAAAAGATAGGCTAGATAAAGGTAATGATTGGGGATTCCAAAACTAGGGGACATAGTCTAAGAATTAGGGACAAACTGTTCAGAAGAGATATTGGGAAGCATTTCTACACATAAAGAATGGTAGAGATTTGGAATTCTCTTCCACAAATGGCGTTGGTTGTTGGATTAGTTAAAAATCACACAACATCAGGGTATAGTCCAACAGGTTTATTTGGAAGCACTAGCTTTCAGAGCACTGCTCCTTCATCAGGTGGTTGTAGGAGTAGTGCTCCGAAAGCTAGTGGTTCCAATTAAATGCGTTGGACTATAACCTGGTGTTGTGTGATTTTTAACTTTGTAGACCCCAGTCCAACACCGGTGACTCTAAATCATGACTACCGTTGAATTAGTTGTTAACTTGATGTCTGAGATGTTTGATAAGCAAAGGAATTAAAGGTTATAGGCCAAATGCAGGTGTACGGAGTTAGGCCACAGATCATATCAGACCAGAATCCCTCACTGTGTAGGGGACCGTCACCCATGATTTGAATGTTGGAACAGGCTCAGGAGGCTGATGGCCTATGCCTGTTGCTAACTCCCCATGTTCCTATAATAAAGATTCTGTCCAGCAGCAGTTGGCTGATTGGTCTGTACCTGTTGTGAATACTGGAAGTCATCACTTGACAACAACTCTCTGATTGGTTCCTGGGCAGCTGAAGAGTTTGGTAGTTTACGATATAAGGTCAGAAGCTCCAGACGGTTGAAAACTAGGTTCTGCGTTTCTATCTCTCTGCAGTGAAAGTACTAAAACCTTAAGAAAGTAAGTTATCTTCTGTCAACAGTTGCTATAAGCTGTTGTCTTTAAGCAGTAACTCAAAGGCTTTACAATCAGTGTACCAACTGCCCTCACCTCCTGCTAACAAAGTGAAAAGATCCAGAAAGCAGAAAGGAGAAGAAAAGTTCTCAGGAACTAAAGGAACATCTCATCAAATTCTGTGGACTGGTGCTATTGAACTGTGTTTCCCCAGCGTGTTTCCCTCCAGCAATAATACCAACTTTTTTGATGGGCTGTGTAAATTTAATATATGCATGTAAGAGTTTTAATAACGCATTAAGAGTTTCATCCATTGGAGTTATATGTTGGTAATTCATAGTTTTGCTGACTATTATTTATTTATATTTTTTCTTATTCGGTATAGGAAACTGATCAGTGTTTTCTGTTAACCTGAATCCTTCAGAAAGGTAAATTGGAGGACTATAGTACATTAACTAAATCACTTTCTCTTGTGATGAGCCCAGGAATAGTGGAGCTCAAGACTCGGTGCATTTTTCCAAGTGGGACAAGCTAGAGTCATGGAGTTGTACAGTATGGAAACAGACCCTTCTATCCAACTTATCCATGCTGACCAGATATCCTAAATTAATCTAGTCACATTTGCCAGTATTTGGCCCATATTCCTCTAAACCTGTCCAATTCACATACCCATCCAGATACCTTTTAAATGTTGGAATTGCACCAGCCTCCATCATTTCCTCTGGCAGCTCATTCCACACACGCACCTGTGTGTGAAAAAGTTGCCCCTTTGGTCCCTTTAATATCTTCCCCTCTCACCTCAAACCAATGCCCTCTATTTTTGGACTCCCCTACCCTGAGAAAAGACCTTGGCTATTCGGTCTATCTAAGCCCCTCATGATTTTATAAACCTCTATGAGGTCACCCCTCACGCTCCGATGCTCCAGGGAAAACAGCCCCAGCCTCTCCCTGTACTTCAAACCCTCCAACCCCAGCAACATCCTTGTAAACCTTTCAAGTTTCACAACATCCTTCCTGTAGCAGGGAGACGCAATATTCCCAAAGTGGCCTAACCAATGTCCTGTACAGCCGCAACGTGACCTCCCAACTCCTGTACTCAAGTCTTGCTGAATCTCCTGTGTGTCTGTGGGCCCTGCTCTCAAATGAACCACCGACCTCATGAACTTCTGTTTCTGTACATCCCACTAGAGAGCCAAAAGAAAGTCTGCCTCTTGACCTGCGTGTCCCCAAGTGGTCACAGAATCTCCACTGTGCGGTTTTATGACACGTGCATAAGGTTTGCCTGCAATCCCATTTAAGTGCAACTCCCAAATCCAAACATCATTTAAAAACTTGCAGCGTCACAATTTTCCATTATGTTCTTTGATCAGTGTTTACTTCTGTAAGTGATCTTGTTTCAGAAGGATTAATGTGGGGGAATATAATGAATCACAAGGGTCAGAAAATGTCAGTGGGAGAAGTTTATAAGCTCCCTGACAAGAACTGCACTGTTGGACAGACTATTAAATAAGAATTAAAAGCAGCTTTTAACAAAGGCAATGCAGTAATCATGTGAGACTTTAATCTTCCTGTGGACTGGTCAAATCTAATTGACAAAGGTAATCTGGAGGACATGTTTTCAGAATCCACACCACACTTTCTAGAACAATACACTGCAGAAGCAGCCAGTGAGCAGGCTACTTGTGTTGTGAAAAAGGGTAAATTTGTATTCTATTGATAAGAGGTCCTCTGGGAAACAGCAATCATAACATGTTAGAATGTCACATTGAGTTTGGGAGTATTGTATGTATGCCTGAAAACAGGGTCTTCAACTTCAGTATTACCAACTACATGGGTATCAGAGGTGAGTTGCCTAAAATAGATTAAGAAATTAGATGAGAAGTGACAAATTGTAAACCTTTTAAAAAGCCATAACCTACACTTCCCTGAGAAAGAGGTTGTGAATTATATTACCAAGGGAAGCCATAAGCCTGAGGATTGAAAGAGTTTCAAATACCCTCCATGTGTGACAGAGATCGATAAAGACCGAGTAAATCGAATTTGAGGGTAAACTCAGCGTAAAGGAAAACAGAGTATAACAGTTTGGACAATTATGGAAAAAGGAGACGAGCAAAAATAAATCGAGATTCGTTAGACATTGATGATAGAGAAATTATATTACAGAATAAAGAAATTCAGAGTCCTTAAACAGCCACAGTCCAAAGATGTACATGTTACGTAGATTGCCCTTGCTAAATTGCCCATAGTGTCCAGGGATATGCAGGTTATAGTGATAGGGTGGCGGGATGGGTCTGGGTGGGATGCTCTTCGGAGTGTCTGTGTGGACTCGATGGGCCAAATGGTCTGTTTCCATACTGTAGGGATTCTACAATTCTATGAAATAAGGTGTGCAGGACATTATGGCCTTCACCTCTGGAGCAACAGGGGGTTAATTCCTGTCTTGTGAATGCAAATTCCTGACTGACTAACTTTCCAGTCGCTAAGTCAAAGAGCATAGCAATTAACAATCCAGTTCTGGGAGAATGGTCAGGATAAAAACAGCAATCTCCACTTAAAGGGACCTGGCAGCTCTCACAGTGACAGCACCACACTGTGTGATTCACTTCATGTGAAAAAAGACTTGCATTTGTATAGCACTTTCCACAAACGCTGGACACCTCTAAATAGTTTACTGCCAATTAGGTACTTTTTAAAAAATAAATGTAGTCATTGTTATACTGGAGGAAATGCAACAGCTAATGTTAGAGTTGGATAGGTTTCTATGAGACTCCTTTTGAGAATACTTAATGCAGAAGTGTTTGCATCAGCAGTAAAGTGTGAGAGAACTCCTGAGGATTTGAAAGGTGCCATATAAATGCAAGTTCTTTCCTACTCGCAGAAACCTACTAGGGTTTGGGAATCTTCTCACCTAAAGTGGTTAGCACTGCTACCTCGCAGCGCTAGGGACCCAGGTTTGATTCCAGCCTCAGGCGACTGTCTGTCTGGAGTTTGCATGTTCTCCCTGTGTCTGCGTGGGTTTCCTCCGGGCGCTCCGGTTTCCTCCCACAATGCAAAGATGTGCAGGTCAGGTGAATTGGCCATGCTAAACTGTTCATAGTGTTCAGGGATGTGTAGGTTAGGTGCATTAGTCAGAGGTAAATGTAGAGTAATAGAATAGGGGAATGGATCTGGATGGGTTACTCTTCAGAGGGTCAGTGTGGACTTGTTGGGCTGAATCGCCTGTTTCCAGACTGTAGGGATTCTCTGTAGGTATCATTCTAACTCCAGATAAGCTGTGAAGTTAAATTGCTAATGGCCTTCCAGCTCTCTGAGTTGATGTATTCAGCTGTAGCCAAAGTATTGGCCCCTGAGGCCAAAGAACAGTGCCCAGTATTGGTGTGCGCTTCTTGGTAGCTTGGTTCGAAGACAGACTTGAGAGTTGTGCTTTAACATCTGACATGGAAGCTCAGAGTTCCATGCTGTGTCAAAAGGGCAGGGAGCCTGGTCTGTACTCAGCCTGCACACAAACAGCCTCTTCTGAGCCTTTCCTGCAGAGACCAGCAGGCTTCTGCCCCAGCTGGCTGCTACCAATTTCATTTCCGGCTCGCCGTTTCCCTTTCCTCAGCCGTGCCTTTTTTTGGAGAGGTGCAGCCCCCGGATTGCGAGGCAGCTCAGCGCCAGAACCTCGAATCTTTTACAAAAGGCCAGGAAGGCTGTTGTCCGCATCCCTTCCAGAATGACACCCCAAAACCGTGTCACCCACTCAGTGCAGCTGCAAATCCCAACCAAACTGAGGGGGTGAAAGGAAATGCAAGGTTGACAACACCATTCTGCCCTTACATAGCAACACCCGGCCCTTTGATAGCCTCTGTCAGCTGTTACACATCTTCCCTTCAGGGAAGGATAGTCTGACGCCTTGCATATGAGACTGGCATCGAGAGTGTGGTGCTGGTAAAGCACAGCAGGTCATGCAGGAATCCTGAAGGGCTTTTGCCCGAAACGTCAATTTTCCTGCTCCTCGGATGCTGCCCAACCTGCTGTGCTTTTCCAGCAACACTCTCTCGACTCTAATGTCCAGCATCTGCGGTCCTCACTTTCGCAATTATGAGACTGGCACAGACAGCAGCCCATTAGCCGTACATGTACATGAACAACGTCCGAGCAGGTGCCATCACCTCGTCTGCTCTCAGCAGCAGAGAACTAGCACAGAAACTACTTCCAATAGGCAGAGCGAACACTCTCACCTCTGAGTCAGATGGACGTGGTTTGAAAGTTCTGCTCCAGAGACGTGAAGCAGTCTGACACTCCCAGTGCAGGACTGGGGGAGTGCTGCACTGTCAGAGCTGCCTGTCTTTCAGCTGAGGTGTTTGTCTGAAGCCTCTGTCTGCAACAGTAAAATATCACACGGCACTATCTCAGAGAACAGCAGGAATGCTATCCCAGTAACCTGGCCAACGTTTATCCCCTCAACTGACATCACTCATGGCAGATTATATATGGCCATTTTTACATTCTGTGGGAGGTTGCTGTGCACAAAATGGTGGCCACGTTTTCGTAGACAACAACAGGCTTCACAGGTGGCTGTGAAGTACTTCAGGACATGCCCAGAAAATTAAAGGTGCTATACAAATGGAATTTGTTTTCTATGGTGGCTCAGTGGTTAACACTGCTGCCTCACAGCACCAGGGACCCAAGTTCGATTCCAGCCTCAGACCACTGTCTGTGTGGAGTTTGCACATTCTCCCCGTGTCTGCATGGGTTTCCTCCGGGTGCTCCGGTTTCCTCCCACAATCCAGAGATGTGCAGGTCAGGTGAATTGGCCATGCTAAATTGCCCATAGTGTTAGGTGCATTAGTCAGGGGCTAACATAGAATAGGGGAATGGGTCTGGGTAGGTTACTCTTCGGAGGGTGGGTATGAGCTTGTTGGGCCGAAGGGCCTGTTTCCATACTGTAGGGAATCTACTCTAATCCATCAAGCATCTATGTTGACAGGGAGCACAGGTGGGAGATGGGCTGGAATACAATTGATTCTCTCACACACACTCATCCCCATAGGGTGCACTAAATTCACCCAGACACATCAGTAAAATGCATTCTTTGAGTGTGTTCCTATCATTAGCAAGAAATTGGCCTCTGATAGTTAACAGCCAAATGGGATGGTCAGTGGAAGTGTGCACAAGGGAGGCAATGACCTAGTGGCATTGTCACTGGACCAGTAATCCAGAAATCTCTGGGAATCTAGGATCATAACACTACCATGGAAGAACTGTGGAATGTGGATTCCATTAAGAAAGAATCATAGAGATAGACTCCCTACAGCTTGAAAGCAGGCCATTCAGCCCCTGCGAACAGCATCCCCTTTAGCCTATCCCTGTAATCCTGCATTTCCCATGGCAGCTAGCCCACCTAAGCTGCTTATCCCTGAACACTACGGGCAACCAGCATGGCCAATCCACCTAACCTGCATATCTTTGGATTGTGGGAGGAAATTGGAGTACCCAGCGGAAACCCACGCAGACACACAAATTCAACACAGACAGTCACCCGAGGCTGGAATTGAACCCATGTCCCTGACAGTGTGAAGCAGAAGTGCTAACCACTGGGAACTGGGCAGATCTGGAACTAAGTGTCTACTGATGACTATGAATTGATGACTATGAATTGAGAAATCCTTTTCTCATCTCCATGTGACTCCAGACCCACAGCAATGTGGTTGACTCCTAACTGCCCTCTTGGGGTGGGCAATGAATGCTGGTCTGGCCAGTCACATCACATGACTAAAAGGAAAAGGCAGGAGAAAACAACTTATTGTGGAGCAATCTGTTTGAAAACACTCACTTGGCCATTCCTTTTTGGAGTTTTCGTGAAGTAAATGTCCCATTCCCTGCTTCTAATGGGCTTTAAGGATTGACACAGTCATTGAGTCATCCTGTAAGCCCATTAATTGGCTCATCATCCAGTAAATTCTGGTGTGCCGGGGCATGGGATTAACTAAGTGATGGCTCTAGAGAGCCGCAGTTCATGACGGACAAGAATCTGAATCAAAGCCATTTCCTTAAGACTCAAGGTGGGAGGGGAGGTTCCCTCAGTTTCCCAGTCCCCCTCACACAATCCTGCTGGAGACAGCCCCCAACTGCCCCACAGCAGCAGCAGGTATGTAAATACACTCGATAACATCCCAAAGAAAAATGGGTGACGCCAATGGGATCTTTGGGATTGACTATGGAGGTGCAAAGGCCTTGTGAGAACGGAGCTAGCCAGTTCCATCTGAAGTGGAGGCAGTGGCCTAGTAGTACTATTGCTGGACTGTTAATCCAGAGACCCAGTTAATGTTCCAGCAGATGGTGGAATTTGAATTCAATCAAAGGAAAATCTGGAATTAAGAGTCTAATAATGACCATGAATCCACTGTCAATTGTTGGAAAAACCCAAATGTCATTTAGGGAAGGAAACTGCCATCCTTACCTGGTCGGGCCTACATGTGACTCCAGACCCACAGCAATGTGATTGGCTCTTAACTGCCCTCTGGGTAATTAGGGATGGGCACTAAAACATGGCCTAGCCAGCGACGCCCTCGTCCCATGTACGAATAAAGAAAAAAACCCCATCCTCATAAAGGGCCAAGGACAAGAGGCCAATTATCATAAATTTAGCTAATTTTCCTTCCAACATACCCATACAGGGCCATGCCTATAGCTAAAAGTAACATTTACAATCCAGCAAAGGTAACAGATGTCTATGGCCGCAGGACATCCTTTAGCAGTCTTCCCCACCCCTCACCCCCACACTGAGAGTCCGCTATCACGGTGGCTTTTTTATTAAGATTTTGTAACTCCGGGTTCCCAATCTTGCATTGAACCCAAAGAGGAATGCCAATGTTCCTGACAGAATCCAGCACTGTACACTGATCACCGCGTAGCCTTCGGGCTCTGTCACTGTCTATCTGAGACAATCCCTTGCAAAGCTCATTCACTGTTGTGGTCATGAATTGAGGGGGAAGGGGATTCTCTAGAACATCTTCAAGTGGACAGTGGCATTGTTTTCGAAACCGGTGCCCACCGTGTGTGTCCGCATTCTGGATTTGGGTGCCGAAAGGGTCCTAAGATGAGCCTGTGGACCTTAAATATGGGCTGGTGTCGCTGCTATTGTGTTCTGTAAAGGAGCATTGAAAGGACAGGATCACACAGTTGTAACAGTCACTGTCCAGCTTTCAGTCTATTTCAATGGATGGGTGTAACATTGAACAGACTCCCATGTTGTTTGCCTGTCTAACTACCTACATAATTAAAGGTCTGCTCACAGGATCTGTCACACTGTACTTTATAGCAGTCACAGTTTTAAATCTGTGTGTCGGATTTAAGTTCTGAATGTCACACGTTAAATTTGCCCTGTCATCCATGCCTAATTGGTTTAAATAGCCAGGCTTTGTTTAGTAATCCATTTAGATTTGCTCAAGTATCCCACTGCTCCCACCACAGACCAAGGACAAGAGGCCAATTATCATAAATTTAGCTAATTTTCCTTCTAACATACCCATACAGGGCCATGCCTATAGCTAAAAGTAACATTTACAATCCAGCAAAGATTTGACTCACAGCTATTAGGAAGAAAGATAGGAGGTGGTCCTATTGAAATATATATGGTCTTGACAGGGTTGCCTAGGGTGGATGATCAGATGATGTTACAGCAAACATTTTTATTAACCGGCACCTATAAGACCAGCAGTGTGCCCGTTGATCTAATATTCCAGATAATCAAAAGGTTTGCCAAATTGCAATAAACTCTGATCAAGCGAAGCTTCGAGACATCAACATCCCTCAAAATATCTACATAAAAATATTAACACAGTCCCTAAAATCAGTGTAAAAACACACAATAAGCAATAGAGACGTAATAGAAGGAGCATCATTATTATACTTTAGTTACAGCATATTCAGATATCACGATAGGTCTCGGTACTGAATGTCAAGGTTAGAGCAGTGCTGGGAAAGGACAGCAGGTCAGGCAGCATCCGAGGAGCAGGAAAATCGACGTTTCAGGCAAAAGCCCTTCATCAGGAATTCATCAGGAATCAGGGAGAGATTTGAAAACTGGTGAAGACGATGTGGATGCCGTGTGGTTGGCGGATCCCGAGGCAGAATATGAGGCGTTCTTCCTCCAGTTGACGGGCGGCTTGGATTTGGCATTGGACGCCGAGGACTTGCATGACCTTGGGGGAGTGGGAGGGGGAAACATGTACTAAATAACCCCACCACCCTGTGGCCGAGGGCGATGGGGTTGTTTGGTGCATGTTTCCTAGAGATGTTCCCTGATGAAGGGTTTATGCCTGAAACATCAATTCTCCTGCTCCTTGGATGCTGCCTGACCTGCTGTGCTTTCCCAGCGCCACACTTTTCAACTCTGACTCTCCAGCATCTGCAGTCCTCACTTTGTCCCTCCACAGAGGCTGCCAGACCTGCTGCGTTTCTCCCTCAATTTCTATTCTTTGTTTCGTATTTCCAGCAGTTCTTTGTTTTATTTTATAATGGGGAGGATTTTTGTTCCCTCGGAGAGTTGTTACGAGTGTGGCAATTCTTCTCCCCAGAAGGTAGTGGAGGTTGGCTCTTTAAATTTAGTCAAGGCTGAGTGATAGATTGTTTACGGACATGGGAGGAGGATGTCAAAGGTCACAGGGTACCGACAGAAAAGAGGTGAGAACACAATCAGATCAACCATGCCCTTATTGAACGGTGAGGGCCACTCAAAGGGCAAAATGGCTGACTTCTGTTTCTACATCCTCGATACAATTTCATGGATTTGAACCCAATCCCAGTCCTTCTGTGACTCTGCTGATTCAGTTGGTATATGGTATCCTCACAATGGAAGGAAAGCTTCAGTATCAGCATTGGCTCAGCGGGGAATACACTTATTTGTGAGTCAACTCCATGGGCATGGACATTCCGTCTTGGCTGCTGTGCCCAAGCAGTACTGAGGGAGTGCCTCATTATCACAGGTGGCTTTCAACTGAAATACTGAAATAGAGAATGCACTGACTGGTGAAATTGATGTGTAAGGTACAATACTGCAATCTACTGAAGGGCAGGAAGTTCTCCATTCATGCAACCAAAGCCGCGCCCTCAATCTCAATCTATATCCCCAGGAACTGATTTACATTGTTACTTGTTGGAACCTACTGTGTATAAACTGGCTGTTTTACTTCCCCCATCACTTAAGTGATCTCTACTGTGAAATGTCTAATTTCATGTGTCATTTGTTATCAGAATATAAATTTAATTTTGGCTATTGCAATTTTTAAATGGAAGCCACTGGGTTGAGATGCGGATAACCTAAAAGAAGTTCAATTTCTGGTCCATTTAAAGATGTCAGAGGTGGAAGTGTCAAAGTTGCTAACTTTGAGCTTGTTCTCTCTATCTTAGAGATAGGATGTCTATAGCTATCTCCATAAGAAGTTTAAATTATTTGTTAGCCTTTGAATCAAAGGCATGTTTTAAGATAAGACAATTGGTTTGGATCTCTATCTATAACATCCAAGCTTTGCCAAGTTTCTATTGCAATAGGTTATGCAGGGAGAAGGCCTTTTATTTTGGATTTATCTCTCTGAATGTTTTCACAGAGGCAGGCAATTGGCACCAGGGAGCTGAAAGAGAGAAAGCTGCCATAAGGTGACCAGGAGCAGAGAGCTTTCAGATACCAGGATTTTTGTTCTGGTTTAAGGGCACTAACCAAGAGTGCAGTGAGACTCCTGCTTGATGGATGTCCATGATGGTGAGGTGCTAGAAGGACAGCTTAGCTGGATGTCAGTGGAAGGACCTCAAGAAATTTCATTCCTTAGAGAAGAGCAGGGATGCATATTTTATTAGATTACTTACAGTGTGGAAACAGGCCCTTCGGCCCAACAAGTCCACACCGACCCGCCGAAGCGCAACCCACCCAGACCCAGTCCCCTACATTTCACCCAACACTAGGGGCAATTTAGCATGGCCAATTCACCTAACCCGCACATTTTTGGACTGTGGGAGGAAACCGGAGCAGACCCACGCAGACACGGTAAGAATATGCAAACTCCGCACAGATGGTTGCCCGAGGCAGGTATTGAACCTGGGTCTCTGGCGCTGTGAGGCAACAGTGCTAACCACTGTGCCACCATGCCGCCAATGCTGTGGAAAATCAAAGTGAATTCCTGAGAGCTGTGGCATACCCTTGGTTTGGTCCCAGAAGAATAAAGAAACTTTCAAGATCCCATAGATTATAACTGAATTCCTGGATGGGAACAATAGAATGGGGAGGTGGGGTGTTAATTAGAGAAATGTGCCACAGACTTCAATTGCAGTTTGTTCATTATCTCAGGACATACCCAGTCACTTTGAGGAGGCTGCAGTGCACCTTTTCACCTGGACAAAACTGATTCATAAGGCAGGGTGGGAGCTCAAGAACTTTTAGACCGGCGCAAATCCTAGCCCCAATGTTGCCAATAAAACCAAGTCTTCATCCTTAGTGTACAGATCCTAATACTCACAAGGCCACCTCGTGGCAACCAGGTCAATGTTTCTGAATAACAAATACATCAAATTCATTGCACCCTTTTTTATCTGCTTGCTCACTAACTCCTTTCAGTCAGTCGACCAGAAATCTGCTGTTTATAAATCTCACTGAAACTCTCCAGTTGGACTTCTAAGCAGTAGGTTATTCTGAAACTGTGGGATTCTGTGCGGTGATGTTGCTTTTACAATGGTGGCTGCTCAAAGATGATCTACTTTTTTTTATTCCTTTGTGGGACTTGAGCTTCACTGGCTGGGCCCAGCATTTATTGCCCATCCCTAGTTGCCCCTTGAGAAGGTGGTGGTGAGCTGCCTTCTTGAACTGCTGCAGTCCACCTGCTGTGGGTTGACCCACAACGCCGTTGGGGAAGGAATTCCAGGATTTTGATCCAATGACTGTGAAGGAATGGCGGTATATTTCCAAGTCAGGGTGGTGAGTGGCTTGGAGGGGTACTTGCAGGTGGAGGTGTTCCCAAGTACCTACTGCCCTTGTCCTTCTAGATGGAAGTGGTCGTGGGTTTGGAAGGTGCTGTCTAAGGATCTGATCTCATCCTTCCATTCAAATAGCGACATACCACAGTCTGTGCCCCTCATTATAGATCCATCAACGAGTCATGACCTTAATAGGTGATGGGACATGTGTTAGGGTTAAATGTTCATATGCTATGCCAGTGGTCCAATGGAAAAAAAGATCTGCCACTAGTTTAATTTTCCAAACCTCTCAGAATTTTAAACACTTCTGTTAACTAGCTGCTAGCCTCTGCTTTAGTGAGCACAGCTATTGATATTTAGATCTCACACGAGCATTCGGAGTTACAACCAGGCACTGATATCCTAGCTGAACTAATGTCGTGCCTCTTCCATCTCTCTCCTATCTTCCCTATGGAAGGCCCCAAACTCTGCCAACTAGGATCTTCCCATGTCTGATACATCACTTATATCTCCAGAGATCAAGAAAAATCCCTTGGGAATGCCAGGAGCTGTGCCAAAGTAAACAACAGCTGCATTTCCTCACACGCTCTGCTTTCTGTTTTTCCAACCATCTACAAACCCATACTGCTGTTCCTGGGGAAGGTTTTCTCTGTCGGCTTCTGAACTCTGACATCAGGTTCAAATATGGGTCAGAGGCCTGCACTGTGTGTGAAACAGTCACTCAATATTGACACAGGGTTGGGCTTTGGGGCGTCATTGTCGCCAGACTAGTCATCCAAAATACCGAGGTTATGTCCTGGGGACCTGTGTTCAAATCCCACCAGGGCAAATGGAATTCGAATTCAATAAAATCTGGAATCAATAATCTAACAAAATCAGTCTTCTGTCCCACTGGTGGGACAAAGATGGCAGCATGATGCTTTACAGTCAGGAAGGAGTTACCTGGGAGTCCTCAACAGCGACTTTGAACTCCAAGAAGTCTCATCGAATCTGATTAAACACTAAACTAGGAAACCTCCTGCTGATTACCATGTACCACATCCCCCTCAACTGATGGAGTGATGAATATCATTTGGAGGAGGCACTGAAGGTGGCAAGGGTGTGGAATATACTCTGGATGGGAGACTTCCATGTCTATCACCAAGGAAGGCTCAGCAGTACCACTACTGACTGAGCAGGTCCTAAAGGATGTAGCTGCTAGAGTGGCTCTGAGGTAGGTGGTGAGGGAAGTGATGAGAGGCAAAAATGTAAGAGACCTCATCCCCACCAATCTGCTGGCCATAGGTGACTATATCGGTATCGGTCAGAGTTAAAACTGCATCGTCAAAATCCCATTTTCACATTGCGTTATCGCCGTGCTAAGTGGAAGAGACCTCAAATAGATCTAGTAACTCAAGACTAAGTGACCATGAGGCACCGTGAGCTATCAGCTGCAACAGAATCGTACTCCAGCACAATCTGCGACCTTGTGTTCCTTACTCTACCATTATCATCAAACCAGGAGTTTAACCTGGAGACAGCAGGACAACATGCCAGGAACAGAACTGGGCACGCCTGAAGATGAGGTGTCAATTAGTGGATATACAACAAAGGACTACTTGTGTGCTAACAGCATAAACTAAGTGATAGACAGAGCTAAGCATTCCCAGAACCAACAAATTAGAGTTAAGTTCTGCAGTTCTGCCACCTCCAATTGTGAATGGTGGGAAAATCAAACTACTCACTGGGATAATATATATTATGGAAAACTGCCCAGATATGTACACGAAAAGCAGGACAAATCCAACCCAGCCATTTAATGCCCCATTAGTCCACTCTCAATCATCAGTAAAGTGATGAAAGGTGTCATCAACAGTGCTATCAAGCAGCAATAATCTGCTCAGTGAGGCCCAGTTTGGGTTCCGCCAGGACCACTCAGCTCCTGACCTCATTACAGCCTTGGTTCAAACAGGGACAAAAGAGTGGAATTCCTGAGGAGAGGTGAGAACGACAGCCCTCAACATCAAGGCTGCCTTTGACCAAGTGTGGCATCATGAAGCCCTGGAAAAACTGGATCGACGGGTATCAGAGGGCAAACTCTCCCCTGTTTGGAGTCATATCTGGCACATAGGAAGATGGTCGTGGTTGTTGGAGGTCAGTCATCTCAGCTCCAGTACACCTCTGCAGGAGCTCCTGGAGGTCTATAATGTCAAGTTTACTTGCTCAGAAATGTTACTACACACCTCTGGAACAGGTAGAGGTTGAACCTGGGCCTCAGGGCAGTGCCCAGGGCACAACTATCTTCAGCTGCTCTATCAATGACCTTTCTCCATCATAACATCCAAATTAGAGATGTTTGCTGATGATTGCACAATGTTCAACATCATTCACAATTCCTCAGATACTGACGCAGTTCCATGCCCAAATATAATAAGACTCGGATAAGATCCAGATTTGGGCTGACAGTGGCAAGCATTATTAATGCCATGCAAGTGCCACGCAATGACTATCTCCAGCAAGAGAATCTAATCATTGCATCTTGATATTCAATGGTGTTACTTTCACTGAATCCCCCACCATCAACATCCAGGGGGTCACCCACTGACCAGAAACCGAACTGGACTCACCATCTAAAATAAATGGCAAGCACAGCAGGTCAGAGGCTAGGAATCCTGTAGCGAGTAACTCACCTCCTGACTCCCTGGAGCTTGTTCACCACCGACAAGGCACAAGTCAGGAGTGTGATGGAATACCCCCTGGATCAGGGTAGCCTCAGCAACATTCAGGCAGTTGATACTATCCAGGGCAAAGTAGCCCGCTTGACTGGCACCACATCCACAAGCACCCACTCCCTCTACTTCTGACATGAAATTGCATCAATGCGTACAAGATGTACTGCAGAAAATCACCAAAGACCCTTAGACAGCACATTCTAAACCCATTATCACTTACATCTAGAAGGACAAGAGCAGCAGATACATCTGAACACCACCCCCTAGAAGTTCCCCTCCAAGTCGCTCACCATCCTGACTTGAAAATATACCGTTGTTCATTCCATGTCACTGGGTCAAGATCTTGGAAATCCTTCCATAACAGCATTGTAAGGCAATATACACAACATGGACAGCAGTGGTACAGGAAGCAGATCACCAACAGCTGCTCAAGGGCAACTAGGGTTGGGCAATAAATGCTGGTCAGCCAGGGATACCCACATCTAACGACTGCATTGGCCTATCATTGATCAGAGGTCAGGCTCACCATTTAATAAAGGTTGATAGGTGGGGCTGTCGAAGCTAAATGGCCAATTAGAGATTTCTGCCTCAAAAGGAGGCACAGACTGTGATCATAGGTAAATAAGAGGGGGGTGGTTCCAAAATGGAGGTATCCCATCTCCAACGTTTTTCAACCTCAATTGAAAAACAGTTTTTGCAGACAGACCATGAGGGGTGGGGGTGGGGGTTTGAGGGAGTATTTAGGAAGGGGTTAGAGAGAAGACCCCTCTTCAGCGTGAATGGCAACTGTTGCTGGGCGCGGGTCAGGAGTCCCCTTCGAACAATTAACCCAGCCACAGAAGCCTGTGGATACCTGGTGGGTGACTGGTCAATCCCCATCGGCTCTTGGTGGGCCTTAGGTGACCGTTAGCGACCTTTTGGTGACCCATTGGTGACCCATTGCCACGTCCACCCCCTCCTCCCCACCCACTGCTTGCCACCCATACCCCACCTCTGCCAAACCAATATGGAAGTGGGATGGTTCCAGGGAATGTTTCCTGACCCCCAACTCCCCACCCCACGTCAAGCGCAGGCCCAGGGAGGCCAAGAAACCGGGCAATTTATAAATATTTATTAATAATGTCATTATTATTCGATGATCATTAATGAAATTGTTTTGAACAGCATATGCATCAAGCCATTAGGGTCAGCGTGGTGGCTCAGTGGTTAGCACTGCTACCTCACAGCACCAGGTACCAGGGTTCAATTCCACTCTCAGGTGACTTTCCGTGTGGTGTTTGCACATTCTCTATGTGTATTTAATTTCGTCTTAAAAATGTACACCCTTTTGAGCTTCCCGTGGTGGCATGTTGCACATTCTCTCACTGTTTTGGTAAAGACGTTTTATCCTGAATTCTCTATCGGCTTTCTCGTTGGCTGCCTCAACCGATGGCCTGCAATGAGAAGAGATCTCTACCTGGGATGCATGCTATCGAAATCTTTCATTAGTTCCAAAGAAACCTCTACAGAATAGGTAAGCTGAGCTGATCCTGCAGGAAGCCAATATGAACAGGGTGGGCTCTATGGCCTCCCTCTGTGCTCTACCTACTCTGTGATGCTACAAATCACCCCTCAGCTCTCGTTTTGCAAGAGAAAATAGGGTAAGCAGAGTGTCTGTCACTTGATTATTAATCTCCGCTTGAATCTCAGACTGCTCAATCTCCCGGGGTGGTGATCAATCAACCTTACTTCCCATTATTACTTTGGACACTTCAATAGGCCGAATGTCTACATTTGTCATTCCTCTTTAACTCCTCCTCTGGTGCCCCTCCTTTCAATGCAGAGATGAGGACTTTTTAATAATCTCCATCTCCATAGAGTCATAGTCATAGAGATGTACAGCATGGAAACAGACCCTGCAGTCCAAATCATCCATGCCGACTAGATATCCCAACCCAATCTAGTCCCACCTGCCAGCACCTGGCCCACATCCCTCCAAACCCTTCCTATTCATATACCCATCCAAATGCCTTTTAAGTGCTGTAATTGTACCAGCCTCCACTACTTCCTCTGGCAGCTCATTCCATACACACACCACCCTCTGCGTGAAAAAGTTGCCCCTTAGGTCTCTTTCATATACTTTCCCTCTCACCCTAAACCTATGCCCTCTAGTTCTGGATTCCCTCAGCTCAGGGAATAGACTTTGTCTATTTATCATATCTATACCCCTCATGATTTTATAAACCTCTATAAGGTCACCCCTCAGCCTTCGAAAATTCAGAGTAAACAGCCCCAGCCTGTTCAATGTCTCCCTGTAGCTCAAATCCTCCAACCCTGGCAACATCCTTGTCAATCTTTTCTGAACCCTTTCAAGTTTCACAACATCTTTCCGATAGGAAGGAGACCAGAACTGCATGCAATATTCCAACAGTGGCCTAACCAATGTCCTGTACAGCCGCAACATAACTTCCTGACTCCTATTCTCAATACTCTGACCAATAAAGGAAAGCATACCAAATGCCTTTTTCACGATCCTATCTACCTGCAAATCTACTTTCAAGGAGCAATGAATCTGCACTCCAAGGTCTCTCTCAGCAACACTCGCTCTCCCCCTCTCTCTCTCTTTGTCTCTCAGAATACAGCCTGGTGACAGGCACTGGCCACAGTGCAGGCTAGGTCCATCCTCAACACTGGGCGAACAGATGGCCACAATCTGGGCACATTACACAAATCGGAAAGATCACGTGGTTTCATAGAGCCAAGTTCCAACTGGCAAGAGTTCCTCTGAGGGAACTGTCAGTTAGTTGAGAATGGATTGTCTGTGGCTCAGGAAAACCTCTCACCAAAGAGCTCAGAATGAGGCAGCCACCAAGAAAGATGGGAGGTGATGGCCTAGTGGTGTTATCGCTGCACTGTTGATCCAGGTAGTGCTTTGGGGACATGAGTTCAAATCCTGCTTTGGAGGATTCAATAAAAATGCGGAATTAACAGTCTGATTAAGAGATGACCATGAATTCTCTGTTGGGAAAAACCCTTCTGGCTCACTAATATCCTTTCGGGAAGACCTAACCTGGTCTGGCCTACATGTGACTCCAGACCCACAGCAACGTGATTGACTCCTAACTGCCCTGTGGGCAATTAGGGAAGGGCAATAAATGCCGTTCTAGCCAGTGACACCCTCAGCCTGTGAATGAAAAATGCATTAAAAAAACCTGATAGGGAATTCAGGATTAAACATCTTTACCCAAAGAGAGATTGTGGACCATGCCACCAGGCTGAAGCACAAAAATTTGAGTTATTTTAAGGGGGAGATTAGATATGCATATAAGAGAAAAGGAAATAGAGGGTTATGATAATAAATCTACTCATCTCAAAAGAAGAAGGAACAAGCAACTGACAAAATGGATATTGAGTAATGATTGAATCATAGCAGCACTTTTGCAAACATCAACTGTTTTTATCTTCAGAATTCAAGAATGTGAATTAACAAGCTGTAGAGAGTGGGGATTTGTGTTCAAATAAACTTTAACTGAACGGGACTGGGCAGTGATCACAAGCACTGGTAATCTCTGAACCTCTGCACTACAGGAAAGGTGGAGTCAGGGGATCGATTTAAGCTCGCACTCATTTTTCATTGACAGAGGCAGGAAGTAATGTAAAAGATCATCTCCCATCACTGTGAGATTTATATCCAAATCATCCTCTGCTCTGAGATGGGAGGGGTCAGAGAGTTAACATTCCCAACTGTGGTAGCGCAAAGCAAATCTTCTGGGGGTGGCACAGTGGCTAGGGACCTGGGTTCTTTTTCCAACCTCAGGTGATTGTCTGTGACGTGTTCGCACATTCTCTCCTTTGGGTGCCCCGCTTTCATCCCACAGTCCAAAGATGTGCTAGCTAGATGAATTACTTATGGGAAATACAGGGTTACAGGGATATGGTGGGATACTCTTCAGAGGGTCAGTGTGGAATTGATGGGCCAAATGGACTGCTGCTGCACTGTAGGGTTGGTTCTGCTATCAACCAAACCAGGCAGCTCAAGAGGGAATATGCTATGAGCCATGATGCCATTCCTGCCCAGGCTGGGTTGGGCTCCAGGGCTGCAGGGAGGGAGGTAAGAAAATTATCCAGTATTTGCAAATGAGGATCAGCGACATTCAGTGAAAAATGGAAGCTGGCTGAAGGTAAACAAGTGGAGCTCAATGACGATGCCCCTTGTTGTCAAATAGTCTGCACTCAGTGTCCTTGCGCCCCTCTCCCTGAAGGTTGGCATTGTGGCTGCAATTCTGTCAGTGTATTATTGCCTCAGCAGGAGCCCTGGTCTTTAACAGGAGACAGGCGATAACGGAATGAGGAGGTGAAGAGAAGGGAGTGTAAGATATGGTGTAATTACAAAGCTTCCCCTTTTAGATTGTCTGGTAAAGCAGAGCAAGGTCTGAATTATACACACCCGCCCTCAGAGTGTGACACTTCTTTCCAGTGTCATTAACACGAAGGAGGGCAGAAGCTTAATTATAGTCTGGAAGAATTAAGAATTAATGGTGTGCAGCATCAAATATTGATCGGTTAAAACGAAAATTAAGCATAGTAGCATCTGGATCCTTTATAATGGCAAGCTGACACGACAGACAGAATGGCGGCTAAGCCTAGACATTCCTTGGTTCAAACACTGGTTTTGGTTGAGGCAAAGGGCTTCAGCAGAAACAACAGTGAGACTGCATGTAGTGCTCGGTTAAGGAAATTGGCTGCTCCTATGGTCTGCACATGACACATGTGCTGAATGCATGTGTGCGCTGATGCATGCACATGTACACACCGGGTCTGTATGTTGGCCAGGTGTAAGGGTGCTGTGTGCAAGTGTTTGTATTGGATATTTGGGTGTCTCTGCTAGCAGTGTGTTGGTATGAGTGTGCACTGAGCATGACCATGGCTTGGATGTGAGTATACGTGCCTCGTATGTGTCAGGTGTATGTATATGTGCATTGTATGTGTCAGGTGTGAGTGTTTGTATATTGTATGTGTCAGGTGTGAGTATATGTGCATTGTATGTGTCAGGTGTATGTATATGTGCATTGTAAGTGTCAAGTGTGAGTGTGTTCGGGGTGTGTGTGTGTGTTGGGTGTGAGTGTTTAATTCTCTACAGGTATTGGGCAATAACCTTCACTTGTGTTTGACTGAAACTGCAGTTGTGAGTTGAGGGGGTGCATGTGGGTGATGCACAACTCCACAAATAAAACCGTGCAAGCATGTTGGGCCAGTGTCTGACTTCCGATCTGAAGATTGTGGGATGGGTGGCACGGTGCCTCAGTGGTTAACACTGCTGCCTCACAGCACCAGGGTCCCAGGTTCAATTCCAGCCTCGGGCGACTCTCTGTGTGCAGTTTGCACATTCTCCCCGTATCTGAGTGGGTTTCCTCCGGGTGCTCTGGCTTCCTCCCACAGTCACAAAGATGTGCAGGTTGGGTGAATTGGCCATGCTAAATTGCCCATAGTGCTAGGTGCATTAGTCTGAGGGAAATGGGTCAGTGGAGACTGGTTGGGCCGATGGGTCTGTTTCCGCACTGTAGGAAATCTAATCTAATTGGTTCCTGTTGCATCCTTTACTACCTGGCTTTCTAGATTATAGCCCTAAATCAGTGCAAAACTAATCCCCATTGTTGTGCATTCTTCCAGCCTGCCACAACCCTGTACCCAGCTCACTACTCTTCGCTGTTAGACATGCCTTGCTCTGCGTTATTTTAGTTTCTCAGAAGTCCTGATGAAAGCTCATTGAACTGAAACGTTAACTGTTTTCTCTCTCTCTCTCTCTCTCTGCACATTGGCTACCAGATCTGCTAGTTATTGCCAGCGCTTTCTGCTTTCATTTCAGGTGTCCAGCTTTTGTGTGCACTCAGAACTGGGTCCCTTGGAAACGGCAGTAAACACTTTTAGAGAAAAAAAAGACGCCCTTTCAAACGCAATCGAGGTTTCAGAGTCCAGCTATTCTCTGGCATCCTTAACAACCAGTGTTGAAGGTGAGGCGTCAATATCTCCCGTCCAACTGTGTACCGCGTGTCCTTGACTCCTAACACTGCAGCAACGTTTCTGAAGATCAGTGCTAACAAGGCATGTTTATGATCAGAAACTCAAACCTGTAGCTTTCAGCTAACGCTCCACAAAGCTCAGAACTCACGGCAAATCCGAAGCACAAACCTTTATTTACTCTCGATTTGCAGTCTCCACCATCACGATTCAGTAAAGTACCAAAGGCAACCGCAGTCACGCCAACGTTGCAAATTCTCAGCTACAAGTTGCCTTCACCATGCAAATAAAACGCAACTTATAAGCACGAACATGCTGCAGTCATGAGAAGATGGTGTGACAGTCAGCCATCCTGCCCCTCGGGGCTTGCAAACTGTGGGACGCTGCAGATGCCCATGGCTGCGACAAACAAATACTTTTCTTTTGTAAGTAAAAAAGGCAGCGAGATTTGCAAAGCCTACCTTGCAATTTCTGCATCACGTTGGCGATATCTAGGGGGGATCTCCCATACTGTCTCCCTGTCGCCATCCTGAGACTGTGTGTGTGTTGTTTGAGCTCAGCTCAGAGCAGCAGTGTTGAAGCTGAGTCACTCACTGCTGTCTGACACCCAATGAGAGCCCTGCTCCCTGCAACACTCAGGGAGCTTGAGCTTCCTTTCTGCAGGAGGCTCGCTTTCCAAATGACCCCGGCTCTCTGGAAGGAAACGCCAAGTATTAACGTAAATCCTTGCCTTCTTTAAGAGGGTGAAATCCACATTGGCCGATTATCGACTCTGACAGATCAGCAGCAAGGACATCCCCTCCCTCCTCTTACACACACACACACTGCACTGATTAAGGCAGTACCAGGTATCAGATCCCAGGTGCAGTGGGGAAATACCACTGCAGTTTTCCTGCTGAGGTTAATCGGGGGTCCGTTCAGTTATCGAACCCTCCTGGTGCCTTCATGCATGTCAATATAGTCTTGTATATGTAAGGGATGCCTTTGGTTTTAATGTATAGAGTCAAACTCCAGTGTTTATATATTTCCTTCATATGCTATGGGGCAGAAGCGAAATGCATTCGTGACAAATATATGTATACAAAGATTTTTTATGAATAAAGTGTATTTTTGAAATAACAAAGGTGTCAGATCTCTGAGCCAGGAGTAGTTTGGTTCAAGTAAGAGATGCTTTTGGTTTGTTTGGATAGAGTCAAACTCCAGTGTTTGTTTGTTATCACAGAATCCCTCCAGTGTGGAAGCATGCCCTTCGGCCCATCGAGTCTACACCATCCCTTGGAAGAGCATTCAACCTCCCTCCATCCTATCCCTGTAACCCTGCATTTCCCATGGCTAACAGTCACATGCTATGCTGTAGTACAGAAAGGAACTGCGTTTGTGACTATATATGTATAAAGATATTTTTTAATGAATATGTTTTGAAATTTTAAAAAAAGTACCAGAAATAGATGGTGACATCTTGCAAAATGTCCAGATTACAGAGGAGGAAGTGCTGGATGTCTTGAAACGGTTAAAGATGGATAAATCCCCAGAACCTGATCAGATGTACCCGAAAACTCTGTGGGAAGCTAGAGAAGTGATTGCTGGGCCTCTTGCTGAGATATTTGTATCATCGATAGTCACAGGTGAGGTGCCGGAAGACTGGAGGTTGGCAAACGTGGTGCCACTGTTTAAGAAGGGCGGTAAAGGCAAGCCAGGGAACTATGGAGTGGTGAGCCTGACCTCAGTGGTAGGCAAGTTGTTGGAGGGAATCCTGAGGGACAGGATGTACACATATTTGGAAAGGCAAGGACTGATTAGGGATAGTCAACATGGCTTTGTGTGTGGGAAATCATGTCTCACAAACTTGATTGAGTTTTTTGAAGAAGTAACAAAGAGGATTGATGAGGGCAGAGCAGTAGATGTGATCTATATGGATTTCAGTAAGGCGTTCGACAAAGTTACCCATGGGGGACTGATTAGCAAGATTAGGTCTCACGGAATACAGGGAGAACTAGCCATTTGGATACAGAACTGGCTCATAGGTGGAAGACAGAGGGTGGTGGTGGAGGGTTGTTTTCAGACTGGAGGCCTGTGACCAGTGGAGTGCCACAAGGATCGGTGCTGGGTCCTCTACTTTTTGTCATTTACATAAGTGATTTGGATGCGAGCATAAGAGGTACAGTTCGTAAGTTTGCAGATGACACCAAAATTGGAGGTGTAGTGGACAGCGAAGAGGGTTACCTCAGATTACAACAGGATCTGGACCAGATGGGCCAATGGGCTGAGAAGTGGCAGATGGAGTTTAATTCAGATAAATGCCAGGTGCTGCATTTTGAGAAAGCAAATCTTAGCAGGACTTATACACTTAATGGTAAGGTCCTAGGGAGTGTTGCTGAACAAAGAGACCTTGGAGTGCAGGTTCATAGCTCCTTAAAAGTGGAGTTGCAGGTAGATAGGATAGTGAAGAAGGCATTTGGTATGCTTTCCTTTATTGGTTAGAGTATTGAGTACAGGAGTTGGGAGGTCATGTTGCGGCTGTACAGGACATTGGTTAGGCCACTGTTGGAATATTGCATGCAATTCTGGTCTCCTTCCCATCGGAAAGATGTTGTGAAACTTGAAAGGGTTCAGAAAAGATTTACAAGGGTGTTGCCAGGGTTGGAGGATTTGAGCTACAGGGAGAGGCTGAACAGGCTGGGGCTGTTTTCCCTGGAGCATCGGAGGCTGAGGGGTGACCTTATAGAGGTTTACAAAATTATGAGGGGCATGGATAGGATAAATAGACAAAGTCTTTTCCATGGGGTGGGGGAGTCCAGAATAGGAAGGGTTTGGAGGGATATCTGTTTCCGTGCTGTACATCTTTATGACTCTATGACTCTATCTCTGACCTAGGAGCCCCGGGTTCAAATCCTTACCTGCTCCTGAGGTGTTTGTTCAAAATAACAATGTCACCTGCTTCCTCCAACTGAGCTGGTGGCTAAGGGGTCATAAGCTGGCTTGTAATCTGTGACTGATGCCAAAGGTGTAGATTCTGTTCCCACACTGACTGAGGTTACTATGGTTTCCCTCACCTGAAGTATGGTGACGCTCAGGTTAAACTGTCATTGGTCATATCTCTCTAATGTGCTTTTTCATCCAGTCGCTAGCTCTATTTCTCTTCTCGCATCTTGTGGAGAGAAAGATAAACCCAGCTTTTTTCCCTATTGTCATAGAGTCATAGAGATGTACAGCACAGAAACAGACCCTTCGGTCCAACTTGTCCACGCCAACCAGATACATAAATTAATTTAGTCCCATTTGCCAGCATTTTGCCCATATCCCTTTAAACCCTTCTTACTCATATACCCATCCAGATGCATTTTTAAATGCTGTAATTGTATCAGCTTCCACCACTTCCTCTGGCAGCCCATTCCACACATGCACCACCCTCTGCATGAAAAAGTTGCCCCTTCGGTCTCTTTTATATACTTTCCCCTCTCACCCTAAACCTATGCCCTCTAGTTCTGGACTCCCCCACCCAAAGGAGAAGACCTTGTCTCTTTATCCTATCCATACCCCTCATGATTTTATAAACCTCTATAAAGTCACCCCTCAACCTCCAACGCTCCAGGGAAACAGCCCCAGCCTATTCAGCCTCTCAAATCCTCCAACCCTGGCAACATCCTTGTAAATCTTTTCAAGTTTCACAACATCCTTCTGATAGGAAGGAGACCAGAATTCCACACAATATTCCAAAAGATAGGATAGTGAGGAAGGCATTTGGTTTGCGTTCCTTTATTGATCAAAGCATTGAGTACAGGAATTATGAGGTCATGTTGCAGCTGTACAGGACATTGGTTAGGCTACTTTTGGAATATTGTGTGCAATTCTGGTCTCCTTCCTATCGGAAGAATGTTGTCAAACTTGAAAGGGTTCAGAAAAGATTTACAAGGATGTTGCCAGGGTTGGAGGATCTGAGCTATAGGGAGAGGCTGAATAGGGTAAGGCTGGTTTCCCTGGAGTGTCGGAGGCTGAGGGGTGACCTTATAGAAGTTTATAAAATCATAAGGGGCATGGATATCATAAATAGACAAAGTATATTCCCTGGGGTCGGAGCGTCCAGAACTAGAGGGCATAGGTTTAGGGTGAGAGGGGAAAGATATAAAAGAGACCTAAGGGACAACTTGTTCACGCAGAGGGTGGTACAAATATGGAATGAGCTGCCAGAGGAAGTGGTGGAGGCTGGTACAATTACAACATTTAAGAGGCATTTGGATGGGTATATGAATAGGAAGGGTTTAGAGGGATATGGCTGGGTGTGGCAGGTAGGATTAGATTGAGTTGGGATATCTGGTCGACATGAACGAATTGGACTGAAGGGTCTGTTTCAGTGCTGTACATCTCTACGACTGTATAAGTGGCCTAACCGATGTCCTGCACAGCTGCAACATGACCACCAAACTCCTGCGCTCAAGGTTCAGATCAATAAAGGAAAGCATACCAAACGCCTTCTTCATTATCCTATCTACCTGCAACTCTATTTGCTCAATTGGCACATTGGGAGCAAAATGATAATGGCAGCAGGTCAGATTTAGATAAAGATTTGTGTCAGGTCCCAAAGACCATGCACTTTCAGGATCACAGCCCCACTAGACCTTTCCTGAACACCAACAACAACATACATTTATATAGTTTCTAATGTAATAAACCCATTTTAAGGCATTTCACAATTGCTATTCACCAAACCTTTGACACCAAGCCCACATTGAGACAAATTAGGTCAGGTGGTTCAGTGGGGCGACACAGTGGCTCAACGGTTAGCACTGCTGCCTCACAGCGCCAGTGACCCGAGTTTGATTCCAGCCTTGGGTGACTGCCTGTGCAGAGTTTGCACGTTCTCCCCGTGTTTGTGTGGGTTTTCTACGGGTGCTCTGGTTTCCTCCCACCGACCAAAGATGTGCAGGTCAGGTGAATTGGCCACGCTAACATTGCCCATAGTGTTCAGGGATGTCTAGGTTAGGTCCATTAATCAAGGGCAAATAGAGGGTAGGGAGAATGGGTCTGGGTGGGTTACTCTTTGGAGGGTCAGTGTGCGCTTGTTAGGCTGATGGGCCTATAAGGGACTCTATGGTTCAAGTGACCAAATACTTGGCCAATGTGGTAGGCTTCTAGGAATGTTTTTGAGGTGAAAAGAGAAGTAGAGAGGCGGATGATGCAGGGAGCGAATTCTAAAGGATGGGATCTTAACAGCTGAAGTTACTCGTGATTGAGCAATTAAAATGGTGAATGCGCAAGAAGTTAGATTCATTGAGTACAGAGATCTCAGAGGACTGTTGTAGGGGATCACAGTGAAAGGCAGGGGTGAAAGCATTGAAAGTATTTGAAATTAAGCATGACAATTTAAAAATTGAAGGCATTGCTTCAGTGGGGATCAGTGTAGGTCAGTTAGAACAGGGGAGACCAGCCAAGAATACATTAGAATAGTCAAGTCTGAATGTAACAAACAGATAGCTGAGGGCTTCAGAACAAAAAGGCTGAGGCAAAAATGAAATGAGTCATTTTCAGGGAGATGTGAAGGGACTATCTTAGTGATGTTGTAGATATGTGGTTAGAAACTCATTTCAGAGTAAAGTTTAACCCCAAGGTAGCAAACTGGTCCAGACAATGCAAGGGTGAAGTCAGTTACAAGGAAATGAAGGTTGTGACAACAACCACAGACAATGTCATTTGGCTCTTCCAATATTTGGTTGGAAAATCTTTCTGCTCATCCGATATTGAAGTCTGATAAGGCTTCCATTTTCTGATGGGCACTCCTCTCTGCTGCCTATATTCAAAGCATGTCAAATCTTTTTCATCCAGCACTCCTGCACTCTGTAACCTAGACTGGCTCCCACTCAGGCAATGCTGCCATTTTTCCAATGCTTCTGATTTCCTCCATTTCCTCAACACTCCCTATCTATGTAAACTCTAAACACATGTCCTTTCTTACTCTTTCATGGGATGTGATCAGCTAGCAAAACATTTATTGCCCACCCTTAGTTGCCCTGGAGAAGATGGAGGTTGGCTTCCTTTTTTATCTACGGAGTTTGTGGTAGGATCCTGGGATTATGATCTAGCAACAATAGAGGAATGGCAATATATGTACCTGTCCCGCTGGTGAGTTTCTTGGTGGGAACTTGCAAATGTTATTCCCACGTATCTGCTACTCTTGTCCTCTGGATGGGAGAGGTTGTGGGTCCAGAAGCTCTGGGTGAGTTACTGCAGTAGGTCTTATGGACGGTACATATTGCTGTCACTGTGTGTCAGAGATGGAGGAAGTAAATGTTTAAGGTTACGGATGGAGTGCGAAACAAGCAGATGGCTTTGACCGAGGTGGTGTGAAGCTTCATTAGTGTTGTTGGAGCTGTATTCATCCAGAAAATTGGGGAATATTCCATCACATTCCTGACTTATGCCTTGTAGATTGTGGATAGGCTTTGGAAGTTGGACTTCACATTACAAATTCTCTCTGAGACCCCTGTGCTCCTCCACAACTGGTGTATACTAAAGCTCTGATTTTAATCACTCCCACTTTCATGGCTATGTTATCAGCTGCCCAGATCCTGAGCTCTGGAATTCCTTCCTTAAAACTCTCCAGATCAATCTGCTCCTTGAAACCCAAGTCTTGATTTAGTCAAATCACCGAGTATGACACTAGGTTCAAATTTTGCCAGAGGCAATGAAGCCCTTTGTTACTATGCCAAAGGTGTTATTGAGCTGTTTTGCTCACTGAACCAACCCTTTCTGTGAGATTTGGAATATTTCACTATTATTTTAATGTCCTACCTATGCTTCTTACTACTTTAAGTCCTAGATGATGCTATTTCCCATCTTGTGGTCTCTATAACGGTAAACTCGCCATAGTCTTACCAGGGCACTGACATTGGAGAGAGGTGACTGGTGATGGTTTAACACAAAGGTCACCTTACCTCAGGCAGGGGGAAAGGTTGAGAAGGGAAATCCTTCATGGTAACCTCAGCCAGTGCGGAAATCCTTGAGTGGATCTTGCATAACCCCTGAATATTGATAAAAGTGATGCAAACTACAGCCAGGATGTGCCCATGGCACCAAGAGTGGCCCAGCTACACAGGGGACACAAGGAAGTCCATAAAAAACAATAGTGATAAATGATTTGATAGTTAGGGTCGCAGATAGACGATGCTGTGACAAGTGACATTAATCCCGGATGGTGTGTGGTCTCCCTTGTGTCAGAGTCAAGGATGTCACTGAATAGCTTCTGCTGTAAGGTGCATGATTTATATACATTTTAACATGATTTTATTTTAGAGTTTGGATTTTGAACTAGTGGAATATGGGTTTTAGTCTGTGCATATGAGAGGTTTAATCATTAACTTGGGTGCCAGTATGAGAGAGAGAGAAAGAGAGATAACTCCTGGGGTGATTGTTTGTATTGAAAGAGTTTTACAAGCAGATAGAGTAAATATTGAGTAACATTAGCTTGCTTTCTATTTAGAAGGATCAAGACTTTTTTTTCACTTGGGAGAAAACCTATGGCTTGGAAACCTTTGATTTTCAGTTTACACAGTCCTAATTGAAGTTATAACGATAAAACAGCTTCTCTTGAAGAAAGAAGATGGCTTAAAACTGTTAGGAATATCTCAGGATGTTAATATGTAAGTTCTAAACCAGAAGTGTTTGGCTAGAGCCCACAAGGATTATTCAAAGTTGAAAGAGTCTAACCTCTATTGTGAGACTAATCAAGGAAGAGGCTATTGCGGTGATTGGAACCAGGGTCAGATGGATTTCGTTGACAATGAGATCCCTGATTGGGATTAACCTGAACCAATCAGGGAGCCCTAGCTGACAGAATTTAACAGGAGATTCAGAAGGTCTCCTCAGTCTACGGACCGGCTTTAAGCTGGCTGGCCACAGTCCATGTATTATGCAGAAGTAAATAAAGGGTGACTTGGTGACGGGGTAATCACCCTCTGTCCAGTTATTTCAGCTACCAAACTCTGAAGATTGGAGATTGAAATGAACAGCTAAGTTTGACCCATTGCTATAAAAGAGAAGCAAACCTTCACTGGTGTTTCAGTATTAAAACATGATAGATGGATCGTATTTTTACTGTGTGTTTCAAACTTTTTCAAATTGTGGCTGTATATTCTGTTGGCATGGTTTATTCTGTTGCATCTTCTTTTTCCTTTTGCATTCATTGTTCAAACCAAACCTGTAGCATTGGGTGCCTATGTTTTCTAAAAAATAAAACAAAGTGTGATCCTTCAAATCAGATTTCAATTGGGATCTGGTTTGACCAGTAATAACATCAATTGCAGGACAGTAAACAGCCAGCGTCATTGTCCACAATGGGACCAACAATATAGGTGGATGAAGGGATATAGTCCTGCACACACTGAATATCAAGAGACAGTGGTTACATTAACTCTTATTGGAAATGGTCATTGCCTGGTGTTTGTTTGGTGAGAATGGTACTTGCTACTTGGATATTGTCCAGATCTTGTTGCATTTGAACATGGATTGCATCAGTGTCTGAGGCATCACAAATGCGGTGCTGAACACTGTGCAATTGTCGGCAAACAGGTGGATTCAAGATTATATACCCTCCACATTTCTGTGAAGCCAAGATGACTGACCTCCAATAACCATAACTACCTTCATATGTGCCAGGTATGACCCAAACCAGTGGAGAGCTTTCCTCCCTGATACCCACAACACCAGTTTCACGAGGGCTGCTTGATGCCATACTCAATCAAGTGCAGCATGATGTCAAGGGCTGTCACTCTCACCTCCCCTCTGGTATTTAGCTCTTTTATCAATGTTTGAACCAAGGCTGTAATGAGGTCAGGAGCTGAGTGGCCCTGGCAGAACCCAAACTGGGCGCCACTGAGCAAGTTATTATTGAGCAAATGCTGCTTGACAGCACTGTTAATGACGTTTTCCATCACTTCACTGATAATCGAGAGTAGACTAATGGGACGGTAATTGGCCAGGTTGGATTTGCCCTGATTTTTACGTACAGGATGTACCTGGGCAATTTTCCACATTGTCGTGTAGATGCCAGTGTTGTGGCTGTACTGAAAGAGCTTGGCTGGGGAAGCAGCAAGTTCTGGAGCACAAGTACTATTGCCAGAATATTGTCAGGGCCCCAGTGCTTCCAACCATTCCTTGATATCACATGGAGTGAATTGAATTGTATGACGATTAGTATCTGTGATGCTGAGGACCACTGGAGGAGACTGAGAAGGATCATCCACTCAGCACTTCTGGTCAAACATTGCTGTAATGCTTCGGCCTTATCTATAATTTGTGGATATAACAGAGACCTGGCTCAAGGCAGGGTAGTACTCGTTGTCAAATATTTCTGGATACAAAGTGTTCAGGAAAGATAGAAAAGGTTGAACAGGTGGTGGGAAAGCAGTATTGATTAAGGGGAGAATGGTCCAGTGTGGTGGAGGTAGGTTTAATCAACACTTTCAAAAGAGAATTGGATTGTTATTTGATAAGGAACAATATGTAGTGTTAAAAGGAGAATGGCACTAAGTAATGTGCTCATTCAATGGGCTAGCACATACACAGTGGGTCAAATGGCCTCTTTCTGTGATGTAACAATTTGGTGATCCTATAATGGGTGAAAGCAAACCCTAATTATGTGATCTTCCAACACCACACTCCTCCCTCCAGCTCCCACACATGACCTCAAGTGGAACTTAGGACCCAGTCTCCCAATGGTACAGAACCACAACTCCATGCCTGCCAAGGAAGAGAGGAGGGCACCCACTCACCCCATCATTAACAATGGGAGTAGGACTATAGTCCATCTTACCAGTTCTAGCTACACCTCTCCTCTTAACCCAACTGTATGTCAGCATACTAAATCCGAACAACCAATCCCCTCTTAGGCATGTCAATGTTTTCAAAGAGGAACACCTGATTTAGTGCTGAACAGGGCAGTGGACTGGGGACAGATGAGATCCCCATGTGTTATCACTTCTCCAAGCTAAACATTACAGGGGACTGCTCATACTTTAAAAGTCCACTGGTACTGACAATGGCACTTTCCCAGAGATTAGTGAGCCTCTTGCTATCTGGTGGGGTAGATGCTAACTCTTGGGGTATATGTTCCAAATCAAGCCATTTAAAGATGTTATTACGCACCTGTGCAGCAGGGAGACTTAAACCCAGGGCTTCTAGCTCAAAGGTAGGGACACCACCATCAGACCACAAAAGCTCCAAACTTCAGGAGTGTGTTGGAGGAGTTGCTGACCCATGCAGAAGGTCTTTGTCCAGCACACATAGTTCATGGCATCTCCAGGACTCATTTCAATCACTTGAAGGGAATCAGAAAGAAATTTTCCAGTATGTGTGTGTGTATGTATGTGTTTTTCACTCCTTAACAGTCCTGTTGCTTTGCTTGCCTCTTCCAGGAAATGACATAACTGACAGGAAGTGCCTAGCCGTGAGCATGAGGGCAGGTTTGATAAGCCTGTGGATCTTTTCCTACCCATCATGTTTGTACGTTTAGCAAAGGGTCCCAAAATAACACACATGATAGCAACACCATCTCATTCTACACCCAGACAGTGATTGGCCACATCTCTAAGCTACAACCTGTTGGGGAAGTCAACCATGCTGACTATTCACCAGCTTGTGCGATTGTAATCGTCTAACACCACACCCACTCAGGCATTTGGACCTTGGCCACCCATTAAAGCAGACTGGCCTCAGAGGGATTTGAGAGGATTGATGAAGACTAGCACCGTTGACTAATGAAGCCTGAATCACACATTTCAAAAGCACTAAGACCTTCAGAACCAATGCCACAGTAAATTCGCACCTTGACCCTCGACTGATGTCAAATGCTCTTTGTGGAGTTTTCCTTAATCCACTTAGCTTGAGCCAGAACGCAAAGGACAAATTGAAGTACTCCACCTTCCGATAACCTCACCCTGCTAAATGGACAGTGTCACAGCAGAGTAATGCGATAGTACCAAGTGTTATTGTACTGGCACCCATCCCATGTTCTCAAGCATGCAGCACTATTTGACAAATGAGTCTCCACTTCCTACCAGAGAGGCCCTTACCTCCCTTCAATATTTCTTGCTTCATTCCAACTCTGCTGCCATCCCCACAAGCTCCCTTCCCCACACCCCTGCCATCCCAAGCTCCTCTACAACCCGGTGAAGATGAGACACTAAGGTAATGCAGAGCAAATTTGCAGCCTGTCACTATAGTGCCAGCTTTTACTTAGCAGTGGAGTCCCTTTTTTCTTCAAGAGTTATGACTGAATTTATAGCATTCATTTGAGGCGAGTTTGATTTGAAACTTCTGAAGTTCAGCTGAGCATCAGTCACAAAGTGAAAAAAAGAAACAAACTTAAGGTTTCATGAAACAAAGAATTGCAGAGTTTCTCCAGCAATTTCTGTTTTGCTTCAAATTTAAGGTTTACTTGGATTGAGCTGCAATGGTAGCAATTTTAGCACTGAGTCAAAATGTCGTAGATTCAACCCCGACTCCAGAAAATTGAGGTCAAAGTTGCGACAGACACTGGTGTGCAATAGTGAGGGAGTGCTGCACTGTTATGAGGTGTGGTCTTTTGGATGAGCCATTAAGCTGGGGCCTCACACTGGACTTAAAGGGGACTATTCAAAGAATAGCAGCTTCACCTCAATCAATGGCATTTAAAAGAAACATCTAAAAATAAGAAAGAATAGCTTTACGTAGCATTTTCGCAACCACAGATGTCTCAGAACGCCTTGCAAACGGTGAATTTCCTTTTGAAATGTCTTCACTTTTGCAATATGGGAAAGAGACAGCCAATGAACACACAGAAAACTCTCCCAAAAACCAATGTGATAATGTTCAGATAAACCGCTCTGGTGATGTTGATTAAGAGGTGAATATTAACAAGAATATCTGCAGTACTTCAAAATAGTGCAATGGTGTATTATGCATGCACCCAAACATGTAGATGGAGATCTCGATTGAACGTGTCATTTAAAAGACAGCACCTCAGAGAGTGCAGCACTCCTTCAGTACCGCACTGGAATGTCAGCCTTAAACCTCATTGAGAAGCACATGCACTGCCAACACATACACTGGATACTACTTCTGAGGTAACTCCACAGAGGCCAGTATCCCATCATCCAGTCACTCTTTATTTAGAGTGTTTGATGCTGATCTGACTCCCTCAGAGCCAGCTCTCAGAGTTAACAGAGCTCTGACACTCCCAGTTATATCTGTCAGCCAGATCTCCCTGACTGGACCAGGTTAACAGCCCCAGTCAGGTAACTCATATTCTATGAGATCCATCTGGCTGAACTCGCTACGATCACTATAAATTAATTGCTGTTTGTGGGAGCTGACTACTGCATCTCTGTACATTACATTAGTGAGTACCCTTCAAAAGCCCTTCATCAGCTGTAACACACTTTAGGACACCCTGAAGTTGCATAATGCACTATCTTTAAGTCTTTCAAAGAAACAGGTAATTCAATAATTTGAATAAAAGAAATAAATAATGGCAGGAACTTAGTACTAAAAATAATAAGAAAGCTTCCCGATCAAATCTGAAGTCAGCCAAGGTTATACCCCCTACCTCTCTCTCTCGCTCTCTCTCTCCCTGTCTGGGGGTTTGTATTTTGTATAAAATATTTTGTATTTTGTCTGAAACACTTTGTTAAGTCCATCAGGAAGGATGCAGGCAGAAGTGAGATGACTCACCCTGGTAGTAGAGGCAGTACAGGAGACATAGGACTTCATATTGAGGTAAGCACTGAGGCTTGGGGCCATTTTTGCAAAGTACAATGGGGAAAGTCCATTATCTAAGACCTTTCAACCCCAGATACTAATGAGTTAGAGACTGGACAAAATTCCTGGAGCTGTACTTTGGACATGTGATGGACATTGTAAAATTAACTTTGTAAACATTAATTACATTAGCACATGTAATGAGTAGCATGCGGTTTTGAAAAGAAAAGGATTTAGTTTGCACACATCAAGTTTGAACACTCATCATGTATTTTTATAAGTTTCATGAGAAAGGTAGAATTTTCAGGAAGAAAATTGTATAATCTGTGTATTGTATCAAACTGCTTCCCCAGTCTATCAGGAAGGATACAACTGGGCCGACTATCCCAGGCAGTGGAGTCACCAAGTCAAATCCCCTCTGTTGCATGGATGTTGTTACCATTTCCTGCTCAGATCCACGGAGGAGCATCTGAGCCCAGTTTGAACTGACCTTGGAACCTGTAGTAATGGCTCTGATCCACAGTGTCGTGACAATGACCTGAGACACCTTTTGCCTTATCTGGAGGTTAAAACCGGACTGTGTTCAAAGCAACATGGCGAACAAACCTCTAGATTTGCGGGGTAAAGTATTCCACATGTAGCCTTCACCCATTGGTCACCTCTCTGAGCAGCTGCATGGAACTGTGCGCAGTTCCTCTGTAGGTATACACAAAGTGTCTTTGTGGGTTGAGGTTGGATCTGTCCAGTGAAATGAAGGATGGGTCTGGCCTTGCTGCGGTGGAACGCTCCATATTGTTGGAATCGGACCATATCCCTTGGGTATGTCTGTGCAGAAAGCACCTTTTGCCACAGATCTATCAGGCAGTGGTCCATACATATCCTCCTCAAGACATTGTGGGGAAAGGAGATGGTTGGAACTCTGTGCAGATATTTGGCTGAATGCTTTATTGCCAGAACCTTCAGATGATCACAAAGACGTTGTGTGGGTGATGATGAGGAAGCCCACCCCAGCTCCAATAGACTTTTCATAGGGTCAGACAGCACACACTTTGTACCAATCTGTCCATACCGACCATAATCCCAAACTAAACTAGCCCCACCTACAAGCTCAAAGTCTCACTTCCAAAACAAACACCCCTCCAGGTGGATAAGACAATTGTCCTGCTCTTTCTGGATAATGCTTTCGTGAAGGACAATTGTAGAATGGTTACAGCATGGAATGAGGCACTGGTCTATAACAGGAGCAGTGCCCATGAAACAGGAAATGGTTTCAAACCTTGCGCTCAATATCCTCTTCCCTGGAATATGCATCATAAACATGAATTGCCCTTGTGGTTGTAGTGAGGCATCTCAGAGTGTCACGTGTTGCGGAGGAAGAATTGAACCGTGCTGCACTTTGAACAATGTTCAGATAGGAACACAGAAACAGGAGGAGGCCATTCAGTTCATCAAGCCTGCCCCACCACTCAACAGGATCATAGGTGATCAAATATTTCTTACTCACTCCATCCTCATACCTCTGCAAATTGTTGGTAGTCAGAAATTTATCAATCTCTACTGTAAACACAATCAAAGACTGAGTTAGCTTCCAGAGCCCTTGTGGTAGAGAATTCCAAACGTTCACAGCCCCACAAATAAAATAATTTCTCCCCATCTCGGACCTAAGTGGTAACTCTCTTATTTTTAAATCGTGCCCCATGGTTACAGCCTCCCCATCAAGGGGAAACCTTTCTTTTACAATGATCCTGTCTATCCCTTTGAGTATTTTGTAGGTTTCAATGACATCACCTCAATTTAAACTGATACGGAATGTCATTTTACATGTGAAATCCCTGTGTGTGTATGTTTGTTATGAAATTAATGTTGTGAATATATTCTAGAAATCTAAGTGTAACAAAACTCCTGGAGTTGCCACATACTGTATCAAAGAAAATTAATCTGTTTTTGCACTTTATGCTGTGTTAAACTGTTCTAAAATTTTACAAATTTTTTAATGAAAAAGAGTATTTTTGCAAAGATACATCTCCCTATGCATTCACTAAGTACATGAGATGACAGATTTCCTCAGCTTGCATCTAATTATTATTATTTCTGACAAAGAATTGGCTGATTGTCTTAAGGTTTCACAGCTGACAGATGTGTGGGGCATCAGGTAACCATTTGGTCAGGACACCGAGCTGGATAAGGTGCAGGACCAGCCCCAGAGAGGCCGCGAGTAGGAGGTAGTGGTCTCCTTGCCTTAGATACCTGAGCGCCACTGAGCTGATAACGCCTAGTGCTGATATATCCCGGTGCTGATATCACCTGGTGTTGATATCTCCTGGTACTGATATCACCTGGTGTTGATATAATCCCGGTGCTGATATCACCTGGTGTTGATATCTCTTGATACTGATATCATCTGGTGTTGATATATCCCGGTGCTGATATCACCTGGTGTTGATATCTCTTGATACTGATATCACCTGGTGTTGATATATCCCGGTGCTGATATCACCTGGTGTTGATATCTCCCGGTACTGATATCACCTGGTGTTGATATAATCCCGGTGCTGATATCACCTGGTGTTGATATCTCTTGATACTGATATCATCTGGTGTTGATATATCCCGGTGCTGATATCACCTGGTGTTGATATCTCTTGATACTGATATCATCTGGTGTTGATATAATCCCGGTGCTGATATCACCTGGTGTTGATATCTCCCGGTACTGATATCACCTGGTGTTGATATAATCCCGGTGCTGATATCACCTGGTGTTGATATCTCTTGATACTGATATCATCTGGTGTTGATATATCCCGGTGCTGATATCACCTGGTGTTGATATCTCTTGATACTGATATCACCTGGTGTTGATATATCCCGGTGCTGATATCACCTGGTGTTGATATCTCTTGATACTGATATCACCTGGTGTTGATATTTCCTGATGCTGATATCTCTTGGTGCTGATATCACCTGATGTTGATATCTCTTGATACTGATATCACTTGTGTTGATATCTCCTGATGCTGATATCTCCTAGTACTGATATCACTTGGTGCTGATATCTCCTGGTACTGATATCACTTGGCGTTGATGTCTCTTGATACTGATATCATCTAGTGTTGATATCACCTAATGCTGATATCTTCTAGTACTGATATCACTTGGTGCTGATATCTCCTGGTACTGATATCACCTGGTGTTGATATCTCTTGATACTGATATCACTGGTGTTGATATCTCCTGATGCTGATATCTCCTAGTACTGATATCACTTGGTGCTGATATTTCCTGGTACTGATTTCACCTGGTGTTGATATCTCTTGATACTGATATCACCTGGTGTTGATATCTCCTGATGCTGATATCACCTGGTGTTGATATCTTCTGATGCTGATATCTCTAATACTGATATCACTTGGTGCTGATATCTCCTGGTACTGATATCACCTGGTGTTGATATCTCTTGATACTGATATCACCTGGTGTTGATATTTCCTGATGCTGATATCTCCTAGTACTGATATCACTGGTGTTGATATCTCCTGATGCTGGTATCTCCTAGTACTGATATCACTTGGTGCTGATAACTCCTGGTACTGATATCACCCTGGTGTTGATATCTCTTGATACTGATATCACCTGGTGTTGATATCACCTGATGCTGATATCTTCTAGTACTGATATCACTTGGTGCTGATATCACCTGATGTTGATATCTCTTGATACTGATATCACTGGTGTTGATATCTCCTGATGCTGATATCTCCTAGTACTGATATCACTTGGTGCTGATATCACCTGATGTTGATATCTCTTGATACTGATATCACTGGTGTTGATATCTCCTGATGTTGATATCTCTTGATACTGATATCACTGGTGTTGATATCTCCTGATGCTGATATCTCCTAGTACTGATATCACTTGGTGCTGATATCTCCTGGTACTGATATCACCTGGTGTTGATATCTCTTGATACTGATATCACCTGGTGTTGATATTTCCTGATGCTGATATGTCCTCGTACTGATATCACTTGGTGCTGATATCACCTGATGTTGATATCTCTTGATACTGATATCACTGGTGTTGATATCTCCTGATGCTGATATCTCCTAGTACTGATATCACTTGGTGCTGATATCTCCTGGTACTGATATCACCTCGTGTTGATGTCTCTTGATACTGATATCACCTAGTGTTGATATCACCTAATGCTGATATCTCCTATTACTGATATCACTTGGTGCTGATATCTCCTGGTACTGATTTCACCTGGTGTTGATATCTCTTGATACTGATATCACCTGGTGTTGATATCTCCTGATGCTGATATCACCTGGTGTTGATAGCTTCTGATGCTGATATCTCCTAATACTGATATCACTTGGTGCTGATATCTCCTGGTACTGATATCACCTGGTGTTGATATCTCTTGATACTGATATCACCTGGTGTTGATATTTCCTGATGCAGTTATCTCCTAGTACTGATATCACTTGGTGCTGATATCACCTGATGTTGATATCTCTTGATACTAATATCACCTGGTGTTGATATTTCCTGATGCTGATATCTCCTAGTACTGATATCACTGGTGTTGATATCACCTGATGCTGGTATCTCCTAGTACTGATATCACTTGGTGCTGATATCTCCTGGTACTGATATCACCTGGTGTTGATATCTCTTGATACTGATATCTCCTGGTGTTGATATCACCTGATGCTGATATCTTCTAGTACTGATGTCACTTGGTGCTGATATCTCCTGGTACTGATATCACCTGGTGTTGATATCTCTTGTTACTGATATCACTGGTGTTGATATCTCCTGATGCTGATATCTCCTAGTACTGATATCACTTGGTGCTGATATCCCCTGGTACTGATTTCACCTGGTGTTGATATCTCTTGATACTGATATCACCTGGTGTTGATATCTCCTGATGCTGATATCACCTGGTGTTGATATCTTCTGATGCTGATATCTCCTAATACTGATATCACTTGGTGCTGATATCTCCTGGTACTGATATCACCTGGTGTTGATATCTCTTGATACTGATATCACCCGGTGTTGATATTTCCTGATGCTGATATCTCCTAGTACTGATATCACTGGTGTTGATATCTCCTGATGCTGGTATCTCCTAGTACTGATATCACTTGGTGCTGATATCTCCTGGTACTGATATCACCTGGTGTTGATGTCTCTTGATACTGATATCACCTGGTGTTGGTATCACCTGCTGCTGATATCTTCTAGTACTGATATCACTTGGTGCTGATATCTCTTGATACTGATATCACTGGTGTTGATATCTCCTGATGCTGATATCTCCTAGTACTGATATCACTTGGTGCTGATATCTCCTGGTACTGATTTCACCTGGTGTTGATATCTCTTGATACTGATATCACCTGGTGTTGATATCTCCTGATGCTGATATCACCTGGTGTTGATAGCTTCTGATGCTGATATCTCCTAATACTGATATCACTTGGTGCTGATATCTCCTGGTACTGATATCACCTGGTGTTGATATCTCTTGATACTGATATCACCTGGTGTTGATATTTCCTGATGCAGTTATCTCCTAGTACTGATATCACTTGGTGCTGATATCACCTGATGTTGATATCTCTTGATACTAATATCACCTGGTGTTGATATTTCCTGATGCTGATATCTCCTAGTACTGATATCACTGGTGTTGATATCACCTGATGCTGGTATCTCCTAGTACTGATATCACTTGGTGCTGATATCTCCTGGTACTGATATCACCTGGTGTTGATATCTCTTGATACTGATATCTCCTGGTGTTGATATCACCTGATGCTGATATCTTCTAGTACTGATGTCACTTGGTGCTGATATCTCCTGGTACTGATATCACCTGGTGTTGATATCTCTTGATACTGATATCACTGGTGTTGATATCTCCTGATGCTGATATCTCCTAGTACTGATATCACTTGGTGCTGATATCCCCTGGTACTGATTTCACCTGGTGTTGATATCTCTTGATACTGATATCACCTGGTGTTGATATCTCCTGATGCTGATATCACCTGGTGTTGATATCTTCTGATGCTGATATCTCCTAATACTGATATCACTTGGTGCTGATATCTCCTGGTACTGATATCACCTGGTGTTGATATCTCTTGATACTGATATCACCCGGTGTTGATATTTCCTGATGCTGATATCTCCTAGTACTGATATCACTGGTGTTGATATCTCCTGATGCTGGTATCTCCTAGTACTGATATCACTTGGTGCTGATATCTCCTGGTACTGATATCACCTGGTGTTGATGTCTCTTGATACTGATATCACCTGGTGTTGGTATCACCTGCTGCTGATATCTTCTAGTACTGATATCACTTGGTGCTGATATCTCCTGGTACTGATATCACCTGGTGTTGATATCTCTTGATACTGATATCACTGGTGTTGATATCTCCTGATGCTGATATCTCCTAGTACTGATATCACTTGGTGCTGATATCTCCTGGTACTGATTTCACCTGGTGTTGATATCTCTTGATACTGATATCACCTGGTGTTGATATCTCCTGATGCTGATAGCTCCTAGTACTGATATCACCTGGTACTGATATCACCCCGGTGATGATATAGTCTGGAACTGATATCACCAATGGCTGCAGTCTACCAGTGTCAACATCTCTTGGAGCTGATATCTCCCAGTGCCAATATTGCCTGTTGCTAATATTTCCCTAGTGATGATATTGTCCAGTGCTGATATTCCCTGGAACCAAACTCCTCATGTGCTGATATTCCAGATATAGCCAATGCAGTCCGATGCTGATACACTCTGGAACTGACACCCCACTGGAGCCAAAAATCCCAAAGCCAATATCCACCTGAGCCTATACCCCCCTGAGCCGAGATAGCTGCGTATCCTGCATGCTGTATTTGCCTCACTGTTAGGTTGTCTCCTCAAGAGGCAAGGAGGTGATCAAAGGGCAGGATTAAAACCCAAGGAAGACAGGAGATGTAAAACCCCAGGGAAGGAGAGATTTTTAAATGACCCAGTGAGAGGTGTGAATGCCCTGGGAAAGAGTAAAGCCTCAGGACAGTTGTTGATACCCATGCAGAGAGAGAGTTAATGCCCCAAAGAGAGGGATTAATGACCATATAGAGAGAGAGTGCTGAATGATTTGTGAGAGGGTAAAGCTCCAAGTAGAGGTAGTATTTCCTAAGAGAGAAGGGTAAAAACCGCAGGAGGCGTACTGACGGCATTAAAGCCTCGGCTGGTTGGTTGGGAAAGGCTGCTGGGCAATCGAGGGAGGGTGAGTGCTGTCAATTGTCCTGGCTGAATCAGAAACGAACAGAACAACACTCTGCAAATGGACACGCATCTCACCGAGGTTCGGTTATAAAGGTGGAGTGACCAGAAATTAATACAAGGTTTCACCAATTGCAACATCCCTCCCAGCACATTGCCACGGTCTTGGGTCAGTCGGGAAGATTGCCTCCCAATCCTATGCGATACTGTGGAAAAGCCCATTCAAATGTGTCAAATGATCCATCAGAACAGGATTAGTCTATTCAGACTTAAAGGCCGCTTGTACTAGTTTGTGGGTGATCTGTATGTTAACTCCATTGAGTTGTCTTTGTTCAATATTCCTAGGATTGACCTAGAATTGACTCAGAATGCAATGGTGGTGGAAGCAAATTCACCAACAGCTTTCTGAAAGGAATCGGATGTATGCTCAAAAATGAAAAATAAACTATGCATTGAAGAGAACAGTGCGGGGGGTAAGCTTGCTGGCTGTTTCATAGAGCTGACAGAGACATGATGAGCCAAATGGCCTCTATCTGTGCTCAATGGTTCTCACTGCAGACATTTGTAACATAAGGAATGCTAAAATTATGAAGCGGTGCTCTTTTCTAGCCTCAATACTCACCAAATAGTGTATCACAGCCAGTCATCATCACCGGCGGGCCCTCTTGGACAAGGATGACTCTCTTCCACTCTCATGGTGAGTCTGTAGGTGGCTGTACAGACCAGTGAGGGCTACATTGGGGGCAGAAGGTGGCCATGGGAAGGGGAGGTTGGGGCATTAGTGTGACAGCGTGCTCCTTTCCCTGCTCTCTCCTGGCTTCCTGACAGGAAGTCTCGAGGTGCTTGACACCTTCCCAGATGGTCCTCCTCCATTTTGGATGCCCTGGGGCCAGTGATTCCCAGGTGGTCTGCGGGAATGCTGCCGTGAGGCCCTGAAGCACTTCCTCTATCCACCTGGGGCTCGCCTGCCATTTCAGAACTGGGAGTGGAACACCTGCTTGGGGAGTCTCGTGTCGGCCATGGGGACAATGTGCCCAGCCCATCGCAGACAATCAAGGGGGTGTTCAGTGCCTCGATGCTGGGGATGTTGGCCTGGTCTTCCCAGTGGATTCACATGATCTTGCAGAGGCAGTGTTGGTGGTACTGCCCCAGTGCCTTGAGGTGACTGCTGCAGACAGTCCACATCTCACAGGCGTAGGCAGGAACCATCAAAGTTCTGTAAACCATGATCTTGGTAGCCAGTACAGTCAATATGATGGCAGGGGGTTCTGAAGAAGAGTTAATATGTTGACACTGTTTACCTCTCCAGAGGTGCTGCTGGACCTGCTGAAGTCATTGTTTTTATTTGTAATAGCAGAGAATTGTGAACCAGTACTGCCATCTTCAGGTAGTCTAACTGAACTGCATGGCCCGGGCACAAACTTGTGAAACAGTTCTGAGGATTGAATCATCGAATTCATAGCAGTGAGGCAAACAGGGAAATGCATGAAATTCAGGCTAATAGGTTAAAATCCCAGCAGGCCAGCTGGAGGAATTTCAAATTAATAAATAAAATTCTGGAAATGAAAATCTAGGACAGGCATGGTGGCTCAGTGCTAGGGACCTGGGTTCGATTCCAGCCTCAGGCAACAGTCTGTGTGGAGTTTGCACATTCTCCCTGTGCCTGTGTGGGTTTCCTCCCACATTCCAAAAGGCGTGCAGGTTAGGTAAATTGGCCACACTAAATTGCCCATAGCGTTAGGGGCATTAGTCTGGAGTAAACATAGGGAAATGGGTCTGGATGGTTTTCTCGCCAAAGGGTTGGTGTGGATTTGATGGGCTGAAGGGCCTGTTTACACGCTGTAGGGAATCTAATCTAAAAAACAGCATCTAACGCTAGAGAGACAGAAGTATGGTGCTTAGATACAGTCTTGATCATACTGAATGGGTCAAATCAATAATTCTTGCTCTGTGTTTCTATTTGCAACAATGTGTCCATGCCAGCTATCTGTGAGAGTAATTCACTTAGAGTCAGAGAGACATACAGCAGGAAACAAACCCTTTGGTTTAACTCGTTCATGGCGACTAGATAACTGAAATAAATCTAGTCCCACTTTCCAGCATTTGGCTCATGTCCCTCTAAACTCTTCCTATTCATATACCCATCCAGATGCCTTTTAAATGCTGTATTTGTACCAGCCTTCACTACCTCTTCTGGGAGCTCATTCCATACATGCACCACCCTCTGTGCAAAAAGGATGCCCCTTAGATCTCTTTTAAACCTTTCCCCTCTCACCTGTGCCCTCTAGTTTTGGATTCCCCCACCTCAGGAAAGGACCTTGTCTATTAATCCTATCCGTGCTCCTCATGATTTTATAAACCTCTATAAGATCACCCCTCAGACTCCAGCCTATTCAGCCTCTCCTACCCTCCATCCCAGCAATATCCTTGTAAATCTTTTCTGAACCCTGTCAAGTTTCACAACATCTGTCCATTAGCAGGGAGACCAGAACTGCATGCAGTATTCTAATAGTGGCCTCGCAATGTCCTGTACAACTGCAACATGACCTCTCAACTCCTCTAGTCAATGCACTGACCAATAAAGGAAAGCATACCAAACACCTTCTTCATTAACCTGTCTACCTGTGACTCCATGTTCAAGGAACAATGAACCTGCACTTCAAGGTCTCTTTGATCAGTAACACTCCCCAGGATCACCACCACCACACCCCCCGACCCTTCAACTTTTGAATGCAGATATAAAACTGATTTTGTTTTAACTCTAAAGCATTCACTGAGAGTTATTTTAAATTGGACTTTACAAACAGGAAAGACACGATCATCTATTTTTAAAACAGAAACGGAAATAAGAAAAAAATAAGTAAATTGAACTCTCCCACTGTACAATCTCATTGTGATTTTTAATACCCCTATCAAATCATTTTACAACATTTTCTTCTCCAGGTTCAAGGTTCTCCAATCTATTTCTGTAACTTATTTTTCTCATCAATGGTGAGTGTTTTCTGTACACTTTTTAATGCTGTCACATCTGTCTGAAATGTGGCACTTTACCCTGGATACACCACACTGTTATTGAAACCATAATTTTACTGGATTACAGAATTGCTATAGGATAGAAGGAGACAATTTAGTCCATCGTATCTGTATTGTCTCTGAGTGATCAATAGAGTCATAGAGATGTATAGCACAGAAACAGACCAACTCGTCCATGCTGACCAGACATCCTAAATTAATCTAGTCCCATTTGCCAGCATTTGGCCCATATCCCTGTAAACCCTTCTTATCCATATACACTATTCTGGTCTCCCTGCTAATGGACAGATGTTAAATGTTGTAATTGTACCAGCCTCCACCACTTCCTCCGGCAGCTCATTCCATACAAGCACCACCCACTGCATGAAAAAGTTGCCCCTTAGGTCCCTTTTAAATCTTGCTCCTCTCTACTTAAACCTACACTCTCTAGTTCTGGATTCTCCCAATTCAGAGAAAAGACCTTGTCTATTTATCCTATCCATGCCTCTCATGAAGTTATAAACCTCTATAACTTCACCCCTCAGCCTCCGATGCTCCAGGCAAAACAGCCCCAGCCTATTCAGCCTCTCCCTATAGCTCAAATCCTTCAACCCTGGTAACATCCTTGTAGATCTTTTCTGAACCCTTTCAAGTTTCACAACATCCTTCCTATAGGAGGAAGACCAGAATTTCACACAATATTCCAACAGTGGCCTAACCAATATCCTGTACAGCTGCAACATGACCTCCCAACTCCTCTACTCAATACTCTGACCAATAAAGGAAAGCATACCAAAAGCCTTCCTTACTATCCTACCTACCTGCGACTCCACTTTCAAGGAGCTATGACCCTGCACTCTCAGGTCTCTTTATTCAGCAACACTTCCCAGAACCGTACCATTAAGTGTATAAGTCCTTCTCTGATTTCCTTTTCTGAAATTCAGCACCTCACATTTATCTAAATTAAACCCCACCTACCACTCCTCAGCCCATTGGCCCATCTGATCAAGATCCTGTTGTACTCAGAAACAACCTTCTTCACTGTCCACTACACCTCCAATTTTGGTGTCATCAGCAAATTTACTAACTATACCTCCTATGCTCACATCCAAATCATTTATATAAATGACAAAAAGTAGTGGACCCAGCACTAATCCTTATGGTATGCCACTGGTCACAGGCCTCCAGTCTGAAAAGCAACCACCACCACCCTGATTTTCTACCTTAGAGCCAGTTCTGTATCCAAATGGCTAGTTCTCCCTGTATTCCATGATATCTAACCTTGTTAACCAGTCTGCCATGAGGAACCTTGTTGAGCGGTTTACTGAAGTCCATATAGATCATGTCCACCACCCTGCCTCCATCAATCCTCTTTGTTATTTCTTCAAGTTAGTGGGACACAATTTCCCAAACACAAAGCCATGTTGTCAATCCCTAATCAGTCCTTACTTTTCCAAATGTATGTAAATCCTGTCCCTCAGGATTCCCTCCAACAACTTGCCACTACCGACGTCAGGCTCACTGGTCTATAGTTCCCTGGCTTGTCATTACCACCTTTCTTAAACAGTGGCACCACGTTTGCCAACCTCCAGTCTTCCGGCACCTCACCTGTGGCTATCGATGATACAAATATCTCAGCAAGGGGCCCAGCAATCACTTCCCTAGCTTCCCACAGAGTTCTCGGGTACACCTGGTCAGGTCCCACTTATTTAGCCACCTTTATGTATTTGAAGATGTTCAGCACCTCCTCCTCCATAGTATGGACCTTTTTCAAGATGTCACTATTTATTTCCCAATGTTCTCTACTTTCCATATCATTCTCCACAATAAATACTGATGCAAAATACTCATTTAGTATCTCTCCCTCCTCCTGAAGTTCCACACATAGGTGGCCTTGCTGATCTTTAAGGGGCCGATTCGCTCCCTTTTGTCCTTATTTGTAAAAACCCTTTGGATTCTCCTTAATCCTGTTTGCTAAAGCTATCTCATGTCTCCTTTTTGCCCTCCTGATTTCCCCCTTAAGTATACTCCTACTGCCTTTATATTCTCTTAAGGATTCGCTCAATCTATCCTGTCCATACCTTACATATGCTTCTTTCTTTTTCTTAAACAAACCCTCAGTTTCTTTAGTCATCCATCATTCCCTATACCTACCAGTCTTACTTTTCACCCTGACAGGAACATACCATCTCTGGACTCTCATTATCTCATTTTGAAGGCTTCCCATTTTCCTGCTATCCATTTATCCACAAACATCTGCCTCCAATCAACTTTTGAATGTGCCTGTCTAATACCGTCATAATTAGCCTTCCCCCAATTTAGAGCTTTAACCTTTATATTCTGTCTATTCTTTTCCATTGCTATTTGCTGTTCTGTTATCCCTAATCCAAAACACCACTCCCCCTCCTCTCTTGCCCCGTTTCTATCCTTCCCTCAGCTTTGTCTTTGTAATTGCTATGATATGGAAATGTGTTGCTGGAAAAGCGCAGCAGGTCAGGCAGCATCCAGGGAACAGGAGAATCGACGTTTCAGGCATAAGCCCTTCTTCAGGAATGAGGAAAGTTTGTCCAGCAGGCTAAGATAAAAGGTAGGGAGGAGGGACTTGGGGGAGGGGCGTCGGAAATGTGATAGGTGGAAAGAGGTCAAGGTGAGGGTGATAGGTCAGACTGGGGTGGGGGCGGAGAGGTCGGGAAGAAGATTGCAGGTTAGGAAGGCGGTGCTGAATTTGATGGATTTGACTGAGACAGGGTGGGGGGAGGGGAAATGAGGAAACTGGTGAAATCCGAGTTCATCCCTTGTGGTTGGAGGGTTCCTAGCCGGAAGATGAGGCGTTCTTCCTCCAACCGTCGTTTTGTTGTGGTCTGACGATGGAGGGGTCCAAAGACCTGCATATCCTTGGTGGAGTGGGAGGGGGAATTGAAATGTTGAGCTACAGGGTGGTTGGGTTGGTTGGTCCGGGTGTCCCAGAGGTGTTCTCTGAAACGCTCCACAAGTAGCCGGCCTGTCTCCCCAATATAGAGGAGGCCACATCGGGTGCAGAGGATGCAATAGATGATATGTGTGGAGGTGCAGGTGAATCTGTGGCGGATATGGAAGTTTCCTTTGGGGCCTTGGAGGGAGGTGAGGGGGGAGGTGTGGGCGCAAGTCTTGCACCTCCTGCGGTTGCAGGGGAAGGTGCCGGGAGTGGAGGTTGGGTTGGTGGGGGGTGTGGATCTGACGAGGGAGTCACGGAGGGAGTGGTCTTTACGGAATGCTGATAGGGGAGGGGAGGGAAATATATCCTTGGTGGTGGGGTCCGTTTGGAGGTAGCGGAAATGACGGCGGATGATGCGCTGTACATGGAGATTGGTGGGGTGGTAGGTGCCATGTCCTTGGCAGAGGGGGAGGGGGAGTTGAAATGTTGGGCCACGGGGCGGTTTGGTTGATTGGTGCGGGTGTCTCGGAGATGTTCCCTAAAGCGCTCTGCTATGAGGTGCCCAGTCTCCCCAATGTAGAGGACACCGCATCGGGAGCAACGGATACAATAAATGATATTAGTGGATGTGCAGGTAAAACTTTGATGGATGTAGAAGGCTCCTTTAGGGCCTTGGATAGAGGTGAGGGAGGAGGTGTAGGCACAGGTTTTACAGTTCCTGCGGTGGCAGGGGAAAGTGCCAGGATGGGAGGGTGGGTCGTAGGGGAGCGTGGACCTGACCACGTAGTCACGGAGGGAACGGTCTTTGCGGAAGGTGGAAAGGGGTGGGGAGGGAAATATATCCCTGGTGGTGGGGTCTTTTTGGAGGTGGCGGAAATGTCGGCGGATGATTTGGTTTATGCGAAGGTTTGTAGGGTGGAAGGTGAGCACCAGGGGCGTTCTGTCCTTGGTACGGTTGGAGGGGTGGGGTCTGAGGGCGGAGGTGCGGGATGTGGACGAGATGCATTGGAGGGCATCTTTAACCACGTGGGAAGGGAAATTGCGGTCTCTAAAGAAGGAGGCCATCTGGTGTGTTCTATGGTGGAACTGGTCCTCCTGGGAGCAGATACGGCAGAGGCGGAGGAATTGGGAATACGGGATGGCATTTTTGCAAGAGATAGGGTGGGAAGAGGTGTAATCCAGGTAGCTGTGGGAGTCGGTGGGTTTGTAAAAAATGTCAGTGTCAAGTCAGTCGTCACTAATGGAGATGGAGAGGTCCAGGAAGGGGAGGGAGGTGTCAGAGACGGTCCAGGTAAATTTAAGGTCAGGGTGGAATGTGTTGGTGAAGTTGATGAATTGCTCAACCTCCTCGCGGGAGCACGAGGTGGCGCCAATGCAGTCATCAATGTAGCGGAGGAAGAAGTGGGGAGTGGTGCCGGTGTAATTACGGAAGATTAACTGTTCTACGTAGCCAACAAAGAGACAGGCATAGCTGTGGTCCATACATGTGCCCATGGCTTCCCCTTTGGTCTGGAAGAAGTGGGAGGATTCAAAGGAGAAATTGTTAAGGGTGAGGACCAGTTCGGCCAAACGAATGAGAGTGTCGGTGGAAGGGTACTGTTGGGGACGTCTGGAGAGGAAAAAACGGAGGGCTTGGAGGCCCTGGTCATGGCGGATGGAGGTGTAGAGGGATTGGATATCCATGGTGAAGATGAGGCGTTGGGGGCCGGGGAAACGGAAGTCTATTTGTGTTGCCTAGTCCTTGTACCATCACCTAACTAGCGCTTTCTTATCTACCTTATCCACAATCTTAAAAATCACACAACACCAGGTTATAGTCCAACCAGGTTATTTGGAAGCACTAACTTTCAGAGAGCGCTGCTCCTGCTCCAAAAGCTAGCACTTCCAAATAAACCTGTTGGGACTATAACCTGGTGTCATGTGATTTTTAACTTTGTCCAACCCAGTCCAACACCGCCTCCTCCACATCATACTTATCCATAATCATAATCTTGTAACATGACTAGCTGATCTCCCCACTCGCTCTTTTACTCGAGGAAAAACAAACCCAGATTTCCCAACCAAACCTTACGAGTTCCTCATAGCGTGTTTTGAGAAGATTTGTAGCTCAGGTTGAGGTTCTGAATGTGGGTTTGCTCACTGAGCTGGAAGGTTCATTCCCAGACGTTTTGTCACCCTACTCGGTAACATTTTCAGTGGGCCTTAGGTGAAGCACTGCTGATAATTCCTGTTTTCTATTTATATATATAAATTTCTATTTTATATATATAAATAGAAAGCAGGAATTATCAGCAGTGCTTCACCTGAGGCCCACTGAAGATATTACCTGGTAGGGTGACAAAACATCTGTGAATGCACCTTCTAGCTCAGGGAGCAAACCTACTCAGTGGTTAGCACTGCTGCCTCACAGTGCCAGCGTCCCAGGTTTGATTCCAGCCTCGGGCGATTGTCTGTGTGGAGTTTGCACACTCTCCCCGTGTCTGTGTGTGTGTTTCCTCCAGGTGCTCCAGTTTCTTCTGTGCAGATCAGATGAATTGGCTATGCTAAAATGCCCATAGTGTTAGGTGCATTAGTCAGAGGGAAATGGGTCTGAATGGGTTACCCTTTGGAGGGTCAGTGTGGACTGGTTGGGCCAAAGGGCCTGTTTCCACACTGTAAGGAATCTAATCTACATCCATGACTCCTTCATCACTGGAACCATTCTGGTCAATCTGTTTCCAATGTAATGTTGCAAACTTAGTGAGCCTTGGAAAGTCCAACCTTTAGCACTCTGCAGAGTTGTTGACTCAGGTCTCTGCATCATAAATCCTCTACCTCAGAGAGGAGGCTGACCACTCAGGCAAAGCTACATTCCTGTAGCCATTCAATCAGATTTTCATAAGAGTGAGCGAGGGCACGCGATGCCAATACAGCATAAACTCAACTCTCAGATAGTTTGTTTGGACAGAAAACTTATCAGCTATTGATCAAAAGACAAACAGTACATGAGATAAGAACAAATTGACAGTGCAACCATTTGTAACAGAGGACAGGACTGTGGTTTATTTGCTGTCAATAAACCACGAGCGTTTGCCTGCTGGTGAATGTTTGCGTAGAGGTTTATCGATAGCTTGTTCTAGCCCAGATTGCTGGAAGCAATACTTTAGCCTCAATAAACGAGAAAAAAAAGGAAGCGCCTGGCCTAGGTTTTTGTGTGCTGAAGTGGAAATTTCTTCCAACAAGGAGGCAGAGGTTAGAATTGGAGAATCATAGAATGAATGCAGTGCAGAGGGATCTGGTTCAGCCTGTTCTGGCCCTTTATAAGAGCAATTCAGCTAGCTCCACTCCTGTTCCTTACAAATATTTTCTCTTCAATGGCTTATCCAATTCCCTTTTCAGAATGAATGTTGAATCGTTAAGGACACACAACCCAATCTAACACATCAACCACATTTACAGCAATATCCCTTTGGGGTCTTGTGCCAAATAGTTTTAAGCCTGTGTCCTCCAGCTCTCAACCCTTCCATAAATTGAACTATATTTTCTCTATCTGCCCTGTCTAGAATGTCCCCTCTCCCCAACGAAGTCTAAGTATTTACGTTTATCAAGAAAGCCAGCAGTCTACATAATCCCTGGAAAAACTCTTAAATCTCTCAACCTTTGTGATGCGATTAGGAAGGGTTTGGAGGGATATGGGCCGGGTGCTGGCAGATGGGACTAGATTGGGTCGGGATATCTGGTCAGCATGGACGGGTTGGACTGAAGCTGTACATCTCTATAACTCTATGTTGCACTGGATTTATACACTAATTTGATATGGTTACAACATTTAAAAGACATTTAAAAGACATTTGGACAGGTTTAAGAAGAGGAAAGGTTTAGAAGGATATGGGCCAATCATAGACAAGTAGAGCTAATTCAGTTTGGGGAAACTAGGGGTTAAAGTACAATAGATCCGCCGTACCCATGGGGAACAAGTTCCAAGACCTAGCATGGAAGCCCAAAACAATGGATAGGAGCAAACCCGATCATTTAAATGGGAAATTTACCTTCCCAGCAGTCCCCTGGTCCTGGAATGTTCCCTGTAATGTGTTTGGGCCACAGTAAACCGCAGATAACTGAAACAGTGGTAACAGGACTCATGGATATAGGGATCACCCTGTACATAATTCTTTAAAGCTTGAATCATAGATAGAGTGGTTAATGCAGCATTTAGCACACTGACATCTATACTCAGAAGTTCTGAGCAATGAAGTTGTGATGTTATGTTGAGGTTGTACAAGATGCTGGCAAGACCTCTTCTGAAACGCTCTTCTATTATAGGAAAGATATTATTAAGCTGGAGGGGGTTCATAAGAGATTTGTCAGGAAGGGAGGGTTTGAGTTTAAGAAGAGTTTGGATTGGCTGGGACATTTTTCCCTGCAACAGAGGAGGATGAGAGGTAACATTATAGAGGTTTGTAAAATCATGAGCCATATAGATAAGGTGAATGGTAACTGTGTTTCCCCAGGGTGGGAGAAAGCGAGGACTGCACTTGCTGGAGATCAGAGTCGGGAGTATGGTGCTGGAGACTAGATGCCAAATTTTTGAGGTGAGAGAAAACGGATTTAAAAAAAGACTGGTTGCTTATTTTTAATACAGAATAAGCAATGTATGGAATGATCGTCCAGAGGAAGTGGTGGATGCGGGTACAGTTACAATGCTTAAAAGACATTTGGATAATACATGAACAAGAAATGTTTGGAGGGCTATGGGATAAGTGTATGCAGGTGGGATTAGTTTAGTTTGGGATTATGGTTGACATGGACTGGTGAAAGGGTTTGTTTCCGTGCTGTATGACGGACAAGTTGGACTGAAGTGTCTGTTTCTATACTGTATGACTCTCTAACCATTTGTCACTGCTCTCTCAATTCCTAGCATTCTCCTACTGCCACACTTTAATTGTCTAAGTGATGTTCAACAGATCCATCCTGCTGATGGCAAGCTGAGAATTAACTGAAGAGTGCTGCTGAATGTTTGGCTGACTTCACATTTCACCCTTTAGATTAGCTACCTGTTGCTTGTATATAGCAACTGTTTACAAAACCAAGCAAGTCTTTGACTGATGCTGACAGCTTACAGCCCCAGATGCAAATTCAAGCCATAATGCTTCATGTCAACTGCAGTCAACAAGAAAATGTAACCTTAATGCTTTTGCATGTGGAAAATGAACAGGAAGCTTGTGCCTACAAGGCAAAATGAAACATTGCCACTGTTGATTCAATGTCAAATGTCTAGATTGGCCTAACAAGCTCAGAAATAAAGCATTCTGGAAAGAGACAAGAGTGTGATAAGTCACTTTTTCTTTTAATTATGTACGCTTCATCAAATAAAGACCGTTCCCATAAGCAGTGAACAGACACTTGTAAAATAAGATCCCTGATAATTTACAGTTTAACATTCAGACAGGGCTGTGGAGTGAAACAAAGACTTCCAACTTGGCTGCAAGCCGATATTACTTCTTCTTGGGTAGGGCAATGTCAAAGAGTTCGTACATAACATAGACTGTACCTGGAAATAAGGAAAAAAGATTTCTGCAATTATAGTCAAACATTTAAAGAAAGAAAATCAGCAATACCATGGGTTTTCCAGAGGGAAGTATTGACAAGTCAATTTACCAAGTGCGTGCAAAGTTTTTTCGGTTTCTGCTGTCATGTTAGCAATTCCTGACATTTCACTTATTTTGTAAACCCCAGTTCTCTTATTATTTTATCAAATTGAACCATTGGTCTCAAAGCACTACCAGTCCTTTGAGTTCACAAGAATAGCCGAGAAGACAGACCCTCTCGACCCCAACCTACCTTGTTGCTGAACCATCAGTACACAAACTGCAGTTCTCACTGGTTGGGGCTACAACGCAGAATGTGTTGAAATGCCAAGCATGAATAAGTCCCACCCTCACAACTACCATCAAAATTTCACATTGGGATCTGCAAAGAACTGCTTGCTTCATTTTATCCTCTTTCCTGACACTAGTTTCAGAAGGATTTTTTTTAATTCTGAGTGTCTGCCCAGGTACAAACCTCCAGCTGCACAGGAAAAGGAGCAGATATCATAGGTGCACCTTGAACAAACCCTGGGTAGCAGGGACTAGAATCTTTAGCTCCTTCTGTGCTTTAGGGGTGGCACATTGGCTCAGTGGTTAGCACTACTGCCTCACAGAATAATGTCTGATACCACCCTCAGGTGACTGTGTGGAGTTTGCACGTTCTCCTTGTGTCTGTGTGGGTTGCCTCCAGGTGCTCTGGTTTCCTCCCACAGTCTAAAGATTAGGTGGACTGGCCACACCAAATTGCCCAAGGATGTACAAGTGAGGTAGATAAGCCTTGAAAAATGCAGGGGGATGGGGTAGAGGTGCTTTCGGAAGGTCAGCATGGACTCAATGGGCTGAGTGGCCTGCTTCCATACTATCAGGATTCTATGATTTTACTTTGCAGTGGCTAAGCTACACAGTAAGTGTATCCATTTCTGTTCAAAGATGCATTTCAGTCAACAAGTTAAATTCTCTCTCTTCACAAGTGCAACCCCTCACAAAGCTGACACTCAAGGGGCCACAGAACTCTAGTTATTCTTCATTGTTCAACCTAGAAACGGGCTGATCATTTGGCAGGAGCACGTTCACAGCTCATACCCATTGTGGCTCCGACATAACACCCAAGTCACTTCTCCTGTTTCCGCACTGTAGGGATTCTATGATTCTAAGTCTATACATTTACTCACGGTGTTCTGATTCATAACCAGTTTTCTATCCTTATATTCCCTGGTCTGGGTGGGTTACTCTTCAGAGGGTTGGTGTGGACTTGTTGGGCTGATGGGCCTGTTTCCACACCATAGGGATTCTATGATTCTAAGTCTAAGTGAGAACACCCAGATGAGTCACTGTACAGGGACTCAATGTCTTTACCTACTAGAACACGCAGAAAGATCAGGTTTCAAGAAGGATTACCCAGTAAGTCTTACCCACAACAGTGAGACCCATGGTTAGCCTGTAGAGCACAGCATCCATCACACCACCTTTTAGATGGACTGGCAACCCATTGTCCGCCTGAAACAAACAGAAGAATCAATGGGAGTCAATTGTAGCATTGTTGCACCAACATTAGGAAAGCAGCTAATGAGCCAAACCTAGAGGTGCTGTTGAGGCTAACACAAATTCCTCTCACACTGGTTACATTGAAGAGCAGGAAATTCACAGATCCAGAGAGAATAAGGCAAAGAGCTACTTTCACATCTTTGGCAGATGAGACTGCCAGCCCATTGTGCAAAGTGGAACCTGCAGGAGCAGAACGTGGGGCAAGGAAGGAACTGCAATGGGAACATGTTCAGAGATAGCAAGTTTGCTGGTGGAGAAAAGGTTTATGAGCACCAGCTTCAACTCCAGGCTCCAGACGGTCAGTCCTTCTAAATCACACTGTTTCTTCTGTCTGACATAAATTTCTGGGTGTACAAGTCAATCAGGAGCACAGATTCCAGCTGAGACCGTCAGTGAGATAACACAACTAATGAAGGTCACAGTACAGAAAGCTAGATTTAAAGCCTATCCCAATCTATATTGCTACACTGAGACTAACAAGGCCACATCCCGCACTCTGATGTGCTACTGGGATCCAGCCAGTAGGTGGCAAGGGAAGCACTCCATTACCATTCCCAAGCAAAAGTACGTGTTCCAAGATACTGGTCTGAATCCTCTGTTCTGTCAGAAATCCTATATCCTATAGTGGACGGCACGGTGGCACAGTGGTTAACACTGCTGCCTCACAGCGCCAGAGACCTGGGTTCAATTCCCGCCTCAGGCAACTGACTGAGTTTGCACATTCTCCCCATGTCTGTGTGGGTTTCCTGCCACTGTCCAAAGATGTGCAGGTTAGGTGAACTGGCCATGCCAAATTGCCCGTAGTGTTAGGTGAAGGGGTAAATGTAGGGGAATGGGTCTGGGTGGGTTGCACTTCGGCGGGTCGGTGTGGACTTGTTGGACCGAAGGGCCTGTTTCCATACTGTGTAATCTAATCTAAAAGGAGATATCTAACCCAGACCAGACTAAAAAGCACCCACTTTGATTCACTTTTAGGCCTTCCCAGTTAAAACAGTGTAAACAAGTTTCGCAATCCTCATAGGTAACACCGGAGTGGGTAGACTCTGAAACCAAGTACCCCTTTTCTGTGTTCAGTGCCTTACGCTATCGGTTAAAAAGCCCTTATGGCACTTGGACAGCTGTGTGGGAGAGGGGAGTCACAGGCACTTGGTAACTGGGTGAGGACGTAGGAAAGGTCAGCTCACATTGAGTTGGGGGTGGGGAGAACATTGTCAGGGCGTGTGGTGGATGGGATGTGCTTGGGTATCAGACAGAAGAGGAGTTGAGTCAATGGAGAGGAGTTGGTAAGTAATGGGTCAGGCCCTAGGATGAGGTAGCCATTTTATAGTTTGCCAGGAGTTACAATAGGTTTTAATGTCATAACTTTTCCGGGCTAATTTTTGAGGTACGTCAGTCAGAACCCTCCAAAGTGACTGACTTGGGAACTTTAGCAATGCTAGGCAATTGCCCATTAGAAGGTTTGACTTTGTAAGGAGCTCCTCTGGAGCTCGCTGCATTAGGATGGTTTCTGTCTATGTTGCTGCAATGTGCAGCTTCTTATCAGAAGATCAGGACCAAGGTTCTGCACATTGAGATCCTTTTCAGCCTCTGCTTAACCATCAGTGTAAGTGCTGGGAGCCAAGGTCTGTATCGTTGTAAGAACCGTGGAGTGCGTCTCCATACAGAGATTACTAAAAGCAGGTACACAGATATGTAAAACAAAAATGTTAATGGTGGCTCATCTCTGCAAGACTGGAATACAAAGGGGGAGTCATTAAGTTACAGAAAGTGGTCTGATCAGAGCGCATCTAAAATATTGCAATGAGTTTTGGGCCCTCCAATAGAAACAGGAGATATTGGCTTTGCAAGTGGTGTAACAGATTAACCGGAATGATATTGGGCATAAAGGGCTAAATTCTGAGTTGCATGATGTTAACTCATACTCCCCTGAGTTTAGAGGGTTAACCTATTCAAAGTGTTTATCACAAGATTCTTGACAGGGTAGATGGAGAAAAACTATTAAAGATCAGCATGGGTATCACTTTACGTTTTGAGCTGGGCCATTTAGGAGTGTCGTTTTGAAGCAGTTTTCCCACAAACTTGGATCCTTAGCCTTCAAAAGGCTGTGGCTGCTGAATGGGACAACTGGGATCTTTTTGATGGAAAAAAGGTAGGAAAGTGCAGTTTGAAGGTACAGATCAGTCACCAGCTGACTGAAGAACAGAGCAGACTCAAGGGGCTGAATGGCCTCCAGTCCTGTTCACAAGAACTAGACCAAGGCACTGCTCCAATGACAGTCTGATAACCATTCAAGATACTAGAAAGGTTATGCTCTACTTTTTCCAAAATATTGCCAGTTCACCTTTGCATGTTAGAGACTAACAAATATGATCGTACATTTGGTCATGCATCTCTCCAAAGTTATTGTGATGGTGCAGTGTAAAACAAACACATTGCAGTTTCAAATACACCATATATCAAAAGGTATTTCTTGGCCTTTACTCTTGGAGGTTGAAAATATGAGATCTGTCAATTTTCAGCCATAAAAATAACTGATTCTTAAATCTGAAACTGATTCAGTCTTTTATACACAGGTCATAGTGATCCTTCATCAGAGCATGCTTTTCTGTTGCCTATAATCTTTAATATCTTTCGCCAGCAACTAATTCCCTTTCAGGAAGGATTTCTGAATTCTGCTTCAACAGTTGCTTCCCCCACATCTCCCTTAATTCTGCGGCCACTCTGCTTATATCCTACCTTCACCTGGTAGAGTGGGTCTCACTGTGGTCAGATAATAATAATCCTTCTGGTTAGGTAGTAAGAGACTAGCCAAACAAGCAAACTACTTCTCATTCAGTTCCTCAACGTCCCAGCATTCATCACACTTTAGGATAGCAAATCCCACTGATTCATGATCCTTTCAGAGAATTTGACCTCACCTCAGGTCTTTAATTCTGCTACCTCTTATCCCAGAGGTTGCAATAGATTTGTGCTGGAACGGAACACTATTCACTTCTAGCCTCCTTAACGGCATGGGGGAGGCCAGAAATGATAGCGTCCCGTTCCAGCACAGATCTACTACAACTTCTGGGATAAGAGGTAGCAGATTTAAAAACCTGAGATGAGGTCAAATTCTCTGAAAGGATCATGAAAGTCGAGAGGCAAGAGCCACCTCCGCCATTCAGTTAACAATACTTCACTCAACACTATCAATGGGTGGTTAAGCCAGCAATGCCCAGATCCCAGGAGTAAATAATTCTATGGACGAGGAATGGCCCATTTCTTTTCATATTCTTTGGAGGCAACATTCAATGTAGTGTTAAAACTCCCTCATACAAACTCAGAATTCACACATTTCCCAGTCCATTTTGCAAGCTATTGGCCTTATGTTGAAACACTAACAAATAGTTCTGGTCCTTATTGGGAAACACAAGCACTGCAATCGTTATTTCAAATATATTACACAACTCCCCCAAAAAGTACGACTCAAGCAGCCGTTAGTTCCAGCTGGTCAGTGGACTCCCAGCTACACAGAGATGACGGGAAAAAAAACATCAAGAGCTCCTCATTGACAGTGAAAACAGTCTCAGTCTGCATTTAAACCTGTAGGGTTGCCTTGGTGGAAACCTTAAATGCAGAGCGAAAGAGAGAAACAGGGAAGGGGCTGGAGGAATAGCTCACCCTGGCCATGGCAGTACTGGCCACATTTTTATCTTTTTCTTACCACTTCCACGGACCAGACATGATGGGAAGAATGCCCCCTACTTCCCCTCCCTTCTGTGCCATAAAATTACTGATTAACTACATTCTATAAACCTCACCATCCAACAGTTAAACAGGGTATGGTAAGCTGCTGCTCTAAGTTTTCAGTCAGCTGCCCTGACATTCCCTCTGTAGCTTGCTGTCCACTTCCATCCAATAACAGTTCTCTGAAATGTTTGTGGCAGCTCCGATGGAGGTAAGGTCTCATTAAGATGGTGGTTCAAGAAAACACCCATCTTGGATGAAGATTATTGAACTGCTTTAAATCAGCAGAGCCAAAAAATGACGCCAACTTTCCCCTAAACACACAATTCACACAAGCACATGCGCCCAGCAAAGATTAGTAGACAATGATTGGGTGGTCTGCACTGGAGTTAAAAGCACATGTCGAGTACATGCAAACTTAACCCATGAGGGGGCTGCAGTGAAGAAACGTGCAAACGTTAGGGGCAGCACGGTGGCTCAGTGGTTAGCACGGCTGTCTCACAGCACCAGGGACCGGGGTTCGATTCCAGCCTCGGGCGACTGCCTGTGTGGAGTTTGCACATCCTCCCAGTGTCTACGTGGGTTTCTTCCAGGTGCTCCAGTTTCCTCCCACATTCCAAAGATGTGCAGGGTAGGTGAATTGGCCGTGCTAAACTGCCCAGTGTTCAGGGATGAGTAGGTTAGGTGCATTTGGAGTCATAGAGATGTACAGTACGGACAGAGACCCTTCGGTCCAACTCGTTCATGCCGAACAGATATCCCAATCCAATCTAGTCCCACTTGCCAGCACCCGGCCCATATCCCTCCAAACCCTTCCTATTCATATACCCATTCAAATGCCCCTTAAATGTTGCAATTGTACCAGCCTCCACCACATCCTCTGGCAGCTCATACCATACACCCTCTGTGAAAAAGTTGCCCCTCTTTTATATCTTTCTCCTCTCACCCTAAACCTATGCTCTCTAGTTCTGGACTCACCGACCCCAGGGAAAAGATTTTGTCTATTTATCCTATCCACGTCCCTCATAATTTTGTAAACCTCTATAAGGTCACCCCTCAGCCTCCAACACTCCAGGGAAAACAGCCCCAGCCTGTTCAGCCTCTCCCTTTAGCTCAAATCCTCCAACCCTGGTAACCTCCTTGTCAATCTTTTCTGAACCCTTTCAAATTTCACAACATCTTTCCGATAGGAAGGAGACCAGAACTGCATGCAATATTCTAACAGTGGCCTAACTAATGACCTGTACAGCCACAACATGACCTCCCAACTCCTGTACTCAATACTCTGACCAAGGAAAGCATACCAAACGCCTTCTTCACTATCCTATCTACCTGCGACACCACTTTCAAGAAGCTATGAATCTGCACTCCAAGGTCTCTTTGTTCAGCAAAACTCCCTAGGACCTTACCATTAAGCGTATAAGTCCTGCCCAGATTTGCTTTCCCAAAATGCAGCACCTGGCATTTATCTGAATTAAACTCCATCTGTCACTTCTCAGCCCATTGGCCCATCTGATCAAGATCCTGTTGTAACCTGAGGTAATCTTTTTCGCTGTCCACCACACCTCCAATTTTGGTGTCATCTGCAAACTTACTAACTGTACCTCTTATGCTCGCATCCAAATCATTTATGTAAATGACAAAAAGTAGAGGACCCAGCACCGATCCTTGTGGCACTCCACTGGTCACAGGCCTCCAGTCTGAAAAACAACCCTCCACCACCACCCTCTGTCTTCTACCTTTGAGCCAGTTCTGTATCCAAATGGCTAGTTCTCCCTGTGTTCCATGAGATCTAACCTTGCCAACTGCCAGGGATTCTAATCCAAAAACTACTACCCATGTGACCCACAGAAATAACAAACATGGGTCAATGATGAATAGAATGACAGCCTGCTATATTCTAAGCAGAACTTGGAAACAACTTGGTTATTTGCTGGTAATGCAGTACACAGAAGGCTGGATAAAGCAATGCTCTAGGAGACATTGGCTTGCATTCTTTAGCTGAGGAATATAAACATTCAACCAAGTTATGCTTCAAATGCACCTTGATAGGGATTTGCTTAGTCAGCCAACAATGTTATTTATTGGTGCAGAGTCCACGAGCAAAGCTTAATAACAAAAATTCACACGGTGACTACTGACCATTATGGCAGCCAACATTGTGTCTGTTGGAAGCTCAAAACTTCAACTGAATTCTTGAAAACGGAAAAATATATCAACCGTTCACCTTGGGAAAAAGTACAGATGTCTTGAAAATAAAAGCACTATTTTAAGGGCACAAAGACAAGTTAAAAACATTTAGAGTAAAAGTTCAATACACCAAGATTGAGAAGATCTGTAGTTCAGGTTGAGTTCTGGATGTAAGTTTGCTCACTGAGATGGAAGGAGCATTTTCATGAAAACTAACCTTCCAGCTCAGCGAGCAAACATATATCCAGAACCAACATTCATGTGTAACACTGTCAGTAAAGATAGATAATGCTCTTTCCAGCAAATGTGCCAATTTACATTAATCCTAGTGGAAGTTGAACAATAAAGCAGCCAGAATCCGTTCTACTACCCTGGATGGATAAGTCTACCTAAAGAGGAGGAAATGGTTTACAAAATTAATTGCATCCTTTAAGTTAAGACTGCTTCTCTAGGATTTTAAAAATCAACTGCAACTATGACTTTCTGAATTGTGAACTTAATGTCAAATTAGTTGAAACCTACAGATCTGATATACATTCTTATTCATCTCTGTTGATAAGTAGTAAGTAAAGAGGGTACACAACTTAATCTGTGACAAAGCTCATTGTTTTTACTGTTTCCAAACACCAGGCATGTTGGGATGAATGCCTCCATTCTAATGCTATAAAATTGCATGATCAAGTATATCCTGCAAGCCGTACCATCCAGAAACTAAACTCTATCTGATAAACTGCTGTTGTTTAACTACACTTTCATCAGCTGCTTTAATATTCCCTTTATTTTGTTTGTTGTGCAAACATGGAGTTGAGGGTCAGTTGGCTGGATGGCTGGTCAACAGTGTGGGTTCACTCCAAAACCAGCTGAGGTCACCATAAAGGTCCTGTTTTCGCGAACTCGCCCCTCACCTGAGGCATAGTGACTCACAAGTTAAAGTATTGGCAGGCATCTGGTCCTCTGAGACTAAGGCAACTTTAAATGTGGAGCAAAAATACATTGAAGACCTGCAAGAAGTGTCCAGCGAGGGGTCACATTCTACCCCAACACAGCTCTCAGAAACTGTCTTGTATTTGCAGGAATCAAATACCTAAAGTATTTTGAGATATGTTGTTGGAATAAGATGACATGATGCAGTAAGGGATCTTTGGCAGAAGTAATGACAAAAATCCCAAAACTCTCAATCTCTACAGTTTGCTGACCTTGTGCCTGAATTAGTTTTAAACTTAGTAATAATCGTAATTTCTTAACCAAGCAGTTATTGTTCTAATATGTAAACATCAGGCTGGGAGAAGGCAAACTAAATGGATATTGAATTTTTCAAATTTAGCAAATCCTATCTAAAGGTAGAAATCACCTTCAATTTCCAAATTCAGCAAATGCAAATAGTTGCAAGAATGTTCGTTGATTCAGATGACTTGCACTAAACGCAACCACGTACACAATCAGTAAGCACAGGGTAACAGCAGCAGCATGGCAGTGTAAAGCTACATGTCGAGCTCCAATTCCTGAAGTAGCCCAACCCAGTCCACACAGGTCACTCACCTGAAATATCTTCTGCTTCTCAGGAACCTTATTCTCCACTCGCCGGCGGGCTGCAGTGCTGAAGGTTCGCTGTGAAAGCTGCTGGAAAGCCTGAGGGAGAAAACCGCAATTACATGGAAATGTAGTTTCCCAAATGGACAACATAGGCTAAGTGTGGATGCATTACACATGGATAATTATTTGGAATGCACTTATCACAGATGCAACCCTAGATGATCGTTTGATTGCACCAGCTGCTGCAAATGTGAGTAACAAGTCATAAAAATAGCAAGCGAGGTGAATGGCAAATTAATGTGGCTGCCTGAGTGATAGAGAGGCAAGGTTGCCAAATTCATCTGCAAAATTTGAATTATACAGCAGCGCGGAATGAGTAATTCAGTTTTGGCTCCAAGACACAACAGAATAGTGTATGTTGGACGTCAGGTAAGTGCTGAGATGGACCAGCTGTAATGGCCAAACAGATAAGAGTAGTGAGATTTGAGAAGATTTGTAGTCAAGTTGAGTTTCCTTGGGTTGGTGGAGTTGGAAGGTTCGTTTTCAGACATTTTATCACCATTCTAGGTAACATCATTGGTGAGCCGCTGGTGAAGCACTGGTGTTATGTCTCACTTTCTATTTATGTGCTTAGGTTGCCTTGGGATGGCTATGTCATGTCCTGTGTTGCTGATGTCATTTCCTGTTCTTTTTCGGAGGGTGGTAAATGGGCCCAAGTCGATGTGTTTGTTGATAGAGTTCCAGTTGGAATGCCATGCTTCTAGGAATTCTCGTGCATGTCTTGGTTTGTCCAATGTGGTGTTTGTTACAAACAGGCAGAAAACTAGCCACCAGGATACATGAACATCCACTAACCACAAAAAGACATGACCCACTATCACTAGTATCCTTACATACAGATGAGGAAGGACACCACTTCGACTGGGACAACACATTCAATCTTCGGACAAGCCAAACAGAGACACGCACGAGAATTCCTAGAAGTATGGCTTTCCAACCAGAACTCTATCAACAAACACATTGACTTGGACTCCACTTACCACCCCCAGAAAAAAAACAGAAAATATCACCAACCCGAAGCGGGTCATAACACCAGCGCTTCACTGGAGGCTCACTAATGACGTTACTTAGTATGGTGACGAAACACTTGAAAACAAACCTTCTCGCTCAGCGAGCAAACTTACATCCAGATAGAGTAGAAATTAAAAAGCTGCAGATGCAGGGATTCAAAACAAAGAGGTGCCAAGGTTGAAAACATTCAGTGGATGACAGAATACTGAGTGGGGAAATGAATGTGGCAATACTCTGGGACTGAGCTCTTCTTTGCAACATTGCTTGCTAGCTGACCAGCCAGGGCTAGCCATAGGCTCACACTCCCAGCTCACTCAGCCCCATCAAGGGAGCAAATAAATGCTACTGAAATTCTCCATATTTCAGATTTTCAAAATGATGATTGGGATCCACACACACGTCTAAATTACCTTTTCTCCAGACAATATCAAATATAACATTTAAAGTATGGTTGCCGTGTAAATTAAAACCTTATAACCAATTATGTACTAAGATAAATAGTGCGGACAGCCATTCTGTCCACTCATCCTATTCCATTATTAAATAAGATAATCCTGAAAAATCAACATATTCAATGATCCAATCTTCACTTCTCTGTGGAAGATAATTCCAAACATTAGCACCCTTAGAAGACATTTACCCACGTCTTCATTTTAAACAGGAGGGCCTTTATTTTGAAACTGTGCTTCCTGGCTCTAGAGGGGAAAGACACTAGTGAGGTTTGAGAAGCTTTGCAGCTCAGGTTGAGGTTCTGGATGTAGGTTTGCTCACTGAGCTGGAAGGTTCATTTCCAGACATTTCGTCACCCTACTAGGTAACATCTTCAGAGGGCTGCCGGGTGAAGCCCACTGAGAATTCAGAGAAACATGGCATTCCAACTGGAACGCTCAACAAACGCATCGAGTTAGACCCCATTTATCACCCCGAGAAAAAGAACATGAAATGACACTGTCATGGGAAATGACATCACCAACCCAAAGAAACCCAAACATTTAAATAAAAAGCAGGAATCATGAGCAGTGCTTCGCCAAGAGGTCCACTGAAGATGTTACCTAGTAGGGTGACAAAACGTCTGGAAATGAACCTTCCAGCTCAGCAAGCAAACCTACATCCGGGAAAGACCCTCTTGGCATTCACCCTGCCAAGTCCCTCAGAATTGTGTTTCAATTAAGACATCCCATTCTTCTAAACTGCAATGAATACAGACCCAACTTGATTCCCATTCATCCCAGAAATTAATCTCCCCTGAGCTGCTTCCAGTGCAAGTATATTCCTCCTTAAGTAAGAAGAGTTGCACTATCTGGTGTCTTGATATGCAAAAGCACTTGCTTTAACAATAGATATATATACCAAGTATATAGATATAATGGTGTATATCTGTATGTTGAAATAACCACCTGGACTTGCATATAATTTAAAAATCTGCAAGTGAATCAAGGCATGAAACCAATACACAGAAAGAATAGACACTGCAGTAAGCAGGACATAAACAGACCCCTGAAATGGAGACCAATTGGACTGCATTCACAAGTAGAGGAAATTTAAAGCAGCGAAGTATAAAGTCAGAATGAATGAGACATAATACAAAGTAAATGCTGAAACTTAAATACAGGAACAAAAATCTGGGTGCTTTGGAAACAATCTTTGACCATGGCAGGGGCACACTGAATAGAGCACTGATTAACAGAGCAGAATGGAATTCTATTTGCTGCACAGGTAACATCTACAAAAGTGAAACCTTTATGCTAAACTTGTGCGAGTTAGACAGACCTCAACAGGAGCAGTGTACTCAAATTCTCACTGCCTGATCCCATCAGGGCCCTCACCCTCCACACTCAGGCCTCTCAGTCACACCCACACAGCCTTGCACCCCTCAGGACCTTCACTTCCCACTCCCCCAGGGCACACAGTGACCCACTCATTCAGTGCCATCAATGTGACCCTCACTCTTCTCAACGACCCATCCACCTCAGAGCCTCACACTTCCCCCTCAGTGTCCCTAATATCACCCTCACTCTTCCCCTTCCCCTAAGAGCCTCATTCCCCAACTCACTGTCCCTCCTCAAGGCCCAAACTTCCATCCACTCTGGACCCTCAGGCCCCACAGTCTCCCACCCTCCCATTCCTCCTCCTCCACCACCTCCTCCTGAGGGCCCACACCCTCAAGGTCCTCACCGTCACGTGGCTGTCAATCGCACTACCCAGTCCCTCAGTGCCTCCGCAACCTCCAGGCCCTCCCCCTCCCTGCCTTCCCCCGAATAGGCCTCACCCTCAAAGCCCTCACTCCGGCCATCTTCCTTTCGGTTCTCCACAAGGACAAACGCCAGCCCACAATGCAACGCTTCCTGCCGGGCCCGGGAAGGAACCGGAAATCAGACCTGACGTCACGCGCTGGGGTGGGACGCGTGGAGCGCGTCACGTCATAGACCGCGCCCCAACGGCCACTGCACCACGTGACCCGGGCGGGAAGCGGTGACTCGGAGCATGTCGCCGTCAGGGCGGAGGGAGAGAGGAACCTCATGGGGTCAGAGGGCGGGATGGGGGTGGCTGACCTATCGGAGGAGGAGGAGGATGATGATGATGATTTGAGGGTGATAGAGAGGGAACACTGAGGGGCATTACCGTGTGAGGGTCTCTGAGGAGACACTGCCCTGTCTGAGGGTCACTGAGAGTTCACTGCAGTGTCTGAGGATCATTCTTTGGGGAACACTGCACTGTGTGATGGTCACTGTGCTGGGGTCACTCCAAGGGGGACACTGCACTGTGTGATGGTCACTGTGCTGGGGTCACTCCAAGGGGGACACTGCACTGTGTGATGGTCACTGTGCTGGGGTCACTCCAAGGGGGACACTGCACTGTGTGATGGTCACTGTGCTGGGGTCTCTCCAAGGGGGACACTGCACTGTGTGATGGTCACTGTGCTGGGGTCTCTCCAAGGGGGACACTGCACTGTGTGATGGTCACTGTGCTGGGGTCTCTCCAAGGGGGACACTGCACTGTGTGATGGTCACTGTGCTGGGGTCTCTCCAAGGGGAACACTGCACTGTGTGATGGTCACTGTGCTGGGGTCTCTCCAAGGGGGACACTGCACTGTGTGATGGTCACTGTGCTGGGGTCACTCCAAGGGGGACACTGCACTGTGTGATGGTCACTGTGCTGGGGTCTCTCCAAGGGGGAACACTGCACTGTGTGATGGTCACTGTGCTGGGGTCTCTCCAAGGGGGAACACTGCACTGTGTGATGGTCACTGTGCTGGGGTCACTCCAAGGGGGACACTGCACTGTGTGATGGTCACTGTGCTGGGGTCACTCCAAGGGGGAACACTGCACTGTGTGATGGTCACTGTGCTGGGGTCTCTCCAAGGGGGAACACTGCACTGTGTGATGGTCACTGTGCTGGGGTCTCTCCAAGGGGGAACACTGCACTGTGTGATGGTCACTGTGCTGGGGTCTCTCCAAGGGGGACACTGCACTGTGTGATGGTCACTGTGCTGGGGTCACTCCAAGAGCGAACACTGCACTGTGTGATGGTCACTGTGCTGGGGTCACTCCAAGGGGGACACTGCACTGTGTGATGGTCACTGTGCTGGGGTCTCTCCAAGGGGGAACACTGCACTGTGTGATGGTCACTGTGCTGGGGTCACTCCAAGGGGGACACTGCACTGTGTGATGGTCACTGTGCTGGGGTCTCTCCAAGGGGGACACTGCACTGTGTGATGGTCACTGTGCTGGGGTCTCTCCAAGGGCGAACACTGCACTGTGTGATGGTCACTGTGCTGGGGTCTCTCCAAGGGGGACACTGCACTGTGTGATGGTCACTGTGCTGGGGTCTCTCCAAGGGGGACACTGCACTGTGTGATGGTCACTGTGCTGGGGTCACTCCAAGGGGGACACTGCACTGTGTGATGGTCACTGTGCTGGGGTCTCTCCAAGGGGGACACTGCACTGTGTGATGGTCACTGTGCTGGGGTCACTCCAAGGGGGGACACTGCACTGTGTGATGGTCACTGTGCTGGGGTCACTCCAAGGGGGACACTGCACTGTGTGATGGTCACTGTGCTGGGGTCTCTCCAAGGGGGACACTGCACTGTGTGATGGTCACTGTGCTGGGGTCTCTCCAAGGGCGAACACTGCACTGTGTGATGGTCACTGTGCTGGGGTCTCTCCAAGGGGAACACTGCACTGTGTGATGGTCACTGTGCTGGGGTCTCTCCAAGGGGGACACTGCACTGTGTGATGGTCACTGTGCTGGGGTCTCTCCAAGGGGGACACTGCACTGTGTGATGGTCACTGTGCTGGGGTCACTCCAAGGGGGAACACTGCACTGTGTGATGGTCACTGTGCTGGGGTCTCTCCAAGGGGAACACTGCACTGTGTGATGGTCACTGTGCTGGGGTCTCTCCAAGGGGGACACTGCACTGTGTGATGGTCACTGTGCTGGGGTCTCTCCAAGGGGGACACTGCACTGTGTGATGGTCACTGTGCTGGGGTCTCTCCAAGGGCGAACACTGCACTGTGTGATGGTCACTGTGCTGGGGTCTCTCCAAGGGGGACACTGCACTGTGTGATGGTCACTGTGCTGGGGTCTCTCCAAGGGGGACACTGCACTGTGTGATGGTCACTGTGCTGGGGTCTCTCCAAGGGCGAACACTGCACTGTGTGATGGTCACTGTGCTGGGGTCACTTCAAGGGGGAACACTGCACTGTGTGATGGTCACTGTGCTGGGGTCTCTCCAAGGGGGAACACTGCACTGTGTGATGGTCACTGTGCTGGGGTCTCTCCAAGGGGGACACTGCACTGTGTGATGGTCACTGTGCTGGGGTCACTCCAAGGGGGACACTGCACTGTGTGATGGTCACTGTGCTGGGGTCTCTCCAAGGGGGACACTGCACTGTGTGATGGTCACTGTGCTGGGGTCTCTCCAAGGGGGACACTGCACTGTGTGATGGTCACTGTGCTGGGGTCTCTCCAAGGGGGACACTGCACTGTGTGATGGTCACTGTGCTGGGGTCACTCCAAGGGGGACACTGCACTGTGTGATGGTCACTGTGCTGGGGTCACTCCAAGGGGGACACTGCACTGTGTGATGGTCACTGTGCTGGGGTCTCTCCAAGGGGGAACACTGCACTGTGTGATGGTCACTGTGCTGGGGTCTCTCCAAGGGGGACACTGCACTGTGTGATGGTCACTGTGCTGGGGTCTCTCCAAGGGGAACACTGCACTGTGTGATGGTCACTGTGCTGGGGTCTCTCCAAGGGGGACACTGCACTGTGTGATGGTCACTGTGCTGGGGTCTCTCCAAGGGGGACACTGCACTGTGTGATGGTCACTGTGCTGGGGTCTCTCCAAGGGCGAACACTGCACTGTGTGATGGTCACTGTGCTGGGGTCTCTCCAAGGGGGACACTGCACTGTGTGATGGTCACTGTGCTGGGGTCTCTCCAAGGGGGACACTGCACTGTGTGATGGTCACTGTGCTGGGGTCTCTCCAAGGGCGAACACTGCACTGTGTGATGGTCACTGTGCTGGGGTCACTTCAAGGGGGAACACTGCACTGTGTGATGGTCACTGTGCTGGGGTTTCTCCAAGGGGGAACACTGCACTGTGTGATGGTCACTGTGCTGGGGTCTCTCCAAGGGGGACACTGCACTGTGTGATGGTCACTGTGCTGGGGTCACTCCAAGGGGGACACTGCACTGTGTGATGGTCACTGTGCTGGGGTCTCTCCAAGGGGGACACTGCACTGTGTGATGGTCACTGTGCTGGGGTCTCTCCAAGGGGGACACTGCACTGTGTGATGGTCACTGTGCTGGGGTCTCTCCAAGGGGGACACTGCACTGTGTGATGGTCACTGTGCTGGGGTCACTCCAAGGGGGACACTGCACTGTGTGATGGTCACTGTGCTGGGGTCTCTCCAAGGGGGACACTGCACTGTGTGATGGTCACTGTGCTGGGGTCTCTCCAAGGGGGACACTGCACTGTGTGATGGTCACTGTGCTGGGGTCTCTCCAAGGGGGACACTGCACTGTGTGATGGTCACTGTGCTGGGGTCTCTCCAAGGGGGACACTGCACTGTGTGATGGTCACTGTGCTGGGGTCTCTCCAAGGGGGACACTGCACTGTGTGATGGTCACTGTGCTGGGGTCACTCCAAGGGGGACACTGCACTGTGTGATGGTCACTGTGCTGGGGTCTCTCCAAGGGGGACACTGCACTGTGTGATGGTCACTGCTGGGGTCTCTCCAAGGGGGACACTGCACTGTGTGATGGTCACTGTGCTGGGGTCTCTCCAAGGGGGAACACTGCACTGTGTGATGGTCACTGTGCTGGGTCACTCCCAGGGGGAACACTGCACTGTGTGATGGTCACTGTGCTGGGGTCTCTCCAAGGGGGAACACTGCACTGTGTGATGGTCACTGTGCTGGGGTCTCTCCAAGGGGGAACACTGCACTGTGTGCTGGTCACTGTGCTGGGTCTCTCCAAGGGGGACACTGCACTGTGTGATGGTCACTGTGCTGGGTCTCTCCAAGGGGGACACTGCACTGTGTGATGGTCACTGTGCTGGGGTCACTCCAAGGGGGACACTGCACTGTGTGATGGTCACTGTGCTGGGGTCACTCCAAGGGGGACACTGCACTGTGTGATGGTCACTGTGCTGGGGTCTCTCCAAGGGGGACACTGCACTGTGTGATGGTCACTGTGCTGGGGTCTCTCCAAGGGGGACACTGCACTGTGTGATGGTCACTGTGCTGGGGTCTCTCCAAGGGGGACACTGCACTGTGTGATGGTCACTGTGCTGGGGTCACTCCAAGGGGGACACTGCACTGTGTGATGGTCACTGTGCTGGTGTCTCTCCAAGGGGGACACTGCACTGTGTGATGGTCACTGTGCTGGGGTCTCTCCAAGGGGGACACTGCACTGTGTGATGGTCACTGTGCTGGGGTCTCTCCAAGGGGGACACTGCACTGTGTGATGGTCACTGTGCTGGGGTCTCTCCAAGGGGGAACACTGCACTGTGTGATGGTCACTGTGCTGGGTCACTCCCAGGGGGAACACTGCACTGTGTGATGGTCACTGTGCTGGGGTCTCTCCAAGGGGGAACACTGCACTGTGTGATGGTCACTGTGCTGGGGTCTCTCCAAGGGGGAACACTGCACTGTGTGCTGGTCACTGTGCTGGGTCTCTCCAAGGGGGACACTGCACTGTGTGATGGTCACTGTGCTGGGTCTCTCCAAGGGGGACACTGCACTGTGTGATGGTCACTGTGCTGGGGTCACTCCAAGGGGGACACTGCACTGTGTGATGGTCACTGTGCTGGGGTCACTCCAAGGGGGACACTGCACTGTGTGATGGTCACTGTGCTGGGGTCTCTCCAAGGGGGACACTGCACTGTGTGATGGTCACTGTGCTGGGGTCTCTCCAAGGGGGACACTGCACTGTGTGATGGTCACTGTGCTGGGGTCTCTCCAAGGGGGACACTGCACTGTGTGATGGTCACTGTGCTGGGGTCACTCCAAGGGGGACACTGCACTGTGTGATGGTCACTGTGCTGGTGTCTCTCCAAGGGGGACACTGCACTGTGTGATGGTCACTGTGCTGGGGTCTCTCCAAGGGGGACACTGCACTGTGTGATGGTCACTGTGCTGGGGTCTCTCCAAGGGGGACACTGCACTGTGTGATGGTCACTGTGCTGGGGTCTCTCCAAGGGGGACACTGCACTGTGTGATGGTCACTGTGCTGGGGTCTCTCCAAGGGGGACACTGCACTGTGTGATGGTCACTGTGCTGGGGTCACTCCAAGGGGGACACTGCACTGTGTGATGGTCACTGTGCTGGGGTCTCTCCAAGGGGGACACTGCACTGTGTGATGGTCACTGCTGGGGTCTCTCCAAGGGGGACACTGCACTGTGTGATGGTCACTGTGCTGGGGTCTCTCCAAGGGGGAACACTGCACTGTGTGATGGTCACTGTGCTGGGTCACTCCCAGGGGGAACACTGCACTGTGTGATGGTCACTGTGCTGGGGTCTCTCCAAGGGGGAACACTGCACTGTGTGATGGTCACTGTGCTGGGGTCTCTCCAAGGGGGAACACTGCACTGTGTGCTGGTCACTGTGCTGGGTCTCTCCAAGGGGGACACTGCACTGTGTGATGGTCACTGTGCTGGGTCTCTCCAAGGGGGACACTGCACTGTGTGATGGTCACTGTGCTGGGGTCACTCCAAGGGGGACACTGCACTGTGTGATGGTCACTGTGCTGGGGTCTCTCCAAGGGGGACACTGCACTGTGTGATGGTCACTGTGCTGGGGTCACTCCAAGGGGGGACACTGCACTGTGTGATGGTCACTGTGCTGGTGTCACTCCAAGGGGGACACTGCACTGTGTGATGGTCACTGTGCTGGGGTCTCTCCAAGGGGGACACTGCACTGTGTGATGGTCACTGTGCTGGGGTCTCTCCAAGGGGGACACTGCACTGTGTGATGGTCACTGTGCTGGGGTCTCTCCAAGGGGGACACTGCACTGTGTGATGGTCACTGTGCTGGGGTCTCTCCAAGGGGGAGCACTGCACTGTGTGATGGTCACTGCTGGGGTCTCTCCAAGGGGAACACTGCACTGTGTGATGGTCACTGTGCTGGGGTCTCTCCAAGGGGGACACTGCACTGTGTGATGGTCACTGTGCTGGGGTCTCTCCAAGGGGGACACTGCACTGTGTGATGGTCACTGTGCTGGGGTCTCTCCAAGGGGGACACTGCACTGTGTGATGGTCACTGTGCTGGGGTCTCTCCAAGGGGGACACTGCACTGTGTGATGGTCACTGCTGGGGTCTCTCCAAGGGGGACACTGCACTGTGTGATGGTCACTGTGCTGGGGTCTCTCCAAGGGGGACACTGCACTGTGTGATGGTCACTGTGCTGGGGTCTCTCCAAGGGGGAACACTGCACTGTGTGATGGTCACTGTGCTGGAGTCTCTCCAAGGGGGAACACTGCACTGTGTGATGGTCACTGTGCTGGAGTCTCTCCAAGGGGGAACACTGCACTGTGTGATGGTCACTGCTGGGGTCTCTCCAAGGGGGACACTGCACTGTGTGATGGTCACTGCTGGGGTCTCTCCAAGGGGGACACTGCACTGTGTGATGGTCACTGTGCTGGGGTCTCTCCAAGGGGGACACTGCACTGTGTGATGGTCACTGTGCTGGGGTCTCTCCAAGGGGGACACTGCACTGTGTGATGGTCACTGTGCTGGGGTCTCTCCAAGGGGGACACTGCACTGTGTGATGGTCACTGTGCTGGGGTCTCTCCAAGGGGGACACTGCACTGTGTGATGGTCACTGTGCTGGGGTCTCTCCAAGGGGGACACTGCACTGTGTGATGGTCACTGTGCTGGGGTCTCTCCAAGGGGGACACTGCACTGTGTGATGGTCACTGTGCTGGGGTCTCTCCAAGGGGGACACTGCACTGTGTGATGGTCACTGTGCTGGGGTCTCTCCAAGGGGGACACTGCACTGTGTGATGGTCACTGTGCTGGGGTCACTCCAAGGGGGACACTGCACTGTGTGATGGTCACTGCTGGGGTCTCTCCAAGGGGGACACTGCACTGTGTGATGGTCACAGTGCTGGGGTCACTCCAAGGGGGACACTGCACTGTGTGATGGTCACTGTGCTGGGGTCTCTCCAAGGGGGACACTGCACTGTGTGATGGTCACTGTGCTGGGGTCACTCCAAGGGGAACACTGCCCTGTGTGATGGTCACTGTGCTGGGGTCTCTCCAAGGGGGACACTGCACTGTGTGATGGTCACTGTGCTGGGGTCTCTCCAAGGGGGACACTGCACTGTGTGATGGTCACTGTGCTGGGGTCACTCCAAGGGGGACACTGCACTGTGTGATGGTCACTGTGCTGGGGTCACTCCAAGGGGGACACTGCACTGTGTGATGGTCACTGCTGGGGTCTCTCCAAGGGGGACACTGCACTGTGTGATGGTCACAGTGCTGTGGTCACTCCAAGGGGGACACTGCACTGTGTGATGGTCACTGTGCTGGGGTCTCTCCAAGGGGGAGCACTGCACTGTGTGATGGTCACTGTGCTGGGGTCTCTCCAAGGGGGACACTGCACTGTGTGATGGTCACTGCTGGGGTCTCTCCAAGGGGGACACTGCACTGTGTGATGGTCACTGTGCTGGGGTCACTCCAAGGGGGACACTGCACTGTGTGATGGTCACAGTGCTGGGGTCACTCCAAGGGGGACACTGCACTGTGTGATGGTCACTGTGCTGGGGTCTCTCCAAGGGGGACACTGCACTGTGTGATGGTCACTGTGCTGGGGTCTCTCCAAGGGGGAGCACTGCACTGTGTGATGGTCACTGTGCTGGGGTCACTCCAAGGGGGACACTGCACTGTGTGATGGTCACTGTGCTGGGGTCTCTCCAAGGGGAACACTGCACTGTGTGATGGTCACTGTGCTGGGGTCTCTCCAAGGAGGAACACTGCACTGTGTGATGGTCACTGTGCTGGGGTCTCTCCAAGGGGGACACTGCACTGTGTGATGGTCACTGTGCTGGGGTCTCTCCAAGGGGGACACTGCACTATGTGATGGTCACTGTGCTGGGGTCTCTCCAAGGGGGACACTGCACTGTGTGATGGTCACTGTACTGGGGTCTCTCCAAGGGGAACACTGCACTGTGCTGGCCACTGTGCTGGGGTCACTCCAAGGGGGAACACTGCACTGTTTGATGGTCACTGTGCTGGGGTCTCTCCAAGGGGGACACTGCACTGTGTGATGGTCACTGTGCTGGGGTCTGTCCAAGGGGAACACTGCACTGTGTGATGGTCACTGTGCTGGGGTCTCTCCAAGGGGGACACTGCACTGTGTGATGGTTACTGTGCTGGGGTCTCTCCAAGGGGAACACTGCACTGTGTGATGGTCACTGTGCTGGGGTCTCTCCAAGGGGGAACACTGCACTGTGTTATGGTCACTGTGCTGGGGTCTCTCCAAGGGGGACACTGCACCGAGGGTCATGGAGTCATAGAGAAGTATAGCACAGAAACAGATCCTTCGGTCTGACTCGTCCATGCCGACCAGCTATCCTAACCTAATCTAGTCCCATTTCCCAGCATTTGGACTGTATCCCTCTAAACGCTTCCTATTCATTTACCCAACCAGATGCCTTTTAAATATTGAAATTGTACAAGCTTCCAGCATTTACTCTGGAAGCTCATTCCTTACATGCACCACCCTTTGTGTGAAAAAGTTGCCCCTTAAGGTCTTCCTTAAATCTTTCCCCTCTCTCCTTAAACCTATGCCCTCTAGTTCTGGACACCCCCACCCCAGGGAAAAGACCTGTTTATTTATCCTATCCATGCCCCTCATGATTTTGTAAAGCTCTAGAAGGTCACTCCTCAGCCTCTGACATTCCAGGGAAACAGACCCAGCCTATTCAGCCTTTCCCTATATCTGAAACCCTCCAATCCTAACAACATCCTTGTAAATCTTTTCTGAAACCTTTCAAGTTTTACAACATCCTTCCAATAGAAGGAAGACCAGAAATGTGCACTGTATTCCAAAAGTGGCTTAACCCATGTCCTGTAGAGCTGCAACATGACCTCCTAACTCTTATGCTCAATGCTCTGACCAATAAAGGAAAGCATACCAAACACCTTCTTCACTATCCTATCTACCTAGGACTCCACTTTCAGGGATCTATGAACCTGCTCACCAAGGTCTCTTCATTCAGCATCGTCCCCCAGGACCTTGCCATTAAGTGTATAAGTCCTGGTAGACAGGAAGACACTGCACTGTCTGAGGAGGATAGTGAGGAGGACACTGCACTGTCTGAGGGGGACACTGCAATGTCTGAAGGGGGTAGTGAGGGGAACACTACTGTGCGAAGGTCACACTGGGATGCACTGCTCTGTCTGAGGGGAATAGTGAGGGAATACTGCACTGCCTGAGGGTCATATTGAGGGGGACATTACTGTGTGAGGGTCTCACTGAGGAGAATACTGCTCTAAGTGTCACACTGAAGGGACACTACTCTGAGGGTCAGGCTGAGGGTACGGTGCATTGTCTGAGAGTGACTCTGAGGGAACGTGTTTTGAATGTCAATCGAAGAATGTCACTCCTCTGTCGGAGGGTCACTGAGAGGTCATTGCAGTATTTGATGGTCACCCTGACGGGAAAACTACACTGTCTGGGGGTCACTCCGCTGAGGGATTGTACCAGCCTCCACCACTTCTTCTGGCAGCTCATTCATTTCACACATCACTCTTTGTTTGAAAAAGTTGCCCCTTAGCTCCCTTTTAAACTGAAATTCTTACAGTGTGGAAACAGGCCCTTCAGCCCAACATGTACACACTGACTCTCTGAAGAATAACCCAGCCAGACACATTCCCCTACCCGAATGCATCTAACCGACATATCCCTGTGACGCTATGGGCAATTTAGCATAGCCAGTTCACTTAACCTGCACATCTTGGATTGTAGGAGGAAACCCACACAGACAGTTGCCCAAGGCTGGAATCAAACCTGGGTCCCTGGCACTCTAACCACTGAGCCACCGTGCCACCTCTCTCCTTAAACCTATGCCCTCTACTTCTGGACACCCCCTCACCAGGGAAGAGACCTGTCTATTTACCCTATCCATGCCCCCCATGAGTTTATAAAGCTCTGGAATGTCACTCCTCAGCCTCTGATACTCCAGGGAAAACAGCCCCAGCCTATTCAGCCTTTCCCTATAGCTCAAATCCTCCAATCCTGGCAACACCCTTGTAAATCTTTTCTGAACCCGTTCAAGTTTCACAACATCCTTCCAATAGAAGGGAGATCAGAATTGCACACAGTACTTCAAAAGTGGCTTAACTCATGTCCTGTACATTTTGCAACATGACCTCCTAACTCTTATGCTCAATGTTCTGACCAATAAAGGAAAGCATACCAAACACCTTTTTCACTATCCTATCTATCTAGGACTCCACTTTCAAGGCACTATGAACCTGCTCACCAAGGTCTCTTTGTTCAGCAACACTTCCCAGGACTTTGCCAATGAGTGTATAAGTCCTGCCCTGATGTGCCTTTCCAAAATGCATTTATGTTTATGTTTAATTTATGTTTATCTAAATTAACTCCATTTGCCAGTCCATTGGTCCATCTGATCAAGATCCCGTTATACTCTGAGGTAACCTCCTTCACTGTCCACTACACATCTAATTTTGTTATCATCTGCAAACTTACGAACTATACCTCCTATGTTCACATCCAAATCCTTTATATAAATGACAAAAGACAGTGAACCCAGCACCGATCCTTGTGGCGCACCGCTGGTCAAACAATCCTCCACCATCATCTTCTGTCTTCTACCCTCAAGCCAGTTCTGTATTCAAGTGATGAGTTCTCCCTATGTTCCATGCACTGTCTGATGATCACTCTGAGGTGGGGGTGGGGGTGGGGTGGGGGTGGGGTGGTGGTGGGGGTCACTGCCTGAGAGTCACACTGAGGAGACACTTTGTCTGAGGGTCACACTGGGGAGACACTGCTTTGTGTGAGGGTGGCACTGAGGGATCACTGTACAGTTAGTCCTGTCTTTCAGCTCAGTAATAGAACCCAAAGCATCATTGGGAGAATGGCAGGCAAGATTAGATGACCCTCTGTGTTGTTAATTTCTGGAGCAAGTTGCTGAAAGTTCTGTGGCATCGATCCTAATTGCATTTGTTGTTGTACATGTATTGTAAGATGTTCGATCATAGTATATTAGCAGTATTAACCATGTGTAATGGGTTAAAGGGTTATGGGAAGTGGGTAGCAAAGTGAAGATGAGGCCTAGATGAGATTAGTCACGATCATAATGAATGATCAAGGAAGCTTGAGGGGAGGAGTTACCCCTTCCTGCTCTTATTCATGTGTTAGGTTGGAGTGTTAGAAATAATTTGTCTATGTATTGTGGATTGGTACTGTTGTAATGTTGCAGAATAAAAGTATTATTGTTTGTTCAAAACTGGAATCTTGTGGCTTAGTCCTTTCCCTTAATCTCTGACTTTATCTAAAAATAAGTTACTTGTCCCTAATCAGATTGTGACATAAAATAGGTTTTCTGACCTGGGCCATAACAGAATTGCTTTTTGTGAACAAGATCTACCTAAACTGTGTAGCTTCAGGCATTGAAGCTCTACTGGAACATATTGGCTAGGAGCACACTTAGTTCTGCAGTTTGAGTCTTTGTTATTATTGTGGAATGTTGTCAGGATTTGGCCTCTAAGAGAGAGGCAGCTGTGTCATGAGAATTTTACTGGACTAATAATCAGTGGCCCAGGCTAAGGTAGGAGTATGGATTCCGATCTCACCATGGCAGCTGGTGGAATTTAAAGCCAGTTAATAAATCCAGAGTATAGAACAAATCTCAGTAATGGTGTCATGAAAATGTCATTTTTATTTTTAAAAACTCTGATTCATTAATGCTCCTTCGAGAAGGAAATCTGTCTATGTGACTTGAAAGCCACAGTAAAGTGACTGGCCCTTAACTTCCCTCTGAAATCCCCAGTAAGCTATTCATTACTAAGGCTGGGTAACAAGTGTGGATCATCCACTCAGCATGTCTGGTTCAGGATGGATTGAAATACCTCGGCCTTGATTTTCGCACTTTTGTCAAGTCTCCCCTCCTGTTACTTGTTTAATTGCCCAATACTGTCCGTGACTGGTGGCAGGATTGCAGAGCTTGGATCTGATCTGTTGGTTGTGGGAATGCTTTGCTCTGTCTATTGCGTACTGCTTCTACATTTGGTCATACGTGTGATCCTGTATTGACATTTTGGCACCTCACTTCTGGCTCTGCCTGGTGCAGCTCCTGTCATGCACTCCTGCACTAGATAAACTTGACTGGACCATCGTATTCCCAATTCCCATTATCCTGGTTCGCCCCTGCACTCCATATTGAGCCAGTGTCGATTTCCTGGCTTGATGGTAATGGTAGAGTGGAAGATATACTGAGGGTGTAATGAATACCGTTCAATTGCTTTTGATGTCCACAGCACTTTGTGGATGTTTGGTCTTGAGGTGCTAGATCTGTTTGAAGTTTATCCCATTTAGCATGGTTGTAGTGCCACTCAACAGGCCAGTATGCATCTTTAGTATGAAGATGTGACTTTGTCTCTGCAAGGACTGCAGTGGTCACTTAATACTGCCATGAACAGATATATCTGAAACATGTGGATTGACGACGATGAGATAAACGAGTTTTTTTCCCCATATTTGTTCTCACTACCTATTGCAGGCAGATATGTCTTTCAGGACTTGACCAGCCCAGGCAGTAGTGGTGCTATTGAGCCACTCTTGATGATCATATCGAAGACCCCTACCCAAAGTGCACTCTGTGCCCTTTCTAACTTTAGTGTTGCTTCCAAGTGATGCTCACATATGACCTGATACCTGAGATTTTGTCAAATCCACTGCTATTCTTTAGGAATGCCAGATAACTTACTCCTGATGTATATTATACTGCCACTATGGTGGGTGTGTCCTGCCAGGGAAGGTGATGGTAGTATCTGCAATGCGATCTATAAGACATGATTCGGTGAGTGTGTTGACAAATTGCCGATGGTGTTTAATTTAGATAAACGTGAGGTGTTGCATTTTGGTAAGGTAAATCAGGACAGGACTTCCAAAGTTAATGGTAGGGGCCTGGGGAGTGTTGCTGAGCAAAGAGACCTAGAGGTGTACAAGTGCACAATTCCTTTAAAGTAGAGTCACTGGTGGTGGTGAAGGCGGTGTTTGGCACACTTGCCTTCATGGGTCAGTGCATTGAGTATAGGAGTTGGGATGTCATGTTGCAGATGTACAGGACATTGGTTCGGCCACTTTTAGAATACAGCAGGTTGCAAGTTTGCTGGCTAAGCTGGTAGATTTATTCTCAGATGTTTCATCACCATGCTAGGTAACATCATCTGATGAAGCGCTAGTGTTGTATCCCGCTTTCTATTTATGTGTCTTGATCTGTTACGGTCGGTGATATCATTTCCGGTTCTTTTTCTCAGAGGTTGGTAAACCGGGTCCAAGTCGATGTGCATTCAATTCTAGTCTCTCTGCTGTAGGAAAAATGTTGTGAAACTTCAAAGGATTTTGAAAAGCTTTTCAAAGGTATAGCCAGGAATGGAGGGGTTGAGCTACAGGGAGAGGCTGAATAGGCTGGGGCTGTTTTCCCTGGAGCATCGGAGGCTGAGGGGTAGCCTTATGGAGGTTTATAAAACCTTGAGGGGCATGGATAGGATGTACAGTCAAGGTCTTCCCCTCAGGTTAGAGGAGTTCAAAACTAGAGAGAATAGGTTTAAGGTGAGATGGAGAAAGATTTAAAAGGGACCTCGAGGGGTAGCTTTTTCATGCAGAGGGTGATGCATGTATGGAATGAGCTACCAAAGCAGGTAGTGGAGGCTGGTACAATTGCAACATTTAAAAGGCATCTGGATGGGTATATGAATAGGAAGTATCTGGAGGGAAATGGGCCAAATGCTGGCAAATGGGACTATGTCATTTAGGATATCTGGTCAACATGGAGGAGTTGGACTGAAGAGTCTGATTTCATGCTGCATAACTCTGTGACTCTATTCTGGATGCTTTTTGACCAGTCCGTCTATTTCTATACAAGCCTCCAGGAATTAATAAAGAGGATGATGCTGAATCAACTGAGCTGTTAACATGTTATTTTCTCCTAGGTGTTACTGGTCTAATTGTGCACAGATTACCTACATTAAAATGGTAACCACAACAACAACACATAAATAGCACTCTTAACCTAATGATACAGTCCAAGGTGCTTCACAGGATTAAGCTATGAAACCAAGCCTCAATATAACTGGGTTTGATGTTTAAAGAGTCTGGTTAAAGAGAGATATTTTCAGTGTTGCCTTTTGGGGGGGGGGGGGGGGGGGGCTGTGGTGGTGCCAGCAGCAGAGTCCGGGGAGCTGTTTGGCGCTGCCTTTCTGGAGTTGACTTCTCACCTATCGAGAAGTCTAAAGTGGGGAATTTTGTATGCGTTCTGAGGCTGCATTCCCATCCCTCCTTGGGGATAGGAGCATATCAATCAGGGCCTACACAACTGAGGCACCAATGGTGAAACAAGATCAGAGATGCAGGAGAAGCCAGAATGAGAGAATCACTGATATCTTGGAGGATAATCGGGCTGGAGATGATTAGAGATAGGGAGGGGAGAGGCCATGGATGGTTTTGGATGCGAATTTTAAAACTGAGTTGTCACTTGACTAGGAGCTAATGTAGAATAGCAGGTGTAGGGATTATTGGGGAATGAGCTTGATTTGGTTTGATTTATTGTCGTCAGGTGTACCCAAGTAGAGTGAAAAGCTTTGTTTTGCAAACAGCATAGACAGATCATAACAGATCATAAGGACACACAGATCATAGGGTGCTTTAACAGAGTGAGGCACACAAGGTTACGACTGCACAGGAGGTGTGCAAAACAAGATCAACATTAGATTTGAAATTAGCGAGGTCCATTCAGATTCAAAAAATGTGGTGCTGGAAAAGCATAGTGGGTCAGGCAGCATCCGAGGAGCAGGAGAGTCAATGTTTCAGGCATAAGCCCTTCACCAGGACCAAGACACAAATAGCAAGTGGGACAGAACATCAGCACATCATCAGAGGCTCACTGATGATGTTACCTGTCATAGTGATGAAACGTCTGAGAACAAACCTACCAGCTCAGTGAGCAAACCTGAGCTACAAATCTTCTCTAAAATCACATTATGTACCCAGATAGGATGCTTTCTATGGTGTATCTGTAAAGGTTGGTGAGGGTCCTCATGACATGCTGAATTTCCTAAGGCACCTGAGGAAGAGAAGGCATTGTTGTACTCCCTTGACCATCTCATCTACATAGGAGGCCCAGGACTGATTATCGGTTATCGTCACTCCCATGAGCTTGATGCTCTCGACCCTCTCCACCTCAGCTCCTTTGATGTAGGTAGGAGCGTGTCCTCCTCCTTTCTTCCTGAAGTCAATGATCAGTTTTCTTGTTTTGCCAATATTTACAGAGAGGTTGTTATCATTGCATCACAACAAGCACTCTATCTCTTTCCTCCATTCTGATTCATGGTTGTTTGATATTCAGCTACCATGGTGGTATGCCAGCAAACTTGGAGATGGCTGTTCATGTGGCATTTGGCTACACAGTCGTGGGTGTACAAGGAGAACAGTAGGGGGCTGAGAATGTAACCTTGTGGGATGCCAATGTTGCGGATTATCATGGAGGAGGTATTGTCGTCTATCTTCACTGATTACGGTCTGTGGGTCAGGAAGTTTAGGATCCAGTTGTAGAGGGCAGAGTTGAGACCTAAGTCTTGGAGTTTTGAGATTAGTCTGGAAGGGATTATGGTGTTGAGGGTGGAGCTGTAGTCGATGAATAGCAGCTTGATGTAAGTGTCCTTGTAATCCATATGTTTCAGGGATGAGTGTAGGGCTAGGAAAATGGCATCCGCTGTGATCCTGTTACATTGGTAGGCAAATTACAGGGAATCGATGCAGAGCGGGAGGCTAGTATTGATGTGGGCCCTGACCAGCCTCTCAATCCACCTCATGATTATGGAGGTCAGAGCCATGTTGACTGACGAGAGTGTGGTGCTGGAAAAGCACGGCAGGTCAGGCAGCATCCGAGGAACAGGAAAATCGACGTTTCAGGAGCCCTTCATCAGGAGTGAGTCCTGTGGGCCAGAGGCCGGGCAGCCTCCTGCTCCTCGGATGCTGTCTGACCTGCTGCGCTTTTCCAGCACCACACTCTTCAACTCTGATCTCCAGCATCTGCAGTCCTGACTTCCTCCACTTTGGATGACCTAAAGTTTGGGGAAGATAGAACCTAGGAGGGTGTTGGAATGGCTGCACACAGCAATAACAAATAAGCCAATGAGTATTTGCAGCAACCGATGAGGTGAGACGGGGATGAAAATCAGGCCATGTTGGAGTGGAGATGGGTGGTCTGGGTGATGGTGCAAATATAAGGCCTCAGGATGAAATGTGTGATCTGAATTTCTGCTGTTGGTCTGTAATTTTAAGGTGTGTGTTCGTGGCAAGTTTTATGTCTGTACAAATTCCATTGTGTGGAACAGAAATGTTTCCCCGTCTGTCTGAAAAGATAACTTGAGCAGCAGTTGGCTGGCTGTGTATTCGCATGGGCCAGCCTTGGAACTGGAAGTGTGGGGGAGGCAGGTTCAGTGGAGGCATTGGAAGGTTATTGGAATAGAAACGACGTGTTACAGGGATTGGGCAATGAGTTAAAGGAAGCTGGTGCAGAACTGCACAGTGACAACTGTGTAAAGCACAGAACGGGGCCAAAGTCTCTGGGAGCGATCAGTGTGAATCCGAGGCCACTCCCAGTGAGTCTTGAAGCCGCCCATCAGGCATTGGCTCCGCCTGGGTGTTAAATAACATCGAGTGAACGAGGCTGATGCGAGCAGACGGAGTCAGTACCTTTGTGTTGCCGGGAGAGAGGTGAGTAACCTGTGCCAGGTACGGTGTGTAGGAAGCTCTCGGCATCGGCCGGGACTGCAAGTGAGGGAGACCCTCGGGAGGGGAGGTAGGTCTGAGAGGAGAGTGGCCTGTTTATACCCTCCCCCCCCCCCCCCCCAGGAGAGTAGATGGGCGAGCGTCTCCTCTGAAGTCACCAGCTCAAGAACGGTCCCGACTCTGTGCTGCCTCCCCTAGTTCAATAGCTGGGGCAATCCAGCTTCACAATTACAGCCTGGGGCAGAGACAGCAACAGAGGCTGTACTGTAGTTTTTCTTAATCTGTGATCTGACGTTCTGCTGTTGGGCTGTAATTTTAAGCGTGTGTGTTCGTGGCAAGTTTTAGATTTAGATTACATTACGGTGTGGAAACAGGCCCAACAAGTCCACACCGACCCGCCGAAGCGCAACCCACCCATACCCCTACATTTACCCCTTACCTAACACTACGGGCAATTTCCCATGGCCAATTCACCTGACCTGCACATCTTTGGACTGTGGGAGGAAACCGGAGCACCCGGAGGAAACCCACACAGACACTGGGAGAATGTGCAAACTCCACACAGTCAGTGGGAATTGAACCCGGGTCTCTGGCGCTGTGAGGCAGCAGTGCTAACCACTGTGCCACCGTGCCGCCCACACGGTTTTTGTGTCTGTACTATTTCTAATGTGTGTAGCAGAAATGTTGACGCGACTGGTTTTATTTTGCATCAACTGGTTTTATTTAGTGAACTGTTCTGGTTGCCCCACACAGGCGACAAATGTGTTTGAACTTGCAACTGTTTGCAAATGGGTGTAGCCATGACAAGTTTGCTCATTGTTTCCTGAGTCCACTTTTTCATCAGGTAGTTGAAGGTGAGCCGGGATAATGGAAATTGGAAATACGATGGTCCAGTCAAGTTTATCTAGTGGCTAGTCATCTTAGTCTGGCCCAGGACTCTGTCATCTCTCCTTCAACCAACCGTCTACACCCTCCGACCTAATGGACTGCAGTCCAGAAGTACTTCAGTGTTATAAAGAACGTTGGGTCCTTCCAGGATTTGACAATACAGGCACTCAATTTGACAAATTTCCAACCAATACGGTTAAATTCGTATTTCACGTTTAATGCAAATTTTGTGGCCAATTAAATTTTCCATCTATTTTTCCATTAAAATATCTATCTTCAGCAGTTACTCCAGTGTGATGGAGATTCCTATTTGTATTTTCACACTCTCTAGCTTGTGAGTCAAAGTTTAACCAGTGGCAGTACTGAGGAAGGTCTGCAATGCCTGTAGTGCAGTCTTGCAGATGAGATGTTAAACTGAGGCCCCTCACGTGGAAGTGGAAGATTCTACCCCACAGTTCTGACGAATCTCAGAATAATCGCAGCACACAATGAGGCCAGTCAGTGTCTTTGCCCTTGTCTGAAAAATGTGTTGCTGGAAAAGCGCAGCAGATCAGGCAGCATCCAAGGAGCAGGAGAATCTCCAAGGAGCTGAAGAAGGGCTTATGCCCAAAACGTCGATTCTCCTGCTCCTTGGATGCTGCCTGACCTGCTGCGCTTTTCCAGCAACACATTTTTCCGCTCTGATCTCCAGCATCTGCAGCCCTCACTTTCTCCTTTGCCCTTGTCTGCAGGAAGAGCAGGGAAGTACCCCAGGTACTGGCTCCTGATCCCTGTACATTGAACCACCCCAAAACCCCAATGAGGTGTCTGTGTGGCCAGAGAGTAGAGGTTTTCATACGTTTGAGCTGGGGCTTTGGAGTTAGGTTCATTCCCTTTGTCATTGCTTAGGGAAAAGGTTCAGGCTTTCTCAGTTGGACAGACTGATCATGCTGAAATCGCCAATATTTCCAGCCCTGATAAAGTTTCCCTGAGATTGTTAAGACTTAGTAACAGACTAGAATCGCAGACCAAGTGAGGACAGTAGGCCCTTTTCCCCTGAAGGACATTGATAGTATAATTGGAATGAAAAGAACTGTGGGCACTAAGTCAAAAACAAAAATTGCTGGAAAAGCTCAGCGGGTCTGGCAGCATTTGTGAAGAGAAACCAGAGTTAACGTTTCGGGTCCAGATGCAGTCCCGAGGAAGGGTCACCAGACCCGAAAATGTTAACTCTGATTTCTCTTCACAGATGCTGCCAAGGCCTGCTGGGTTTTCCCAGAAATTTCTGCTTTTGTTTCTGACAGTCCAATGGGGTTTTCGCAATTGTACAATTACAGATATTGCATGTTACAATTGCTGCTAGCAAACTTGCAAATTGACCAAAATATATGTGCTTTGTAATTCTTGTAAGGTCAAGGTAAAATAGCAAATGAGAGGCTGGGGCAGGAACATATTTTTTAATCCTTACAACTCATCACGTGTCGTCAGATCTAGTCTTCAGGCCCACAGGAAACATTGTTGACAGCATCTGGGCATGAGAATGTTTAACGGAATTTGGATAGTATAAGAGTGTGTTTTAACCCCATGGTTTAGACAAAGAACTCAACTAATTATTGGACATTTTGCATCAAGGAGAAATTGTTATGGAACACCAATGTTGTGTCGATTTACCACCCAGGTCTTTTCCTGGCTTTTAAATATGCCATAAAAAGACTCAGCTACAATCGAGAACTGCTGAGTTTCTCCAGCAATTTCTATTTTTGTCTTGACAACAGTTTCTTTTTGGTGCCAATTAGAGCTGGGTCAAGCTAGCACTTGCCGGTGTCTGTCTAATTCCTTGAGTTTAAAGTAAAGTATAAATATATATGTAAAGTATGCATTTAAAGTAGATGCTTGTGTAAATTGGGGTTAGTGGAATGATGCTGTCAGATGCTTATTTGAATTTTCTTGCTTGCATTTTTAAGTAAAAGGAACCTTTTCCATAAAACTTGAATTGTTTGTTCTGGGTGCTCAGACTCAATAGTTTGTTTTGTCGAGAGTGTGGCGCTGGAAAAGCACAGTAGGTCAGGCAGCATCTGAGGAGCAGGAGAGTCAACGTTTCTGGCGTAAGCCCTTCTTGTGTTCTATTTGTGAAAGGAATGATCCACAAAACCTTATAGTTGTCATAACTACTTTCTTTGCTCTGGGTCCACATCATGATTCTTTTTAAAATTACTTCAGTTTCACAATTTGCCACAGTGTGAATTGCACCCACAACCTCTGAGTTAGCATTTTAAGGTCAGAACCACTAGGTTAACATCCCTTTGTAATGGCCATTGCACTGAAGTTTCCAGTGAATCTATCTTACAACAGGATGCAGAGAATGTTGCAAAGTGATTTAAGACCTTGCTGTTGAATTTGTAACTGGAACTCCTGACATTTGGTTGCCAGAGCAGAGAGAACAATGAAGCACTGAACAGCACTAACCTCTCAGTGGTATCTGTTTGCTCACAGGACAAGTTGATGTGAAATGGCTTGTCGCAACAGCAGAGAAAATAAGAGGAACTGCACATTTGTCCGGATTTTCCTGCCTCTGATTATTGCCATCGCTTTTCTTCAGACATCTGACTGGTGAGTGTGAAACGATGCATGGGGAAGTTTTGCGAAAAGTTCCAGTCTTGATGTTATTGGAAATGGCAGGTGTTCGTCACCTTCCGTCTTTAGGAGGGAGTTTGGGTATCTGTTTGAATCGGTGTGCGACAATATGAATTATTTGGTGCAATAGTAAAGTGAACAGTGAAACCTGAGGGAGGGTGGAGGGGGAGTTAGAAACCTCAAACTTGGAAGGTGTCAGGGGCAGTCGGTCGGCTGTTTGTTTTTGAGAAAAAAGTGAGATCTTTTTGAGTTTTTATGGTATATTGAGAAAGTTACAATAACTTTTAAAAAAATACCTGTTAGGCAAGAGGGAAGATGTACATGTACATGTTTGTATAAACTGGGATTAGTCCATTGATACATTTGAGTAAAAGGTTCCTTTTACTTAAAAATATGAGCAAAACAAATATAGTTGTAAGGATAGTCTAGGGAGGCAATAGCCTAGTGGTATTATTGCTTAGCTGTTAATCCAGAGATGCAGGGAATATTCTGAGGACCTGGGTTTGAATCCCACCATGGCAGTTGGTGTAATTTGAACTCAGTAAAATCTGGAAGGAAAAGTCTAACGATAACTGTGAATCCATTGTTGATTGTCGGAAAAGGCTATCTATCTGGTTCACTAATGCCCTTTCGGGAAGGAAACTGCCTGGTCTGGCTACGTGTGCCTGCAGACCCCAAGCAATGGGGTTGATTTTTAACTGTCCTCTGGGCAATTAGGGATGGGCACTTAATGCCGGTCTGGTCAGTGACACCTTCATCCCGTGAATGACTAAAATAAAAAAATCGGAATTCATTGACTGCTGTGTGGCAGGAGTCTCTTTTGAAATATATCAAAAAAAATGTTGGAAAAGGAATTTGCAGGGCTATGGGGGAACAGAAGGGATTTCTATCTCAAAGAGCTGGCTTAGGCATGATAAGTTGAATGGTTCCGGGGTGGACAATTACAACTTCACCCTCAAACTGCCGTTAGCTTTGCTCCAAGTAAGTTGTTATCTGTAGTTTTGCAAGCCGCGTTTTGAAAGCGCAACCTCGGAACTGGAGCTGCGCAGTTCTACGTGTTTTGTTTGAGGTTTCAAAGTCACAAAGTGGTTTTGCACTGCCTCGCTGCCGGGTGAATTGTCTGAAACTGAGTGAATCACATGAGTTCACTTCGGCTGCTGCAGGCAGAGCTTCAAAACATTTGAAGTCAAGGACCATATTTTCTAACCCTTCACTTGCAGCAGCAACAAATCAAAGGGCTTGCTGGTTTCAGATCAACTGACAGGTGATGGGAATTTCAAATCACTAACTGTGTTATTTGTTGAAGCACTTAAACAAGACCAATGTTAACATACAATGAAATGCCAGCGACACGGAACAGAGAACTGTAGAGACATTTTAGGACAGAGACTTTGTGTGGCTGTAGACTTCGTAACCAGTGTTGGTGATTGAAACTGAGAGGATATCAGCATTTCAGAATGGGTTATGTAGATGGGTTGACCGAAGAACAGGAACAATGGCAAATGGGAACACATTATCACTACCATGATCCAGGTGAGTGAGAGACACTGGAAGATGTACCCTTTGTCAACTGGTCTGCTGAGCTCTAACATGAGGGCCAACAGTTTGAGACAGATTTCTGGAATGAGTTCCTTTCAAAAATGGAACTAAAGGTGACCATCTGACAGTGTTGCCACGCAGTAATTGCAGTGTGTACCATCTACAAGATGCAATGCACGAAGTCACCAAGGCTCCTTAGACATTACCTAGCAAACCCACTATCAACTGGAAAGACAGGGCAGCACAGAACCTGCCAGTTCATCTTCAAGCCAGTCACCATCCTGACTTGGAAATATATCACTTGTTCCTCCAATGTCACTGGGTGAAAAGCCTGGAACTCCTTCCTTAATGGCATTGTGGGTCTTTCTACAGGACATGGATTACAGTGGTCCCAGAAGGCAGCTAATTACCACTTTCTCAAGGATCGCTAGGGGAGATGGATAATAAATGATGGTCCGGCCATGGCATCCACCATCGCACCTCCATACACACCAAGCCTTGTAATCCCATGGGTTGCTTTCACCATGGCCAAATCATTTCCATCCACTATTTGGCCCCATTAGCAGCTTCTCTCTCCTCCCAAACTCACCATGATCCACTCCTTTGTCTGTCCATCTGCTGTTCTCACTCTCTGAGCTCTATCTATCATTTATTCCTCCTCCACCTCTTTACTCTCTCTCCCTCTCTCTCTCTCTCTGTATATGTGCGTGTGTCACATGCACTTTTACACTCTCAGACACAGCAAGTCCCTCCTACCCGCAGGTAGTCCTGAAGAATAGGCCCCGAATCCAAAATGTTAACTGCTTTCTTATCACAGATGCTGCCAGGCTGTGTTGAGTTTCTCTAGCAACTTTTGTTTTTGAATAAGATCATGTATTGCATGGGGATTTAAACAGTCATTCTTTCTATTCTCATCACGGTTGTTCCTCCTCTCAATTCCTGAAGCCTGGGTCTCTGTGTTGGGCTGTGAATCTTTCAGGGACAGCAATCCTCTGATAGTTGGCCATTCTTGATCCTGGATGGTGAGTGGTAACCAGTCATTCAGTGGTGGGATCAGCATACTGTTAACCTTTACACAGATTCACCTTGCAGCACAGACTGCAGAATAATAAGGACCAGGAAACCCAACTGATTGCCTTGCCCCTCCACTCCTACCCCTGTCCTGAGGAGATCAGTTGAGCAGTTCTGCCTGCCATCCCTCTATCAGGAATTTTATCTCTGCAGGTCACTGCCACAGTAATGGTGTATCCTGTGAACAATTCCCTGTGCAATTCAGGTCAGCTATGGACATTGGGCGAAGTTTCCGATCACTAATAAGAGACCTATGGTATGTTTAAACAATAAAAGTATGTGCTAACTATGCTTTTTGTTCTCTTGTAGTAAAAATCACCAATGGCACAGCCTCAGTTTGTCTCATCATTGGCCTCAGACTGTGTGTTTGGTGAGTCAGTACCTGTTGTTGTGTTGTGGTATTGACTGTTTTTACCTTTCCCCTCCTCTGCTTGAACTAAACTTTTTATTTGTTTTTAAAAAAAGTGTCCTAAAATTCAAAGATATGCAAAGTTTGTTGATTATCATTTGCTTTTATTTTATTCTGTCCACTTTCACTTCTCGTTCTTGCATAATGTTACTTGAATCTATTTAAGTCAGTGCAAAGCTTAGATATACATGACTCCGCTAAATGGTCAATCACCATTTGAATCGTCCAGTATTTCAGCTTCCTCATATCAGAGCTCCATGAGATGCTGCAAGTCAGTCTGCGTGTTTTTGCTGTAATTTGTGTAATGTGCACCCAGGCAGTCCAGGGAATATTCATTAGCTTGATTCTGGGACTGGCAGGATTTTCCTGTGAGGGAAGGTTGAGTATGTTGAGATTGTATTCGGTGGAATTTAGATAAATGGGTGGAAACCTCATTGAAACATAGAAGGGTCCCATTCTAAAGGGAGCCATTGGTGTCAAGGTAGTGTCACTGGGACTGGTAATCCAGAACCCCCAAGTTAATGCTGTGGGTTTGAGTCCCATTATGTCAGGTAGTGAAATTGGGTTACCTTTTTATCCAAATCCAATGTTTATCATGTAGACATTGTTGATTATTGTAATATCACATCTGGTTCACCGCTTGGTCCGCGACTCCAGACCCACAGCAGTATGATTGTCTTTTAACTGCCCTCGGGATAATTTGAGCTTGTCTATGAATGCTGGCCGAGAATGATCGGCAGGTTTTTAATCAGCAAGGGAATGAAGGAAGTGTCAGGAAAGTGGAGTCAAGGATTATCAGATCAGCCATGATCTCATTAAATGACAGAGTGGAATCGATGGGCCGAAAGACCCCTTTCTCTCGTCTGTCTTAGACATGCATTTCCTTGCTTCATTGTCTATGTAGTATATGATTACATGTCGAAGCACTTACAGCCCACGATTTCCAAACTTTGAATATATTTCAAAACAAATTAGATGTCAGTAACCAGCCCAGGCAAACAGGCCAGCAGAGGCCTGCCTCCAATCACTGTTTTGGATCGGGCTGAAAGGGGAACTGCTGCAGTCAGAGTCGGTACCTTGGGGGTGAAGGGACAGAGAATTGGGAGCCAGCGACTCCAGTTGAAGGTGAGCAGGACATCGAGGTGCAGGCGGCTTGTGGTTTCTCCCAGTCTCTTGCTATTAAGGCCCACGCCGGACTTTGACCGGCTTGAGGAATTTTCTGAGGTGGCCAGGCATCAGCCGGACCCCCTTGGGACCAAAAGATTCAACTGTACCGGGGAGCGAGGGACAGAACAGCTGAGAATGTTAGTGAGGGAAACTCTCATTTCTGAATGGAACTGAACAGTTTGCCAACAGAAGTCACTTTTTAAATAAAAATAAAAGGACTCTGCTCCCTGACAGCAAAACACTTTAAGTTTTTCTTTTGGGTCACTTTTGATATGTTTTAACTGATTCATATCAATCTTTGTGGCGATCCCAATTAACTTTTATTAAGGCTTTGAGGAATTCCAGATTTGAGGTGATAGATTGGATGGTATTACAGGGGTTTGTGACAATGCTGTCACTTTACAAAGGTTATTTTGGTTTTTTTGTTTGTTTGAAGAGAGGTTGTAAAGGCAGAGGTGACGAACTGACTACTGGAGATGGCCTAAGTAAACAATTTAGGAGGACTTCAGGTTTTTTTTTAAATAATCTTGGAACAATGGAAGCAGCTTGAAGGGGAGTGGCCAGTTCTCACAGACCAGACTTTCAAATTTTTTTTTAGCTTTAGCAGTCAGAAGCTGTTTGGGGTTCCAGAAAAGGCAGAGCTTCAGTGAGCGTATCCTAGCTGCTTCTTGTCTGAAATCTCTCTTGATATTGTTTCCTCCTGAATTGGAGAACTGCATGTAAGAATCTGTCTGAATTTACCTTTTTGCTAAGGAGTTTGTTTATGGGATGTTACTATACTGGAACAGTTAATTAGTAATATGTACTGTGTCTATTATTCAGTCAGGGTTTCCTACAGTTAAGTTATTCTCAATTTCTCTTTCTTTTGTTCATATTTTAACTACAGTTATAGAGCCATAGAGACGTACAGCACAGAAACAGACCCTTTGGTCCAACTCGTTCATGCCGACCAGATATCCCAACCCAATCTAGTCCCATTTGCCAGCACTTGGCCCATGTCCCCCTCAACCCTTCCTGTTCATATACCCATCCGGATGCCTTTTAAATGCCATAATTGTACCAGCTTCCACCACTTCCTTTGGCAGCTCATTCACACATGCACCACCCTCTGTGTGAAAACATTGCCCCTTAGGTCCCTTTTAAATCTTTCCCCTCTCACCCTAAACCTATGCCCTCTAGTTCTGGACTCCCCCCCCCACTCCAGGAGAAAGACCTTGTCTATTTACCCTATCCATGGCCCTCATGATTTCATAAACCTCTATAAGGTCACCCCTCAGCCTCCAACACTCCAGGGAAACCAGTCTGTTCAGCCTCTCCCTTTAGCTCAAACCCTCCAACCTGTTTGAATAAATTGTGTTATGCTTAGGGTCGAGTAGTTTGACCAGTCACATCACATTTGGAACATGTACTTCGCATTTACCTTTTTAAAATAAGAAATGTTAGGGTCTAGGCTACCTTCAAAATATTTTTAAGGGGTCTGGTCTCATCCATAACAGGCAGATTGGCCGCCTCCTGTTTCTAATTTGTCTGTCGGTAACTGATGCACGAGAGGAGCAAAGGCTGGGAAGTGATGGAGGGAAATGGATGTTAAGAGGGATTGTGATCTGAGTTTGGCACCTGGGAGACTTTCAATGACAGGGGATGAGGCTGAGATGCCTTTAGCAAGGGAGTTGCAGAGAGTAGTTTGTGTGGTTCGTTCCAATTGTTCTAGCCTTCAGATGTGATCGATCACCTGCACCCAGCGAGTAGCTCTGATTATTTGAAGAACGTTTTAACTCTCTGACTTGGACAAAGTAAAGTTTCCACATTCTGAAGTGTGGAAAAAGCCCAGCCGGTCAGGCAGCATCTGACGAGCAGGAGGGTCAACGTTTCGAGCATAAGCTCTTCACCAGGAATGTCATTCCTGATGAAGATCTTATGCTTGATCTCCAGCATCTGCAGTCCTCATTTTCTCCTACATTCAGATGTTGTTTCCACTTGCGATGTTCCTCCTTCAGAAGGAGAAGCTTATCTAACGGCGTTATAACAGCTTAATGTTGGCTCTGTGCCAGCAGTGTCTTGCTTGTGTTTAAGTAGTTCTTTATTGTTTGAGTTTTGACAGCAGTTCCTTTTTTGAGAAGGGAGTTGGAGAGGGGTGGGAGAGGAGCGGGAGGTGGGGAATGCTGGTGGTCACAGTGATTGTATTTCCAATTTGTAACCTCTACAGCGGAGCAAACTTTGAAATAGCCATAACCTTTCTGCGAAGTCATATCTTTTTTTTTCTTTTTCCCCCTCAGATGGAGAGTGAAACCTGCAAAGTTCCTCAAAATATTGATTACTGGACAGTTCATGGCCTTTGGTGAGCACATATCTACGTTCACATCCTATTCCAAGTAATGTAAATTGCACAACTCCTCGTTCACCATCTGTGTTGGGTATTACCATATCCAAAGCACTCCACAGCCATTGAAATCTGGCAAGAAAGGCAGGAGGCCGGGAGAACGCAGCAAGCCAGGCAGCATCAGGGAGGTGGTGAAGTCAACGTTTCGGGTATGACCCTTCTTCAAGGTTGGGCGTATCCCCAGCCCTGAAGAAGGGTTACACCCACAACGTCGACTTCTCCACCTCCCTGATGCTTGCTGTGCTCTCCCAGCCTGCTGCCTGTCTAATTTGGATTCCAGCATCTGCATTTTTTTTTTTTGGTCTCAAATGAAATCTGTCGTGCAGTCACTGTTGGTTCGTAGGCCTATTTGCACCCAGCAAGATCCCACACACAGCAAATGAGATGAATTACTAACTAATCTGTTTCTTGCTGGTGGCATTTGAGAGACAGCAGTGTGGAAAAATTCACTTGTTCTTCCTTTGACTAACTCCAGGCAATCTTTTCTGGCCCTCAGCCCAGCCCCTGAGCAAGCCCCTCAGTTCAATGCTATTATGGACGGGCGCATCCAGCCAAGTCTGCATCCCACGAAGGGAATAAACAAAAGAATTGGGTCTTCATTCCTTTACCGCAAAGACACTTCACTTTTTTTTCTTTTAGTCACGTCCCAGGGTGTGACCATGCACAGGTCAGGGACTTGGAGTTTGGTTGCAAGCTCAGGAAATTAAGTTCAGTAAAATCTAATCCTCTGTCATGAGACAAGAGAAAAGCAGCAGAAAAAGCAGGCTGTTATCCAAAAGCCAACTTGTTCACAATTGTCTGAGTTGACATGTGACTCCAGTCGCGTGCTGTTGAAGTGTCCTCGTCAGTTATTTTATTTGCACAATAAGTCACTTTACCAGCTGAGGAAGAATAATAAGTAACCCACATCCTGAACAGCTTCTGGAAAAATCCACTTCCTTTAAATGTGTGCACAGGGGGTCATTGCTTGGCCAACTCCCATTGAACATCATTACTTGGGTGGGGGAATAGCTCAGACTCCACTGCATCCTTAAGAAATCCACTAACCAAAGCAAGCAGCAACTTACGCAGTGATCCACTTTTGAGAGATTTTAACACTGCAACAGAATTCAGTTGTAACGAAATATTAAGGATTATAGTCAGAGTTGTACAGCACGGAAACAGGCCCTTCAATCCAACTCGTCCATGCCAACTAGATATCCTAAATTATTTTAGTCGCATTTGGTCCATATCCCTCTAAACCCTTCCTATTCATATTCCCATCCAGATGCCTTTTAAACGCTGTGATTGTACCAGCCTCCACCACTTCCTCTGGCAGCTCATTCCATACACGTACCATACTCTGCGTGAAAAAGTTGCCCCTTAGGTCCCTTTTATGTCTTTTCCCTCTCACCTTAAACCTCTGCCTTCTAGTGCTGGGTCTCCCAGCTCAGAAAAAAGACCTTGACTATTCACCCTATCCATGCTCCTCCTGGTTTTATAAACATGATTGCAAGGGAAATCAGAGGGATATTTTTTTCCTCCTTCTGCCGCAGATAGCAGTTTGAATTGGAGAATTTCACACATTCGCCTCCTCCAACGAGCACCAATTTTTCAATTAACATCAATGTTGTTCCAGATGGAGGGAGCAGATGACTGAATGTCAGGCCTCCAAAATGAGATTTGCGTACAGAAGCGCAGGCAAAATGTACCACCTTGACCCAACAACGTGGCAACAATTGAGATTAATTTGTTGTCTCAGGTGTTTATTTGTCTCTTTTTCTCTCTCCTTTCTTTTCATCTCTCTCTCTCTCTCTCTCTCTTTTTTTGTCTTTTTATTTTGTTTCTCTCAAGTCCCAACAGAATGCTCGCACACTGATTTTTTTTGCCCCTTTTATCCCCTTCTTTTTCTCCTTGTCTCCCCCCCCCCCCCCCCTTAATTTGGGCTAAACGATCATATCTTCTGAGTGTCAAAAATCCAGATTTTATTAAAAATGAAGAATTTAAAGGTGAATCGTTAACCTGCCTTTACTTCCCTTTATTTCGAGCTTTGATTTCAGAACAATCTTAGTGTAACAAACAGGCTTGCTCAACACAAAACAGGACCTGATTGCATGGGACTAGTCAAACATAAGATATGGGAGCAGAAGTAGGCCATTCAGCCCATTGAATGAGATTACAGCGATCTGATAACCCTCAACTCCATGTTTTTTTTAAAATGTAGGCCCAAAGGAGATGAATTGTGCAACAAGTCCTGGCATTTTGAAATCCAAAATGTAAAGGTGAGTACTTACCTTCATTTACATTGGCATTTGTACAGTGGAGCCCTCTAAATGTTTACTCGGGCACGTTGCTGTTTATTTTGATGCAACGTGATGCACAAAATGAAATAACAAACTGGGGTTTATCCTTTTAAATGAAGTGCATTTAGTGTAACCTATATCACTTTCTCAGTACTTGGAGTTCTGATATCCGTAGGCAATCAGTACTAAGGCCCCCCCCCCCCAAATCTGCAGAATCGTTTTCTGCAGTTTCACATACCCTCAGTTTACCATGTCTGGAGCAAATTATAGGGAATGTTCCAGCACCAGGGACTGGGGGTTGCAGGGAAGGTATGTTTCCCTATGTAAATGAATGGGTTTGCTTCTATCCATGGTTCCAGGCTTCTGCAGTAAGTCCTGGAATGTAACCCCCAACTGGTACGGGGGGGGGGACTACTGTGATCACTAGCATTTAATGTGTTAAAAATGGGAGAGTGAGATTGAAGTTTTAACATTTAAAGAACATTGTTTACTTTAATTTTGTATGAAACTCAAGTGTTGGTGAGAAGTGACTTTGCTTTCACTGATGTTGCAGTTGTACAGTTAATTGTAGCCTGAATCTGAACTGGAAGGGAGACTTAGTAACACAGAGGGCATGGTTGAGGTAATATTATTCTGTTTTCCTTCAAGACCTATTTGCTTTTTGCTGACTGGTGAAGGAACTACAAAACCTATCTCTCTTTCTAATGATCATCTGTAAGTGAAATTGCTCCTCAATGATGCTCAACCATGGTTTCAGAGTGTATCATTGTTCAGGATTGACCATTGTAAGAGCGAAGGGTGGCTTGGATTCCCTGAAATAAAACGGAAACTTTGTGACTGCCTCACTCTTGGCAGGAAGCCAGTTTCTCTGGAATTTTTGAGAGCACTCAGTAAAGTTGGTTTGTCTGGAAAGGATGGATGAGCAGCTACATTGTATGTACATGTAATGGGAGATTTGAAAACACAGATGGCTCAAAGATCATGAGCAGGAATTCTGTATTCCGTTGACATCAGGTCACTACAAATCAAAGGGAAATAAAGGTTAAACTAGGAACTGTTTACAGTATGTACATGGAGCAAAGCCTGTGAGTTACATTGCGCTAAGAAGTACTTTGATCTATCTGTTGCCCTTTCCCATAAGCCCTCCTTCCCCCAAAGACATGTTTGACCAGTGAATGGCCATTTGACTGCCCCAGCTGCTGACCCTCATTGTCGCCACCTGCTGGTAGCAGTCTTGCTACAATTAGTTGGACTGGGTCTCCAGGGAGCAGAGTCCAAACTTTGCTCTGTGCACTGCCATTTACAGTGCCTTGAACCCAGGCAGCGGCGGTACTGATTGACTTTGACTTTGACTGGTGATGGAAGGCATATTTATGATTAAAGTCCATGTATATTTATTCCATGTCTGAGTCGGATGCACTCCAGCTCTCACTTCACTTTGAGCCTGAAGAGTGATGGCTATGGACACAACTTCTAATGGTTCTCTTTTTCTGCAGGACATTTTACCTGAATTAAAACTCTGGTGGCCTGATGTGCTTCATCCCAACAGTACTCAGTTCTGGTATGTCTCTTTGTAAACCTTCCATTATTCAAGGCACTTTCTGTTATTCACTGCCAATAGAAAAGTAGTCACAAATGGACATTTAACACTGGCTTCTCTCAGTTGTCTTGCATTCTGTTCATGAGCACACAATCCAGTGACACTGCCGTGCAGTATCCAGTGAGTGCTGCACTGTCAGCGGTGCCAGCATCCCCACTAGCAACTGAATAACAACCTCTGTTCAGTTTGATTCTAACCTATCCCTCAACAAACTGGGTTTTTTACACATCCCAAATGTAAAAGGAATTCAAGGGCTCGGAGCATCTGTGGTTCCAAGATTCCCGTGGTGCTTGTATCACAAAGTCCCAGATAAGTGCCGCTGCAGAGTTTCTCAGATTCAAGCTACAAACCGAGGGCCCAGTCAATGTAATCTCAGTTTTATATTTGGGCCACCACTGCTACCCCCACCATCAGTCTGTGGGTGGACAAGCAGCCAGGTCTTCAACATCTGTGGACAGCCAGAAACTAAAATGTCCTCCACTGCTCGAATTGAAGAGGCCATGATTGTGATGAAGCCAAGAGATGTGTCTATCTTTCCCGACAGCTTGGAGTTTGTAACATATCCCATCATCCTAATTTGGAGTTGAGCTAGCTACCCGGCATGAAAAGGGAAAGGAGCTGAGAATAACTTTGGAGAATCCAGCGCCAACCTGAGGAAATGAGTGAGCTTTAATCAAGGAGGGAGATTTTGAGTCATGTTGTCTGGGAGATATTCCCTGTAGCAGCAGTTGCCTGTTGAAATGGTGTTTAGTCAATGCTGCTTTTAGCCATAGAGAATGGAAACAGACCCCGTGGTCCAACCAGTGCACGTAGACCATGATCCCAAACTAAACTAGTCCCACTTGCCTGCATTTGGTCCATATCTCTCCAAAAATGTCTTGTTCATATACTTACAACATTTAAAAGACATTTCGGTAACTGTACCCACATCTACCATTTCCTCTGGAAGTTCATTCCTTACATCAACCACTCTATGTAATAAAAAAAAACAAAGCCCCTCCTCTTTCTTAAATCTTTCTCCTCTTAACATAAAAATATGTCCCTTAGTCTTGAAATCACCCACTCTAGGGAAAAGACACCTGCCATTCACCTTATCCATGCCCCTCGTGATTTTATAAACGTCTATCAGGTCACCCCTCAACCTCCTACGCTCCAGTGAAAACAAAATGTCCCAGCCTCTCCCTTTTCCTCAAACCCTCCATTTCTGACAACATTCCGGTAAATCTTTTCTGAACCCCCTCCAGCTTTAATAATATCCTTCCTGTAACCGGGTGATCAGAACAGATGTTTGTTATGGCAGAAGTTTAAAAGTTGAAATCCTGGTTCGTGTGATCCTTTCACCCAGTTGCTGCAAGTTCAAATTTTGTTTAAAAAGTTACAGATTTCTACAGGGTTTGTGACACATTTTATTTCGTCTTTGAATGCCAAACTAATTCCCTTTTTTTCAAAAGGGTTCCCGGCTGCAACAGCATGAGGAAATGATGGTCTAGTGGTAATATCTACCGGATCAGCTAATGTTCTGGTGACCTCGGTCTAAATCCTACCCTAGAAGATGGTGGAATTTAAATTATATTCATTTTTAATTAAAAAAATAAGAAACTGGAATGGATAGCTCTCCTCTGTGATGGTGGCCATGAAACTATCATTAATTTGTTATTTAAAATACATCATCATTCATCATGTCCTGAAATCTGCCACCCTCAGCTGGTCTGGTCTACATGTGAGCCTGCCCTGTGAAATGGCTGAGCAAGGGTAATTGGAGATGGATGAAGGGGGACAGTTAGTAAGTTTGCGGATGACACCAAAATTGGAGGTGTAGTGGACAGCGAAGAGTTACCTCCGATTACAACGGGATCTGGACCAGATGGGCCAATGGGCTGAGAAGTGGCAGATGGTGTTTAATTCAGATAAATGCGAGGTGCTGCATTTTGAGAAAGCAAATCTTAGCAGGACTTATACACTTAATGGTAAGGTCCTAGGGAGTGTTGCTGAACAAAGAGACCTTGGAGTGCAGGTTCATAGCTCCTTGAAAGTGGAGTCACAGGTAGCTAGGATAGTGAGGAAGGTGTTTGGTATGCTTTCCTTCATTGGTCAGAGTATTGAGTACAGGAGTTGGGAGGTCATGTTGCGGCTGTACAGGACATTGGTTAGACCACTGTTGGAATATTGCGTGCAATTCTGGTTGCTTTCTTATCGGAAAGATGTTGTGAAACTTGAAAGGGTTCAGAAAAGATTGACAAGGATGTTGCCAGAGTTGGAGAATCTGAGCTACAGGCTAGGGCTGTTTTCCCTGGAGCGTCAGAGGCTGAGGGTGACCTTATAGAAGTTTACAGAATTATGAGGGGCATGGATAGGATAAATAGGCAAGTCCTTTCCCTGGGATCGGGGAGTCCAGAACTAGAGGGCATAGGTTTAGGGTGAGAGGGGAAAGATATAAAAGAGACCTAAGGGGCAACCTTTTCACGCAGAGGATGGTACATGTATGGAATGAGCTGCCAGAGGATGTGGTGGAGGCTGGTACAATTGCAACATTTTAAGAGGCATTTGGATGGGTAGATGAATAGGAAGAGTTTGGAGGGATATGGGCCGGATGCTGGCAGGTGGGACTAGATTGGGTTGGGATATCTGGTTGGCATGGACGGGTTGGACCGAAGGGTCTGTTTCAATGGTGTACATCTCTGACTCTGACTCTATAAGTGCTGGTCTCGCCAGCGATGTGCCCACATCTCCTGAGAAACAAAGTGTCTGGGGGAGAGAATCCCACATTCTAACCTCTGATCCCATTCGCAATCATATGAAATTTGCACTCTCCTCCCACCCCAAAGAAAAATCCACTGTCTCGAGGTCACAGGACTGCTTACCTTTCCTAATCGTTAGCTCTTCCGTTCAGTCTTCCCTTTTCCTCACTGCCACAAAAAAGACAGAACCTTCATTTATTATAAACTCCTGTAGCTCCCTCTGATTACAGTGCTAATATCCTTTGTCACTATGTTCGTCCGATCTGTGGTTTCATATTGGTGGGTGGCCCAGAGTCAGGGAAGCATGCTGAAGAATTCAGGGTCTTCCTGGATGTGTCTGCATGATTTGACCAGCTCTGACAAAGCAGAGGAAATAGAAACATGCCCAAAGACAATGAAAATGGGTTGGTCTTGCCCCAACTTGGGCGTTGCCCTTCAGGTGCTACTGATCCCTGTTGTTCTGGAAATGTCCTGAAGTTGTTCCCTCATGCTGAATGACAACTGAGATTTAATGCTTTTCCTAACTTCAGTTAACACATGGATTGTGGGTCCTCCTTTGAGAATATTTTGTAATAGCAGGCATCTAACCGAGAGATCCTCTTAAATATCTCCTTCTACATCTATAGTGGTCTATCCATTCATCTAGTATGCTGGTTCATTACAGTAAGTTCAGATTTTATACAGACATAATTGTCCTTATTTAAGTTTAAAGCACTAATCTCAGACCCTTTTTTTTTTCTCTTTTGAACTGAATGTAAAAGTCAGTGACATTGAGGGTTCACTGCTACCCAGAGTACATTTATACTGTAATCATTAATTCATCTTATTACCTGGCAGTCTGAAATAGCATGCAGTTTGTTTGGCTGTATCCCACCAGGCCAGTAAAGAGAAAGGGGGCATTACACTGCTGTGGACTCAGTAGGTGTTATTGGCTCGAGTTTCTGTCTCTGTTACTATTACAACAGCCATGGCTGTCCAACTGAGAGAGAATTGAGTTTGCAAACAACGAATTTTTAGAATTGTAATCCCTACAATGTGGAAAATGGCCACTCAGCCCAACACGTTCACACCGACCCTCCAGAAGAGTAACCCACCCAGACCCATGTCCCTAAATTGAGGCCTGACTCATGCACCTAATCTGCACATCCCTGAACACTATGGGGCAATTTAGCATGGCCAATTCGCCTAACCTACACATCTCTGGATTGTGCGAGGAAACTAATGCAAACTCAACACAGTCGGCCAAGGCTGGAATCAAACCTGGGTCCCTGCTGCTGTGAGGCAGCCGTGCTAACCACTGAGCCACCATGCTGCTCCTTGATGTAGCCATTACTGTTCAGGCTCACATATGGAGGAGGTCCTCTGGGCTTGGTGACTTACTGCTTGCATTTACACAGCACCTTTTAACTCAAAAATAAAATCCCAAGGCGCTCCTTAGAACTTTACTCAGACGTGGGTACCAAGATGGAGGAGGAGATTTTATGAAAGGGACCCAGATTTCTGGTCAAAAGGGGTTCAGATTTAAGGAAGGCCTTGAAAGAAGAGAGGTAGCTGTAGAGTCAGATCTTGGCACAGGCTGAATGTGTCAGAGTGTGGCACTGGAAAAGTACAGCAAGTCAGGCAGCATCCAAAGAGCAGGAGAATCGACATTTCAGACATAAGCCCATCATTAGGAAACATCGATTCTCCTGCTTCTCGGATGCTGCCTGGCTGGCTGTGCTTTTCCAGCATCACACTTTGCAACACTGATCTCCAGCATCTGCAGTCCTCATTTTCTCCTCCAAGCTGGTAAAGCAATGTTGGAAGAGTAAGAAAAACTGTCAGCAACATAGAGTGTAACCTGGCCTGTAAAGATGGAGATAGGCTGCTCCCATTAACCACATCCACCTCTCTGCACAGGAAACACGAGTGGGCGAAACATGGAACCTGCGCAGCTACATTGCAATCCTTGAACACCCAGGAGAAGTACTTCAGCAAAACACTGGACCTGTTCCATAAAACCGACCTGAACAGGTAACCCCCACTTTAAATCGATTTCAGGCTCTTAGCCAAACCCTTGCAAATGCTTTTAAAGCAGACCCGAGTGGAATTTTCTGTGTTTTTTTTTTTAACCAATCTTTCGACCTTTCCAAAGCCAAGGGAAAAATCCCCAAGAGGTTTCAATGTATAAAATGGGAGCGTTAGGAGTCCATTTGGCCCCTCAGGCCTGCTGTGCCATTCTTTGTGTATACAATTCCACGTTAACATGTACTCTTGATAACCTTTTGATTCTTTTTGCCGAACGACAATTTATCCATTTCTGCCTTGGAATGATTTAATAATCCTGGTTCCACCACTTCCTGAGGCAGGGGGTACCAAAGCAACATATTTGTTCATTTCATCCGCCATTAACTCTCCATTTTCACTCTCTAGAGGATCAACACTTTTTTTTGTTCTTTTCAAATACCCACAGAAACTCTTGCTAGCTAGCTGACTGTCATACATTTTCATATATAGACAGTTCTTTCTGATGGTTAACTTTTTGGTCATTCCTTATATTCTTACCAATCATCTGACCTGCCACTCATCATTGCACAGTTTTATGCTTTTTACTTCAGTTTGATGCTTTCCCTAACTACTGCAGTTAACCATGGATTGTGGGTCCTCCTCTGAGAATATTTTGTAATGGCAGGTATATGCACACAATCTGAGAGATCTCCTTAAATATCTCTCTCTACATCTGCATTAGTCTATCCATTAACCTGGTTCATTACAGTAAGTTCAGCTTTCATACTGAAATGGTTGCCCTTAGTTAACATTAGTCTCAGACCCATTTTCCCCCTTTCCAACCAATGTGAATTTCAATGGCATTGAGTTCACTGCTACCTTGGGATGCCTTTACACTGTAGTCATTAATTAATCCTATTTCATCAGACAATATACAGTGTCATAGCATGCAATACGGTTGGTTCCAGAGCGTGCTACTCTAATAAACTATCTCAAAGACTTTCTATGAGCCCCTTCAGCTACTGATACTGCCTAGGTGTGTTTTGTCTCATTTGTTGGTTTGTATATTAAAATCCCACCCAAGATTATTGCCATGACTACAGTAGAAGCATTCAATATCTTGTATACTTTATTTTTTATATTCTTGTATTCTTTGTCCCACATTGGGGTTACCATTAGGGGCCAGTCAGTTGTTCCCAAGAGTATCTAAGAGCTCTCATGAGCTGTAGCCTTGATGCACAGTCCCCATTATCTGCTGATCCACATACCACGAGGTTGGTCCCCGATCCCATTCCATTTTTCCCATTGTCTCGTCCAGTCTGCCTCGGTAAACCGATTGTAGCCCTCTGCTGCACAGAGGATTAGTACTGCTTTTTTTTTAATGCATAGGAAGTCCATGCCACGATCCCTCGCAGATAATGAAGACTGTGTACCTGTTCTGTAATACATATTTATCTTTTAATTATTTTTTAACTGTGCCACCAATTTGTGTACTGTGCTGAAACTTCAGAATCGAATAGATCTTAACCATTTGCAAGATACTCACTGACCACCTACCTCCTTTCCTTGTTCCACACCAAGAACCAAATGGTACAGCACAGGCAGCGTTGCAAAGCAAAAGAGAACGAACTCGCACCTCCTTTTCACACCCTCTTCACCAAACTTCCCATTCCCCAAGCTCTCAATATAATTTCCTCAACTGCATTTGTTTGCCTCCTTGTATAAGCGGCTCTGTTCATATTTAAGTACTTGAATGCATGCTCGTTGCCACAAGAACTCCAATCTCTCCCGTCCACTCACTTCCCAGTCACCTTTATCTCTCCCCCCCCTTCCACCTGCCTTTGAGCATGTGAAACTGTAACTTAAAAAAGAACTCCATTTGCTCAGTCCTTCCACAGTGATGAGAATAAGCCTGATATCCATTGCCGTCCCGATTATATGCAGCAGAACCTTTTGGCTATTTATTGTAATGCAAAGATTTATTTACTAACCTTTGACCATTTGTTTTATTCAGTGTTTTTAAAAAGTTTAATATTCTCCCTTCGTCCAACTATTATACGGTAAGGACTTATTGGTGTTTGTCCTTTTTCACTCCCTTGCTTTTCTGCTGAGTTACACAGTTGGCTGTACTTCTAACTATAATATTCTCACATTTAGCTGGAGGTCATTGAAAGTGCGCTCGTGTCAGTCTATGGGGTTATGCCGAAAATTCAGTGCCTTAAGGTAATTTACGCTTTTTATTATTGGTGTGAATAGTTCAGATCAAAACCCGGTTTCAGGTAAACTAAGTTACACTGAGGTCTTGATCTTATTTCAATTTCATTTCTCAGTTTTTCTTTCATATTTTATATTTCTTGTCTAGCCAGCCTCACTGTAGATTGATGCAATGTAAGAACTGACTGTGTTGAGTGATTACGTGTTGTATGTATTGAATGGTGGATTGTTACACTGTTAGGATTGCAAGGAATTATTTAGTGTCTGCGTCAAGTTTTAATCTCCTCAAATCTGGGAATTAGGGTTAAAGAGTGATTTACAAGTCAGAGATTTAACTCTGCAATTGCTTGCCCATCCAGTTGTAAAGGCTTTTGCTTGATTGATTGATTGTAATTTTGTTTTAAGTGCACTCAGATATATTTTGTTGTTTTCATTTCAAACTCAATTGTATCTTTTGTTGTTGTTGTTTCCTCCAATTTCCTCCCCCCCCCCCCCAGCCAGAGGGAAGAACAGCTCAAATCCTGGGTCAGATTGAACTGTGTTTCACCAAAGACTTCGACCTGCTGAACTGCACACACGATGTATTCAGCACCCACACTACTGAGAATGACAGACAGTGTGCTAACTATTTAGGTTTATCAGTGTGTGACCCACAAGAGCAAATCTATTACCCTCCAATTGAGCATCTGTATTGAGTGTGAGAGTTTACTGCTAGTGGTTTCTGTTCAGCAGGTTCACTGGAGGGACAGTACAGCACATTGACTTCTTTGGTATCAGATACAATGCAGCTGTCAGTTTGAGTACAGTGTCAAATTTTAATATCAAGAAACCATGCTAGCATTGCATGATGGGTCAGTCAGTTTTTCCAAAAGGCAAATTAATGTCACCAACATGAATTTCTATTTTTTTTATGACTTTAGCCATTTCCAAAATCATTTTCATTTGTACCAGCACCATTTTTCATTTGGCGTGGAATTATTTAAAACAAATGATTTTAAAACTGGTTTTCAAAGCTCAGACCTGCATTCCTGCCAAGTTAAGCTATAAGCTGGCCTTATCATTCTAGTTGATTTAAACTATGTATTCAGTAGTCACCAGTTTATTTTATGACATTTGGTGTTGAACTAGCAATACCTAATTGTGGTGCTGATCCTTAGGGGCAGGAAACCAAAGTCATTGATCTATCATGTAAAGGACAAGGAATGCATAGATCTTAAAGCTTTAGTCATTTCTTCATGCCGATTTTTAGATTAGATTCCCTACAGTGTAGAAACAGGCCCTTCGGCCACACCGACCACACCGACCCTCCGAAGAGTAACCCCCCCCCCGCGACTAATGCTCCTAACTATGGGCAATTTAGCATGGCCAGTTCACCTGACCTGCATAGCTTTGGACTGTGGGAGGAAAACAGAGCACCCGGAGGAAACCCACGCAGACACGGGGAGAATGTGCAAACTCCACACAGAGTCGCCCGAGGCTGGAATCGAAGCTGGGACCCTGGTGCTGTGAGGCAGCAGTGCTAACCACTGAGCCACCGTGCTGCCCCTCATCTCTCACTCGTCGTAAGATGAAGGTGTCTTTCTTGGCCACTAAAGCAGCCAAAAGAACATGGTGCCTGCCTTAGACTCTGGTGGAGAGTCTGAGCTTGTACCAGGCTTTCACTCCACATTCCCTGCTTATTGGCACACACTCATCACTGTGATGTCCCCTCATACCCTTTCTCTGAGGCAGTGCTGGCTTGTACGCCTGGAGGTTCCTCACAACTAGTGGTTATTGGGCACAAGCCCGCACTGGATCCCACATTCAATCCACCCCGATGCTGCTTCCTATAAAGAGAACTGTGTGTGTGGCAACTTTGGTAAATTTAAAATCTCCCATTCCAATACAAGTCTTTTGTCCCATCTCCTGGGCTTTATTTAATAAAGAAAAGTACTTTGTGGATCTGTCTCGGTCTCTCTCGCTGGAATCATCAATCACCGTTGCAATAATTCCACCCTTAAACATATTGGAGAACAAAGATGGGTTTCAACATACTTTAATGAATAATTAAACTAAGCTGTTTCGAGACAGTGACTCAGCTAAAATCACTTGCATTTTCTAGACACTTCTTAAATTTGAGGTCTTTTGTGTTTTATGTAATATTTCATGAAAATATTAATATGTAATCCAATAAATCATTGAATTCATTTAAATTATAACAATGCAATTCTAACTGAGCTGGATGATTTTACAATTCTGTAGTCAAGAACTTGCCTTTCCCAAGTACATCCCAAAGCCTCCCTGAAACATCGATCATAAGGATTTGCATCAAAATGTTTAGTCCTATGAGATCAGTTTTATAAAAGAGAAACAGAGGGGGTGATGGAGCAGAAATTCAATCAAGTACAATGGAGGGACAGGCAATACATGTACCTGTGAACAATATATTTTTTAAAAACTGTATGAGAGATATCCAAGAGGCACTCACCTGTTTTTCTTTGGTGGTCTTTTACAAAATGTTCATGCTCTTTTTTTTTTGTAAAAATCGGGATGAAGTTCTTTAGCTGTATCCAATAATGACAGAATTCACTGGACTACGCAGAACTCTTCCTCTGGTTTTTATAGAAACCTAGGCATAGGAGTGGGCCATTCATCGATCTTGGCTAAAGAGCTCCTGATGCTGCAGTGTGGGGAAACTTGCCTCCAGTGAATGTAGAGGCAGAAGTGTCAGGGAGAAACGTTCGATACCACAACTTTGGACCAGACTGTGTCTGCAGTACTAAAGTGGGAAAGGTCTGACATACGTCTGTGGTGTAAAATTCAGTGGAATGTGGTGAAACGGTTAAAAATTATGTCCCAATACATGTGTGAATCTAACCGGAATGGAGGTGTTGCTTAGTCCCGTGTGAATCTTCTTATCTGTATGTAACCAGAATGGAATGTGTTTTTTAGCCTTGCTCTGCTGTTCACATGAATGTTTATATCTGGAAAAGAGTATATCAGCTGGAAAAGTCTCCAGTTCGGTGAGTCTGCTCCGGGGTTACGTTTAACCGCCGAGCGTGGGTTGTTGGCAACCGCTCTACGAGAACTGACGGCTCCCAGTTCCGGTAACATGTAGAGTGAGTATAAGCCAGACCCGTTGTTTGGACCTGGTTGTGGCGACGATGCGGGGAATAAAATGCCCATATTCTAGCAGACTCGCCTCTTGGTCGTTTGTTCTGTGTCAGACTACTCTCCTACGAACCTGACCTTGAGAATTTTTTAAAACAACGTCTTGTACAATCCACCATGCAAGTTATTTTGGGTCTCCAAGTGTCTTTGTGTTTAAACACAATCAGAAAGTGGCGGAGAAAGTCAGCAGTCTGGCAACATCTGTAGGGAAAGTAGTAAAAAATAACATTTCAAGTCCACAATGACTTATTTTGAGCTGAATGGGTCTGAAAAAATTGTCAACAGCAATGAGAGAGGGGAGGAGCAAATGGAACAGGTGGTGAGGGTGCCCGGAGCAAAAGGAATGCCATTGGTAGGAGAGGAGGGTGGATCATTGGTAGGATCATGGGTGTTAAGAGTCAGAGATTGAGAGCAAACCTAACAATGGAGTACTGTTCATTTTCTAAATAAACCTTCATTATCAAGGTCACTTTCTCCTGCTTATGTTTTTGTATTGTGCAATATGAATAATGTATTACAGCATTGATATGAACTGTTCAATATTTACAGATGGTTTATTGTAACTTGTCTTTTAAAGAAAATAAAATTAACATATATTCAAATCACCCAGGAAGTCAGGATTTAATCTCTTGCTGATCATTTTTAGGTTATTTCAAGTGGCTGGTCAGTTAATAAGTAGGTCTTTATGTATGTTTCTATATTGCAGACTAGGAATAGAAGTTAATATTTTTTCATTAACCTGTCCATTTTGTGTTATTCAAAGGAACAGGAGAATCAACGTTTCGGGCATAAGCCCTTCTCCAGCAACTGATTTTTAAGCTATGCTGTGCTTTTCCAGCAACACATTTTTAAACTCTGATCTCCAGCATCTGCAATCCTCACTTTCTCCATTTTGTATTATTGGCTGTTTCTTGGTTTGAATTTCTTGATTACCAAGTTCAGTAGGTACTGTTCAAGATTGTATGTCAACAAGTCTTCCTCCAGATATGTAATATTGTTGGAACTCCTTTGGTGTTATTGGCTGAGCTTATTATATATCACTTCATTCAGCAATATAAGCAGTTGCAGATTTTATTAAATAGGACTTGTTCAAGATACAAGTTGAGAACAACACATTGACTTTCACTGTGTATTTTTTTTTGAGTACATATTAGGTTGGTGTTTCCATTTCCCAGGGACCAACACATTATGTCAGAAGTATTTGTCTGGAGATCCTACTTGAAGTATCAGGGCTCTTTGGAATTTCCTTGGGTGCAGCATTAAACAATTGGGGAGGGATTTTGTGAGGAGTGCTAGAATACCTACTTCTGGATCAGAAGGTCCTGGTTCAGTTCCCACATGCCCTGCTGTGTCTCATAACATGTTCAAGCACAGTTAAAAATCAGACAACACCAGGTTATAGCCCAGCAGGTTTAATTGGAAGCACTAACTTTTGGAGCGCCGCTCCTTCATTCAAATCACGTTCAAGCAGATTGAGTAAAAAATCTACAACATCATACAGGTTTAAGTATTGAGTCAGCCTAATATGCAGGATATGCAGCTAAGATTGTCAAATCCATAAAGCAGAATTGCTCTAAATCCATGTTACTGAAGCTGATACACGATTTAAAAACTCAAACAAAACCTTTTAGAGATTTTACAAATGCTGATCAGCCAGTAGATTTTCCAGCATTTGCTGGTGTACTGGATTTTCAGTATTTACTTTTTCCAATTTTCATTTTAAAATTGATGGCTTTTGTTTTTGCAGTATCAGAGGTTGAGGGATGACTTTATAGAGGTCTATAAAATCATGAGGGGCATGGATAGGGTGAATAGCCAAGATTTTTGTTTCCCCCAGGGTTGGGGGGAGGAGTCCAAAACTAGAGGGAGTAGGTTTAAGGTGAAAGGAGAAACGTAAAAGGTACCTGAGGGACAACTGTTTCTCACACAGGATGGTGAGGGTATGGAATGAGCTGCCAGAAATGGTGGCAGTGGGTATGATGACAGCATTTAAAAGGCATCTGGACAGGAAGAGTTTAGAGGGTTCAGTTTACAATATCTGTTTGGCATGGACGAGTTGGACTGAAGGGTTTGTTTCTGTACTGTGTAACTCGATGACTCTGACTCTATAACTGGTTTTTGATGGGGATGTTTTTGGTCTCACTTCAGTAATGGTGCCATGGACATTGACTTCATTTTAGAGATTTTCTTTATTCTTTCTGTATATTACATTGTATCAGACGGTACTAACCTACAGCACCACATGAGGTTCAGTTCTGTGATTAGACTGAAGTTTATATTTTTATCAGACTTTTAAAAAGAAAAATCTGTTCCATTTGACCTGTAGGTTATCCTAAGGGCAGTTGGCAGAAATGACCCATTTACTGTTAAATCCATGTGGGGCTTCATGAGTCTCTTTATACAATATGAAGTGCCTTTGTGGCACTAATGTGGTTAACTGAGAGGTTATCCACTTCGACAGAAAAACAATCAAGTAGATTATTGTGGTGAGAATTTGGGAAGGAGGGAGGTGCAACAGGACCTCTGGGTTGTCATAAACCTAGGTGGTCCAGACAGCAAATGTTAGGTTTGTGATCCGAGATGATTTGAATACAGGAGCAGAGATATCTTACTGCAACTGCACAGGGGCATTGGTAAGGTCAGACCTGGAGCCTTTTATGTAGTTTGTAGTCTCCTTATTTGAGGAAGGACATTCTAGCTGTTGAGGGAACGCAAAGAAGGTTCACCAGACTGATTTCTAGGATAGCAGGACTTTTGTACAGGGATCAGTTAGGATGATATTCACAAGAGTTGAGAAGAACAAGGGGGTGATTGATTCACATAGAAACCTATAAAATTCTATAGACTTAAACAAGATCGGTGCAGGATGGATATTCTCAATGACCCAGGCTCACAGGCCTTTCAGGACAACAATGCAGAATTTCTTCACACAAAACCGTTGAGGCCAAAATATTGAAGATCGTCAAGAAAGATGTAGATAAAGTTCTTAAAAGTCTAATGGGATCGAAGTATATAGGGACAAAGATGGTGACCAATTTTGTGGACTGAGCAGAGGTTGGAGATTCTGTTCTATTTGTAGGAATGACCCTAATCTTCCATTCATTCAACATGTAAAACCACCATTTCATGTTGCCATGATTGTTTCTATCCTATACCTGCTGCAGTATTTAACTGAAGCACAATATAACATGAAGGACTTGACATGGAGCTCAACAATTACAGATAAATGTTGCCACCATTTTGATTACACCCCTTCCCCCACTGTGTCATATTTGCATATTGTGCTTCTCAGCAAAGGCAACCTGTTTCGACTATTCACACCTACTTTGTAACTATCACTTCTTTACTCCCGACTTTGTCTTTTGTTCTAGGCACCCTCAAGCTTCTTTTCTGCTTGCTCCCCCTCAGTCTTTGTCAACAGCATGAAAACATCACTTTTCCAGTCCCCTTCAGTTCTGAAGAGACTCAAACATTAACTTTCTCTATCCACGGATGCTGCCAAACTAGCTGAGTTGGAGCAGTTTCATTTCAAAATTCTAGGACTTTGCTATTGTCCTTGTTTGAAACAGTATGGATCAGTAGCAGTTAGGCAACTTAACTCTTTCTACCACGTGAGCAATGCAACTTCCTAATGGACATTTTTAAACAGCAGGGGTGAGAAAGAGTTCCTTAATTTCCAGTTAAGGACAGTTGACTCATCTGACTCAAACTTCATTATGATGAGTGACTAATTCTCTAATAGTCCTAAGCAGTGGAACTCAAATGCATAAACATGGTTAATAAACTTCCAAGCTTTTGTTCATTGTAGTATGAACTACAGGGGATAAATTGTCTGGCTGGTTTGAATAGTAAAGTGATCTATCTGCAAATGCTGGGTTGCAGTGGTGATACCACATCATGTATAAAAGTTTAATGTACCTTCAACGATGCAAATCACAAACAGTTTTTGCTAATTTGAGTTTTAAGGTTATGATAATTGAAAAGTTATGGATTTAAATTGTAGTAATTCACTTGATTTCTCCACAATTAAACAGCATCTTTTGCTGCAAAGTTAATAGAAAACAGAACCCAAAAAAAAAAGTATTATGCAAAACAATACAGGTAGGCCTGCAAGAGAAATCAGAGCTGAGCAAATAACCTGCAAGTTAAAACACAAATAGATTCTACAACATTTCCAAGTTTTTTGAAGGCTACTGACAAGGGCTCCTCCAAAATGTCTTTACGTTGCATTTTTTTTGGTCTTCATGAAGTAACTTTTTAAAAAAGAAATACATGGCACTTTTGCTGCTGGATGCATGCTTAAAAAGCAACTGTGTTTTGCACTTTCACATGCAGTACTCCACCTTGTGGTGGCATAGGCCTCGTGCAGCTTCTGAACAAGTTGATGAAAGGAACACTATAGACAAGAACAATTATTATGACTCTGCCGTTTTGGTAACCTTGGAAAACAAACAGTAATACAGCACCTCCACCACTGGGTTTTCATCTTCCAGAATCCGAGATCTCAGAATGGTTTCTGCAGATTGGAAGGTAGCAAACACAACAGGGAAAGAGATACCAGGGGATCTATCAGCGAAGTTGGGACTCGATTACATCGTGATATCGGGTTGGCGTGGACGAATTGAACCAAAGGGTCTGTTTCCATGCTGTACATCTCTATAGCTCTTAGAAGCAGGATGGTAGGTTAAATGTTAGACTTTTACTGGGGGTATTTTCAACAGTCCCTTAGAACACAGCACAAATGGACTGGTTCCACATGATTTACAGAAGGAAATTTGTTGAAATCATTAGTTAATGTAATAAAAGGGGGAACAAGTGGATGCAATGTTTGGATTTTTGAAAGTTAGTTACTGGACTACAATGGCTGTTAACAAAAAAAAACAAAGACCTCATGGGACTGTGAATGATGTTAGCATGGATTAAGGATTATCTTGTAGAGAACAAATAGGTCAGTTTTAGATGTGACAAGTGATGTCCAGTAAGGATTAATGCTTGGGCTCAGCTATTTAACCTGTATCAGTGACAAAGGGACAGAGAAATGTAATTATTTGTTTATAATATAAAGCGAGATGAGAAAGTAAGCCACGAGGAGGCTGTGAGTGGGCAAGAACACAAATGAAATACAAGGTAAAGTTGTCTTTTTTTGATAGACTTTTTTCCAGTGGCCAAAGATTGGAAAACAATTTGTATTTAGTGACAACTAGATGTCCTTGTACATGAATCACCAAATAAACACAGCAAGCAATTTGAAAAATCATATGCTAGCCTCCTATTGGGAATGTGAGTAAAGAGGTCTTGCTGCAATTTTGTAGGTCCCTGGTTAGAATATGATTGGAGTACTTGGTATAGTTTTGGTCTCCTTGGCTCGGGTAGCAAATATCTGCCTGAGAAGGAGCACAAGAAAGTTTCACTGGGCAGATTCTTAGAAATGGGAATTGTCTTACGAGAGGGACACTAGTTTAGTGTAATCACCTGTGTTCAATAGAATGAGAAAAGTGATCTCACTGAAACAAAACAATTCAACAGGGTTGATGTCATGAAACTAGGTTTCAGAGTTTCACAATAACGGTCAGATAGTTAGGATCAATATGCAGAAAAGAATCCTCAGAATAGTGAATTGTGGGAATCCTCCATCGCAGAGGGTTGCAGATACTCGCACACCAGTTGATTTTTGAACGCTAAGGAATTGAGGAAGGTAGAGTTGAGGTAGATGAACTACAGTTGAAACTTTATTGCTGGAACAGCACAGCAGGTCAGGCAGCATCCAGGGAACAGGAGATTCAACGTTTCGGGCACAGGCCCTTCTTCATTCCTGAAGAAGGGCCTGTGCCCGAAACGTCGAATCTCCTGTTCCCTGGATGCTGCCTGACCTGCTGTGCTGTTCCAGCAATAAAGTTTCAACTTTGATCTCCAGCATCTGCAGACCTCACTTTCTCCTCGTAGATGAACTACAATCTTGTTGAATGGCAGAGCCCATTTGGAACATAATGACCAAGTCCTATTTCTTGGGTTCTTTACCATTAATTCACAAAATCTGGACCATGGCTTTAGTTCATATCATCTGTTACTACACATCTCACATAACACTCAGCACTCCACAGCTTAAGCAGGAATGGACTCTTGAGCAAGTGAACACAAAGACATGACCAGAATTGAAGAAAATCTAGCTGATCAAGGGCTATATTTTTTTCAGTACACAAGTAAAATAATGTCAAAATTTCATCAGTAGATAAATCACAATCATCAGATTAAGTTGTTCACCTTCCTGGTTGAACTTTTCAATGCAGTCACTGTATAAATATCCTTTTTAAGGAATAATGGTAGCTCATCTGCGGTCTTTAACTCAAGCAGCCAAGCTCATTTAAGAACAACTAGATTCAAAGGCACTGACCCTTTCTTTTGTATTAGGACATCATCCATTCAAGAAACGCACACGACAGCAGTCAAAAATGAGACAACATGGGCTTGCAGAATTCTGGATATTGAGAAGGAAGTTGAGAATGAACAGAATTGCTTCCTCCTGTGATTCAAATCTTTACTGTTCAGCAAACCCATGAAGGTTGTTGTAAACGGAGAGCTCTGTACCAGTAGTGGGTTTGGTATGGTGATCATTCAAAGATAGTCCATCGGCAGTTGTGAGTTCAACATTGAGGGTTCCAGGATCAAGAGGCGCCACAGAATTGACCAAATGAAGTTCTCCAAGCTGAGAACAAAACACCCCTGCCATTCCCACCCTTAGAAACGGGGCTTCCTCTTTCTGCCAGTATACCTTGTGTCAACTCGAACTGTCCTAGGAAGGGAAAGGAAGAATAAAGTGATTACAATCTGCACACAGCAGTTAAGTTTATCTTTAGAATGTGTCTGGATCTAGAAAGCCTATCACAATGTCTTTGCAATGCACTTCTGAATGGAATCTTGCATATGGAGGTGGGTAGATAACCAAGCATTGCTCATTTGTAAAGTTAAAAGATACAGGAGAATAGATTTGGAACAAAGCTCCCACATAATAATGGACCAGTTAGTTCTCCTCAATTCAAATAAATCAGCCAAAGGTCCCCTTTAAGACGGTAACTGCACTAAGGAAAGGGGTATTCCATTCCATCTGACTGAATCCATTGGACAGTGGCAACCAAGATCAGGAGACCTATTGGAAAAGGAAATGCAAATATTTCTGTTTACTGGGAAAATAGTTTTGTCTGCCTTCACCCATATTCCAGAGGCACAGACAATGGCATCAATATGGGATGGTGGGGTGTGCCCTGCTTGTACGAATGAGAATGATGTCCACTGCCAGAGGTAGGAGCATCCAGAGTCTAAATTCATGCAGCAGCCTGCGCTGCAAGCATGTTCACAGTTTCGATTGAATGATTCAAGGTGTTAAACACCTTGTATACAGGACGAGAGAAGAGCGAGGAGGAAACACCTTCATCGCATGGAGGTTTCTTGTTACCCAGTAAGCACCATGGCCCAGCATCACCGTACCTGCCCTGACGCCTCCGACGCTCCTTCTTCTCCAGAATCCACTCTCTGCTTCTTTTTACAGGCTTTCCCTTCAGGTTTTTAAACCTCAACCTGCAGGCAAGAAAAATGGCAGCTTGCTCAGATAACTGAACCAACACTATCCAGCCGAATGCTCAGGGATTTGCTCGTTAAAAGCTTAATTAATGATTTGTTGTACTTTTTCCAGCACTATCCTTTTTGACTATCTCCCTGGACCAGGTTTCTTTGACCCTGGCAAAGAGCTTTTGCTTCCCTGATAGAGCTAATAAAACCAACAGGAGTGGGCCATTCGGCCCTTTGAGTCTGTTCACCCTTCAATATGATCATGGCTAGTCATTTCATTCTGGCTTCCAGTTTTATTTCTTATCTTTTGTTTCTTTCTCCTGTCTCCCTGCTCAGGTTCCCATTGGCCCTGTCATCCCAGTTAAAGTTAAAAATCACAACACCAGGTTATAGTCCAACAGGTTTATTTGGAAGCACTGGTTTTCGGAGCACTACTTCATCAGGTAGTTGTAGAGTAGGGCCATACAACAGAATTTATAGCAAAAGATTAGTGTCATGCAATGTGTCTTATGGCCCTGCTCTACAACTACCTGTAGTGCTCTGAAAGCTAGTGCCTCCAAATAAACTTGTTGGACCATAAACTTGTTGAGCTGAGACTGATCTTCAGCAAGTATGTGAAATGGGTGACAGTGAATCAGCAGCCCCCTTTACACAGTGCCCAAATATTTCCATTTAATCAGAATTTAGGTGTGTTATCAAACATACTGCAAGTAGAGGAGGAGGAGGGTTTATCGACAAACCTGACCCCACCCCAACACCATATCAGGGATTTCAGTGTGGCCTGAAGGAAGCAGCAGATGCAGACTTTCCCTCCTAACTGGGGAGAACTAGGGACCACTGCCAAAGCCACTGACCCACTTATACCAATTCATTTTGCTCTGCAATCAAAATTTCTGTCAAGATTCAGGACATGCGATGCAGGTGTCTCGCATTTGCTGTCAGGATGGTGTTGGTAGGATACTTGTTCAAATTGCTGCAGAACACATCCCTGATGTGTTCATTTGCCAGGGAATTCTAACTGAACCATTAAAGAGAACTTCACATTTATTTTACACTGACACTATCAACGGCACAAATTGTAAGAGGCAGGAAAATGTGGCAACCAGCAGCTCAGGATTGGCACACCAGTTCAATTCCTCAGTTACTATAGGTCTCTCAGTGACAGACAGAAGGAGACTGCAACCCTCTCTGCTTTACACTGACAGACCTGGACAATCAGGCAATCACTAAATATCCTTAAGACTGGAGCATCACACAATAATCTGCAGTTCCCAAAATGTACATTTTACATCCTTTGAGGCACAGTGCACATAGTCAGACTGTTTCTGGATGCCAAGTAAAGATTTTCAGCTCATTTCGTACTAACATAGGCCCATGATGCCATTCATGAGGTAGGTTCTCTCAGCACAAATAAGAAAGAGAAGCTGGGACCTCTCAAATCTATGTCACACAGGACATGCAACATGCCACAGAGCTGCTGTATGAACTCCACCTATCTGAAACACATGCCAGCCGTGGCTGAAGTTAGCTGTAGTCTGTTTTTGAAAATGATCACTTTTCTTCTTAGATCGTCAAATTGCAACAGCAAATAATTGGGAAGAACAAACTAAAATCAGACTGGTACGTGCAGACCAATGCAATTTCAGAACACAGCAATCAGGAAATCACAGTAACAGTCACTGTGGCTGTCTGTTAGGTGTTAATGCATAGTGAGGTCTGGCAGGGATGGTATAGAGTCAGGGTTAATTGGGTGAGGACAGGGTGTATACATATGGGGAGCATGTAATTAATGTGGGTTGAAGTTTTGATATGTGAACTGGAAATTCAATGATTGGAAAACATATATGACTGGACTCTCTCACCTGCATTTTAACCTCTGATGTTTTATCGTTAGAAGCAGCGTTTTTAAAAAAATGATAAGTGAATTCTGCATTTCCAATCAACTGAACAACGTGGCCCCACATCCAACAAATATTTACAAAACTGCATCGATATGGAATTCTGCAAATGTAACATTTCACTCAAATTAAGAGGTGAGCTCGTCTATAAATTTGACAAAACTTTCCTCACCTTCCGTTTCAAATAAACTGGGCAGCCCTCCCCCCTTAAGGTGAGGCCAATGCTTCTTCACTTGAAATTGGACTGAGAACCAGGGCTAAAGAGAATCTGATCAACACGAGGTTGCCAGTTCCACACTGTCAACCCCACCTTGCTGTTAGTGAATAAGTTTCGCCTATATTATGGTTGGATTTATTCATATTATTCACTTTAGCTTTGGACCTCCCCAGTATAAACACCTTACCTGGCATTAGTGAACTGAACCTGGCTCGTCGTCTCCTCTCCCTGCTCTGCTCCGAGCCCCTGGACAGGTAGGGGAAAGAGCACAAAACAGAACACTGTGACCACTGAAATTCAAATTCAATTCCATGCTCAGATCTCAAGGCAAATGATAGAATATGGAACATTACAGCACAGTACAGGACCTTCGGCCCTTGATGTTGTGCCACCCTGTGAAACCAATCTGAAGCCTATCTAACCCACACTATTCCATTATCATCCGTATATTTATCCAATGACCATGCAAATGTCCTTAAAATTGGCGAGTCTACTAATGTTGCAGGCAGGGCATTCCATGCCCTTACTACTCTGAGTAAAGAAACTACCTCTGACATCTGTCCTATATCTATCACTCCTCAATTTAAAGCTATGTCCCCTCGTGCCAGCCATCACCATCCGAGGAAAAAGGCTCTCTCTGTCCAGCCGATCTAATCCTGTGATCATCTTTTATGTCTCTATTAAGTCACCTTCTAACAAAAACCCCCTCAAGTCCCTCAGCCTTTCTTCATAACCCTTGGACCGACACAAACCAAAATGCTGGGGGAGTGGGAAGGTGCACTTATGGAACAAGGGCATGAGCAAGTCAAAAAGATAGCACATTATGATGGGGTAGGTCAAAACCACAGCTCGGGCAGCAAACGTGTTAATGCCTTTACTTGCTCCAATTATTTAAATTCTGGAGTTAAAATGGAAATAAATGGCTACAAGACGCAGTAATGAGATGTTTTACAGATGACAGAACCTCAGCATTAACAAGGCACCGCAAGTTCCACATTCAGCCTTTCCATTGTGATCTTGCCCGGGCCTCTTAGAACAGAACAGAACTTACCAGGAATGGCACTCATGATTTTAAAACAGGCCTCCCTCAACTATAAACAGGACCACAGACAGCTGAAGAGAACTCAAAGCCACAAACCTGTAAACAGAGCACCCAGTGAACTGTGCCAAGTCATTTGCAGCACTAAGTTTAAAGCAATTTTCAGAGAACAGGAATACCCCGCAGGACCCAACAGCACCTGAACAGATGGCTTCTTGTGAAGTGTGACAATGTCTAGAAACAAAACATGATTCACCAGCTATCTTTTTTCAGAAATGCTGACTGATCTATGTATTAACATCAGTTTGCACTCTTGCCCATTTCAAACTCAATTGTCAAAAAGGTGAAATATTTTGATCCTGTAAACTCCATTAGGGGTATTAGTGCTATTACTCTGCCATTATTTAGATTATTTGTTTTGGATCAAATAACCCATAGCCTGCTTATCTGTTAATTAATGGTTTTCTCCTGTTTAATTTGCAATAAAATCACACACCGAGTATTGCAAGAGTCCTCCTGACTGTCTGACAGTGTTACAATCTCTAATCCAGCCACTTAGAACATTCTATTTTAAATAGCAAAACAACAAGTAAACCATCAAGATTCCTCAGTCTGCTCTTTGCAGGACTGCTGGGGGATTAAGCAGGTCATGCATAGGTCATTTAGCCATATAATGTGCAGTAATAAGGGTGACTATCAAACATTTCAACGTTCCCCTCAATCTGTCTTTGTGGATAAAGCTGGATGCTCTAATTTGGAATTTGAAACTGCTGTAGTTATGTCAGACAAAGCCTATTACAATTCCCCAAACACATGGATCTTAAATGGGACAAAGTTGGCCAGACTGGTTGAAACACAGGCTGTCGTTAGCACCAAAGAGGAACCCTGGCTTGTTCTGCAAGGGGCTGATATCAACCCAACTCTAGCAACTTTACCCCAACATGATTCCCACAGTGAGGTTGTGGTAACTGTGCAAGTACATGCATCTTCAATATACAGCTGTTGGCAAGACTTGGGATAAGAACAAAGAGGTGAAATGTTAAGCACAAGTAGATGAATACAGAGGTTGAGATGGATTCAGAAACATGGTACAGACAGGGGTGAAAAGCTGTCAGAACCATTTGTTATCCCATTGAATTAACATCTTGGGAATTTATAAAGGAAGGGCATTTTGAAAACTGGGGAGAGTTAACTGCCATCGAACTGGACAGCACGTCATCTAAAAGGGGCTTTCTGAAAGAAATCTCTCAGAAAGCATCATCTATCAAAGGTACCCTTTCCAGTAAAAACAGTAAAAAGAAAGAGGACCCAGGGAGGAGACAGCAGAATCAGAAAGACAGAAGGAAGACAGCATAAAAGACTATGGTCTTTGAGAGGTTAAGTTGATTTAATGTTTAATAATTGTATTATTGGAGCAGCATTTGACAGAGTTGGGGTCAGATTGTGATTAGTTAAGAAAAGGGGGCTCAGTTTTGTCACTAGTTTTTGTTTCGTGTTCACTGTTAAGAGTTAGAAAATAAATTGTAATTTCTTCTTTGAATGGTGGAAATCAGAGGTTCACTTTCACTTTTTGCAGATTGCGAGGCGAGGTGAGCTTTTGTGGGGTGTTAGTTTTAATTAGCAGAGGGATTTGACCTCTGTCTTAACAAATTACAAATAGCCCTGTCCAGTAGAACATACAGTACTTAAGGACTGACTGAACAGATGGTATGCTAGTTAATGATAGCCTGGTTACTTTTCATGGAACTGTGACTATCACACCCACTGCCAACTCAGAACACAATTTGGATGATTCACAGAGCCAGCAGATGCCAAACAGAAGTTAGTTTTGACTAAATAGGAGACTTGGACTGTGACATTTTTTTGCCTCCACAGTGGGAAGATTTTGCATCAGCTGGGACGTGCCAGTCAGGCACTCGCTGTTAGAAGTCTTTGAGCATCAGCAACATGGATCAAGAAACACAACCTGGCAACTCTGCAAGCACGAGATTTAGCAGCTGCTCGGGAAACTACATTTGAATGCATCAGGTCTAATCTGAAGTTGTGTCTCAAAAGCAAAATGCACTGGGGCCATTGCAGTAACAAACTGAAAGCTCTCAAATTCAATTTTCACTCTATATTGAGAGATCTTTTGGGGTACAGCTGCAACAATGGGGTTCATTTTGCCCAGGGTTAGAGAGAGGATGCAGTGGCTTCTACAAGAAGCACCTAGTTACCAGTTATGGGGCCTTTCATGGTAGAGAAGCTAGTTGGAAATTATGTAGAGTACACTCTAGGAACCAGTTGCTATGGTACCATAACTGGATTGCAAATCTGTGGCTTCAGGAGAGGTAGCTTTATTACTCCCTTTTGAGACGATGTTGGATTTGCATCCAGTTTGAGGGTAGGTTGGAGCTGTGGAACATCAGCCACTGGGACAGGCTGCCTGTCATTATATAACTGTGGAACCTCAGTCCCGTGCAGACATTTAAAAACTCACAGGATCTAATGGATGGCCTTGCAACTAAAAACACCCAGTGTTTTTTTTTTGAAAGCTCGAAGACAACAGTAAACAGAAATGAAATTCAAGAGCAGGATTTTTAAGGGTGCCTCTGCAGAGACTCAGAGATCAATGCCCTTGTTATTCTGCAAAAATCTCAAGTTTTTAGATCAGGGTGGTGCTGGTTTTTAGATCAGGAATGATGAAGGGCTTTTGCCTGAAACGTCAAATTTCCTGCTCCTTGGAGGCTGCCTGACCTGCTGTGCTTTTCCAGCACCACTCTGGTTTCCAGCATCTGCAGTAAGAATACTGGTCTGGACTGGACTGCCAGGAATCGTAGTGATAGGTCACAGGCTGAATGTTTTGGTCATAGAACAAATTCCTACAGTGTGGAAGCAGGCCACTCAGCCAATCGAGTCCACACCAGCCCTCTGAAGAGCATCCCGTCTAGCAGTGCTAACCACTGAGTCAATGGTCAAGTATAGGCAAGAGCTTTTGACTCAAAGTATGCCCACATCCCCTGTTTATACAAAGAACCATCACGATAATCTTTAAATGGCAAACTTTGCTGCCATTTAAAGCCTTGAGGCACAATTTCTTCATGTCCGTTAATTGTACAGGCAGCCCTGGGAGAAACTCAAGCAATGTAGAGACAAAACTCCATCTCAGCTGAGAATAAAAACATAGCTCATTATCATACCAGCACATTACAACGCAAAGAAGGACGAGCCTTCACCAATACCCTAATAAAAATATAATAGAGGAGTTACCATTGGCAGCTTTCCAGAGACTCCAGCAAATAAACACAAGAAGAATCTAAAAAAGAAAAAAAAAAGTTAATACTGAGAAGTCATGAGCACAATCTACAGAAAGGGTTTGAATCACTTGCAGAATGTTAGTATATTCTCAGAACGTCACAAAATATATACTGGCCAATTAATTACTTCTTGAAGAGGAGTCACTGTTTATAAATAAAGAAACCCACCCTGAGCACCTTGTTTTGTCAATCCACCTTTGTTATACCCATATCATTGCTACCCTTACACTAAGTATTACCCATATTTCTTTTCAACCAGAGAGCTTTCTCTGGAAGGAGGATGCACGAGCAGTCAATGAAGGGAGCGCAAGTGTGTGCTGTCTGACATCCCATGTTGCAACAGTCTATGACCCATTTAGAACACCAGCTGCATGCCTAATCCTCACATGAGGCAAAGATCAGGAAATTCATTGTCAGAATGCTCCTAGCTTTACTCATTGACCAATCATCTGAGTAAAAATGTGTACATAGTGATGGTTCCTAAATCTACAACATGCCACAAACTCAAAAGACTGAACAGAGAATCCACAAAGAATCCGCTGATTCAGATGGGCAGGGTAATGTGAGGGGAAGAGGTAGAAATAAATCTCAGAACACTCAAGAATTTGCACCAATCAGAAGACAGCTGGACATATCAAGACGGTCATCTGCTTAGACAATCAGTAAGCCTTTAGTACTTTTACATGGAGCTTGCAAGCGAGCGCGGCATGCAGGATAAAGAAATAACTCAGCTGTCCAAAATAAATGCTGCATTTATACCAAGGTGAACAGTTAGGCTGCTCCATCCATCGCTTTTACTGTACCAATGCCAGTTGCAACTTGTTCTGACAGCATTTCCAGCTGCCATTTTTCACGCTTTCAGGATGCTATTTTTTCATGCGAAAGCAGCAGCTAATCTTGCACAACAGGATCCCTCAGACAGCACTGAGATAATGATGAAATCATCTGTTTTCAGATGCTGCTTGAGGGACAGCTGTCCCACTCTTTAAATACTGACACAGGATACTTGACTACATCCAACAGCAGATGAAATGATGATTTACCATTATGCTAGGAAAAAGGAATCCCCAACACTGCAGCACTCCCTCAGCATTTCCCTGGAATGTTACCCTCGAACGGTGTGCCGTAACCACCAGTGGGGATAGCAGCCAAAATCCTCAGGGTTGAAGCACTAATCCAGTCCAACTGAGTGCTAATGGCTACAAGGTCCCTTAAAATCTTGTAGTTCTTCTAATTGGGAGGGCGGCCTAACTGCCTGTCTTTGTAGGCCTCAGTTATGTCCTGAGTGGGGTGCTGGAAAAGCACAGGTCAGGCAGCATCCGAGGAGCAAGGAGGTCAACGTTTCGGGCATAAGCCCTGATCTCCAGCATCTGCTGTCCTCACTTGCTCCTAAATTATGTCCTGGAAACCTAACAGAAAGGCAAGTGTTTTTTTTAAACTTAAATATCCTGTGGATCAAAGATGTCCCCAGCCACTTGGTCCCTGAACTAGTCTCCTCTCTACAGGTCTACAGTATCTGCAAACTTCAAAACACCCAAAACGGGTGATGAGGAAAACAAAGTTAGGAAGCACTGGCTTGGATGTCGTGTTCATATCTCTCCGACACGCTATTGCCTGACTCCAGAAAGTGCGCTGTTCATCACGGAGCTAGGACCCGATAGTTAGAGACGAATTGCTTCACAGCTCAGGAATGAAACCACTTAAAGCAATGCCTCTTTCCTGAGTACTTACTCAAAAATGAGTCTACTTACTTTTTTGCCTTGCTGCTGTTGGGGTAATCCACGACCATCCCACCTGTGAAACCAGCCTTCATGGCCTGTGCTGTGATCAACTCCAACTGAAGACAACAAAAAGTTATACTCATTTTAGTTGCATTCAATGCTCTACCTCCCTTCCCTTTAGTTTTTATTCCCCTTTACTTCAAGCATGAGTTTTTGCCTGAGACAGAGTTTGTGGACACACAGTGGTCGCTTGCCCTTGGCACTACAGTAATACAACCACCTGACTCAGGTGAGAGCATGTTAAAAACCGACTCTGGGACCAGGGCACATAACCCAGACCATACCACAATGCAGCACCTAGACTGCACTGCTGCAGAAGCCTCTCTTTGGCAGAGATATTAAACCAATGAACTGTGTCTGTCTGTTCTGTTGTTTCAGATTTTTTGCTGAATTTGTATTATTTGATGAGAGTGGTTATGTATTGAACAGAATTCCAGGTAATTCAGTGACAGCACTGCACTTGAGGTAACAAGATACCACAATTTCCCACCCACAAGCTGCGACTCAACTGCAGGGGCATCAGCTGAGTCAGAGTTTGCTCTTGCTCCACATCCGCACTTGTATATTTATAGTAGGGGATTACTGCATGGTGGCGTGAAATGGGAACCTTGGCTAATTTCTCCGCTACCTGTTGCGGTAATTGAATGAGCTATTGGAAGCTCTCTCAGTAACTTATTCTACAATTTGAATTAAAAGGTGGCACAGATTCCACACTATCAATACCATTGTATCTGTTGGATCTGTAACAATTGCTGTTTGTGTTCACTGACAGTATCTACAGAGGCTGTGTGGGGACAAATAAAATATAAAAAGCAGGAAATAGGAACAGTAGGCCATTCGGCCCTACCAGGCCCCAGGTCCCTTTGTAATCTATATTTGCAATATATTACCATTTAAATAATACTGCCTTTGTTCTTCACATTTACCCATGCTACACTGCATCTGGCATGTGTTTGCTCACACATTACTGAAGCTACCGTGCGACTTCCTGACAGCAACAATAACAGAGTGACGATGACTTGCCTGAAGCACGCAGTATTCTGAAAACTTTTAACACTGAGCCACTAGACTCTGCCAATGGTTTAACAGATAGAGACACCTGATGCTCCACTGACATCCCTTCTGTGCCAAGTCAAGCTGGGATGCTAACAAGCAGCCCTGACACCTTGCGTCACAGGGTGCGAAAGCAGAAGCTTCAACTGGACAGGCTAGAATTTTACAATGCACACCCATATTGTTTGTGCCAGTTTCCTGATCAACAATACTTCCTTGCTCTTTCCCAAGAGCCCTTACAAATGTTTGTTTGTAAAGAAAATACCCAAGTCACTTCTAAAAGTTACAACTAAATGTGCTCCCACCAGCTTTTCAGACAGTGCGTTCCAAACCATCACAACGGAGTGTAAAAAGAACTCTTTGTTCTTCTGGCTTTGTGCCAATTATTTTCAAACTGCACCCTCTGAGTACAATCTCTCCTGTCAATGGCAACAGTTTCTCCTTACAGTATTGAAACCATTTGTAATGTTGAACTCTTCACAACTCTGTGCTCCATTCTGCTGCTGTTTACCACCCAGTACCCAAGCTGGGCAGTGCACTTCAATGGAGGTCAGGTGACTGGGTGATTGCACGGAAACAGACCCTTCAGTCCAACACATCCATGCTGACCATAATTCCAAACTAAAATAGCCCCACCTGCCTGCACATGGTCCACTGACGGAGGGGTGATGACCTCGTGGTATCATCACTGGACTGTTAATCCAGAGACCCAAATAATATTCTGGGGACCCAGGTTCAAATCCCACCAGGGCAAATGGTGGAATTTGAATTCAATAAATATCTGGAATTATGAATCTAATGACTACTATAAATCCATTGCCAATTGTTAGAAAAACCCATCTGGTTCATTAATTTCCTTCCTTTAGAGAAGGAAACTGCCATCCTTACCTGGTCTGGCCTACAGGTGACTCCAGACCCACAGCAAATGTGATAGACTCCCAACTGCTCTCTGGGCAATTAAGGATGGGCAATAAACGCTGCCTCGCCAGCGAAGCCCTCATCTTTTTACAGAATAAAGAAAAAAATCCCTTCAAACATTTCTTATTCATGTACTCATCTAAACATTTTTCAAACATTGTAACTGTACCCACATCCACCTCTTCCTCTCGAAGTTTATTTCACACACGAACCACTAAAATAAAGGCCAAATCTCTCTCCTCTCACCTTGCCCTTTCGTCTTGAAATCCCCCACCTTAAGGGAAAGACACTTGCCATCCACCTTATCTAGGCCCCTCATGATTTTATAAACCATTAAGGTCACCGCTCAACCTCCTACACTGCAGTGGAAAAGTCCCAACCTCTCCTTATAACTCAAACCCTAAATACCTGCCAACATCCTACTACATTTTTTTTCTCAACACTCTCCAGCTTAGTTATATCCTTCCTTTCACAGGACAACCATATCTGAACACACTACTTCAGAAGACGCCTCACCGACATCCTGTACAACATGACATCCTCTAACCATGCTCTCCTCAGAGCAACTTAGAACTGATGATTTAGGCTTGGGTAAAGAATGGCCACTTGGATAAAGTGCCAGAGTACTGTAATGCCTATGGAGCACAACCTAGTAGGGAGGGTATTGGGTACCAAGCCAGGCACTTGCTGTAATGATGACCAAGCTCTGAGGAGCTCACAAAGTTTACCAAATGATCATTTTAATGCTAGACACAAGCATTGTGTGGACAACATTTTAGGGAGTGTGCTGCATTTAATGCACAAAAAGAACTCTTGATTTACTTGACCTTCAACAAACTAGAAGGATGAATAGATCAGAAGACTGACATACAAGCCCACACGCATCCATGACATGTTGGGTATTAGATTTCACTTCTTCAATACTGTGGTAACTTACTTGCTCGGAGTTTTCAGGATAGAGCTGAAACACAGCTCGTGCGCCTCGTACCTGTAAAACAGAGAGCTTAGTGTATAAAATAGCCGCTCTGGTGAAAACCAAACAAAATTCCAATACCATGCCATTACAGTCAATAACAGCTGCTCTAGTAGTGCACATAGCAAACACAGTCCAAGACAATCTCAATGCAAACTCTCACTTACTTGTAACTAGAGCATTATAGTTTAGCAGGCTGCAGTTGCTGACTCAGTTCGGATGCATTTGAGTACAATGGGCAAATAGGGCGTTGGATGTTGTATCGAGTAGATTGGGGTGGGGCAAATAGAAACGCAATTAAAGTCTGGGTGTACATTCTAATCTTTCTCTGGCTTTCCTGCAAAACCTAGTGGCCGTGGAATCCATAGGTTCGGTGCAGAAATGCAACAGGCAACCTGCACACAAAACCACCCACACCGCTATCACCCTCACAACGATAAGTATTGAAGCTCCCAATCTCACACCTTACCAGACTGGCATACAGGGAGCTGAAGAACTTGTACAGTCGCTTTGGGGGGCTGTGATTCTTCTTATCGGCATTACAAAGCCACTGCAGGGCAGAAATACTAAGGAGAGAAGGAAAAGGACCACAGCATTAAACTCCTTCTGGTATGCCAACCTGCCAGATATCTAAGACCAAGTCCTTTGCTTCAAATGAAACGTGGTTCAGACAACATTCTTATTTAGTGATTTTTTTTTGCAAGCATTTCAGCATTCCAGTACTTGAGGTGGGGTGATGAGATAGATTAAAGGAAGGTCTTACAAAAATTATGAGGATTGACTTCAGAAACACTGCCTCAGGAGACAATCAGTCAACAGCTTTGTTCAAACAGGCTGTCTGGTTGATAACCAAAACCAGGGAGCGATTATAAAACTCATGCCCGGTTTAAATAGCTGAGATTGTTGAGCATGGAACGTGTTTGGGATGGGGTGGGGTGAACACTTCAAACATTTATTTGCCACAAACTGCAGAAGTTAAAGGCACAAGAAAAAGTTAAAGTTCAGTTTAGATACAACTTTGAGCAGGGAGGGGTAAACAGGTCGAATGAACTTTCGGGGGGGCGGGGGCACGCAAAAATCTGATGCTGCTTTTCTGATTAAATCGCTACCAATGTCCCAACATGTTTTCCAAGTCACTCAGATGACACAATCTTGTACATCGCCCCATTTTCAGTAATGCATGCTGATGGGCAGCACGGTGGCTTGGTTATTAGCACTGTTGCCTCACAGCACCAAGGACCCAGGTTCGATTCCACCCTTGGGCAGTGTTTGCACATTCTCCCCGTGTCTGCATGGGTTTCGTCCCACAATCCAAAAGTGTGAAAATTAGATGAATTGGGCAGGGATGTGTAAGTTAGCTGCATTAGTCAAGGGTAAATACAGAGCAATAGGATAGGAGAATGAGTCTGGGTGGGTTACTGCTCGGATGGTCGGTGTGGACTTGTTGGGTCTGTTTCTACACTGTAGGGATTCTATGATTCAAACAAAAGTGGGGAAAGGAAGTGTATTACTCTTTGCATATACAACATAGAACATTACAGCACATTACAGGTCCTTGATGTTGCGCTGACCTGTGAAACCAATCTGATTTTCCCATGAACAACCACACCTCAGGTACTTGTCCTTAAGGTCTGGAATTCCTCCACGTACCTGTCCGCAACTTACCTCTCATTTAATTTAATAAAACTAATCACTTCGATAAAGTTTTTGAGTATCTGCTTTAATATCTCTTTCTAGGGATGGAGCTCAGTGACAACTTTGATCTAATAACACTTCTGTGGAGCTCCTTGGGACACAATTTTAAACATCAACCTCAGGACCAGCATATGGATGGTTTACAATCTCTTTCCTACATTCAGGGGCAATGACAACAGAAAACATAGCAAAATTACTGTTGCTGCAGGTATTACTGCCAGTACCTAGACAGTTTCTCTTTTACCTGATGCAACCATCAAACATGCCAGGCCGGAATGGAATGCCAGCACCCAGATCACCCAGAATGAGATCACCTTCCACCTCTCTCTCCAATGCAACATCTGTCATGAAAAGGAAAAAAAGACTCAGCGATACCACCTACAAGCAGCACAGAAACCTATCAAATTTGTGCACATGTATTTCGCCACAATTCACTCAGTCTAACCTGCTCCCCGCAGTCTTTCACACCCCAGCAACTGTCTGCTCACTCTTCAATCATATCCAATCTGAATCCACTTGCTTGCTCAATTCAAACAGCATGAAGCATTTTTCCAATAATATGACTTTTTTTTTTAAAAAAGGTAATAGTTCCCCAATCTATGTTGATGTAATTATCACATTTGTTATCACTTGCTATTTATGACACCTTCATAATAATCCCCTCAGATTTTAAACCAGCTCAAACTGGGCAACTAGGGATTGGTAATAACTGGCGACAACTACATCTCTGAATGATGAAAGAATTCTGATTAAGCAATAGCTTAAGGATCCAGCTGGCGAAACAAAAAAAAATTTTTGGAGAGGACTGGAAGCCCCATTTAATTTCTCTTCTTATTTCTCAGGACACCAGCTGTACTCTCTTAGCTGCTCAGGTTATAGAATTATGAATCGGGACCAGGTTGAAAAGCTGCTGTCATGTTTTAAGATTCCTTCATCCCTGAGACAGATGAATTAAATCAAACTCCAGGTGCTAGAATTTGATTTGATCACATTGTGCAAAACTCTCTGGCTTTATAAGGCCAGGTTGTTGAATCTGATCACAACAGGAGCATGTAGTACTGCCCTGTCACCTACCAAGCATGGCTGGACTGATGTCCACACCAACCCAGTGATGTCCTTCTTCAGAGAGGTAATCCCCACTCAGTCCTGACCCACACCTGAAATACGCAGAGAAACAAAGTTCAGTCAATATCACCAAGAAATAACAAACTCTAATACACATATTTACATGGTATTGTACTGAACCATGTGCCAATTGTCTACGTTTCCAAGAACAATCAGATTTATAACATATATTTGTATGAACTGATCAATCATAAAATTGTGACAAGAATAGAGACTTGCAATACCGCACTAAAACCCAATTCAAATCCATTCTCTTCCAATGACCGGTTTTTAAAAATGGACATAGCTCTGGAAGGTGTTGGGTCAAGATTTATTTTTTTGATTAACAAATTAAGGGACTTCACCAGTCGTGTTACAGAATAGAAAACTTTACGAGTTTTGAGAAGATTTGTAGCTCAGGTTGACGTTTTAGATGTAGGTTTGCTCGCTGAGCTGAAAGGTTCATTTCCAAACGTTTCGTTATCTTACTAGGTAACATCTTCAGCGGACCTCATGCGAAGCAATGCTGAAAATTCCTGCTTTCTATTTATATGTTTAGCTTGGGACAGCAGCTAATGAACTTGAAAGACCCTATACAGACAATGAGCAAAACTAACGTCATTTACAAAATACCGTGCAAGGACTGTAACAAACACTACATTGGACAACCACCAGGATGCATGAACACCAACTAGCCACAAAAAGACATGACCCTCTCACTAGCATCCTCACATACGGAGGAGGAAGGACATCACTTTGACTGGGATAATACAGCCATCCTAGGATGGACCAAACAAAGACACACACGAGAATTCCTAGAAGCATGGCATTCCAACCGGAACTCTATCAACAAACACATCGAGTTAGACCCCATCTACCATCTTTTGAGAAAAGGGGTAGGAAGTGACTTCACCACAGGACATAACATCACCACAGGAAATGACATCACCAACCCAAAGAAAACCAAACATATAAATAGAAAGCAGGAATTTTCAGCATTGCTTCACATGAAGTCCACTGAAGATGTTACCTAGTAAGGTAACGAAACGTCTGGAAATGAACCTTTCAGCTCAGCGAGCAAACCTACATCCAGAAAACTTTATGTTTCAGGAAAAAGGTCTTGGCAAACACACAGACTCAGGTAAGGAGCTTCCAAATAAAGTGTAAAGCTACAGCCATGGCAATCACAACAGGGCGCTCCAACCTCAATTCAAGACATAATCTTCTGTACTTTTTTTGTCCAGTTTCCCTGTCATGGTTACCTTGAGGCTGCTGACCCATGCTGAATTCCAGCTAGTTCTACAACTTTGTCTGATCCCTATTAAGAAATGCATTGAGACCATACAAAGACTCATTGCATAGGATCCTTACAGCTAAGGACTGCCAATACCATCACTTTAGCCTGAACTAAGTGCAGCTATTCAAGATGAAAGGCATCAGATCCATGGGATCTCCCAATTCCATTGAAATATTTTAAATTCCACCAAACTTCCTTCACCCCCACCACCAAATGAAACATACCAAAACTTAAATATGATAACATCCATGTTCTTCTACCTACACACAAGATCTCTTATTGTGGCTTGATGGATAAGACAAAAAGGTGGCAAAATACAAAATGTGACAAGCAAGTCATACAGGGCAAGTGTTTCACATCTTGCGTCCTATGAAAATCAACGCCAGTAAGAGGCCAGGGAGCAGATTCAGAGTCCATCCCAGAGGATCAAGAGAACAAAAAGATAAATAACAACAGCTTCACCTCCGGGATGGTTTTCTCTGAAAATCCCCTGCAAGACTGTAAAAACTTAAGAGGACCCTACCCAACATCTAACAGGAAGCATGGCTGATCTTCAGGTAAATGGAGTAGCTCAACAGCCCTTTCGGACATCTGGGTCTGGATTTCAATCATACGTGAGCTGTGAAGGGAAGAGTCACATTTTATTCAGGTAACCGGCTCACTCCAATCTGTTAATAAGAAGTTTTTTTTACCCCCATCTGTCCTTGAACTGTGAATGACACCCACGAAGCAGCTTTTACTATCTGTATCGAATTGTCAAGAGAATTGAGAGGCTGCAGTTACATGAAGTCTGAGTTGTGCCTTCTTCCTCTCAAGTACGTTAGTGAAGATTAGATTCGATTCCCTACAATGTGGAAACAGGCCCTTCGGCCCAACCAGTCCACACTGACCTTCTGAAGAATAACCCAACCAAACCCATTTCCCTCTGACTAATGCACCCAACACTATGGGCAATTTAGCATGGCCAATCCACCTGACCTGCACATTTTGGACTGTCGGAGGAAACTGAATCACCCGGAGGAAACCCACGCAGACACGGGGAGAACGTGCAAACTCCACACAGATAGTCTGTGGAGGCTGGAATCGAACCTGGGACCCTGGTGCTGTGAGACAGCAGTGCTAACTGCTGAGCCACCGTGCCGCCCTACCACTTGGGTTTTTGCAATAATCCTGACAGCACTCATTCGCCAGTCTGAATGCTACCTGATGGCATGACAAGGCATCAGCTCAAATTAATATACACAAAAGCTGCTAGAAACACTCAGCAAGTCAAGCAGATTCTGTGCCGAGAGAAACTGAATTAGAGCATCAGGTTGAGATGGCTTTTCCATCCTTTCCAGTGAAACACCATCTCCATTTGAAACAGAGTTTCTCTCTCCACAGATTCTGTCTGACCAGTGAGGAATTTTATTTTTATTTCCAAATCCTGTGTGGGGGCTAAGTAGTCAGTAAAATATCACATTTACTCGCTACCAAAAGCAAGGCAGTTCAATTTCGCACATAACTCTCAACCCGAAACAAGGTAGCAAAGCTTCCCACCCTCTCCCCAACAATCTCCTTCCTGAAAATAGCAACTTTGATAGGTACCAGGTCCTAATTAAAAATTAAATACCACAGATACAGGAAATATGAAGTAAAAACAAGAAAATGCTGGAGGAACACAGCAGGTCTGGTAGCAACTGTACAGACAGAATTAGAGTTAAACGTTTCAAATCCAATCAGTCTGAAGAAGGTTAGAAAACAGTGGGTCAGAGAACAGCAGGTCTTTTTATGCTGTTGATGGAGGGGTAGGAGTTACTGAGCAAAACAGTTGTGAGGGAATCCAGAGCAGTGTGAAAAGGAAGCGATGTTAGCAAAGGCTCTCTCTGCTGACAGCAAAGTCAACAAGATATAAGTGGGGAAGGTGGGGACAGATGCAAGAAAAATGGATGACAGAGGTTCTGAAAGTTGTAGAATGCAATATTGAATCCTCCAGTCTGTAAAATGACTAAGTGGAAAATGAGGCGTTATTCTTCCAGGTTGTGTGGAGCTTCAATGAAACACTAGCAGGCCCAGGACGGAAATGTTAGTATTGAAACAAGATGGTTTATTGAAAAAGGCAAGCAACTAGATGGTTCGGGTCACTGTTCCAGATTGGAGGTTCTAGTACCCTTCCATTTTGGCTCAAGGAGAGCAATCAGGTGCCTAGCCTTGGAAAGCAGGGATGTTGGAGTTAAACAGAATTGGCAGCAAAACATTCATCCCATATCCATGTTTCCCTGCAGGAACCCTGGATTTTCACTCCCCATGTCTCAGAGCAGGGAACATACAGACCTCAGAATCAATCTGCTGCAATCAGCTGTCTTAATTCATAGTCGCACACAAGGGATCAAACAGATGAATTTACTTTAACTGAGTAACATGTTCATTTAACTACATCCCTGCAAAACATATCCAAAAGTTGCTGATAAAGTATAATTGCTTTCTGGAATACATTGTTTGGTTCTGTGCTCATAAAAGGAGGACATAAACAACATACACAAACAACTCGTTGGGAGACCCGAGCTTGAGTGAGGGGGAGGAACTGAAAGAAGTCAGCATTCGAAATGGTGTTGGGAAAATTGACAAGATTGAAAGCCGATAAATACCCAGAGCCAAGTCATCTACATCCCAGAGTGCTTAAGGAAGTAGACTCTGGAACAGTTCCTACAGATTGTAAGATATCTAGTGTAACCCCCTCCATTTAAAAAGGGAGACAGAGAGAAAACAGTGAACTATAAACCAATCAGCCTGATGTCAATAGGGGGAAAATGCTCGAGTCCATCATGAAAGACTTAATAGCAGAGCACTTATAAAACAGTGGTCGAATTGGACAGAGTCAGCATGAATTTCCGAAAGGGAAAAGGGCTTAACAAATCTACCGGAATTTGAGGATGTCACCAGCAGAGTTACTGATGGGGAGCCACTGGATATGGTTTATTTGGACATTTAGTAGGCTTTTGAAAAGTAAGTGATTAGCATTTCAAACTAAAATGGTTGGGATTGTGGGTAGTGCAGTGAGCCGAATAGAAAACAGTAGGAATAAACTGTCTTTTTCAGAAAGGCAGAATTTTTAGTCCTGCAGGGATCAGTGCTAGGATGCCAGGTATTCATAATATATAAACGATTTAGATGCACGAAGTAAATGTAACAGCTGCACATTTGCAGATGGCACAAAGTTGGGTGGGAGAATGAGTTCTGAGGAGGATGCAGTGATGCTTCAGTGCGATTTGGACAAGCTGAGAGTGTAGGCAAAAGTATAATGTTTATATAGATACAGCATAATGTTTATAAATGTGAGATTATCCACTTTGGTAGCAAAAAACAGGAAGGCAAGTTATCATCGGAATGGCTATAAATTGAGAGGGGGGGGGGGGGCGGGCAACAAGATCTGAATGTCCTTGCACATCAGCTGCTGAAAGTAAACGTGCAGTTGGAACAGGCGATAAAGGCAGTAACAGTGTGTTGGCCTTCATAGCAAGAGGATTCAAGTACAGAGGAGCAGGGATGTCTTGCTACAATTAACAGGGCATTGGTGAGGTCACACCTGGAATACTGTGTCTCCAATTTTGGTCTCCAATTGAGGAAGAATGCTCTTGCTATAGAAGGAGTGCAGGGAAGATTTACCAGACTGATCCCTGGGATAGCGGGACTAATGTACAAGGAGAGGTTGAATGAGTTTGGATTATGTTTGGAGTTCTGAAGAATGGGGACAGCAGTATTCTCATAAATACTTTTAAAATTCCAATAGGATTCAACAGAGTAAATGCAGAAAGTGTGTTCCGGATGACCAGAACCAAGCATTACAGTCTAAGTATGTGGGGGTAAACCATTCAGACAGAAATGAGAAGATGTTTCTTCACCCAGACTGTGGTAAAACTTTGGAATTGACTACACAGAAAGCAATCAAGGCCAAAACACTGTATGGCTTCAAGGAGGAGGTGGATACAGTACTTGGGGCTAAAGGGATTAATGAATGGAGGAAAAATCACGAACAAACTATTGTGTTGGATAATCAGCGTGATCATATTGAAAGGAGGAGCAAACTCAAATGGTCCACTTTTCCTATTTTTGATGTTTCTCAGTAAATCACGTTGGAATAATTTTACAGCAAGAGCACACAAGTCACACAGCCTCATCTAACAGAACAGGAGAATATAAACATCAGGGACCAAGTTGAGAAGACTTACTTTTGTGTGTATTTTCTTGCTTCATCTTCACTGTAAAACTGAAAATAAAACATTTCATTAATTTCTTACAATTTAAATCTCACTATAAATCATACAACACCTAAAATTCATTTGAGACATCTTTCGCAGATCTTCATACAAAGCAAACATAATGCACAATGTTGCTGTCACAGGGCTCCCAGGAGAGAAACAAAACTGCACAAATAGTTCACCAGTAATGCACATGCTGCACGCAATGTTATTCTGCCCAGAGCTCAAGGTATGTTAATGAAAACAAAATATTCTTTGCATAACATAATGGTAACAGCATTGATAGCCATCTCAGTGAACTTCCGGGGGGGGGGGGGGGGGCAGAGACTGGAGTGTGGGGGGTAAGGAGAGACTGGGGTGGGGGGTGGGGGAGGGAAGGGGCAGTGAGGGGACCTGTGGGATGGGGGAGGAGGAGTGAAGGAGCAGTGAGGGGACCCTGTGGCGGGTGGGGGAGGAGAGGGGAAGAGAAGGGACAGTGAGGGGACCCTGTTGGGGAGAGGGGGGGACAATAAGGGGACTCTGTTTGAGGGGGGCAGTAAGGGGACTCTGTTTGGGGGGGGAGCAATGAGGGGACCCCTGATGGGGGCACGGGGCAGTGAAAGGACCCTGTTTGGGCGGGGGGGTGCAGTGAGGGAACACTGTGGGGGGGGGGGTTTGGCAGAGAAGGGGCAGCAAGGGGATCCTGACCCTGGTGGGGTGGGGGAAGAGGCAGTGAGGGGATCCTGTGGGGGGGGGGGGGGGGGGGAAGGGTCAGTGAGAGGACCTGTGGGGGGTGGGGGGGGGGGAGAGAGAGAAGGGTCAGTGAGGGGACCTGTGGGGGGTGGAGGGGCACTGAGGGGACCCTGTTTTGGGGGGGGGGGGGGGGGGGGGGGGGGGGAGAAGAGAGAGAAGGGCAGTGAGGGAACCCTGTGGGGGAGAGGGTGCAGTGAGGGGACCCTGTGGGGGAAGGGGTGCAGTGATGGGAGCCTGTTTGGGGGGTCAGTGATCAGACCCTGTTGGGGAGAGGGGAGGGGACCCTGTTTTTTTTTGGGGGGGGGGGGGAGGAGGCAGTGAGGGGACTGTGGGGGGTGGAGAGGCAGTGAGGGGACCTGTGGGGGGTGGAGGGGCACTGAGGGGACCCTGTGGGGGGGGGGGGGGGGGAAAGAGGGGAGAGAAGGGCAGTGAGGGGACCCTGTGATGGGGGAGAAGAGCAGTGAGGAGACCCTGTTTTGGGGAGTGTGGGGGAAGAGAGGGGCACTGAGGGGACCCTGTGGTGGGGGGGGAAAGAGGGGAGAGCAGGGCAGTGAGGGGACCCTGTGGGGGTGTGGGGAAAGAGAGAGAAGGGCAGTGAGGGGACCCTGTGGGGGGGAGGGGAGGGGAGGGGAGGGACAGAGGGGATCCTGTGGGGGGGGGGGGGGGGGGGGGGGGGGGGGGGAGGGGATCCTGTGGGGGGGGGGGAGGGACAGAGGGGACCCTGTGGGGGGTGGAGGGGCAATAAGGGGACCTATGGAGGGGGTTGGAGGGGCAGTGAGGGGACCTGTGGGGGTGGGGGGGGCAGTGAGGAGACCCTGTGGGGGGGGGGGGGGGGGGGGTTGGAGGGGCAGTGAGGGGACCCTGTGGGGGTGGGGGAGAGGGGCAGTGAGGGGACCTGTGGGGGGGGGGGGGGGGGTTGGAGGAGCAGTGATGGGACCCTGGGGGGGGGGGAGACAAGGGGGAGGAGGGGAAGGGGGGAGGGGGGAAGGGGAAGGGAGGGGGGAGGGGGGAGGGGGGAGGGGGGGAGGGAGGGGGGGGGGAGGGAGGGGGGGGGGGAGAGGAGGGGGGGGGAGGGAGGGGGGGGGGGAGGGGGGGGGAGAGGAGGGGGGAGGGGGAGGGGGAGGGGGGGAGGGGGAGGGGGGGGGAGGGGGGGAGGGGGGGGAGGGGGGGGAGGGGGGGAGGGGGAGGGGGGGAGGGGGAGGGGGGGAGGGGGAGGAGGGGGGAGGGGGGGAGGGGGGGGAGGGGGGGAGGGGGGGGAGGGGGGGGAGGGGGGGGAGGGGGGGAGGGGGGGGAGGGGGGGAGGGGGGGGAGGGGGGGGGGAGGGGGGGGGGAGGGGGGGAGGGGGGGGAGGGGGGGGAGGGGGGGGGGGAGGGGGGGGAGGGGGGGGAGGGGGGGGGGGGAAGAGGGGGGAGGGGGGGGAAGAGGGGGGAGGGGGGGGAAGAGGGGGGAGGGGGGGGAAGAGGGGGGAGGGGGGGGAAGAGGGGGGAGGGGGGGGAAGAGGGGGGAGGGGGGGAGGGGGGGAGGGGGGAAGAGGGGGGGAGGGGGGGAAGAGGGAAGGGGGGGAGGGGGAAGGGGGGGGGGAGGGGGGAGGGGGAAGGGGGGGGGGAGGGGGAAGGGGGGGGGGGGGAGGGGGAAGGGGGGGGAGGGGGAAGGGGGGGGGGGGGAGGGGGAAGGGGGGGAGGGGGAAGGGGGAAGGGGGAAGGGGGAAGGGGGAAGGGGGGGAGGGGGAAGGGGGGAGGGGGAAGGGGGGGAGGGGGAAGGGGGGGAGGGGGAAGGGGGAGAGGGGGAAGGGGGGGAAGGGGAAGGGGGGGAAGGGGGGGAGGGGGAAGGGGGGGAAGGGGGGGAAGGGGGGGAGGGGGGGGAGGGGGGGAGGGGGGGGAGGGGGAAGGGGGGGGAGGGGGAAGGGGGGAGGGGGAGGGGGGGAGGGGGAAGGGGGGGAGGGGGGGAGGGGGGGAGGGGGGGAGGGGGGGAGGGGGAAGGGGGGGAGGGGGGGAGGGGGGGAGGGGGAAGGGGGGGAGGGGGGAGGGGGGGAGGGGGGGAGGGGGAGGGGGAAGGGGGGGGAGGGGGAAGGGGGGGAGGGGGGGAGAAGGGGCAGTGAGTAGACCCTGTTTTGTGGGGGGGGAAAAGAGAGGGACAGTGAGGGGATCCTGTGGGGGGGGGGGGGGGGAGGGGATCCTGTGGGGGGGGGGGGGAGAGAGGGGCAGAGAGGACCCTGTGGTGGGTGGAGGGGCAATAAGGGGACCTATGGAGGGGGATGGAGGGGCAGTGAGGGGAGTTGGAGGGGCAGTGAAAGGACCTGTGGGCGGGGGGGGGGGGGGGTTGGAGGAGTAGTGATAGGACCCGGGGGGGGGGGGGGGGGGAGAGAGAGGGGACCCTGTGGGGGGGGGGGGGGGGGGGTGGGATGGTAGCAGGAGGCCAGGGGGCGCGGTAAGGAAGGTGCCCATACGTTAGCGGTGCCTGAAAATCGGACCTGGGGCCTATCGCCCTTATTCCCCGCCCTCGGTTCCCCCGCTCCTTTACCACTTCAGGCGGAGCCAGGTGCTCAGGCCTCCCCGTGCGAGCCGCCATCTTCAAATAGCGTCATCAACACGCGACACCCGAGCATAATCACGGCGCGCTGAACATGTGATCGCCCGTCGCCATCTTGGTAAAGTAATGATGTGGAGGAGTCCCTGTGCTGGACTGGTGTGGACAAATCACACAACACCAGGTTATAGTTTAACAGGTTTATTTGAAAGTAGAAGCTTTTGGAGTGCTGCTCCTTCGTCAGGTAGCTAGCTAGCGAAGGAGTAGCAGTCCGAAAGCTTGTAGTGTTAAATAAACCTGGTGTTCGTGAATCTTAATTTGGTGAAGTAAATGAGACTTGGGACACATGGTACTGGCACTGTGTAAATAACTCATCTGTTAAATAAATTTAACTGTGACCAATAGTGTACTGCAAGGATTGGTGCTGGGTCCACTGCTTTTTAGATTAGATTAGATTACATTACATTACAGTGTGGAAACAGGCCCTTCGGCCCAACAAGTCCACACCGACCCGCCGAAGCGCAACCCACCCATACCCCTATATTTACCCATTACCTAACTCTACGGGCAATTTAACATGGTCAATTCACCTGACCTGCACATCTTTGGACTGTGGGAGGAAACCGGAGCACCCGGAGGAAACCCACGCAGACACGGGGAGAATGTGCAAACTCCACACAGTCAGTCGCCTGAGGTGGGAATTGAACCCGGGTCTCAGGCGCTGTGAGGCAGCAGTGCTAACCACTGTGCCACCGTGCCACCCATTCATATAAATGATGTGAATATGAACAATAGGAGGTATGATTAGTAAGTTTGCAGATGACACCAAATTTGGAGGTGTAGTGCACAGTGAAGAAGATTACCTTAAAATACGATGGGATATTGATCAGATGGGCCAATGGGCTGAGGAATGGCAGATGAAGTTTAACTTAAATAAATGTGAGTTGCTGCATCTTAGAAAGGCAAATCACGCCAGGACGTATACACTTAATGGGAAGCTGCTAGGCAGAGTTGCTGCACAAAGATATCCTGGAGTGCAGGTTCATAGTTCCTTGAAAGCAGGCCCACAAATAGACAGGATAGTGAAGAAGGCATTTGGTATGCTTTCCTTTATGGGTCAGTGCATTGAGTATAGGAGTTGGGGGAGTCATATTGTGGCTGTATAGGACATTGGTTCGACCACTATTGGAATACTGTATTCAATTCTGGTCTCCCTGCTATAGGAAGGACATTGTGAAACTTGAAAGGATTCAGAAGAGATTGACAAGGATATTGCCAACATCAGCATGTTTGAGCTATAGGCAAAAGCTGAATATTAACAGAGTCAGAGATGTACAGCAAGGATACAGGCCCTTCGGTCCAACTCGTCCATGCCAACCAGCTGTCCTAAAATTAATCTCGTTCTCATTTGCCAGAACTTGGCCAATATCCTTCTAAACCCTTCCCATTCATGCACCCTTCAGATGCCTTTTAAAATGTTGTAATTGTACCATTGAATAGACTGGGGCTATTTTCCCTGGAGGTTCGGAGGTTGAGGGGTGACCTTCTAGAGCTTTATACAATTATGAGAGGCATGGATAGGGTAGATAGACAAGGTCTTTTCCCCAGCATTGGGGAATCTAAAACTAGAGGGCATAGGTTTAAGTTGAGAGGGGAAAGATTTAAAAGGGACCTAAAGGATTACGTTTTTACACAGAAGGTGATACGTGTATGGAATGAGCTGGCAGACGAAATGGTGGAGGCTGATACAGTTACAACATTTAAAATGCATCTGGATGGTATATGAGTAAGAAGGGTTTAGAGAGATATGGGCCAAATGCTGGCAAATGGGACTAGATCAGTTTAGGCTATCTGGTCAGCATGGACGGGTTGGACCGAAGGGCCTGTTTCTGTGCTATATATCTCTATCACTTGTCATAAGTTACTAGATGATGCTTCTCATTGGAACAGAGAAGCAGGAGTGGACCATTCAGCCCATCAAGCCTGAACCATGGATGATCATTCACTCCCCACACTATCCCTTGATACTTTGACGTCATTGGAACTTAGAAACCTGTCAATCTCCAAATATACTCCATGAGAGAACTGATGCAGTCTTCTGGGATAGAGAACTTTGGAGACTCACAGCTATCTACATAAAAAAAGTCACATCTCATTCAAAAATGGCTTTCCCTGGTGAAATAGTTTCCCTGCATCTAACCTGTCTATCACTAAAAATTTTGTAGGGTTTGGTGAGGTGATCTTTCATTCTTTGAAACTCTGATGATGTTCTGTCCAGTTTTCCAAACCTCTCTTCATTGGATGGTCTTGACATCCTGGAAACAAGTCTCATGAACCTTTGTTTCACACCCTTTATGGCAATAATATCCTTCATAATGTAAGGTGATGAAAACTGCACACAGTACTCCAAGTATAGTCAAACCAAAATTTTAAACAACTGATGCAAGATTTCATTACCCCTGTACCTAAATCTTCTTGCAATAAGGACGAGCAAACTGTTAGCCTTCCTAATTGCTTCTGCATCCTCATGTATGCCTTCAATGACTTATTAATGAAGACACCCAAGTCCATTTCCACTTTCCGATTAAGAAACACTCATCTCCGTGATCAAACATCCGTCTGCTTTTAAAAACTGTCTTGTTTTAAGATCCCTATGACTGAAACTTTACTGCTGCATCAACTGTTTCAATTGGTTGGTGGTCGCTTTCATTCCTGTAACCAAGTGGTTTTTCTTAATTGTTTGAAAACCTCATCTGGGTTATGGTTGCTCTTCCTTTGCCTGGGGTTGTTATCATGTGGATGAAAATTCTTGGCAGTTTCTTCATATATCTCCCAGCTTCAATTAGTTCAATCTGTCAAACAGCCTTCCCCACCCCAGTCTCCAATATTTTTATCTTTAATAAAGCTAAATGTACAACTAAAATGAAAGATCATTTTTATGATTTTTCTGCAGGTTATGTATAGCCGTACAGAGAAAGTGAATCTTGATTTATGAAGACTACGTAAAAATTCTGATGGATGGGAATACAGCTCTCAATTCTTCAGGAGGGATATGTGGTAAATGTGTGGCCAAGTGTAAGAATTGTTGCCAGGAGGTCTGAGGCTATTCATCAGTGAGATGGAGAGGAAAATTGGACAAAATACTTTGATTAAACTGATTACATGATAGTCCGGCAAGTAAGCCAGGTGCTCCATGTTTATCAGGCATTTCTGATCAAAAAACTGATAATAATGAAATTGATATGAAGTACTTCAGCACTTAATGTACAAAGTGAGCAATTGCCAGCCCCATTTCATGATAGTATTTTCAAGTCTAAGTCAGAATCTTCAAGTCCCATTAATTCAGTTCAGTGCTGAGGTTTTGTTGCATTGTTGGCAGCATTGCTTTAGAGATGAGATGTTAAAACAAGAGCTGTCTCTTTAAGTGGATATAAAATATAACATATAAATTTAAGAAAGGTAGGAGAATTCTCTCCCAGTATCATGACCAACATGATTCCACTGTCAATAATATGAAAAACAAATTATCAGATTACCTCATTTCTTGTGGGATCTTGCGATGCAAAATTGGAAGTGGATGGCATGCTTCAGTAGTAACCCTTTGGAATTAAAGTGCTTTTGGAACAACATGACTCGGTATGGTGGCTCAGTGGTTAGCACTGGTACCTCACAGTGACAGGGACCCGGTTTCAATTCCAGCCTTGGGCAACTGTCTGCATGGAGGTTGCACATTCTCCCTGTGTCCGTGTGGGTTTCCTCTGAGAGCTCCCGTCTCCTCCCACAATCCAAAGATGTGCAGTTTAGGTGGATTGGCCATGCTAAATTGCCCATAGTGTCCAGGGATGCGGAGGTTAGGTGCATTAGTCAGGAGTAAATGTCGAATAATAGGGGGAATGGGTCTGTTAGGTTACTCTTTGGAGGGTGTGGACCTAGAGTCATAGAGATGTGCAGCACAGAAACAGACCCTTCAGTCCAACTTGTTCACGCTGATCAGATATCCTACCTTAACCTAGTCCCATTTGACAGTATTTGGCCCATATCCCTCTCAACCTTTCCTATTCATATACCCATCCAGATGCCTTTTATACGTTATAGTTGTACCAGCCTCTACCATTTCCTCTGGCAACTCATTCCATACACACACCACCCTCTGTGTGAAAAAGTTGCCCTTAGGTCCCTTTTATATCTTTCTCCTCTCACCCTAAACCTATGCCCTCTAGTTTTGGACACCCCATCCAGGGAAAAGACCTTGTCTATTTATAGACAATAGGTGCAGGAGTAGGCCATTCTGCCCTTCAAGCCTGCACCACCATTCAGTATGATCATGGCTGATCATCCTTAATCAGTATCCTGTTCCTGCCTTATCTCCATAACCCTTGATTCCACTATCCTTGAGAGCTCTATCCAACTCTTTCTTAAATGAATGCAGAGTCTGGGCCTCCACTGCCCTCTGGGGCAGAGCATTCCACACAGCCACCACTCTCTGGGTGAAGAAGTTTCTCCTCATCTCTGTCCTAAATGTTCTACCCCGTATTTTTAAGCTGTGTCCTCTGGTTCGGTACTCACCCATCAGCGGAAACATGTTTCCTGCCTCCAGAGCGTCCAGTCCTTTAATATTCTTATATGTCTCAATCAGATCCCCTCTCAGTCTTCTAAACTCAAGGGTATACAAGCCCAGTCACTCCAGTCTTTCAGCATAAGGTAGTCCCGCCATTCCAGGAATTGACCTCGTGAACCTACGCTGCACTCCCTCAATAGCCAGAATGTCTTTCCTCAAATTTGGAGACCAGAACTGCACACAGTACTCCAGGTGTGGTCTCACCAGGGCCCTGTACAGCTGCAGAAGAACCTCTCTGCTTCTATACTCAATCCCTCTTGTTATGAAGGCCAGCATGCTATTAACCTTCTTCACTACCTGCTGTACCTGCATGCTTACCTTCATTGACTGGTGTACAAGAACACCCAGATCTTTTTGTACTGTCCCTTTACCTAAATTGATTCCATTTACGTAGTAATCTGCCTTCCTGTTCTTGCTACCAAAGTGGATAACCATACATTTATCCACATTAAACTGCATCTGCCATGCATCTGACCACTCACCTAACCTGTCCAGGTCACCCTGTAATCTCCTAACATCCTCCTCACATTTCACCCTGCCACCCAGCTTAGTATCATCAGCAAATTTGCTAATGTTATTACTAATATCATCTTCTATATCATTAACATATATTGTAAAAAGCTGTGGTCCCAGCACTGATCCCTGCGGTACCCCACTGGTCACTGCCTGCCATTCCGAAATGGAACCGTTTATCACTACTCTTTGTTTCCTGTCAGCCAACCAACTTTCAATCCAAGTTAGTACTTTTCCCCAAATACCATGCGCTCTAATTTTGCTCACTAACCTCCTTTGTGGGACTTTATGAAAAGCTTTCTGAAAGTCCAGGTACACTACATCTACTGGATCTCCCTCGTCCATCTAGAGAGTTACATCCTCAAAAAATTACAGAAGATTAGTCAAGCATGATTTCCCCTTCATAAATCCATGCTGACTCTGACCTATCCTGTAACTACTATCCAGATGTGTCGTAATTTCATCCTTTACAAGAGACTCCACCATCTTTCCCACCACTGAGGTCAGACTAACTGGTCTATAATTTCCTGCTTTCCGTCTCCCACCTTTCTTAAAAAGTGGTACAACACTAGCCACCCTCCAATCCGCAGGAACTGATCCCGAATCTATCGAACTCTGGAAAATAATCACCAAAGCATCCACAATTTCTCAAGCCACCTCCTTCAGTACCCTGGGATGTAGACCATCAGGCCCCGGGGACTTATCAACCTTCAGACCTAACAGTCTCTCCAACACCAATTCCTGGCAAATATAAATTCACTTCAGTTCAGGTCCTTCAGCCACTGTTACCTCAGGGAGATTGCTTGTGCCATCCCCAGTGAACACAGATCTGAAGTACCAATTCAATTCTTCTGCCATTTCTTTGTTCCCTGTAATATATTCCCCTGTTTATCCTATCCATGCCACTCATGATTTTATAAGCCTTAATAATGTCACCCCTCAGCCTCTGATGCTCCAGGGAAGACAGCCCCAGCCTATTCAGCCTCCCGCTGTAGCTCAAATCCTCCAACCCTGGCAACATTCTTGTAAATCTTTTCTGAGCCCTTTCAAGTTTCACAATATCCTTCCAATCGGAAGGAGACGAGAATTGCACACAGTATTCCAAAAGTGGCCTAACTAATGTCCTGTACAGCCACTACATGACCTCTCAACTCCTGTACTCAATACTCTGACTCCAAATGGCCGGCTTCAACATTGTAGGGATTCTATGATGATGACTCAGTGATCAAACAGTACTTTAATAAAAATCTAACTTCAGCACATAGAAAATTGATAGACTCTTGAACTGTGTCTGTACCAATCAAAAAACTTGAAATGATTAGTGCAAGAGAAATCAGAGGACTTGGGAAAATAACCAAAGTTGTTCCTTTATTTAAGAGGGGCAATAGGTATAACTTGGAAAATTGTAGGCTGGTGACCCTTTCATTAGTGGTAGGTAAATTATTGGAGCAGATATTTAGGGATAAAATTTCTTCACATTTTGAAAATATGGACTTAACAACAATATGCAGTTTAACTTTATGCAGGGAAGGTTCTGTCTCATAAACTTGATTGAGTCTTTTGAGGAAATGACAAAGGTGATTGATGAGGGCAGGGTAGTAGATTTGTTAGGGCCTCACGGCAGGCTGATATCAGATGAAATCTGCAGTAGTATTAGGAGTGGTTGAGCTGGTAAAATGGTACAGAAGTGGCTTAGTTGTATACGACAGACAGTAGTAGGGGAAGGGTGGTTTTCTGACTGGAGATCTGTGGGCAGTGGTGTTCCATGGGGATCACTGCTGGGACCCTTATTGTTTGTAATAAAGATGAATGATTTTTGAGGAGAATGTAGATGGACTGATTAGTAAGATGGCAGATGAAACAAAGATTGGGGCAGTTGTGAATATTGGGGCAGATTGCCAGAGGATACATTAGGATCTAGAAAGGCTGGAGACTTGAGCAGAGAAATGACAGGTGAAGTTTAATCCAGACAAATGTGAGGTTATGCATTTTGGAAGATCCAGTGCAGGATGGAAGTATACAGTAAATGGAAGAACCCTTAGTAGCACCAACATACAGAGGGATTGAGGTGTACAGATCCACAGTTCCCTGAAAGTGGCAACACAAAAGAATGAGGTGTTTAGAATGTGGCATGCTTGCCTTCATCAGTTGGGGCAGAGAGCATAAACATTGACAAGTCATGTTGCAGCTGTTTTGAACTTTAGTTCTGCCACATTTGGAATATTGTGAACATTTCTGATTGCCACACTACCAGAAGGATGTGAAGGCTTTGGAGAGGATACACAAACAGTTTACTAGGACGTTGTCTGGTTTGGAGGGTAGTGGCTTTGAAGAAACACTGGACAAACATGGTTCATTTTCAAACTAGTGTCAAAGAATGAGGGGTGACCTGATAGAAGTTTACAAAGTTATGAGAGGCACGGATACTCAGAGTATTTTTCCCAGTATACAAATGTCAATTACTAGGGTTTCAGGTAAGAGGGGTAAGTTTAAAGGAGATGTGAGAGGCAGGTTTTATTACACAGGGTGGTAAGTGCCTCGAATCAAGTTGCCAAAGGAGGTGGTGGAGGCTCATACAGTAGCAACATTTAAGAGGCAGCTTGACAATTATATGAAGAGGCAGGAAATAGTGGGATATGGAACATGTAGACGTGAAATGTTTTTAGTTTTGAATAGCATGATGTGTCAATAGTTTTGGTGGGCCAAAGGGCCTGTTCTTGTGCTGTACTGTTCTTTGTTTATTTTGAGATTAAAAGAGATTTTTGGCTTGAATTGAAGAATAAAGCCTCAAAGGAGGAAAAGATTTAATAGTTGCTTTGGCTCCTTGAGCATGTTCCATCAGTTGTTAAAATCCTCACTGACCTATGACCTAACTCCATATAAAATATAATCGTGATGTGGTGAAGAATGAGGAAAGAAACGTGTGCATGTTACTAATTATTTTGAAATTGTTGGAAACCCTCAGTAGATCAGACAGCACAAGTGTTGAACAAAAGAAACCCGAGTGGCGAAATGAATCCTTCAAGAGATTGGTACAAAAATTGAGTTAAAGAATACATTTTGATTTGCACAAAGACACAATTTTGAAAAAGATTGCTAAAAGAGTGCTGTGGGATTGGTTAATGCTATGGGGTGAGCCTGCTTTTTGTATTAATATTAATGTAGTAAAAGATGTTGAAAAAAACACCTGCAGACTTCTGACCAAACACAGCACATCCAAAGATGAAGTTTCAGGTGGATACACTTGGATTGGATAGGCTGGGGTTGTTTGTCTTGGCGTAGAGGAAACTAAGGGGAACATGGGACCTGAAGGGGAAAAGATTCAAGAACAACTTCTTCCCCGCTGTTTATAGATTTCTGAATAGATCTCTCAAATTTTAAATTTAAATGTTGATCTTGCTCTCTGTGCACCTTCTCTGAAGTTATAACATTATATTCTTGACTCTGTTATATTACCCTAATGCACCTCGGGTGACTGTGTGGAGTTTGAGAGTCCAAAGATGGGCAGCTTAGGTGAATAGGCTATGCTAAATTGCCCATAGTGTTCAGGGATGTGTCGGCTAAGTGCATGAGTCGGGGCAAATGTAGAGTAGTTGGGGAATGGGTCTGGGTGGGATGCTCTTTGAAGGGGTGGTGTGGACTCGTTGGGCCAAGTGGCCTGTTTCCACTCTGTAGGGATTCTTCTATAAAACGTATGAAGAGAGTAGACAGGAGGTAGCTTTTCCCATTGGTGCAGGAATCAATAACCAGAGAGGATAGAATTAAGGGGAGCGACAGAAGGTTTAGAGATGTGAGGAAACATTTTTTTCACCCAGAGGCTGGTGAGAATCTGGAACTTGTTGCCCGTGAGGTTGACAGAGACAGAAACCCTTTTACCATCTAATATGTATTTAGATGTGAACTTGTGATGCATACAAGTGGGTCTAATGCTGGAAAATGAGATTGGAATTGTTGGTTTTGAACAGCTGGTACTGGATGGGCTGAAGAGCCTTTTTTCTGTGCTGCAGACCTCAATCAGAGGTGAAAAAGTTGGAGATGTGACAAATTTGAAAGCATTCAAAAATTTCTGTAGGTATTGGCTCATAATGAGCCTTAAAGCTACAAGGTTATGGTGTGGGGGGGCTGTGTGTCATGATAGAGTGCGCCATGGTCGAGCGCATGCGCGCACCCTCCCATCCGGAGGGCGGGGGGAATTGGCGTGTGTCTCTCTCTCCGTCATCACGGTCGGCGACCCCCTCGCGTCATGATGTCACGCCGGCGGCCGCACCCACACCTTTTCGGGAAGGGGAAGGGGGAGGGGTGAGGGAAGGGAGCGTCATGGCGTCAATCCCGATGCGTGCCGGCTGACGTCAGGACGCGGAGGCCGCGCCGCGCGCATGCGCCGGGCTCCCCTCATCCCACTCTGGGACCGGGACTGTTTCGGGTCGGATCTGCTCGGCGGCCGCTTTGTTCTCCCTGCCCGGGGAGGGGGCGGGCGGTCGAGCCGGCGGCTGGCGGTCTGCTCCGTGTGGGTCGCTGTCCCCTTGCTCCTCCGGTGCCGCTGGGTCCGGGCTGCGGCCTTTCTAGGTCCCACTTGGCCCTCCCTTCCTCTTTCCCTACCCCCCCCCCCCCCGTTCCCCCTTCCCCTCCCCCTGACCCCACTCCCTCCCCCCCCTCCCCACCCCTACCCCCACCCCCACCCCTCCCTCCAGTTGCTGAGATCCCATCATAGGAGGGTCCGGCTCCAAGATGTCCAGCCGAGCCGTCTGCCGAGAGGCCAGTCACGCCGGGAGCTGGTACACGGCCTCAGGTCAGGAGACGGTTCGGGAGGGACTGGAGGGTGGGGGTGGGGAATGGGAAGGCTGGATGGGGGGGGGGAGAGATAGGCACAGACACACACACACAGACACACACACACACACACATACACGACGGGGGGGGGGAAGTGAAGAAGAGATGGGCTTTGAGGGGTGGGAGGATAACAGGAAGATAGAGGAACTGGACTGGGGGTTAGAGAGTGATGGAGGAGGGACAGGACTGGGGGGGACAGGGTGGGGGGGGGGACAGGGTGGGGGAGGGGGGGCAGGACTGGGGGGGACAGGGTGGGGGAGGGGGGGCAGAACTGGGGGAGGGGGGCTGCAGTGTGGTGGAGGAGTGACAGGACTGGGGAGGGGGGCAGGGTGGTGGAGGAGTGACAGGACTGGGGAGGGGGGCAGGGTGGTGGAGGAGAGACAGGACTGGGGAGGGGGGCAGGGTGGTGGAGGAGAGACAGGACTGGGGAGGGGGGCAGTGTGGTGGAGGAGTGACAGGACTGGGGCGGGCAGGGTGGTGGAGGAGTGACAGGACTGGGGGAGGGGGGACAGGGTGGTGGAGGAGAGACAGGACTGGGGAGGGAGGCAGGATGGTGGAGGAGTGACAGGACTGGGGCGGGCAGGGTGGTGGAGGAGTGACAGGACTGGGGGAGGGGGGACAGGGTGGTGGAGGAGAGACAGGACTGGGGAGGGGGGCAGGGTGGTGGAGGAGAGACATGACTGGGGAGGGAGGCAGGATGGTGGAGGAGAGACAGGACTGGGGAGGGGGGCAGGGTGGTGGAGGAGAGACATGACTGGGGAGGGAGGCAGGATGGTGGAGGAGAGACAGGACTGGGGAGGGGGGCAGGATGGTGGAGGAGAGACAGGACTGGGGGAGGGGGGACAGGGTGGTGGAGGAGTGACAGGACTGGGGGAGGGGGGACAGGGTGGTGGAGGAGTGACAGGACTGGGGGAGGGGGGACAGGGTGGTGGAGGAGTGACAGGACTGGGGGAGGGGGGACAGGGTGGTGGAGGAGTGACAGGACTGGGGGAGGGGGGACAGGGTGGTGGAGGAGTGACAGGACTGGGGGAGGGGGGACAGGGTGGTGGAGGAGTGACAGGGTGGTGGAGGAGTGACAGGACTGGGGGAGGGGGGGACAGGGTGGTGGAGGAGTGACAGGACTGGGGGAGGGGGACAGGGTGGTGGAGGAGTGACAGGACTGGGGGGGGTGCAGTGTGGTGGAGGAGTGAGAGGACTGGGGCGGGCAGGGTGGTGGAGGAATGACAGGACTGGGGAGGGGGGACAGGGTGGTGGAGGAGTGACAGGACTGGGGGGGTGTGCAGTGTGGTGGAGGAGTGACAGGACTGGGGGGGTGTGCAGTGTGGTGGAGGAGAGACAGGACTGGGTGGGTGTGTAGTGTGCTGGAGGAGAGACAGGACTGGGGGGGTTTGTGCAGTGTGGTGGAGGAGTGACAGGACTGGGGGGGTGTGCAGTGTGGTGGAGGAGAGACAGGACTGGGGGGGTGTGCAGTGTGGTGGAGGAGAGACAGGACTGGGGGGGTGTGCAGTGTGGTGGAGGAGTGACAGGACTGGGGCGGGCAGGGTGGTGGAGGAGTGACAGGACTGTGGGGGGGGGCAGGGTGGTGGAGGAGTGACAGGACTGGGGAGGGGGGGGTGGTGGAGGAGTGACAGGACTGGGGGTGTGTGCAGTGTGGTGGAGGAGTGACAGGACTGTGGGGGGGGGGGGGGCAGGGTGGTGGAGGAGTGACAGGACTGGGGAGGGGAGCAGGGTGGTGGAGGAGAGACAGGACTCGCGGGGGGGGAGTGCAGTGTGGTGGAGGAGAGACAAGACTGGGGAGGGGGGACAGTGTGGTGGAGGAGTGACAGGACTGGGGGGGGGGCAGGGTGGTGGAGGAGACAAGACTGGAGGGGGGACAGGGTGGTGGAGGAGACAAGACTGGGGGGGGGGCAGGGTGGTGGAGGAGAGACAGGGGGGGGGCAGGTTGGTGGAGGAGAGACGGGGGGGCAGGTTGGTGGAGGAGAGACGGGGGGGCAGGTTGGTGGAGGAGAGACGGGGGGGCAGGTTGGTGGAGGAGAGACGGGGGGGCAGGTTGGTGGAGGAGAGACGGGGGGGCAGGTTGGTGGAGGAGAGACGGGGGGGCAGGTTGGTGGCGGAGAGACGGGGGCAGGTTGGTGGCGGAGAGACGGGGGGGCAGGTTGGTGGAGGAGAGACGGGGGGGCAGGTTGGTGGCGGAGAGACGGGGGGGCAGGTTGGTGGCGGAGAGACGGGGGGGCAGGTTGGTGGCGGAGAGACGGGGGGGCAGGTTGGTGGCGGAGAGACGGGGGGGCAGGTTGGTGGAGGCGAGACGGGGGGGCAGGTTCGTGGAGGCGAGACGGGGGGGCAGGTTGGTGGAGGCGAGACGGGGGGGCAGGTTGGTGGAGGCGAGACGGGGGGGCAGGTTGGTGGAGGCGAGACGGGGGGGGGCAGGTTGGTGGAGGCGAGACGGGGGGGGGCAGGTTGGTGGAGGCGAGACGGGGGGGCAGGTTGGTGGAGGCGAGACGGGGGGGCAGGTTGGTGGAGGCGAGACGGGGGGGGCAGGTTGGTGGAGGCGAGACGGGGGGGCAGGTTGGTGGAGGAGAGACGGGGGGGGGGCAGGTTGGTGGAGGCGAGACGGGGGGGCAGGTTGGTGGAGGCGAGACGGGGGGGCAGGTTGGTGGAGGCGAGACGGGGGGGGCAGGTTGGTGGAGGCGAGACGGGGGGGCAGGTTGGTGGAGGAGAGACGGGGGGGGGCAGGTTGGTGGAGGAGAGACGGGGGGGGGGCAGGTTGGTGGAGGAGAGACGGGGGGGGCAGGTTGGTGGAGGAGAGACGGGGGGGGCAGGTTGGTGGAGGAGAGACGGGGGGGCAGGTTGGTGGAGGAGAGACGGGGGAGGCAGGGTGGTGGAGCTGAGACGGGACGGGACTGTGGGGGGGGGGCTTGGGTGGTGGAGGAGAGACGGGGGCAAGGTGGTGGAGGAGAGATGGGATTGGGGGGGCAAGGTGGTGGAGGAGAGATGGGATTGGGGGGGCCGGGTGGTGGAGGAGAGACGGGACTGCGGAGGGGGCCAGGATGGTGGAGGAGAGACGGGACTGCGCGGGGGGGCCAGGATGGCAAGAGGCAGGGCAGGCCCTTGGATCACTTTGGCAAAGAGCATAAGGTTATGGGTTAGTGTGACCGGATTGTCATCTTAATGTAATAGAGAGCTGACATAAGGGTAGGGGTGGGTTATTTTTGGGGAAGATGGGTTATGGATGTGTTATTTGAGGGAAGAGTGACAGGATATGAATATGTGCAAATGACAGGAGAGGAACGTGGTGGATTTGTGGGGAATGAAGAACAGGAATGGCGTGTGGATGGGTTAATGAGGGGTGAGAGGGTAAAGATGTGGGTATGCTCCATCAGTTTAACTAAATTAGTTGGGTGTGTATTGCTGACGTAAAGGGTCACTGGTAATAATACAAGAGCAATATAGACATCACTGTAGGTTGTGATGTTGTTTTGGATGGAACATGGGAGATTGGCCGGGTAATGGGCAGGCATGGCACTTGAGGGGTTGGTTTAATGAGAATGACAGGGTGGAGATGTGAGTAAAAAGGGCAGTTTGAACATAGCAGGGATATAGCATTGAGTAAGTGGAGACTTATGTCTATTGTCCTCTGTGTTTGGGGCAATGAAAACTCACCCTGATGAAGGAAGGCCGAAACGTCGGTTCCCCTGCTCCTCGGATGCTGCCTGACCTGCTGTGCTTTTCCAGCAGCACGCTCTTGGCATTGAAAACTCATGTAGGGTGGTGCATGTGGTGTGATATTGTCAGTGGGGATGAGGTTTGACCAGTGTAACTAGATTTGGGTGGCTTATAGGTGTACTGGTGGGTTACAGAAGGAATAGCAGGAGCAGAGTTTTCTGAAACGTCAAGGAGTGATGTACATGGGAGAAGACATCGCCTGGTTGGGGCTGGGGAAAAGCAGAGAACAAGAGTGTGGATGCTGAAGATTTGAAACAAACGGCTGGAGAAAGTCTGCAGGTCTGACAACATTTCAAGTCCAGTGACCTTTCCTTAAAACTCATAGCAGCTCAGGAAAGGCGGTATGTGTACGGAAAAGGTTATACGAAAAAAGAAGCTTTACAGGATGCTGGGGAAGAGAATAGAGGTTGGTGACTGTATTGGACAAAGTTGAGGCAGTGAGGTTGGCTCAATGTTATTGAAACATAGATTTTTTTTTTCCATCATGTACATTATCTAATGTTTCTGGAAGGAGGGACTTGTTCAAAGTTTTTTTTCTTGCAGTTGTTGTGAATGTGAAATTTTCTTGCAGTTGTTTTGAATGTCAAAGTGTAGATGAGAAAGTCACCTGCCCTTTTCTCCTGTTGTTATAAATGGTTATCATTTAAATGTTCTCTTTCCTCTCATCAAATCAGTGCTGGCATCAAAGTAGTAGATTCCGGATCAGTGGTGCTGAAAGAGCACAGCAGGTCAGGCAGCATCCAAGGAGCTTCGAAATCGACGTTTCGGGCAAAAGCCCTTCATCAGGAATCGAGGATTCCTGACGAAGGGTTTTTGCCCGAAACGTTGATTTCGAAGCTCCTTAGATGCTGCCTGAACTGCTGTGCTCTTCCAGCACCACTAATCCAGAATCTGGTTTCCAGCATCTGCAGTCATTGTTTTTACATCAAAGAAGTAGGGTTGGGGGTCAGAAAGTGCCAGGGAGTATGCGAAAATATCTGATGCACATATCAGTGGGAGGATGCTGTACAGTGGCTTAGTACGCTAGCCTTCACTTTGCCTGACCCAGCCCAAACAGAAGGGATGATGGCTTTTTCCTTTGTTTTCGGATTGGAAGGGACTTGGCAGTAAATTTGCCTTCACGTATTAAATTTTGTGGTTGGCTTTGGAATAGAGACAGTCAAAGGAGCTTTCGTCTATTCCATATTTTACTTGTTCTGATCTGGGAATGTAACACAATGGCTAGTTGCCTAAATGGTATCGTATTCCCATGTGCATAAATTCCTTTGCCTAATGAAATGAATGAGCACAAACGTACAAAGGAAGGGGAAGTTAATATGTAAACATTGGGTTGACAGTGGAGGGAAGTCAGTTTGCCTATGATCAGTGAGAGTTGGGGTGTTTCCGTATGGGAGTACTTTGTGTAACTGGGTGTTGAAATACAGCATGGATCTGAATGGTAATTATTTCAGGTTTGAAAGAATTAAACCCAAATTTACTATCTCTTTCCCCCCCACTTTATCGTGAGTAGTTACACGAAAACATAAATGGTAACGCAAGCAATGTCAGGGAGTTTGTGCTGTGTTATGGAATTTTGCATGGGACCATGTTGTTTTCGGAGCCAGTCTAGTGTTTAGCCGAAATTGTGTTTTCAGGGCCAGTTTAGTGTTTTGCTTTATTTCTGACCCTTATCGCTAGGACTGAATGAGAGAATTTGATTCTCTTACTTCAATTTTTACTGAAGTCTTCAGTGCTGCATTGACAGGTTATTTAGAAAAAGGGAGCGGGAGGAAGTCAAATAGCCCTTTTGAACTTGCTGCTTCTGTTACCTGGTGAGGCTGTGTCCATGGGAAGGACATTGTACATTTATATTGGCAATGTTTAACGCAAACAGTAAAGCCAGTTGTTATTGCGCGGTGTGGGTCCATTCATTATCTCTCTGCCTGATGAAGCTCCCTGAATGTGTGCTTAATCCCATTGACATGTCAGTAGTTTGGAAATACAAGTTTATAGATGACTCCTGTTGCAAAATGTCAGTGATGAATTCATTCCCATAATGTGTTGGCTATTAATAAAAACTCTTTGCCATTTCTTGCAGCAAGGGAGTTGCTGATTTTGAGCTGCTCAATGGTTTTGATACCCCGGTGTTTGTATTGCAGCGCCACTAAGTGGTATCTCTTTTTAACTCTGGTAATTCTAAGAACTTGTTGGAATATAGATAGAAATTCAAACTCTTGTGATTTCTTCACTCAGTTTGGTTGGGTGAACTTGAGTTGTTTTACAGCTCTTCCAGTTACCGATCAAAGAACCTTTGAACACCTCAACTCATAACAAGGAGATGGGAGGTTGTTTTTAAAATTGCTCAGTTCTGCCAACCAGCTGCTGTCTGTTATTTTAAAGCATGATTTCCAAACGACAGTTCCTTTGAGCCTCGTGGTCAGTGCCAAGTAAACACAGGTCTATTTGTGTTACTTTCTGTTCTGAACTGTTTGAGTTCAGTGGGCCAGGAAGTTTAGTAAAGGGCTTTTCTGTCGCCCTGTGTCAGATAAATGCTGAATCAGAATTCCAGGACCAGTTCCAGTTAACAACTTGAGATATATGTGAGTTAATTAACATTCCAGGTAAACAACATAGATTTGTTCTAACCCTATCAGGAGGCTGCTAATCTATGCTGTATACCAAATCCCAAATTTTCACATCTTTTTGAAGGATAAAGGAATAAGATGATTGTGTTTTACCATGAAGTGACCCTATGACCCATTGAACAATACAAATTCAAGATTACATAAAGCTGAATTACATGGTAACACTCTAACTGGAACTGCTGACTCCCCTCTTGTGAGAGAATTCCTCACATGAATGACCTTTTAAAGAAAAAAAAGATTGAATGAAATATTCACTCTTCTTTCCTAATAGTCTGGCAGTCGAGTTGACCAAACTCTTGGCTGAGAGAGAGATAATTGAGAAAGGATCATGTGGAATATCTGAGGGCTTAATTGGAATTGAAAATGTTAATCCTGAATGCTGTTATTAAATTAAAAAATTTATGACCAAGCCCGATAGATTGTGAATTAAAGTATTAAGGAACATAGAACTGCAACTGTTGATCTAATTGAATTATGAAACAAGCTCTAGGGTTCCCTCAGTTAACCTATGCCTTTGATGACAAATGACACGAGGGCAAATTGCTTATGTGGGAGTTCAGGGTTGATGTCAAGAAGCGTGTCTGAGTGATCTGTAACTAGAATTATCTTCAAGGTGGAGTGTTGCAACAAAACCCATGGAAAATATACTGTGAAGTCATGGAGGTGAACTGTAGGTTTCTATAGGAAGCATCAGCTAGATGGACTGAATGGGTGTTGCTGCCATTTTTAATGATTTCTGAGGTGCAAAGATCCTTATTGATTGCAGTGATGTTCACAGATATCTGTCCTAAATTGGAAGCAGTGTTTGGGTTTAGCAGTATCAGCTACAATTTGTTTTGTTTCAACAATTTGTTCTCTTTCTACTGTGTTGTGAGAAATATAAAGAGATGTACTTTTCTACAAAGTGTCCCCAGCAAGAACAAGGGGTACTTTTGAATATTGGCTAATGCCATTATTTTAAAATGGCGTTCAAAGAAGTAATTGTCTAAATCATTTGTAGCCTGCAATTCCTTGAATTTTATAACATCTTAGTCTGATATTAATCTTTCATTTTCAAACAATTGATCTTAATGTTTTTAAATATGCATTGTTTCTCATAAGCATTTTTGGATTTATTTGTGCAGTTTAGAATCCCAGTCTCCTAATCCCATCTGTCCTATTCTGTCTGCATACCAGCTTAGAAATCACAGATAATAATGAGCTTATTTCTTTTGTGATGACATGGGGACAGACAGCTAAACCTAATCAGCCTTTGTACCTCTGTGTTTGCAACATAGTAAAATTAAGCTGTTGAAGACCCCTGAATAGTCACTCCAATGGTTCAAAACCAGAGTTTTGATTAACCAATCCCAGACTTTGCGAATAATTTCCAGATTCTGGTTTTGTACATTAAGCAAAAGATTTAATCATTTATTAGATCCACAATTTCTTTTTAACAGAAAATTAAACAATATGTTAAGCTGATTAAATCTGTGTTTTCAACTCGATATCTGTTTTCAGCTCCATTCTCTCAAATGACACTCAGCCAAACAATCACAAATAAGAAATCTCTCAACACCAGGTTATAGTCTAACAGGTTTAATTGGAAGCACACTAGCTTTCGGAGTGACGCTCCTTCATCAGGTGATTGTGGAGGGCTCGATCGTAACACAGAATTTATAGCAAAAATTTGCAGTGTGATGTAACTGAAATTATACATTGAAAAATTGATTGTCTGTTAAGCCTTTTATCTGTTAGAATACAGTGATAGTTTCAATTCTTTCATGTGTAAATCACATGAAAGAACCTTGGGTTCATGTCACATTATGGGTGATCACCATTGCACTACACACACACACACACACAGATATTCCTACACATACACACTGACACAGGTACACACAGACGCGCACACAGACACACATGCACCCCCTCACAGACTTAAGACACTCTGCACTCACTACACGCGTGCGTGCGCACATACACACACACACACACTTTCTCACACTCTCAACCCCCACCCTAGACAGACAAAGACCCACATGCGCACACATATTTTGTGGGGTGAATTTGTACTTGCAGAGTTACATTGCACTTTACTCAAAAACTGCATACATTCATATAGAACTCTGAGCTCAAAAACTGCATGAATTTATGTAAAACTCTGTTATCTCATTTTTAGATTAGAATCAATCTAAACATCAGGTCATAGACAGAGAACACAGGGGGCTAACACCTTCAACATATTGTCTAGCTGTCACCATTGTTAACAGCTAACCCGAGAATGCAACTTTAAAAAAACGGGTTTTGTGATTTACACATGAAAGAATCCACATCCCAAAACTAATCTTTAGTTCGTAATTCCCAGAATAAAATAAAAGCAATGAAAAATCAGTGGGGGCTTTGACACTAAATAATCTGACAATCCCATTGTTTTCAAATCTTTCTCTGGCCTCTTCAAGCCTTACACCATTCAAGATCTCATGTTCTTCCAATCTTAGCCTCCTGCATGTCCCCAGTTATCCTTGTTTCAGTCATTGGTGGATACCTAAAGGCAGCCTACTGCTGTAAAGATGTAAATGGACGATGAGAGCGGTATTAAACAATGACTAAAAGATCAGTCAATCGAAGTGGCTTTTAATGAGGCTATAAGAAGAATGAGCTGAAAATGTGTTGCTGGAAAAGCGCAGCAGGTCAGGCAGCATCCAAGGAGCAGGAGAATCGACAGGACTGCCATTCCTGAAGAAGGGCTCATGCCCGAAACGTCGATTCTCCTGTTCCCTGGATGCTGCCTGACCTGTGCTTTTCCAGCAACACATTTTCAGCTCTGATCTCCAGCATCTGCAGACCTCACTTTCTCCTATAAGAAGAATGAGGAAAGGTATTGAAAATGTACCAAAGTATCAAGTACAGAATAGGGATATGCAAGTGTCAGAGGAACAGGGTGTTCTTAGCCTAGCTGGTATGCATTTGGGTTTGCTGAATAGAAAAGGTTTGAAGTTGGAGAAGGAGCAAAATTTCATAAGAGGGTCTATTTGAAATCTGCAGCTTGAGCTAATGAGCAAGATTTTTTTTTAAACTTCACCATTGTCTCTTTTCAGGAGCTCAACTGAACGCACAATTAGAAAACTGGCTCGCCCAAGCACAACCCACTGGGAGGCCAGCTCGAGCCATCATTGCACCGTAAGTCCATCTATTAAAACAAGTCAACAGAGCCTTTTAGAGTGACATGTTTAACGGTAAACTCACTCACCTCTCTTTTTCAACCAGTTATGCACAACCTGTTTGCTTTAAGTGTAAAGAAATGATCTTGATCGTAATGCACCTTTCCACGTAGATCAGACATTAAAGAAGATCATAGAATCCTTAGTGTGGAACCAGGCCCTTCAATCCAGCAAGTCCACACCCAACCCTCCAAAGAGTATCCCACCTGAACCCATTCCCCTACCCTATTACTCGACATTTGCCCCTAACTAACACATCCCTGAACACCGGGCAATTTAACATGACCAGTTCACCTAACATGCACGGGGTTTTCTTCTATGTTTCAATTCCACTCACTTAAGAGGATAGGTAAATGTGCATCAAAACTGTAGAAGTGCCAAGTTTTGTTTTGGTAAAGAGAGTTAGCCCTCTTTGAATACAGGTTAGGTATTCTTCCGAAAATCAAAAAGACCTAAACACCGGAAGGTCTTTTTGAAAATGAACCCAATCAGACCTGTGGACACACTGGTTCTGGGTCCTTTGGGGCAAAATAACTTAATTTGTCCCCAATGGAACGAAACCTTTTTGTCCCCTGCAGAGGCTTAAACTCAACATATCTCCTGGTCTGTTCAGAGCGTTCCTGGGGAAAATTAGCTTTGCTTTTGGCTAGCTCTGTTCGAGCTGGCCAAAGATCTTTTTTTCTCCGTCCCCTCCCCTTCCCTCCCCTCCCTGGCCTGAATAGACCTTTCTGTGTATCTGAAAGCTGCAAGTACCTTTTGTCCAAAAAATAGTTGGTGCTGAGGTTTTGGGATAAAGCTTTCCTGACCCAGTACCACTGTGACTTTTGCAGCCATCTGAATGGAAAGGTGGAACCTTGCTTTTACACCTCGTTGAGAGACAGATGTGGATCGTTTACTTTGTCTTATGTGACATGTATCTGGGATGTTTACTGCTCTGCATTCCTACTTGAAACAGTATGGCATGACATTTGAATGATTAAATTTCAGTTTTGTCAAAATTTTGTTTGAGCGTGACTTGCTTTGTCAGTTGTGATGGTATGTTGGTGGAAATGTCAGCCTTGGTTCAGTAGTAACACAGTTGTCCCTTAAAGTAGAAGGTTGTGGCTTCAATTCCACATGAGAAACACGATTGTGCAGTGCAAGTGGATGCTCCAGTACAATATTGAGGGAGTGCTGTTTTGTGGAGAATACCATGTTTTGAGTTCAGTTTTGGACCAAATCTCTGACTCATTCCTGGATGGGTATTAAAGATTCTGTGGTCCACTTCAAAGAGAACGGGGGAATTCTTTCCATGTCCTGACCAACTTTTATCCCTCAACCAATATCTCTGGTTGTTAAATGTCATTGCAGTTTATGGGCATTTGCTGTGTGCAAATTGTTTGCCTCATTTCCCTTCTTTACAGCAATGACTAAACTTAGAAAGTACTTCATGGAGTGTGAAGTGCCTTGTGAAAGTAATGATGTAAACGACAGTTTGTTTGATTATGATTAAGGTAGCTATTTAACTAGCTGCTTCAGTTCTCTGTTACCAATCAAGTAAGTGCTCTATGACAGCAACTATATTCCCCAGTCTTAGCTTGAATTTGAACTTGAACCTTTTGCACATAAAGGCATCGTCTCGTCAATTTATTAATTGATGTAGAGGCATCTTTGACCAAGGGAAAAGCTGTTCACAACTCTGGGCCTACAAAAATATTATTGATTCGCATATTATCGTTAAAATGTTGTTTTTGGAGGGTTAATGCAAAATTGTGTCAAGATTATGCTGGTGCCTGAACATGGAAATGGTGTGAACCATTTGCCTTGCCTTATGTGACATCCACTTGGGATATTTGCTGCGCTCCATTCATATCTGAAGCAGGTGGTCACATGCAGGCAGCGGTATATTTTTGGAGAGTTTGTCTTTCAGGCGAGCCTCTGTCCATGAGTGTGTCAAAGAGCCAATGGCACTACTTGAGAAAGATTTAGATTTTTTCCGAGTGCCCTGGTCACCATTCCTCCCTCAGTCAAAACTATCATGATCTCCCCCACTTGGGAGAGCAGTAAGTCCATTGGAGCAGCATTAGTTGTAAGTTCCACTGCAGGTCATGCTATCACCACTGGGACAGATAACACTGCTGATTCAACGTTACTGAGCTTAACTCCTGGAACTATCTATCTTGGGAGTACCACCACCCCCAACACAAGTTGGAGTAGTTGTGGAGGGTTGCTTACCAGCATCATCTTGAACAACTGCTCTCAATTTATTTATTTAATATATTCAGTGACTTTGGTCTCCACTGCCTTCTATGATAGAGAATTCCACAGGTTCACCATCCTCTGTGTGAAGAAATCTCATCTGTCCAAAATGGCCTACTACATAGCGTGAGACTATGACCATTTGTTCTGGAGTCCCGAGCCAAGGATAACATCATCACTGGATCCAATCTGTCCAGCCTGTGAGAATTGTTTATATGTTTCAATGAAATCCCTTCACTTCCTCTTAAACTCAAGTGAATACAGGTCAAGTTGACCCAATAATTCCTCACAAAATAAACAAACTCTCCCAGAAATCAGTCTTTTGAACTGATACTGCATTCCCATTATGGCAAGAAGGTATTTTCTTGGGTAAAACTGCACACAATACTTACTCCAGGAGTTGTCTTACTGAGGCCTTATACAGCTGCAGTAAAAAGGCTTGATTTCTTATCAGTCCTCTTACAATTCCTGGCAATGTAGAGGCTTTCTGAATTTTCAAATATATTTGCTTCTCCTTATTGAGAGGGGGCTTTGAAAAAAGATTATTGAGATTATATTTGGCTGTGAGTCTTGGTTTTTTTTTCCATATCTTAAATTGCAAGGTTGAAGCCTCAGCATAAAGATCTACACAGGTTGACTTAACATTTAATTCAGCCCCAGCCATTTGATCTTTGAATACTTTATTATAGCCTTTGTTTTTTCTTTTAAAAATTATCTCACTATGAGACAAGTAACCAAACGTAGGTAAACAGGTAAGATCAGTGATGGTATAGTGTAAGGAAGTCCCTTACCTGGTACTCAGCTGTCTTTTTCCATACATATCTATTTGCTATTTTTTTCTGGGAACAGGAGGTTTTGAAGTTTGACTTACTTTGTCAAATTTTGGATTGCAACCTTCCAGAGCTATTCCTCTCATGTCTCTGCTAATTCTTGGACAGCCAATTTTCCACCCCATGGATTTCTTATCTGTATTCTGTCTGAAATAGTTATCTTGTTGTCCAGTAATGCATGCATCTGACCTGAGCACAAAGTAGTTGATCAGTCATTACACCTCCTATGTAAAATATGTATTTAACCTTTCTTCTTTCTCTTGCTAACAGCTTCAAATTGATTTATTGACTTCCCCACCGAGAAAAAATAGTCTTTTGCTTTGGAGCTGTCAAAATCTGACACCTTTCATCAGAATTGCCAACACTTTTGTTATGCAATATAGGTTGAGTAATATTATATTTTGCATCATCCTCGACCTACCACCAAATAGTATCTTTATTATTTGAAGCTTTCTTTCCCCCTTTCATGTACAAAATGTAGGTGTTTGTCCCAGGATTATATTGATTGGGTTGTCACAAACTCAAAATTGGCCTGTACATAGTACAATTTGTCTCCTGACATCTGCTTTTTAAAATATACATTTAAAATGTGATGCACTTAACGCATTTTATCATCTTGAGTGAATTACTTAGCCTGAGAAATTAATTGGACAGCAGTGATGCGGGGGGAGGTGCCTGCACTGCGTGCCAGTCAGCACAAAAGTGTGGTGTGATGCCACAGGTGTAATGCTGCAACCATTTAAAAATGATTAAAAATCTACCTGTTGTGTAAGAGTGAGCATTACGCTGAGACAATGCAATGATCATCCCTAGGAGTGGTCTCTTTTGCCATGTGTGCATTTTCGCTGCAAAGTTTATCCTATCTCAAGTTTTCAAACCTGATTGTTGCCATGTGTCATGGCCATAAGAATATAGAGAAATAAATTCAACTAAAATACATTTCATGGCAATTCTTTGGAAAGTTACATTTGAATTTCTCATCCACTCAGTAATTGCCTGACCTTACCCTCCATCAATCGTGGCTCTGTAATTGCTGCCAAAAGGTACCCAAGGAAAGCCCCCTTCTGAATCCTTCCAATTCTCCTTCCCTGTCTGCCAGTCAGTGCTTAGTTTCTGGTTGGAAACATGCCCTTTCATATGTTGCTGGTTTAAAGCCAAGTCCTAACATTGTCTGATTCAGGATGTTCAAGATGTTCTGCTGGCTGTGGATATGTTGATTAGATCTGCATAGGTTTTGTGTGGGATTTTAGTGTTTATGCTAACCTTTTGTTTCCTTTAGTCATGCAGGATACACGTATTGTGGATCTTGTGCTGCTCATGCTTACAAGCAAGTGGATCCATCAATCACGTAAGTGAATCATAAATACTGGAGCTTCTCTTCTGGTAAATATCACCTTAACCAAGGTTGATTTTGAAGGAGGAATTGAGCAGAATTGGGTCATTGGAACCATTAAATGATGGAAGTCTTCCTGCATATTAGGTTTGTGACCAGAAGTGAAGACTGAGTGATTCATTGGCCAGCAATAGCATGGATGCCATCATGCAAGGGATGGAAAGTAGTGAACCGTAGTAGAGGTTTCTTTGCTGGCTGAATAGTCCAACCCTGGGGCTAGAGACTCAGTTACAGGTGCTGAGGTTGGTTGTTGAGATGCTGTGGATTTGGTATCCTCTCTCCGCTGCTTGTATTGATCCCCATGCGCTCCATCCGAAGGGGTTGGCCCCTTCACGGATGCTGCTTCTCCATTTTGTGCGTTCTAGGACAAGTGGTTCCCATATAGCAGGGATTTTGCATTTTTCAAAACGTCCTTGTAGTGTTTCCCCTGCATTCCTAATAATTGTTAACTATCCTGGAGCTCGGATTAGAGCACTTGTTCAGGGAGTCACGAATCGGATGTGTGAATAATGTGACCCACCGGTTACAGCTAGTGAGTGACCACTGCTTCAATACTGGTATATTGTCCTGGGAGAGGATACTTGTTGATATGCTTGCTTTGCTAGTGGATTTGCAGGATTTTGTGAAGATGATACTAGTGATAACACTCCAGAGATTTGAGAGACTGCTGTACACGGTTCATGTTTCTGATGTATACAAGGGGTTGAGGTCCACGGCTGCTTTGCAGATCTTGAGCTTGGCGCTGGACTTGTCTCGGGCCTTCAAGCAGTTTCCTCAGGAAATCAAAAGTTGCACTTGCTCAGAAGTTCGGGTTAATTGTCAGTCTCTGCTCACACTGAGGAGACCCCTGAGGTAAGGGAAATGATCCATGTTGTCCAACGGCTCACTGTGGATTTTGACAGTTGGAGGGGTATTGTTGTTTGTTTTCTGGCTGTTTAGCCTGAGGCCTGTTCTCTCCACACATCAGAAAGTTTTCTGATTCAGTATGTGGATGTACTTATTAGAGAAGTTGCAAAACTTGACCTATCCTTGGGAAATAAGGCCGGTTGGTTGACCGAGGTGTCAGTAGGGGAACACTTTGGGGCCAGCAACAATAATTCTGTTAGTTTCAAAATAGTGTTGGAAAAGGATAGCCCAGATCTAAAAGCTGAAGTTCTGAATTGGAGGAAGGCCAATTTCAATGGTATTAGGCAGAAACATTCCAAAAACTGATTGGAGTCGGATGTTTGCAGGTAAAGGGATGACTGGAAAATGGGAAGCCTTCAAAAGTGAGATAATGAGAGTCCAGAGACTGTATATTCCTGTAAGGGTGAAAGGAAAGGCTGGTAGGTGTAGGGAATGCTGGATGACGAGAGGTTTTGATTAAGAAAAAGAAGGAAGCATACGTCAGAGATTGAGTAAATCCTTAGAGTATAAAGGCAGTAGGAGAATACTTGAGGGCCAAAAGAGGACATGTGATAGCTTTGGCAAATAAGGTTAAGGAGAATCCAAAGGGATTTTATAAATACATTAACTACAAAAGGGTAACTAGGGAGAGAATACGATCCCTTAAAGATCAGCAAGGCAGTCAATGTGTGGAACCGCAGGAGATGGAGGATATACTAAATGAGTATTTTGCATCAGTCTTTACTGTGGAAAAGGACATGGAAGATATAGAATGCGGGGGAATAGATGGTGACATGTTGAAAAATGTCCATATTACAGAGGAGGCTGTGTTGGTTGTCTTGAAATGCATAAAAGTGGATAAATTCCCAGAACTCTGTGGGAAACTAGGGAAGTGATTACTGGGCCCCTTGCGGAGATATTTGTATCATCGCTAGTCACAGGTGAGGTGCCGGACGACTGGAGGTTGGCTAAAGTGGTGCCACTATTTAAGAAGGGTGGTAAGGACAAGCTAGGGAACTATAGACCAGTGAGCCTGACATTGGTGGTGGGCAAGTTGTTGGAGGGAATCCTGAGGGACAGTATTTACATGTATTTGAATAAGCAAGGCCTGATTAGAAATAATAAACATGGCTTTGAGTGGGAGATTGTCTCTCACGGACTTGATTGCATTTTTTGAAGAAGTAACAAAGAGGATTGATAAGGGCAGAGTGCTGGAAGTGATTTACATGGACTTCAGTAAGGCATTCAACATGGTAGACTGGTTAGCAAGATTGGATCTCATGGAATACAGGGAGAACTAGCTATTTGGATACAAAATTGGCTCGAACTTAGAAGACAGAGGGTGGTGGTGGTGGAGGATTGCTTTTCAGACTGGAGGCCTGTGACCACTGGAGTGCCACAAGGATCGATGCTGGGTCCACTGCCTTTCGTTATTTATATAAATGATTTGGATTTGATCATAGGAGGTACAGTTAGTAAGTTTGCAGATGACACCAAAATTGGAGGTGTAGTGGACAGCGAAGAAGTTACATCAGAGAACAATGGGATCTTGATCAGATGGTCCAATGGGCTGAGGATTGGCAGGTGGTGTTTAATTTAGATAAATGCGAGGCACTGCATTTTGGAAAGGCAAATCAGAGCAGGACTTATACACTTAATAGGAAGATCCTGGGGAGTGTTGCTGAATAGATATTTTGGATGCAGCTTCACAATTCCGTGAAAGTAAAGTCATAGGATAGTGAAGAAGACGTTTGGTATGCTTTCCTTTATTGGACAGAGCATTGAGTGCAGGAGTTGAGGGGTCATGTTGTGGCTGTATAGGACATTGGTTAGGCCACTCTTGGGATATTGTGTGCAATTCTGGTCTCCATCCTATCAGAATGATGTTGTGAAACTATAAATTGTTCAGAAAAGATTTACAAGGATGTTGCCAGAGTTGGAAGATTTGAGCTATAGGGAGAGGCTGAACAGGCTGGGGCTGTTTTCCCTGGAGTGTTGGAGCCTGAGGGGTGACCTTATAGAGGTTTACAAAATCATGAGGGGAATGAGGTAAATAGACAAAGTCTCTTCCCGGGGGTGGGGGAGTCCAGAACTAGAGGGCATAGGTTTAGGGTGAGAGGGGAAAGATATAAAAGGGACCTAAGGGGCAAGTTTTTCACGCAGGAGGTAGTGCGTGTATGGAATGGGCTGCCAGAGGAAGTGGTGGAGGCTGGTACAATTACAGCATTTAAAAGACATCTGGATGGGTATATGGTTAGGAAGGGTTTAGAGGGATATGGGTCAACTGCTGGCAGGTTGGACTAGATTAGGTTAGAATATTTGGTTGGCATGGACCCCCCCCCCCCCCCCCCCCCCAAGGGCATGTTTCCGTACTGTACGTCTCTATGATTCTGAATGTGTCAGTATTGTTTTGTAGATTAGCCCAGAGTATGTGCAACAGGTGTCGTCTGCATACTTTGTTCGGTGACAGAAGTTGAGGTGTCTTGGTTCAGGCCTGGGAGGTATCAAATTTTGAACAGTTTCCCACTTTTTCTGTAGGTTGGCTCCACTCCATCTGGGAGTTTCATGAAGATGGGTTGGAGTATTGCAGTGTGGAAGATTAAAGAATACCTTTGGCACAATCACACAACACTGCTTGACCCAGTTTGCACTCATTGGATCTGTGGTAGATCTGTTGGTGAGGAGGATGAGCATGCCATCGTGAATGGTGGTCAATTTCTGCAGCAGCTGAATTTGAGGAACGTATTCTACTATTCCTCATTGTTGGCAGAGTCAAAGGCATTTGACCTATTGAAGCAGAGCACATGAGGGAAGAGCACCCAGAGTCAGTCAGTCACCAGCTGAAAGAGTGAGGGAGGCAGACACTGAGACAGTCACCATCAGCTGTTGCAATTTATAGCTGATGAAAGTCAAATGTAGTAAACAAGATGGAGAATAGGATCAAATTTCAGGAGGCCATGGACTGATTGGTGACAGGCACATTATTAAACGTAAGTGTCAAGTGATATTCTTTTGGCAGAAGAATGAGTAAAGTGAATTAAATAATACAATTCTGAGAACAATTATGTGGCTATTTGCAAAATAAACTCAGACCAGTATGGAACAGAGAGAACTTTTGTCAAGACAAATACAGTACTCAGCAAAGGGAGATCAGCAAATACGTGATAATAGAGAAGGTTGTCATGTGGGTGGTGGAAGGGGAGAGTATGCAGTAGCTTCGGGGAGAAAGATGTATTGCGATTGATAATTTAAGTTTTTTCCATATCATCAGTTAGCGAAGGTGGATTTGGTGATAGAGCTAGTGATTATCGCAGGGGAAGGTCAAGGAAAAGTGTTGAGAAGTTTGCAATGGATAAAATGATCAGTTTGCAACTGCAGATCCTGAACCTTTCCACTGAAAGTATATAATAGAAGCTGTCAAGTTCACCATTTGTAGTCCAGCTCCATGACCCTTGAAAAGAAGGTGAATCTTTTCATTGTGTGTTTTTAGTTTGCCAGTGTCATTTTTTTAAAATTTCCAGATTAAAAAAAACGAAGTTCAGGTTCTCAAACAACCACTATAAAATGAGATTTAATGTCTAGAATTTTACTTGTCCAATAATAGAAACATATACTGCAAATGAGAATTCGATCAAATCAGTGTTGGTAGATATGAATTTCTGTGAATGTTCCTTCCATGTTAGTAAGTGTATTATAGGTTCCATACAAAACATGCACACATTAATGGAGATAACTTGGCTTGTATGCGTTGAAATTTAGTTAGAGCACAGTGTTCAGATGAAAGGAAGTGATGACCAATGGTGTTTTCTGCATCATATGATGTATTCCATACTAAATCTGCAAATAATGGAGTAAATATTGATTGTAGGTGAAACTGAGAAAGAAAGTGAATTTGAAGAAAGGGGAGCGACTAAAGAGGTCAATGGGTTAAAATGGATATCTGCTCAATGGCAAATAGTCATGCAGCATGGAAACAGACCCTCCAGCCAACTCATTTGTGCTGACCAGACATCCACATCTGACCTAGTGCTATTTGCCCATCCCTCTAAATCCTTTCATTCACATTCTTCCAGATGCCTTTTAAGTGCAGTAATTCTACCCACCTCCTCCATCACCACATCTGGCAGCTCATTCCACACACATACCAATCTTTGCATGAAGTTGCCCCTCTGGTTCCTTTTTAAGTCTTTCCCCTCTCATCTAAACCTATGCCTTCTAGTTTTGGACTCCCTGATGTAGAGTAAAATTTGAGAATGTTTGAAGTGCGTGAAAAATGATTGGGAAGCTCTGTGTGGCTTAGGGGGAGAGAAACAAAGGTTTAAGAATCTAGGTACCTGAAAGCAAAATACAGTCTTAGAAAGCTTAATTAACTTAATTGGAAGGTGATATAAGATCCCAACAGGAATCCATTGGTGAACCTCAGAGTTTCATTTGGCCTATGATGTATAGTTTTGGCTGTTGACCACAGCAAGAAGAACAAGCCTTAGAGAACTGAGCTGTGATCTGTAAGATGAGTGAATTTACCTGTGATGAGAAAAAGACTTAGCTCTGGTTACACTCATTCGATAGTGGAGGTGATCTGTTTCACATGTCCAAAACAATGATTGGAATTGTCAGGATAGTGATAGAATGACTTCGCTATAGTCGAGGGAATCTCGAAAAATGTAACCAATCTTAGCATTTAGAGCATATTGGTTTCGCTTCAAGGATTGTGAGAATATTCTCTGCATTGTCATTGAATTCATGAAATGCAGAAACAATTGGCCATGCTTTGGAGGGAGAGAGCCTTTGGGAGTATGTGGTATCAAGAAAGGGATATAAATTAGTATTTAAAGGATAGGGCTGCAATGACTGTCAAAATGGAATAGAGCCATGAGCTGAATTGCTCACTTGTACATAAAATTTACATTTGCTCGCAAGAAGCATACAGTGTTCTATATACAGTGTTACTTGTGGTGACAGAGCTAAGTAGCTAATTTATATATTGGCAATCAAGCATCTAAAAATCTTGCCACCTTCTCTGTTTGCCAATGCTTTCCTTCTCATTTCTCCCACCCACACCACTTATCCATGAACAGCCTTATTCCTTTGAGGTACAGCTCTTCTGATGTCAGTTCTGCTGCTGTCTCTGTCCTGCCCTCCTGGCTATTACTTCTATATACTTACAGTGGCACTCTGGCAGCTGGAGTCTGATTCTCTAATCACCTGATAGCTGCATGCTCTTTAGGTGTTATGAGATAGCAAACGGAAAATGGAAACCCCTCTGGTCAACAGCCCTCTCTCTCCTACCACATGCCCTCCTTCCCCCTTAGGCACTCCCGCCTGCAAAAAAGATAAAAGCGACCTACACCTACCTTGGTTCAACTAACCCAAGACAGGGTAGGAGGTTAACATGCCCAATTCAAATGCTCCTTGGTTAAGCCCTCTCTCTATCGCTCAATTACTAATTGGGTAAACGCTGTCTCTGTATCTCCTATACTAAGAAGGAAAGGGGGTAATTTTCCAAGAGAGTGGGGCTCGGGGTAGGTTTTTCGAGGGACTTAAATGGTGAGTGCATTTGAATGAATCAGACAGTGGGATTTTGTAAGTGCAGTTATATATGAATTGAGGTGTGGGTGTTAATTAGGGATTCTCCAGGTCTGGGCACAAGTAGATAATGTAGGGTATGGATGGAGAATAATACGAGGCAGAGATCAGAGATGACCTTATCAGTGATAGATAGAAGGAACGAACAGGGTGATGGCTCTGAATATGGTGAAAAGGTGCAGATAAGATTAGCTCCTATTTAATTCTCTAGCCTTTTGCTCACTCCTGTTTCAAAATTAACATAGCAAAAATAGGCCATGTGCTTTAAATCAAAAATGCATCAAGTATTTGTTTTAGCAAAATCACCTAGCGTAAAAAAGAATCCAAAACATGAGTTTTAGAGAAACGAGGCATCTATGATGATTAGTCTTGGTATCCATAACAGTGAGTAACTACTAACAGTTCCTCAGCAGGGAGCAGATGATAACTGAAATGGTATAATGGCTGCAATTTAATAAGAAAAACATTTGCTAGTTCTTTTCACTAGATTACTCCCAATAGGTGAATAGATGTACACCCTGTCCACTTAAACAACACCAGATCAGTATAAGATTTACAAGAGTCACAGATGCTCTTGAAGTAATATTGAAATTTTTACATTGTGTAAATACAAATATTGATCATGCCTTCATGAATTGGGTTCACTTCAACATTATAATGAACTCCTGTGATGCTGTTTAATTTTCTTCTAGCTTCCTGTTTAACTTCCTTCTGCATCACATTTCCTCTTGAACTTCAGAGTAATCCAGCATTCTAATTCGCACTAGTAGTTAATAAAAACTCCTCCTGATAGCAGCATGAACTGGCAGACGTGTCCCTTTCATTTTCCTTTGTCCACAAGTGGAAAGCTTTGTTTTTACTTGATGACCCATAGAGGAGCTTTTCAGAACTAACTAACTTTATCTGTGGGGTGCATTAAGCAGTACATGTGATCTGTTTTTGTGAGGCAAATCTGTTGTGCCTTAACAGTGGGTTTTAAGGAGGAAGGCTACAGGAGTCTGCTTTGTGTATTTTAACTTTCAAAGGAAGCCTCAATATTTTACTTGTTTTTCTTTGTTTCCATTTTCTTCTTCCTGTGGTGTTTCGTCAATAGAAATCACTGACCTGTGTTTTCAGGTCGAGTTCGATATGTTCCTCATCCCCTATACAGTCTGTATGGACAGGATCTGATATATCCAGTCAGTAATTTCCACTGCTGTAGTTGGAAATGCTGGACAAGAGGAGGCGATGACCCAGTAGTATTATCACTGGACTGGTAATCCAGAGACCCAGGTAATGTTATGGGGCCACAGATTTGAATTCTGCTATAGTAGTTCGTGGAATTTGAATTCAATGAACGAAAAATGGAATTAAGAATCTAAAGATTATCATGAAACCATTGTCTATTGTCAGAAAAATGCATCTGTTCCACTGATGGCAAAAGCTGTATTCCTGATGATGGGCTTTTGCCCGAAATGTCGATTTTCCTGCTCCTCGGATGCTGCCTGACCTGTGCTTTTCCAGCACCACTCTGATCTAAACGCTGTTCCACTGATGTCCTTACCTTAACTACTATCCTTACCTGGTCTGGACTACATGTGACTCCAGACCCACAGCATTGTGGTTGACTCTGAACTGCCCTTTGGGATGGGCAATAAATGCTGGTCGAGCCAACGATGCTGTCATCCCGTAAATGAATCCCGAATTAATGAGGAAGAGGTAATCCTTTCAATATAAATGAAGAACAATGTTCAGACTGGTTTCCTATTCAGGTGTGAGATCCCACCTTAGATACTGGTGCCAAAAGCAGAATTGTGGGATGTGACCACACTGTCCTTAAGTAATTTTAGCATGCTGTTATTACAGCATTGTTGTTCCCATCGATAAATGGCTTTTTACCATTGAGAGTTTAAGGTCACACGTTGTTGGGTTGAAATGGGGTGGGGGAGAAGTCACCAGCTTATTTCCACAATATCTGAATGTGCCCAGTGTTTACTGACCATCAGCTAGATTTAAACAATTCACGGGATAATAGGTGTTAGATGGTTTAATATTCCAGAACATTTGTCACCATACTAGGTTATATCATCAGAGAGCCTCCGGATGAAGCACTGGTGGCATGGCCCACTTTCTATTTGTTTTGGTTTCCTTGGGCTGGTGATGTCATTGCTGACGATGTCATTTCCCATGATGATGTCATTTCCGGTTCTCTTTCTCAGGGGAGGTACATGGAATCCAAGTCAGTGTGTTTGTTGATGGAGTTCCAGTTGGAATGCCAAACATTTTCTAACTCGCCAGGGCCTGATGGCCTGCATTCAAAGGTTTTAAAGGAGGTGCTGTAGCGATGGAGGCACTGGATGAAATTAGTAAGTTTTGAGTCGCGGAAATGACTGCCAGACTACTCAGACTCCTTAGCATCATGGCAACCCACAAACCTATCAACAAACTAAAACAGCAGCTAATGAACCTGAAAGACCCTATACAGACAATAAGCAGCACTGATGTCATTTACAAAATACCTTGCAAGAAATGTGACAAACACTAGATTGGACAAACAGGCAGAAAACTAGCCACCAGGACATATGAATGTCAACTTGCCACAAAAAGACATGACCCACTCTCACTAGTCTCCTTACATATAGATGAGGAAGGACACCTCTTCGACTGGGACAACACATCCATCCTGGGACAAGCCAAACAGAGACACGCACGAGAATTCCTAGAAGCATAGCAAACGGAACTCTATCAACAAACACATTGACTTGGATCCCATTTATCACCCCTGAGAAAAAGTACAGGAAATGACATTGACCCAAAGAAACCTAAGCACATAAATAGAAAGCAGGCCATGCCGCCAGTGCTTCACTCAGAGGCTCGCTGATGATGTTACCTGGTATGGTGACAAACATCTGAAAACGAACCTTCCAGCTCAGCGAGCCAACCTACATCCATTGGTTGAAATATTCTGGGACTGTCTGGATTCTGAGAACGTTCCAACTGACTGGAAAACTGCTGATGTGACACCTCTGTTCAAGAAGGGAGAGACATTGAAAGCAGGAAACTGTTGAAGTATGACTGGACTAAGCACTAACCTATTTTCTTTGTACATATGCTACCAGACTTGCTGTGTTTCTCCAGCACTGTTCTTGTTTCAAGCAATATATAAGCCAGTTAGCCTAACACCAGTCATTGGGAAATGCGAAAGTCCTTTAATAAGGAGGAAATTGCAGGACATTTTCAAAATCTGTCAGCATGATTTTGTGCAAGACAAATCATATGTGACAAATTTGCTTGAGTTCTTTTGAAGATATAATGAGTAAGAGTTGATAAAAGAGAACTGGTAGATATAGTGTATTTTGATTTCCAAGTGGAATTTGATAAGGTTATTGCACAAGGCAGGAGTTTGTGGTATTGGGGTCATGGGTTAGCCTACCAAAGAGAGTCCGGAGTATTGTCTTTTTCAGATTGGAAAAAATATCACAAGTGAAATACCAACAGGATTTTCTAGGGTCTCGGGAGGAGGGAGAAAGGTCTTGCGTGTCCAGGTTTGCTGTCGATACAAAAAAATACATGAAAGATCACTTTGTGATTGAGACATAAGAACTTCTGTGAGGGTGGAGAGATAAGTGGTGTGAGTGGCCGAAAACTTGGCAGATGGAGTTTAATGTCAGAAAGTGTGAGGTCATGCACTTTGGTAGGAAGGATCAAAAGGCAAACTTCCAAAACCAAAGGATCTGAGTGTTTTTGTGTTGGCAACACAAAAATTTAGCATAGGTGCAGCAGGAAATGAAGAAGGCATGTGGAGTTTTGGCATTTTTTTTGCCAGGGGAATGAAGTTTAAAAATAGGTTTGTCTTATTACAACTGCTCAGGAGAAATGTATGAGGGAAGCTAATGAGGCTAAAGCCTGATGAGATTCCTGGACCTGACTGTATCCTAATATTTTAAAAGAAGTAATTGTACACACAGTGGATGCACTAGTGCTAGTGGTAATCTTTCAAGATTTTGGAAAACTGCCAATTTAACATCCTTAATTCAAAAAGGAGGGAGACTTAAAATAGGGAACTGCAGGCCAGTTAGCCAAACATCTGTTAGCGACGAAATGTTTAAGTTTATGAAACAACATTTAATAGCAGAGCATTGAGAAATACATAATGTGTCAAGAGTCAGCATGGCTTCATCAAGGAGAAATCATACCTGACAAATGAATTACACTATTTTGAGGTAACAGGCAGTGAAGATAAAGGGGAGCCAGTAAATATAACTTGGATTTCTGAAAGCATTTGATGAGGTACTGTACGTAAGGCTACTTAAAAAAGATAAAATGGTGGAGGGTAGTATATTAGTATTGACAGTGTATTGCCTAACTACTGAAAGACCATGGACATTTTCAGGTTGGCAAACTATGACTAGAATGCTAGAGGGATGGATGCTAGGGCCACAGTTATTTACAAGTGAATGCACTCGCACCAAGTTTGCAGATGACCCAAAAATGAATGGGAAGGAAAGGAGTGAAGTTGACACAGGAGTCTACAGAGGGATATGAAGACACTGGGCAAAAACTTGGTTATGCACTTTGGCAGGAAGAGTAGAAAAGCTGAATATTATTTAAGTGAGAAATGACTGCAAAATGCTGCAGCAGAGAGGAATTTGGATGTCGTGCATTAATCACAATGCCAGCATCCAAGTTCAGCAAGCAATAGGAAAGGCAAATGGAATTCAAAGGGAATAAGGAATAAAATTAGTGAGATCTTGCTAAAACTATTCAAGGTAATAGTCAGATCATGTCTAAGATAGTGTAAACAGTTTTAGTCCTCTTGACAGAGGAAAGGTATACCCCCACTGGAGGAAGTTGCGAGGAGAGCTTTTGTAGATTGAGCTTAGATCCATTGGAATATAGAAAAATGAGCAGCGACCTCATTGAAACGTGCAAGGTTCTTAGAGGACTTGACCGTGCAGATGTAGAGAATCCCTTCCCCTTGAGGGAGAGTCTGTGACCAGAGGGCATAATCTCTGATTTCGGTTCACCCGTTTAAGGTCAAGATGAGTAATTGTTTTGTGAAGGTGGTAAACCTGTGGAATTTTTTTTACCACAGTGTGATGTTGAGGATGGGTTCTTGAGTGTATTCAAGACTGCAAGATTTCTCTTCCTGAAGGCAATGGCGGGTAATGGGAATAAAGCAGGAAAGTGAAGTTGAGAATGATCAGATCCACCAAGATCTCATTGACTGGCAGAGCGGACACTATGGGCTAAATAAGTCTATTTCTGCTCCTTGTTTTCTGGTGCTAAGATCACCTTGGAGTACAGCTTTCATTCCTTTCTTTAAGAAGGATACACTGTCATTGAGGACAGATTCACAAGGTGGATTAAGGGTTTGATTTATCAAGGATGGCTTAACAAGTTGGGCTTTTATTAATTAGAGTTTAGAAGAATGAGGAGTGATCTTAGTGAAGCTTACAAGATCCTACAAGAGCTTGACATGGTAGATGTTGAGAAGATGTTTCCTTTAGTTTTGGAATTGTGAACTAGGGGACATGGTTACAGAATAAGGGGACAGTCACTTAAAACGTAGAAGCCATGGAATTTCTTCTCCCAGATGATAGTATCTGGAATTCTCTACCCCAGAGAGTTGTGGAGATGAGATGTAGGTAGAGTTTTGAAATATCATGAAGTTGATGATTGCTGATACGAAAGGAATTGAGACCTGGGGCCAAACAGCCATAATCTTGAGTTGCTGGGCATTCTGGAGAGGCTGAAAGGCCTCTTGCTGCTCATTGATTTTTGTGTTTACGTACATCATACTGCAACCATGAGAAACTTGTTCACAATATATTAAAATCAGTTCATCTGCATTGATCTCCTGTCTGTCAAACATATTCATTAAATTGATCCCATTTTCTGGCAGAGGCAGTTGGTAATGGCTTCAGTTTTTGCAGTACTTAGGAAATTTCTGCTTAGCCAGTATTGACAGAGTCTGACAATTATAAGACAATGGGTTATATATGCATTATATATGTATATGTACACAGGAGAGTGAATGAAGTAGAAATACAAAACAAAAAAGCCGGAGATAGTCACTGCGCTCAATGCAGTTTCCTTTGTGTTGGCAAGACCAAATATAGATTGGGTGACGGCTTTGCATAACGCCTCCACTTTGTTTAAAAGAATAACCCCACCTTTCCAGTTGCTTTCCATTTCAAGAAGCCATCTTGTGCCCATGCTGACCTTTCAGTTTCAGGCCTGCTGTAGCATTCCTGCACAGCTCAATGTAAGCTGGACCTCATTTTCTAATAAGGCACTTTACAGCCTTCAGAACTATCTTCAACAGCCATGGGATGAGGTGTGAATTCGTAGCGAGGATTGGGAGGAGAAAGTGAACAAGGGCTGTTGAGCAGATGATTTCAAACTTGATGACAGGAGTTTCACACACTTAGTAAGATGGGAGAGACAGTGGAGAAGCCATGCAGGAGAGAGAAGAAACTGGATGCTATCGTGGTTTTCTTGGTTGATTGGCAGAAGTAGTTTTAGCAGACTGCATTATGTGTGGATGGTGAATGGTTAAACTCGTTATACACCATATCCATTCATGTCTGTATCTGTTGGGCTTGAGACTGGAGATGTGTGCCATATTGAAATACAGTGAGTGTGATGATTTTAAAGGAAACTTAAAGCTTTAAAGGTAGAGGTGTGGCCACGCACACCAGCAGCTGCAGAATTGTTGTGGTGAATGGATAGTTAAATATGATAACATTGGTATTTTAAAAGTACAATAGCAAATGTGTTGTAATGGGTTTCCCTGCAGACTGGCATAGAAGAGGAGGCTAGGGCGAAGGAGGGAGATTTCGGTGACCAGCGAAAGTTATTGGGAATTACTTGACCTGTGACTCAATGTTATGTAATGCAGTGTAAGTTGATGCAGACCGTTCTGCTGTAATACAAATTTGCTGTAACACGATTGAATTGGGGATGCTGTTTCTAAAGCGCAAACTTTTAAAACCTGTTGGTTGTAATGTGATCACATTGCCAACACTTTCGGTGCTGTTTCTAAAACATGGGACCATCGCGTTCCAAAAGAATGAACTCCATCTCTGAAGATAATTTGCTGGGTGTAGAGGCTGAGAGAGGAGTGTTGTGAAGATAACTCTTTAGTGCTTGGATGTGCACTACTAAATGAGGATCTTGACCGAGAAGTGATGGGCTTTGATTAAGGTGGTATAGAGTCATAGAGATGTACAGCACGGAAACTGACCCTTCGGTCCAACTCGTCCATGCTGACCAGATATCCTAACCTAATCTAATACCATTTGCCTATAGAGGTGCCTTTTAAATGTTGTAATTGTACCAGCCTCAATCATTTCCTCTGGCAGCTCATTCCACACACGCACCACCCTATGATCAAGGTCATTGGAGAAAATGCCACAGAAGGGAGTACAGACAAGTGTTTCAGGCTGGGGAGGTTTCATTTAGAGGGAAGGTGATATCACATAGCCAGACTCGGTTAAGGTTGTGATGTCAATGCAGTTACCCACAATAAGCTTATGGATGGTGAGGGCGTTTCTCATGTGATTTGATATTGTGGAGGGAGACATGACATGAGGATAGTTGATTCACTGAGCCAGCGCCCAAACTAGTTGAACAATAAAGACATTGGCTTATCCTCTTATTAGGATGCTGGGTAGGAACGTTGACAGAAGTGCATTGTGGAACAATTTAGATTTGCTGCTCACGAGACCACCATTCAGAGCAGGAGTAACTTGTTTGGCCCTTCAAGGCTGCTCTGTTATTCCAAAAAATTCTAGCTGGTAATAGAGAGCAACTTTTCCACACTATTTTCGTATCGCCCGGTTTCCTTAGTATCCGGAAGATGGTCAATTTCGCTCTCTGCATGCACGCACTCACTGAACCTCCACAGCTTTGAGGGAAAAAAATTGTAAATATTCTCAACTCTTTGAATTAAGAAATTTCTCCTCTTGGCCAACTTGTCTGCGTATTATGACTCTAGTTCTAGACTCTCCAGCCAGAGGAATCTGCCTCCCAGCATCTACCCATTAAGTCCTTTACGAACCTTCTGTTTCAAAGCAATGACCTCTCATTCTTCTTAACCTCAGAAATTGCCAGCCTCAGATCTGCCTACTCTGTTACTGGTTCAAAAGTATGGAACTCCCTTACTGAAAGTCTGTTGCTGTGCCTCCAACACATGGACTGCAGTTGTTGGAGAAGACAGCTGAACTGTACTAGTTCGAGGCAGTTAGGGATGGGAAGTAAATGCTTTGTCAGCCCATGAAAGAATGGAGATTTTTAAACAAATCTCTTCCATCCCAGGAGACAGTGCTGTGAATCTTTATCACACTCACGTATATGTATGTTTCCTTAAGGCATTGACACTAAAACTATACCATACTGTCAGTATAATCTCAACAAGACCCAGTAATCAATAATTTTTTGTTTGGTGTTCTATTCTTTTGGAATAAATACTCTTCTTTCCTTAGTAATGTGCTAAAATTTATATTTCGTTAACAACAAGACCAACATTTCCTAGTCCAAAATGTCACCATTTTAATATTAGTCAGTTTTTCTACTTAATTTTGGTAATTTCACATTTCTCCACATTATAGCTGCAACATTCTTCCCCATTCATTGAGCCTGTTTAAATCCATTTGCAGTCTTTGTGTTTTCCCATCTAGTTTTTGTTGTCTGTAAACTTGGATGCTTTGCACTCTATTCCTGCATCTCATGTGTTGGTACAGCTCATGACTGAGGCCCAAGCCCTGATCCTTGTTGTAATCCACTACTTACACGCATGCCTACCAGAAAATGCCTTGTTTATTCCTACTGTTTTCTATACATGCTCGATCCATTCCAACGTTCACAAAGAACAGCACGAGTAGTGCCCCTGGAGAATGGGTTTCTGTAGGCTTTCTCCAACTCTGTTAATCCTTGAATGTAAAAGACAGCTTGTAATGAACAGGGCACAACCATCTTCACTATTTCATCAATGACCTCCTTCAAAGGGTTAGAGACAGGGATGTTCACAATTTATAATTCCTTGGACCTTGAATTAGTTCGTGTCCAAATACTGCAAGGCTTGGACAACATCCAGGCCTGGACTCATAAGTGGCAAGTGACATTTGCGCTACACAAGTACTGGACAATAATAATCTTCATCAAAACCAAATTCAGTAACCCAATGGTGTTCACTGGCATTACATTGCTGAGTCCCCCTGTGATTAAACTCCTGAGTGATACTGTTTACTGAAAACTGAACTCGTTCAGTCCTATAAATACTGTGGCTATATGAACAGACCTTAGGCTGGCAATTCTGTGACCAGTAACTCCCCATCTGACTCCCAGAGCCTGTTCACCATATATACGACAAATGAGTATGATGGAATACTTAAATAAAAGCAAAAACTGCAGATGTTGGAAATTAAAAAGTGCTGGCAAAACTCTGCAGGTCTGGCAGCATCAGTGGAGAGAAAAGCAGAGTTAACATGGAGTCTGATCCAATGGGACTTCAGTGCACTCCACTTGCCTGGATGAGTGCAGCACCAACAAAGCTCAAAGCTGCTTGATTGGACCTCCATTTAATATCTTCAACCTTTGCTTTCTCCACTGCCACTGTGCAGTAGCAGCTGATGCATTGCAACAACTCAGCAAGGCTCCTGAGCCAACATCCTCCAAATTAACAACCTCTACCACTGAGAAGGGTAAGACATATTTGGGAGCACCATCACTTGCAAATTCCCTGTCAAGCCACATGGCACCCTGACTTGGAAATCATATCACTGCTCCTTCACAGTTACTGTGTCAAAATCCTGGAGCTCCCTCCTCACAGCACTTGGATGTATCTACACCTCATGGACTGTAGCAGTTCAAGAAGGCAGCTCGCCATCACCACCTCAACGACAATTAGGGAAATAAATGCTGGTCTAGCCAACAATATACATATCCTGTAAATGAAAGCATAAAAATACCAAAAAATGTGCGTTGGCCTTTTTGAAATGAGGAAAAGGAATGACTGTGGGTTATCCTTGGAAATTTCTATTCTAATGGACTGTAGGTGACCAGTAATTGGGTATATTACATTTAGAGTACTTTGAACATGGAAAAGAGCCTCCAAGATATTGATAGATTAAGTAATTGGGCAAAGGTCTGGCAAATAGGGTACAATGTGGGAGAGTGTGAAATTGTCCATTTTGGTAGAAAGAAATGAAGCATTGGATCCAAATGGTGAGTCGTTGCAGAGCTGTGAGATGCAGAGAAATCTGGGTTTCCTTGCAAATTAATTACAGAAGGTTAGTATACAGGGATAGAGAAGAATTGATGGGAATTGTAAGTAAGAGTAGGAAGGTTATGCTTCTGTTTTACTTGGAATTGATGAGATCGCTTCTGGAGTGCTGTGTATATTACTGGTCACCATACTTATGGAAGGATGAAAATGCATTGGAAGCAGTTCAAAGAAAGGTTACTGAATTAATACCTAAAATGGGCAGATTGCCTTTTGAGGAACGACTTTCCAGCTAGTGTCTGGTGTTTTGAAGAGTCAGAGGTGACTTAAATGAGACACAAGATCCTGATGGGACTTGACGGATGGATATTGAAACCATATTTGTACTTGTGTGAGAATCTAGTATTAGGAATCATAGTTTAAAAGCAAGAGGGTGTCCATTTAAAACCAATAAAGAAACATTTTCTCAGAGTTGTGTCTCTTTGGAATTCTCTTCCTCAAAAAGCAATGGATGCCGAATCTTTAAATACTTTTTAAGGCAGAGGTAGATTCTTGATGACCAAGGGGGTGGAAGATGATTGGGGGTATGCAGGAATGTAGAGTTGAGGTCAAAATCAGATCCGCCATGGCCTTATTGGACCAAGCTTGAAATGCTGAGTGGCCAACTTGTGTTCCTTGTTCATCTATTCATAAGAATAGCAAGGGCTATTATGAGAATTGGGTGATGAAGGGCTGATGCCAGAAACTCAATTCTCCTGCTCCTCGGATGATGCCTGACCTGCTGTGCTTTTCCAGCACCACACTCTCGACTCTGATCTCCAGCATCTGCAGTCCTCACTTTCTCCTATTGAGAGAAAGTAAAGAATCCAAATTATCCAAAATAACCAGTTGTGATTGTCCAGCCCCCTCACTGCAACAATCTGGATGAATTAAGGTGCCACAAATGACTTCCCTCAACTGTAAATGCTGTGTGACTGTTGACCTATGATACTGAGAAACAGAGTCGGTTTCTCTGTTTCAGTGCAGGTGTCATCAAGTAACAGCATCCCCTGGGTAGGTGGATAATGAAAGATGAATTGTGACATGTTGCTAATTTCCACCATGTGGGTGATTGCTCGCTGTGAAACTGGGTTTTATTTTAAATGCTTTGTAATTGTTTGTGTAAGTCAGAAGGCAGGTAACTGCTCAAATTTACCAATGGATTTAATTTTGTCACAGACGCAGAGTTTTTATCTTGGGACCATCGCACCATGCGCCTCTTTCTCGTTGTGCTTTATCCACTGCAGATATTTATAGAACACCTTTGTATGATCTACGCATCGATCAAAAGAGTAAGTATCAATACCAAGATTTTGCTATTGATTAAAAATGAAATGTTATGCATGTTGTTTTAAATTTGTATGAGAAAACTGATGTCAAGATTACCTGATGCCCAGCTAAATCAAGGATTGGGTTTCCTTTTAAGCTCATCATTTGCTGCCCTGCCTACCATGAGGTAATGGGTATGGCAGATGTGGATATACTGGTCGTAATGATAACTTCTTACATTAGAAAAGTTAAAAGGCTGTGAGAATAAGAACAGAATTCCAGCATGGATTAAAAATAGATTAGGGAGCAAAGAATAGGAGTCAGACAAGTTTCTGGGAAAAGTCAGAGTTCATAGCAGTGTTATGCGTTTATCTAGAACCTCTTCAGTTCACTGTGTAAATCAAGAATTTGGATGTAGGTCTGGAGTAAGGGTTTGAGGTTTGCAGATATTATCAAAATCTGATGTATTGTTAATTCCTTAGAAATTGCAATAGGTTATTGATGGCGAAATGAGCTGAAAAGAAACCGATTCAATCCAGCATCACTGAGATGGCACAATTTGTAAATAAAAGCAGCAGCAGTTACTATCATCTTGGAATAAGTTTGATTCTGTGATTTGGTCAGGTACAGCAGGTAGCTCATACAACATAATGTACAAATGTATGAATTAGAAGCAAGTGTAGGCTTCTTGAGCCTGCTGCACAATTTTAATGACTGATGACTGATCTGATTATTCTACATTGCTGCCTAACTTTTCACCCTTTCCCTTATCAAGAATCAGTGTACCTCTGGATTAAACAGATTGAAGAACCTCCTTCCACCTCCTTTTGAGGAACAGTTCTAAAAATGTATGACATTCAAAGCATTTTGCCTCATCTTTGTCTTAAATGTGCAACCCCGAGTTCTAGCATCTCCCACAAGCGGAGACATCCTTTCTATATACACCCTGTCAAGAGCTTTCAGGATCCCATATGTTTCAATGAAGTTGCCTCTTATTATTCTAAACTCAATTAGTTGCAAACCTAGCCTGTCCAACGTTTCCTCATAAAATGACCATCCATTTTAATATTAGTCTTAAAAGTTCTCTGAGCATCCTGAATACATTTATATCCTTAAATAAGGAGATGAATACTGTATGCAGTATTCCACTTGCCAATACCCTGTATATGAGAGCCATAAACCACCTACTTTGTATTCCCTTCACAATAAACAATATCAATCTATTGGTTTTCCTCATTACTTGCTGCATCTGCTTAATAACCTTTTGTGGTTCAAGAATCAGGACTCCTGGATACCCCTGCACCTCAGAACTCTGCTAACTTGCATACTCAGAATTCTTTCTATTCTTGTCCCAATTAACAATTTTATATCATACTCTATTTTCTAAATCTGTGCTTACTCTCATATCCTATCTATGTCCCTTTGTAATCACCTCCACAAATTACTTTCCTAGTTATCATGGTGTCATCAGCAAATATAGCAATTACCTTCAGTCCCTTCATCTCCGTTATTTATATGAAATGTAAAAGGTTGAGACCCCGGCACTGATGCTTTTGGCATACCACTTGTTGCATCTTGCCAACCAGAAAAAGGTCCTTTGTGTCATCTAACAGCAAATAATCTTTGTCCATGCTAATATGTTACCATCTACACAAACTTCTGTTTTCCGCAAGGACCTTTGTGGCACCTTAGCAAATGCCTCTTGGAAATCCAAGCACAAACACCTTTTATCCACAACACCTGTTACTTTTTAAAAAAAAAATTCCATGAAATTGGTTAAATACGACTTCTCTTTTACAAAAGAGTGCTTACTTGACTACCACAAACCTTTCTGATGTTCTGCCAAGATCTCTTTATTAATAGCTTCTAACGTTTTCCATGACAGGTTAAGGTGACTAGCCTGCAGTTTCCTGTTTTCTGTATCCCTCTTTGAACAGAGGAGTTAGTTGTTATTTTTCATTCTAATGAAGCCTTCCCTGAATCTTAAGAAGTTTGGATTATGAAAATCAAGCCATAAATAATCTCGGCAGCCAGTTATTTTAAGATCCCTGGAGCAAGTCCATCAAGACTCCAGGACTTGTTAGCCTGCAGCTCTAATATTTTGTTGAATCCATCTTCCTCCCTCCCTCCCTCCCTCCGATTTCCTGATTGACAGCTATTCCTGGATTGTTACCTGCGTCCTTTATAGTGAAGACCAGTGCCAGCTCCTTATTTTCTATTCCCATTATTACTTCAGTTTTTGTAGGACCAAGGTTCACTTTGTTAGCCTGTTCCTTCATAGCTATAGAACGTTTAAAAAAATATATTTTTAGTTAGTTTTTGCTTGTGTTCTTAATTTTTCTCTCCTTTTTGGCCTTTTTTAAAATAATATTTTGCCCAGTCCTCTGACTTATCTCACATCTTTGCATAATTAATTGTTTAGTTAATCATGGAAGATGGGTCCTCCCTTTGAAATTTTTAGTTTGCCTTTGACGGTATCCACTCAATATTCTGAAATGTTCCCTTAAATGCCTGCCAGACTATTTGTATTGAACTGTGACTTAACCTAATTTGACAGTTTATTTTTGCTTGCTATACTTTTATGCCCTCTTAATCACTGTATTTAGATTTAAAATGCTAACCTCTCTCTCTCTCTCTGAATATGGAATTTGTTCTCATTATGGTACTGCTTTTACTGAAGTCACTGATTTATCCTATCGTATTGAAGAATACTGGGGCTGGTATAGATTTACCAATGGATTTAATTTTGTCACAGACGCAGAGTTTTTAATCTTGGGACCATCGCAACCGTCGTTTGGTTGCAGAACATGCTTCTCAGTGAAGCTAGCCAGAAGCATGCTATGAACTCATCATTTTGGCTACTTTTGCACAACCAAGTTTTCCAGTCTGTGTAGATTATTACCATTCTTTTTAGACAAGCTTGTGACATGTCTTCCTTTTTCCTCCATACAGCCATGTGGTTAATGTTACGGGGCTTGTACACCACTTACATAAATGATATTTTGCCTTTATCGTTTCTCATCTCTACCCAAACGACTTCTACATTCTGGTTATACAAAATTAAGTCATCCCTCTATTGTGCAAATGTTATGATTAACTAACAGAGACCCACTTCTTCTCCTCCTTCCTCGCTCCCTGTCCATCCTTAGTGACATTTATGGTTTCATATTTGGGTTCAGTCTGTCATCTTGCAGCCATGACTATCCATTGGTTATCAGATTATACTTCTTTTTGCAGTCTCTGTTCAGTTTGTTTTATTTCAAATTGTATGTGCATTCCAATATAGAACCTTTAGTTTGGTTTGTTTAACTTTGTCTTATTTGTTAATTTATCATTAGTTAATTTATCATTAGTTATACACTGTCCCTTCCAATCACTGTCTGATCATTTCTCATTTTAATATTTTTCCCTCTTCCTTTGTCCTTACTCTTTGATTCAATATCTCTTGCCAAATTCTATCCCTTGCCCCACTGTCTAGTTTAAAGCCCTTTTAACTTTCTTTGTCATGCTTGTAATTGAAACCTCTGTGGGTCAAAATGATGAGATCTTCCCTTGCCACTGCAATTTCCTCTACAGCCCTGAGCTGATGTCCTGAACCCTGGCACTGTGCAGGCAACACAGCTTTCTGGACTCTTGCTGTTTCACAGTGTCGATCTCCCTCACTATTAGTACATAATTCTGAGTTCGTTGCCTCTCATCATTTTGTCCCTGCACACACACACACACACACACACACACACACACCCCGTGTTCATCCGAGCAATCTTTAAAGTATTGTCCTGCATGAATCTAGGGGCTTGGCGAAGCTTATCTTAGCTTTGCGACCTCTCTGGTAGATAAATCCTACATCGGATTACGAGGATTTGTTTGTATCAGCACTGAGATGAGATTTATGAAGACGAGGGGCGCAGAAATTTATCTGATTCTCCACAGGCTCTGTTATTAGTGGTCGATGAAAGCTAAAAGCTTGGCTACTATCAGACAAAATATTGACTTTTCAGTTGCTTAAAGATAATCCATTGGATTGTCGCCAAGTAACTTGGAACGATGCACAGGTTGCATCCCCTGCCAAGTTGAACCATAAAGCTTTAATAGTGGAACACTTGAGGAATAAGCTAGTCAAGATTCACAGTCAGCACTGGGTAATCAGCCTGCTAGGTCTTGTTGTCTTTCCCTGCAGCAGCCCTGATATTAGTGAAACACTATTGACGGGCACTGTCACATGGCCACACTATCATGAGGCATCAATAAATTATAGAGAGCATGGTCTTCTGTGTGTGTGAAAATTAACGTAGTCATCTATGACCAAGGCTTTCTGCAATTTAAGCTCTATTGTACAAATGGTGCCCTTAAGAGTTTTCAGCACCTCAAAACTGTTTACATCTGTCCAGATTTAAGCACGGTGCCAGATAGGGTGACGCTAGATTGTGATCTTCTGACTGATAGCTTTTACTCTCCTGTTTGTGTATGTAAGGGAGAGAGAGATGTGGAGAAATTCTGTGGTGTCCAAACGCACTATCGAGCTGTTTGTTTTAGATTTCCAAGCTCTTGCGCATTCTGCAGGATTTAAATTGGTAAATTTTGTTGTGATACTGTGGGTTGTGATCATCTCAGATGAGTGACAAAGCACATGTATATTAAATCACAATTGACAAGGTTTCTTGTTTGTAATCTTTAGTTTACGGAGAGCTGTGGAAGACAGGAATGTTTGAACGCATGACCATTCAGATAGATGAAGATGAACATAGTATTGAAATGCATCTGCCTTACACAGCTAAAACCATGGAGAGGTAAGTCACTGAGCTGCTGTGTATCATAATTGAGCATGCAGTTAATTAGAATAAAGCAAATTCAAGCCCTTCCTTTTGTGTCTTTGTCAGCTAAAATGTTGAAAAGGCCTATCTGCTGGAAGGCAATAGGCTGTACAAAGAATATATGACTCCACTGCAATCTGACTGGACAATTTACCATTATCTCTTGTAAAGAACAGCACAGTGGCTCAGTGGTAATCTCCCTACCTCTGGGCTAGCAATTCTCGGTCAAGTCCCACCTGAGAATTAAATGGCCACAAAGTATGTCATATCATTGACCAAATAAGTTGATTATCAGTCTAAAATTGCTTCAGATAGGCCCGTGGCAGGTGCTAATTGTGGGAGTTTCCTGTTCAGCCAGCACCATGTGGTAGTTACTACTTAAGACCCCCTCTGCAGCACAAGCACGGGTTGTCCTCATTCCTAGGGATTACTCCACATACGTTGTGCTACACTTATATCCTGGATCTTTAAGAATCATGCAGTGCTTGAAAGGCTGTATTGCATTGGCTCTCTGCTCCTGGTCTGGCCTCACTTTGCTTACTCTCTCCTGACTGCTGCTATTTGAAACCCAGCTGCCTCTTCCAAAATCAATGAAAATTGGCGTTTTTGGATAGGTGATAAACTAGGATTAAATTTCTGTCTTTGCTCTCTAGATCCTGTGATATTTTTCAGTCAACAAATTCTTTGAACTGCGACTACTACTTCATTTTAAAGAACAGCAGTTAATGCACCTTGAATCTTGTTTAAATAAAGTTTAGTATGTTCTCTTGGGCTGACATTTTTGGAGGTTGCAAACATGAAGAAAACATTGTTTTAGTATTCATGCAAAAGCATGAGATATGTTAAAACAGCAGGGTGATGGTACAGGATATTATGATTTCCAGCTGTGAAGTTCCCTTTGAAACATTGACTTCAATCAAGTTAGAAGAGGCTTTGGTTTTCTTTAAGTGGTGAACACCACTATGATCTGAATGTTCTTGACATTTAGTTTTAACATGATTAGGCCTTCCTCACTATTTAAAATACAGCGGATTTTATGTCCTTGTTCCTTCCAATAAGTTTTCGACTTCTGAATCTAGCAACTGCACAGTATAAAAAGTTCAGAGGCTTCAGATGTTCTGTGGAAGCTAATGGTTTAGTCATAGAACATTACAGCACAGTACAGACTCTTCGGCCCTCGATGTTGCGCTGACCTGTGAAACCAATCTAAAGCCCATCTAACCTATATTATTCCATTATCATCCTTATGTTTATCCAGTGACCATTTAAATGTCCTTAAAGTTGGCGAGTCTACTACTCCTTGCAGGCAGTGCATTCCATGTCCTTACTACTGAGTAAAGAACCTACCTCTGACATCTGTCCTATGTCTGTCACCCCTCAATTTAAAGCTATGTCCCTTCATGCTAGCCATCACTATTCAAGGAAAAGGGCTCTCACTGTCCTCCCTATCTAATCTCTGATCATCTTGTATGCCTGTATTAAGTCACCTCTTAACCTCCTCCTCTCTAATGAAACAGCCTCCAGTACCTCAGCCTTTCCTCATAAGACCTTCCCTCCATACCAGGCAACACCCTAGTAAATCTCCTCTGAACCCTTTCCATAGCTTCCACATCCTTCCTATAATGCAGTGACCAGAACTATACGCAATACTCCAGGTGTGGCCGCACCAGAGTTTTATACAGCTGCAATATAACGTCATGACTCCGAAACTCAATCCCTCTACCAATAAAGGCCAACATACCGTACACCACCTTAACAGCCCTTTCAACTTCGGTGGCAAATTTCAGGGATCTATTGACATGGACACTGAGATCTCTCTGTTCGTCCATGCTACCAAGAATATTACCAATAGCCAGTACTCTGTATTCCTGTTCCTCATTCCAAAGTGATTCACCTCACACGTTTCCACATTAAACACCTTTTGCCACCTCTCAGCCTAGCTCTGCAGCTTATCTATGTCCCTCTGTACCCTGCAACATCCTTCTGCATTGTCCACAACGCCACTGACTTTAATGTCATCTGCAAATTTACTAACCCATCCTTCTACGCCCTCATCCAGGTCATTTATAAAGATGACAAATAGATCCTTGCGGTACACCACTACTAACTGAACTCCAGGACAAATGTTTCCCATCAACCACTATCCTCTGTTGTCTTACAGCGAGCCAATTTCTGATACAAACTGCTAAATCGCCCTCAATCCCATGCTTCCATATTTCCTGCAATAGCCTACCGTGGGGAACCTTATCAAACACTTTACTGAAATCTATATACAGAGGAATCTCGATTATCCAAATATCAATTATCCGAATTTCGGGTTATTCAAAGAAGATCTCAAGGTCCCGATAGAAACATTACATCAAAGAGGTGTTTCCAACAGTAATTGCGTCTCTTGTTTACAATGATTAAAAATGAATTTGGCTTGCTGAGAACAGTCCTGGACATCGATGGGAGACCAGGCACCGTCTCCAAATGACTGACTGCCTGCCCTCTCTTTCTCTCCCCACACTTTCCCTGAAATTCTACACAGGGGAACCCCCTTCACCAGGTAATCTCTCCAACATTGTCCTGTACAGGGCAAAGGTGGAACTTGTCAAAAAGTTGTGTGTGTGGCTGCGCGGACAGGAGGCAGGGTTGGGGACGGATGGGGAGGGGGTGTGCTGCTGCCTAGTGTCCTGAACAGGGAGTGGACTTAGCAACTGCTCGTTGTGTCGATCCCATTGAACTGATGGGTTGGGGGGTATGGGAAGCAGGAGGCTTCAGTAATACTGCAGGTCCCTTACACATGTGTGTCTCTGCTCAGAAACAAACCCTGAGACAGAGAGAGGGAGCAGGGCAGGCAGAGCGAGGAATAAGGAAACTTCAGAAAACTCTGAGCCCCAGAGGAGAAGCATTGAATCAATTAACCGAATAATCAATTATCCCAATGAAATTCTGCCAGCCCATCTCATTTGGATAATCGAGGTTCCTCCATACACCCTATCAACAATCCTCAACTATTCTTTGCAAATGCAGTGAACCAATATTGGCATGGAATTTGGGATTGTAGTGTCCAAACAGGCTTGATTTGTCCATCCACCCAAGGATACAACTGTGGGCAATAAGCAGTCTGTCAAAATATATAGTGAAGGATGGTAACACAGTGAGAAAAAGCCCTTTATTCATCAAGTTCATTCCTTCCACCTGAAGGATGCTTCATTTTAAACTCGAGGGGAAGCTGTCTCGTACACATCCCCTTCGGGTCAGTTGGTCGAGTGTGACAATTTTTTTTAGCTCAAGCCTCTTCGATGTTGGCATGTGGCTGTTCATGGATCACAATTGCACTTGCCATGGAGTATTCAGTCAAGGTTAGTAGTCTTCAGTTAAAGTACGTCGAGACAATGAAAGACGTCATCCTCTGCATCCAAAAAATGCCCAGCAGCCAACGAAGCAATTTTGGAGTATAGCCACTATTGCAATCTAAGGAAATCTGCCAGCTGATCCCAGAGGCAGCAGTGTGACAAATGACCAGATCATCTGTTTTGATTGTCTGTTGAATAGAAATTTTAGCCAAAGTAGTCGGCTGAGCTCCTCCTACTCTTCAAATTTCTGTGGAATCATTGACTCATACTTAAGAGGGAGTCCCAGTTGAAACTTCTGTACAATAGACCACACCCCTGACAGTGCCATGTCCCCTCAGTAATGACCTGCAGTGACAAACCTGTGCTCCGGTCTCTGGAGTGGAACTTGAGCAGGTGATCTTGTGGTAGCTCGGGGTACAACCAAATGAGCCACGGCTGGTGAAGCAGAAGTGGGTGAGTAATCCAAGACAGTTTAGACCAAAGCTGAGGCGATATTTTTCACTTCTGATTGTTTATTTCATTTTTTATGGCTTTCTGAACTGACTGTCTCTGTTTTTAACCAGCCAAAAAGATGAGTTAACCATTGTTCCCGTTTTGGTTGGAGCCCTGAGTGATTCCAAAGAACAGATGTACGGGGAGCTCTTCAGTAAATACCTAGCTGATCCTCTAAACCTCTTTGTGATTTCATCAGATTTCTGTCACTGGGGTATGTACGAGTTTAAATCGAATTGGTACTTTTGGAAGGAATCTGAGGAGGGGCATTTTTTTTCTTCGTAATTTTGTCATTAAGCAACCCTCCCTGCTTCAAGATTTCTGGTTAATCTGTGTCCAAACTTCATCCTAAACAACAGCTTCACAGTGTATGTGCATACACAGGTGCACACGCACATGCATAAATACATCAGTGCATTCATGCATACACGTCCAATCACAAACTTGTGTTACATATCCTCAGGCCACGTAGTGTGCTCCCATATTTACACTATTCTCTTTAAATCAATAGAGTCAAATTCATTAGAAGGTAAATTCAGAAGCTGAATACAGAATGAGTCCAAACTTTGAGGGCTAAGTTGGACTCTGTTAGGATGGCAGTGCCATTAAAAGCTCAGTGCTCCACCCCTACTTTCTGTGCTTGTATATAAATATACAGCATGGAAAAAGTGTTTATTTTAGCTAGTGCTGTTTATAAATATTGAGGGTATTTTGTTGCCTTTTTGGTCTTTACATCAAAAGACTTCCAGATGTCTTCAGAAATATTTTTGTCTGATATTTTAGTAATCTGTTGCAATCCTAGTTGGGAGTACTGACATTCAGAGAAATTCAAACACCCAGTAATTAACTGGTGGAGCTGAACTACAAGTTTTCATGTTTTTAAACAAAAACAAGCTTTATTGTACATGCAAAGAAAATTAAACAAGAGCACGCACTACCAATGTAACTGTGATATGAATCCAGTTTTACTTTTACTACCCAACCCCCAAGATTACCCTTGCTATAAAATCTTGAAGTTCATTTATCTGGCACCAACCCAAAGGATCACCACAGTCTTCAGAAATCACTTGGATTTCTTTTCAATGTTCCAACTATAATGAGAGGTATGGATTTTCTTGGGGATCCTGCCATTAGAGCTTGGCTCAGCAAACCTGTAATTTTATTTAAAAGCCACATGACTTTTCCCCTTCAGTTTGTGTGAGCTTTATGCATCCTTTCTTCAGGATTTGAACATCGGAAACGTCTCCGATTCCCAATGATTTTCTAAGTCCCCTTAATTTCTCCACAGCCGCTGCCCCTACGGCTTTATCCAGTTCCTGGCAGTTGTTTTTTCACTGCGTATACCAAACTGGCTGCTACAGGGATAACTGCCTTTTACTGTGAGAACAACGTTTTTAAAACTGTAGCTTTCAGCGAGGCCCATCTTCTAGCTTTGTTTCCATTCGTGCAAACTCTCAAGTCTTCAATTAGAGCTCAGGCCCCAGTCACATTCTTTGAAACAAACTCTTGGGTGAGTGTTTTCTCAATGTGCAAGCCTGGCTGATACCTCCTTTTGCTCCCTTGATTCGGTGATCTACAACCTGCCAAAAAAAACCAAATCTGCATCTAACGTCAGTGAGGACTGAGCAAGCTGAATCAAACAAAAAGGACACTTCGGCCCCACAATCCATTTCTGCCCTAACTCTGTATGCTTTCAGGGGTTCCAAATAGAAATGTCAGTTGACTATCTTGCCTTCAGCATAGCTCTTTGATCTGCAAAACGCGTGAATAATTTAGATCTCTAATAGGTAAAATTGCCCTTTCTCCAGGACTGCTGTCTCCGTCAAGAAACCTGCATGTTTACAAACTGTCTCAGCTTTTCATCTGGAGAAGACATAACCTGGCTCCATAAAAGATTTATGTTGCTTAACTGTTGTCTGTCTGTCAGTTTAAAGCTTGGAGATGGATCAATGTTTAAATTTCTTTGGACTGTCATCTGACCTTTCAGGATAATCAGGTTAAACCTAGTGTGTTTATTCTTCCTTTACATTAGGGTTGTTTTATCACTTTCTTAATGAGGGCTTTTCCATTTATCTGACCAATTCAATCTCCAACCTAAAAGTTACACCTAAAATATTAATATAAACCATGAAGCTAAACAATTACAACAATCCCATTAATATATTTTAAAATTCTTAACCTTCCAGCTCATATTTTAATAATTTGTCAAGCAGTACGTTTGTTTTCAAGTCTGTCTCTAGCACTTAATACGAGGGGATAATTGAATGTGATTTGCTTGTAACAGGCATATTAGACCCTTCTTTTGTGTCTCTACTCAACTGGGAGCTCAGGAGAGCTGAATGGGATTGTGGTTAGTTTTTTTTTGTCTCTGGGGCTCGAGTCTGATTCTAACTCTGGATAGATAGACTGGGACATTTTTCACTGGAGCATTGGGGGGGGGGGGTTGAGGGGTGCCCTTAAGGAGGTTTATAGAATCATGAGAGGTACAGATAAGGTGAATGGCAGGTGTCTTCTCCCTAACATGGATGATTTCAAGAATAGTTGACATTTTTAAGGCGAGAGGAGGAAGATTTTTTTTAAAAAAGTCAAGGGGGCACTGTTTTTTACACAGTGGGTCATGTGTGGAATTAACCTCCAGAGGAAGTGATGGATGCAAATACAGTTATAATGTTTAAAAGACATTGGATAAATACATGAATAAGCAATATATGGAGGGACAATAGCCAAGCGCAGGCAGGTGGGACTAGTTTAGTTTGGGATTATGGTTGGATCGAAGGGTCTGTTTCCATGCTATATGACAGTCCGATCACTGACTCTTAAATGACAGTCTGATCACTGCCTAGTACTTGACTGCACACAACCAACTATTCCTAACCCAATACTAATTGGCAAACTCTGAGGTCTGAATCTAGCTGATGTAGAGAATGAGACAACTAGGTCTGCAGTAGAGGACAGTCCTCTCAGCTAGGTGCAGAACACAGGTTTACTGGATATCTGAACGTAGGGTGCTTGTTGAAGTACAACTTCCATTAACATTACTAACAAAGGTTTATTTATTTAAAAATAAAATTTCATTGCAGCCCAGAGCCGAATTTAGGTAGTTTTTTTAAACATTGTCTTCCCATATACGATAGACAGAACTTTAAATAATATGTAACAACAATAACAGTGAGAGGATTAGGGTATAGGAATAGGGATGTTTTGCTGCAATTATACAGGATCTTTGGTGAGACCACACCTAGAATATTGTGTCATTTTGATCTCTTGATCTGAGAAAGAATGTTCTTGTTAGAGGGAATGCAGTGGAGGTTTACTCGACTGATTCCTGGGATGGCAGGGCTTGAAGTATGAGGAGAGATTTGATCATTTAGGATTGTGTGCATTGGAGGTCAGAAGAATGAGGGGGGATATCATAGAAACCTATAAAATTCTAACTGGACTAGACAGGGTGGGTGCACGAAAGATGTTCCTGATGACTGGGAATTCTAAAACCAAGGGGTCAGAGATCAAGGATATGAGTCAAACTATTTAAGACTGAGGTGAGGAGAAATTTCTTCACCTAGAGCACAGTGAGCCTGTGGAATTCACTACTACAGTAAGCCGTTGAGGTCACAACGTTGTATGATCTCAAGGTGTTGGATGTTTCATTTGGGGCTAAAGAACCAAAGGGTACAGGGGAAAAGCAGGAACAAGTTATTGAGTTGGATGATCACAATTAATGGTAGAGCAGGGTCAATTGGATGATGCTCCTATATTGATCATTTGATTTGGATTGTTATGTTAACCAGCATTCAATATTTGACATGTATCAAATGTGTTTATTGCTCAGGTGTGGTGTGATATTGGAGTATTCTTAAATCCTGTTATATTATCTCTTAATTCACTTGGCTGTTATTGAGTTCCGTAGCTGGAGGAACTGAGCGATTTGTGCAGTTAACTTGGAATGAGGCTTGAAGTTTGGGAACATTCTCTGTAAAAAAAAAATGGCAGAATTGATTAGTCTGATGTGTCTCTCTAGATTTCAATCATGTCAGAAACCAGAGAAGTAAGGGCCAAGAATGCCTTTGCAAGGTCTTTTACTCAACTGTTTTCCTTTGGCTTGAGGTTGCTGACCTCACTGCCTGACCCCACAAATTTCAGTACAGAATTAATAATAGTTTTACTGACTGACTGCCACATCTCTCAGTACATGGAATTCCTTTATTAAAAGGGAACAGCCCAAAATCTGACAGTAAACGTTTTGCAGGGGCCACTTCACTATTTCTCGAACTGTGGGAAAGCACAGCAGGAGGACATTAGGTCCATTGAACTACAAGGTTCTTCTGTGTCAGGACTATGATGTTTCTAACTCTGTTTAAAGCCTGACCCTCTGCCTCAGATTTCTGACCTTTGTTTTTTTTTCAGGGCAGCGTTTTCGATACACGCACTATGATGAGAGTCAAGGGGAGATCTACAGATCGATTCAGCACTTGGATAAAATGGTATGGCAAGTGGCATGTTCTCTGAGGGAGGAGATCCTTAGCTGAGTTTCCTTCTGTAATTTTGTTCCAACTTTGTTGTTTATCTGCTGCAAATGGCAATTAACTGCAAGCTGAAATGCCCAAGGCAGTTCCTTTGTCACTGAATGGATGGTTTCAATGTAGAACATTAAGTACAATAACCGGACCTTTGGTTCAACTGACATATGGCAGTGTTTATTATTACAGTTCTCCTGTCTTCCTTCTCCATCTAACCATATCCGCATAATCTTCTCTTTCTTTCTCCATGTTTATCTAGCTTTATCTTAAATGCTTCAATTATCAAAGTGGAGTATTTCTAGCCACTCCCTGGATCGTTCTTGCTGTTTTTTTTAAAAATTGGGAGTTATTTCATGACTATTTGAACTTTGTTACCTCTAATTTTGGTCTGACCCCCAGTGAAAACATTTTGATGACTCTTTGATCAATTTCCTTCAAGTCTTCCGTCAACAGTCAAGATACATGGGACAATGAGTGAATTTGCTCCTCATGCCCCCAAAATGCCTGCAAAAGTGTCATCACTAGGGCAACACATTGAGAAGAGTCACCACCTAGTCATGGGGGAAAGATAAACTGTGATTGGAGAAGTAGCTCCTCAGAGATTCTATCTCCCCTATGCAAGCCACAGCAGCTTCCCCAGGCTCGGGTGACCTCCCACCATTTGTGCTGCACTGGACACAGTACATGTGATTGGAGGAGCAGCAAGCTTGGGAGGGAGGGAAACTACTGATTGGAGGAGCAGGTCTGGTTGCTACCAGGATCAGCATGAGAGTTTTGTGAGACCAGAACAGTGGCTGTTGAGCCTGGTGAGGACACATCAAGGCTTGTGACCAAGTTGCAGCCTGATTGGGTCCGGTGGTGTCAAGAATAGCATCACCAGTCTTGGCCCAGGGTGGGTGCGGGTGAACAGCACTCGAGTGTCAGCCTGGTAGTGTTTGGGGGAAATGAGCAGGGGCAGTTGTAGTGTACCTGCCCCTGGACTGGAAGGCCCAGGTTCAACTCCCACCTGCTCCAGAGAGGTGAAACAACATCTCTGAACAACTTGATTCGAAAATTTACAAAAACAAAATTCAGAGTATCAGATGATCCACTAATTATCAGGAAAATAGGTAGCTCAGACCTTGTGCATTCTGCAACTTTACCAATTACTAACAAAGTTTATTGGAGCTTATTACCATTCATATTTTCCAAAATGATGAGAGGACACAGGATTCCCTGTAAAGAGGAGGCAATCTGAGGAGCTGAGGTCTTAGATACTTTTTATGATAACAAGGATGCCTGTGTCAGGCTCCTTATTGGCTACAGATCTGCCTTCAACATCATAATTCCAAATAAATTCATTTCCAGAATCTGAGACCTAGGTCTTCGCTCGCCCACCACTATAAACTGGATCTTCGACTTTCTGACTCATAGACTGCAATTAGTAAGAATAGGCGACAACACCACCTCCATGATAATCCTTAACACCGGTGCACCACAAGCCCCTTACTGTACTCCTTTTACAATCACGACTGTGTGGCCGAATTCTGCCCCCAACTCCGTTTACAAGTTTGCTGATGATGCCACCATTGTAGGCCAGATCTCAAACAACAATGAGACGGAGTACAGGAAAGAGATTGAGAATTTAGCAGCATAGTGTAAAGACACGATGCTGTACTCTCCATCGATGTCAGCAAAACGAAGAAGCTGGTCATTGACTTCAGGAAGTGGAGTGGAGGGCACGCCCCTGTCTGTATCAACGGTGCTGAGGTGGAGATGGTCAAGAGCATCAAGTTCCTGGGAGTGATGGTCACCAACAATCTGTCCTGGTCAATAAAGCACAACAATGCCTCTGTTTCCTCAGGAAGCTAAGGAAATTTGGCATACACCATAGAAAGCATCCTATCTTGATGGATAATAGCACAGTGTGGCAGCTGTTCTTCCCAGGACTGATAGAAACTACAGAGTCGTGGGCACAGCCCAGTCCATTATGCAAACCAGCGTCCCATCCATTGACTCCATCTATACTTCCTGCAGCCTTGGGAAAGCAACCAACATAATCAAAGATCTCTCCCACTCCAGTTATACTATCTTCCATCCTCTTCCATTGGGCAGAAGATATACATTTTTGAATACACTTACAAACAGATTGAAGAACAGCTTCTTTCCTGCTTTTATCATACTTTTGAGTGGACCTCTCCAATGTTAATGTTTATATTGCGCTCTCTCTCTCTCTGCATCTTCTCTCTGGCTATAACACTATTCTGCACTCTGTTCTGCTACCCTGATGCACTTTGTATGACACGATCAGCCTGCACAGCATGCAAAACAACACTCTTCAGTGTATCTCTGTACATGTAACAACAATAAATCAAATCAATTCAAATTTAATTATTTATAGAGGTATAGAATCAAAAGAGTTGGATAATCAGCTAATTGTTAATGTCATTTAGGGAAGGAAACTTTCATCCTAAACTGGTCTGGCCTATATAGGACTCCAGGCCCAAAGCAATGTGCTTAACTTTTAACTGTTGTCCGGGCAATTCAGGAGGGCAACAAATTTGGGCGTGAAAAAATGAATTAGAAAGAAGAGTCACCATCCTGCATTCAATATTTTCACAGTTTTCTTGAAGTAACGAAATGGCCAGGTGTTTGAATTGTGCAAGTGGTGTTCAGCCAGCAAATGAATGGAAGTGAGCAGTTTCCAGTTATGGCGGTGGTTACATTTAAAGATTTAATTTGCTAGCGTAATGACAATCACTGAATCTGCTTGGCTTGTGTTTCCTCATGACCTGACATTCACACGGTGCATGCTGGTTTCTGAAGGTGGCAAGACTAGTAATGTTCCCTGAACTTGGATATTTTTGCATTGGATGACAAAATGTTTCATAACATAGTCTCTCTCTCTCTGCCACTTGATCTGTTTTCTTTCAGGGTATGGATATTATTGAACAACTAGATGCTGTATCATTTAACAACTATTTGAAGAAATACCACAATACAATCTGCGGTCGCCACCCAATTGGGGTTCTGCTCAACGTAAGCTGCAGTTAATTATTTTTTCTCCTTTAGACCTCTATATTGTAAGACCGTTTTGCTAGTTGTGGTTAACTGTATTCTTTACATTGCGATGAGTTAGTACTACTTTTAGTTATTTTAGTTGTGGATTTCCAAAATTTTGTAATGGGGAGTCCGGTTTATCAACTACAGGAAGAGCACATTCAGATTTTAATTGCTTTGAGTTGGAAAAAGCTTGAGTTGAGTGAAGATGCCATTCCATACCAGAAAGACTCATCCAAAAATGAAGTTCATACATTTGGGTTTTATGTTTGTGTTCAGCCTACTGAGAATATAAACATTACAGCTGCATGTGTCTTAAAGGCTAAGTGAATCAATTGGGAGTCCAAAGAGGTAATTGTTCCAGGTTCCTAACCGCTGTCATCATTTCCATTTATTTTATCACAAGCAGAAGCTAAAAGTGGTTGTAACAAATGTGAGTGCACAGTCAAAGATTGTAGTCATGCTGCAGCTCCCATTGCATTAACCCATTCCTTTTCCAATAATTCTGGGAAACATTCAAAGTTATTAAAATGGGTAGAGGGTGTTAGCAGCTCGGTGTTTAGTTTTTTCGATTGACATGAAAAAACACAAGAAAAATCAGATCCTAAAGCAACTCCATCTCTCTGCCACTATGAATCTACTAACTACCCGGAGCATGAGAGAAACCATTCCTGTACTTGCTGATCAGACCATTGTGTGGCTAAGGTTAGCGGAAATGGTTCATAGTATCGATAGGTTTGTTGTCAAAAAGCACCAGTGAACACCTGCAGCCAGTATCTGTCTTTCCTGGTCTCTCTGTGCCCTCTTAGAGTTTGCTGATGGGACCATCTTCTTCTGTCTTTCAGGCTGTGGCAGAATTGAGGAAGAGTGGAATGAACATGGCGTTTTCCTTCCTAAACTATGCCCAATCAAGTCAATGCAAAAACTGGGAGGATAGCTCCGTTAGCTATGCCGCGGGTACTTTGATGGTCCACTGAATCATCGCTACTCAGGAAAGCCACTGCATCCTCGGTCTCCTGGTCCCAGCCTTCCCTTAAAGACATACCTCCATTATTTGGAGCTATCTAATGTTGAACTTTTGAACTTTCTTGAGGTGTAGTCCCTCATAGTTTTGACTGACGTGCTTTCTTTGTGTTTTCTTTAAGCTGAAGTGCGGTACTGGATGACGTGACCTAGTGTTAAGGTGGCCAATGGCGACGTATAAAAGTGTAGACACTTATTTGCTTACAGATAGATCTGCAGGTGTGGGTGAGAGTGTACCGTTCATATTCCCATCAGTTGCATTTATAATCTCAAACCATAGTTACTCAAGATATAAGCTGCAGTGCAAACAGCTGCTGCCAACATTGTATAAGGTTTTTTTGTTTAGTTGCTAATAAAGGGCTACACACACCAAAATGGTCTTATGATTTAGATTTCCTGCTATCTGATGTGTAATCTGAATTTTGTCACTAACTGTAGTGTTTTTATTATCTATTTTTAAAAACAATTAAAGTTTAATTCTTTTCTTGATTATTTTCATTGCTTTTAGCACATAGTTTCTAAATTTACTTGAATGTTACTCCAAGCAGGATGGATCCCATCAGTCTCCCCTCACTTTTTTTTTGTCCTGTAGGGTTATTTCTGTAGAGTAAGTCCTGGCTTAGCCTGCCTAATATCGATTTGCTTTAATGTTGTAATATAGTGACATTGTCAGTTTCACTTCAGTGTCATTCACCACAGAGTACTTGTTCTCTGCATTCTATTAAATTACTTTCCTCACCAGGCTGCCCTCCTCACCCTCTGTTCTTAACTTAGGCCCTGGGTTCCCCATCATTGCTGTACTCTCACTGACACTTGAGCTCTGTCTCGTTAGTCAGTTTAAGTAGCTCCAGCAGCTCCAAGTAAGTTTTATATTTGGCAAGTTTTTCTTTTTCAACTAGGAATGGAGTGTATGGTACGGTATTTCAACTTGTGCTTTTCTCCGTGGGGGAAATATCTGAAGGATCCAAACTTTTGGTTTTTATTTTGATTCCTATGAGTAAATAATGCTCACTCAAAATTTCTCTTTGAAGTCATAAGTTTAAGGAACATCAATTTAAGTGAGGACTTAAACCTTGAATTGAATACATATTAAGTATGGTGCTGATCGGAGAGGCTGAAAACCAACAGATCAAATACTCCATCTATGAAACAACACACGAATTGGTTAAAATAGTTAATTGATGTTGGAATCGAGGAAGGTATGGCGTTGGCGAAGTGCTGACAGGCCTGAAGTCCTGCTGCTATTTGCACAGCCAGGCTGCCAGCATCTTAGTCCTGCATGATATCTGTGATCTGTCTTGGCTTGAATGCCTTGATTTCCTTCCATCTTACACCAGTAGTTATGCCATCCCTCAGACTATTGGACATAATACTTTGACTGCAGTCTCGTTGCTGTCTGGAGTTTGCTGGTCCTGTCCAAACAAAATGCAGCCTAATTGTTCTTATAGAGGTGATAAGTCACCTTGAATGGTGCAGTTCATGTAGTATGACCCAATAACCATGAGGGAACAGTGAAATATGGATAAAAGAAAGTACTGTTAAAAAACAAAGCTGGAAATAAAACCAAGATCTATAGATCGTAAATGTCTCAGCTAGTCAGAGAGAGATTGAGTGGGAAAAGAGAAGGGGAAACAGCTTTAGTTGAAAGGGTTAATTTGAGGATGGGTTGCATAGATTAGTCTCATTTTCCCCTACTAGAAGATCAAGAGCTGATTTCAAACATTTATGAGTAAAGAAGTTGAAAGGGTGCATGAGAAATAATTTCCTCTGGTACAATGAGGCGTAATGTTAAAAACAAAGCTTGTGTCAGGAACTGAAATGTTCCATAAACATTTGAAGGCAGATTGAGAATTTCAAAGCTAAAGCTAATAGATATTTTTCTTAGGCCAAGTATACTAAGGTGCAGGGGTCTGGGATAACGGGATGGTCGGTACACTTCACCACACTTAATTAGAACTGGACTAATTATAGTAAGGAACATAATTGTAAGAATATTAGCCTCCAAGGTTAAATTGTCCCAAGTATGTTTACAAATAAACTAAGATACAACAGCAATAAAGCAATATTAACCAATACAATATAAATGAACTCTAATCAGTCCACAAGGAGCTAATTGGTCCATTTGGACAAGCTGCCTATTAATGAGTTTACACTGTCTCTCTTTTGGATCAACAGGCCTTTTCAGTCCAGTCTTTCAAATCTGTAAATCTTAATTTAGCAGAACCAAACAATATTTGTGACAGACCAAACTATCTGCACAATTTGTTAATTACCAGTTTGTCTGCTCTTGATCAGCAGCTCTGTGACACACGTTGTTGTCAGCTCTTATTCAATAAGAACCTGCTTATTGACACTCAGTTTGGGTTCTCCTAAGACTGGTACAGCCTTAGGCCAAATATGGACAAAAATCTTCAGAAGGTAAGTGGATATAACTGCCCTTGCCATCAGGGAGCATTTTCCTTATTTTGACATCAAGCAGCTCTAGCAACCTCCACCCAGATATGGTGAGGAGCCTTTGAACTTGATGGCTAATCCACACTGCCAGTGAACTACCCCGTTTTATGGAGTGGTGAGGGAGGAGTTGCCTCATCGTATCACAGTTATTTTCATATTGTTTAAAAGCATGCTGAGTGAGAAGCTTGGTAAACCATATTTTGGCTGATTTCAACTGGGGCAATTAAAACTGGTGACGTAGCCTCAGTTGGACAGACGTTTGGGCTTGAAATAGCTGGGTTTCCTTCCAGGTTGACCTTTTGCAGCACAGAAATAGGCACTGGGCTGAAGAAATGGTTAAATCTGAGATTCCCACCAACACTCTCAGGTTAAAGGTGAACTACCACAGTGGTTAGGGCCTTGGTAGGCAAGACGGAAGAGGTGGAAATCTGCAGAGCAAAAGGTGGCTTGTTCCTTGCAGTTCAGGCTGTGTATTTTTCCTCGCCTTGTTTTTTACTCTTGTGGTAGTGTGTGTAATCGTTGTACAACTCCTTAAACACTTCCCTCACGCCTGTCTGTAATGATGTATTGAGGAACCGGAGATCGCTCTCTGTGACTAGATCCAGGAGATGATAGATTCCCACCGTCAAATGTCTTTTCACATCTGTGTTGAGGGTGACCTGAAAATAAAAGAAAATGACAGCCTGGTAGGAACCCCTTCAAAATAAAAACAACAGATGTAAGAACCTTTCACTGAAGCTTAACAATATTAAGAAAATATGAGGTGTGCTTTTGGACACCTTGGATTCCAGCATCTGCAGTTTTTTTTGTCACTAACCAACTTTGGAGATGAGTAGCTGCTATTTTATTGGTAACTTTAGCATTGTGCCCCCAATGGGAGATGTTTGCAATGTATGCCAATTTGAACCAACAATCTGTATGGCTTCAGCTCCATCACACTCCATAGGTCCACTGGCTCTGCTTGTGAAAGTCTCCAATGTGTAGGAGCTAGGATTGTAGGGATCACAACTGACTGCTGAGAGCAACAGTAGGTTTCATCCCTCCTGAGCTTGCCTTTTCCATTATGTTTATGACTTACTTCATGGTTGGTTGGCAGGAGAATTGAGAATAGGTCAAGAGTCACAGGCACAAGCCATATTCCTGACACACTATAGTATAATACAACAGGATGCTACATGGTCTTAGTTCTACTGGCATCATCTGCTATTGGAAGACTGTGCGGTCAAGTCCCGTTCAAGGACAGAAATGAGGCTGACGCCGCTGAAGGAGAGTTGCGCTTCCTGTGATTCTGTCTTTCCAATGAGATGTTAAGTCATTATCTGCCCTTTCATAAAAGATCTTTGAAGCAAGGAAATTTATCCCTCAAAATAACACTATAAACGTGATCATTATAATATTTTCATATCTTTTAAAAGCATGCTGAGCAGGAAGGTCACTAAACCATGTTTTCTTGGCTGATCTCAACTGGGGCAATGAAAATGCGACACTGCCTCAAGTTGGACAGAGGTTTGGGTTTGAAAGAGCTGGGTTTCCTTTCCAGCTTGGTCTTTTGTGAAGCACGGAATTAGGCACTGGCTGAAGAAATGGTTGAAGCTATGATTCCCACCAACACTCTCGGATTAAAGGTAAACTGCCACAGTGGTGATGTGGAATGGTTTTGGGAATTTGCTCTGGTCAAAATGGGCTGCCACATTATATCATTTTTGCAAATCAAATTTGTGTTGAAGTTGGGTCTCTAACCCATTCCCTTCCAACTCCGTTGCTTGGGTCCTTTTACTGAGCCTCAGCTGAATTGTTCATTTCTTCCTCAATTCCTGCAATTACAAGTTGAGTTGGTTGGTGGCAGTGATTACCTTTTGTAGCTCGTTGACATACTCTGCCACTGCAAAGGAGGAGAACATTGCAAATTTCTCTGCGTTTGACGCAATGTGAGTGCACATCCTTTCCACCAAATGTGCACATTCTAGGACCACTTCACTGATCTTCGTCACACCTACAATAAAAGGACATTCATTAGAGATTCCAGGGCTCCAGCTTCTTACTGAAGCATATATAAACGTCCTACCCATTTTAGTACCTTGTTATTTTGTATCATCAGGAATTGGGATACTATGTGGCACAATACTCATTGATTCACCCTCTCACAACATTGACCCAGTGATGCAACAACTCTGCACTGCACTGCACAGCTATCCAAGATTACCTGGAAGATCATTTTTGATGTTCAGGGGAAGGATGGCAAAAGTGAGGAGTAATGTTTCTCATCTTAAGTGTTCAGCCGTTGTCAGGTTCTCGTCTGTTGCAGCACTGTGAGTTACCCATTTTGTGCTGTGATCCTATATCTCACTCCAAATGGAGTTGGACAGCTTGAACTGACTTTTTCAGCCAAAATGTTAGCAGCTAGTTTCAAACCCAGATCACTTCAGGAACCCGCTGCATCACTAGGTTCCTAATTATTTTCAAGGCCAGACCATAGGGCTACTCTCCCATGAGAGAGAGAGAGAGAGAGAGAGAGAGACTGTTGCTAGTGGTTTAACCCGAGGGTCACCAAGCCTCAGCCGAGGGGAGGGGTTGAGAAGTAGAATCCTTCATGGTAACCAGTCAGTGCAGAAATTGAATTAGTGCTACTGGCGTCACTCAGCCTTGCGAACTTATGTCTCGAAGTATTTTGCAAAGTAATTGAACAAAAATTTATGAAAAATACTAAAGTTTAGAGAGCTTATGATTGATGTTTAAGGTTTAAATGCTTGTTGAAAACTTGTGCATTTGAATGTCTATTTATTTAGCATGTCACAAAGCCAAGCAATAGTCTGGACTGTGGCCAAAAGGAGCTCTTTAAACCCACCTTCACATTTCATTAATGGACTCCTTGATGTGAGATGATGTTTGGACTGCAGCACAGCCTGCAATCTGGATGCTCTTAGTGAGCCCCTTGATGCTGGGTCATTGCACACATGCCTTGGCCACTCTGGAAACTATTCAAGGGGGACCACTGCCACTGCCACATTGGCAGATCAAAGCTGGGTGGGACAGCAGTGAGGTCGATGATGAGAGAATGATTTCTGCAGCGAGGTTTTCTCCTGGCAAAGATCATGGGCTGTTACTCTTTGGCGTGGTACATCTGGCGTGGTGTGAGAGATGGCAGATTGCTAGTGGGTTGAGGAGTGGGTAGGCTTGGGTTGAAATAGACCTTCCCCTTCTCGGTTTAGACCTTTCCGGTTGCAAGTTGTCGCTCAGAACTGGTAATCCAGGGATGGAAGGTTAATCAGGGATTACCCATGAGGATGCACATTTGGTGTGGACAGATTGGTACCACAATTGGGAGCAGGAATCTGCAGTGGAGTATGTGATGGTGAAGGCAGAGATCTTTTGGGTCTTGGCCTGTAATTTCCTACAAGGCACTGCTAAGTTTGTTTTTCTTTACTGCAGGAGGTGCAGTTACTGCTTGTTGAAAACATGGTCTCACTCCTCCCTTTGCCACTTAGTTATGCAGCAAGGAAAGAGACCCTTCAGTCCAACCAGTCCATGCATTTCTACAACTTTCAGAGACCTGCTATCCCTCCACTCCCAATCTTGATTGTATCACCAATTTTAATTTCTCTTACATCCTCAGCTGCCTTGGCCATAAGCTTTGGAATTTTCACCTTAAACCTCTCAATCTTTCAACCTTCCATGCAGACAGCCCTTAAAATCCATCTCTTTGAACGTGCTTTGGGTCACCTGCCCCTAGTAGATCAATTTGTGGCACAATGTCACATTTACTCTGAATATGGTCCTCGAAATGCCTTGAGACTAATTTACTATGCTGAAGATGATTTATAAATGCAGTACAAACAGAAAATGCTGCAAACACTTAACAGATAAAGCAGGAGCTCTTGACAAAATTTTAACTCCTTTTTCTCTCTGTAGATGGTGCCTGACCTACACTTAGAGAATTTCTTGTTTTTAATTTCAAATTTCCAGCAAAGGTTACATTTTGCTTTTTTTAAAAATAAATGCAAGTTGCTTTATGTGACATTTCAATAGCACATGCTTTAAAAGTGTGTTAATGGTATTCCTCTATGCCTCAGTATATGAATCTGTTATTCAAAAGTTTGCAAATTCAGGCACCAGAGTGGACACTAAAATTTGTGCTAAACTATTGATTCAAAATAAAAACCCTTTTAAATCTCTATGAAAGTCTTTTCCTGTCTAATTCAACACATGATTGTCAGCTAATGAAATAAGTGTCAGTGACAGTGACCACAAGACTATCATCAATGGTCATGAAACCTGATTCACAAAGCTATTATACTTACTGTTCTGGCCTATAGATAACTCTCGCTTCATAGTAATGTGGCTGACACCTTAACAACTTGGGAAAAGACTGATGAAACCACTCAGTTCAGAGCACTTAGGGATGGGTAAAAAATGCTGGCCTTGCCATGGGTGCCAACATAGAGTCATAGAGATGTATGGCATGGATGGGTCCAACCCATCCATGCCGACCAGATATCCCAACCTAATCTAGTCCCACCTGCCAGCACCCGGCCCATATCCCTCCAATCCCTTCCTATTCATATACCCATCCAAATGCCTCTTAAATCTTGCAATTGTACCAGCCTCCACCACATCCTCTGGCAGCTCATTCCATACACGTACCACCCTCTGCATGAAAGAGTTGCCCCTTAGGTTTCTTTTATATCTTTCCCCTCTCACCCTAAACCTATGCCCTCTAGTTCTGGACTTCCCAACCCCAGGGAAAAGACTTTGCCTATTTATCCTATCCATGCCCCTCATAATTTTGTAAACCTCTATAAGGTCACCCCTCAGCCTCCGATGCTCCAGGGAAATCAGCCCCAGCCTGTTCGGCCTCTCCCTGTAGCTCAGATCCTCCAACCCTGGCAACATCCTTGTAAATCTTTTCTGAACCCTTTCAAGTTTCACAACATCTTTCCTATAGGGAGGAGACCAGAATTGCATGCAATATTCCAACAGTGGCCTAACCAATGTCCTGTACAGCTGCAACATGACCTCCCAACTCCTGTACTCATACTCTGACCATAGGCTGCCAATTCAATGCATTATAGAGGCAACTCAATGTAGTGTCTTCATCATGATGCATCACATATCTTCATCCCAAACACTACCATCACCAATAACCTGCAGACTGAGGCTTAGGCTGGGTTCTACCAGGGTTTGCTTCTCCTAACCTCATTACAGCCTTCCTTCAAACATGGTCGAAAGAGCTGAACTCGAGAGATGAGGTAAGAATGACTGCCTTTGTAACCAAGACTATATTTGGTCAAATGTGGCGTCAAGGAGCCCTATCAAGGGTGGAGTCAATGGGAATCAGGACGAAAAATCTTTGCTGGTTAATATGTGGCATTTAGGAAGATGGTTGTGGATGTTAGAGACCAGACATCTCAGCTCCACGATATCATTGTAGGAGTTCCTCAAGGTAGTGTCCTTCAGGTACTTCACCAAGGACCTTTCCTACATCGTCAAGGAGAGAAGTGGGGATGTTTGTCAATGACTGCACAATATTCAACGTCATCCGCGATTCTTCAGATACTGACATTGTCCATGTCCAGATGCAACAAGATCTGGACAATATCCAGGCTTGGGCTGATAAGTAGCAAGTAACATTTGGACTGCACAAGTGCCGGGCAAAGGTCATCTCCTACAAGCAAGCTGCTAACAATCAATCATTCTTGATGTTCAACGGCACTATCATTGCTGAATCTCCCATCATCAACATCTTGGGGATTACTATTGACCTGGATCTAAACTGAACTAGCCATATAAATACTGTAGCTACAACAGTAGGTCAGAGGCTAGAGGTCCTTCAGTGAATGACTCACCACCTGACTCCCTAAAGGCTATCCACTATTTACAAGGCACAAATCAGGACTGTGGAATACTCTCCACTTGGTTAGAGAAGTGCAGCTCCAAAAATACTGAGGAAGACTGACATCATCCAGGAAAAGCAGGTCCACTTGTTTGGCACCACGTCCACAAACATTCACTCCTCCATTACCAATGCTCAACGTTACCATATACAAGATGCACTGCAGACATTCTCTAAGGCTCCTCCGACAGCAACCTCCAAACCCACAAACATTATCCTCTGAAAGGACAAGGGCCGCTGATACAACACCACCTACAAATCCACTATTGGGCCAAAGGGCTTGCCACTTGCCATCCTGACTTGGTAATGTATGACTGTTCCTTCGGTGTCTATGGGTCAAAATCCTGGAGCTCACATATGCCAATCTATCTACAGCACGTGTTGATTGTCAATAGCAACTGTGGTTCAATAAGGCAGCTCACCACCACCTTCTCAAGTGCAAATAGGGATGGGCAATAAAGGCTGGCCCAGGCAGTGATGCCCAGATCCCATGAATGAATAAAAGAACAAGTGAAACAATTCAGGACAAATTTGTTCCGCACTGACCTTTATCGCCAACACATTTCTGACGCCCTTTATGCATAACTGAAAGCACCAGCCGGTTAAAGCACTTGAAGAAAGTAGGTGCTGCATTAAACAAAACCTGTGGACCAATGCAAAGGATCCCAGTGAATGATAATACTTCCATTAGGGCAACAAGTAATAATTAAAGGCAGACCATTCCAAAAATACTCCCCTTTTCAAAAATGCCACACCCTTCAGTTAATATTGAGCCAGTCCCGCATTCTCTCCAGGTGTCCTGTTAATCCCAGATCAGTAGGGTCCCAGATGAAGACGGCCATGTCGGGTGAATCTGGCCGAGAGCCAGCTGTCTGATACAGTCAGCTCCACCAGTCACATGTAAAGTTAGAGCTAGTTTTTTCCAGTGAACGCAAAGGAGGACAAGAATGTCACAGTAATCAGCCCCTCATGTCACAGAATCCCTACAGTGTGGAAGCAGGCCATTTGGCCCATCAAGTCCACACCAACCCTTGAAAGGGCATCCCACCCAGATCCACCCCCATCCTACCCCTGTAACCCTGTATTTCCCACGACCCATGTAAATAAAGTTGCCCTCTGTTCCACGTAAAAGGATTTTCATTAGCAGTTTTTTTTTAAGAACCAAGGTTCCTGTAGAGCAATGATTTGGAGGAGCTGGTGTTGGACTGGGGTGGACAAAGTTAAAAATCGCACAACACCAGGTTATAATCCAACAGGTTCATTTGGAAGCACTAGCTTTCGGAGTGATGCTTCCAAATAAACCTGTTGGACTCTCACCTGGTGTTGTGTGATTTTTAACCCTGTAGAGCAAGGCTTCCTAAGGTCATAACCCTTCGAGGGATCAGTTGCCAAAATATTAGGGGGTCACATCATTCGATGTACAAATGGCTGTCTGAGCTCCTTTAAAGCATTGCAGTTTTTAAAAATATTATGTTTGACTCAACTGCTTGATCGTCAATCCTGTCCTAAAATTCCCCCGGAAAAACCCTGGGAGTAAACATATCCCACTGCCTCCATCACAGCTCTTTTCAATCCCCTCAACCTGTCCACAGTCATTCATCACCCAGCAGACATCTTAAATCTCCTATCCCCACAGGCACAATAGCCCCACCCCCATTCCATACAGGCATTTCTCTCACTCAACCCCTCACAAAAGCATCTCCCCTCTCCCCCTCCACAGGTGACCCCTCTGTACTCCCGTCACACACTCAGCTCTAGGTGATACTGAGCATTGAAAAGAGGTCACGATGAAAAATGTGTTTGGGAAGTCCCACTGAAGTGCAAAATCAAACAGCAAACATGATCATGAAATATTATATTTTTAAAGTCACCCTAATTTTAAATAAAGTGAAAGTATAATAGAAAACTGAATGCAACAGTGTACTATACCTTTAACCACCAGTTCACTGTAGCTTTAACTGTCAGTGGACTTTCTATAACGGGATGATGGTATGCTAACATCTACCAATTCTTTAATCCCATCAAAAGGGGTGGGGGGTGGACTCTGATAGATTCCAGTAAAGGAGGTAACAGCCCTCTCTACCACCATCCTGAAAAAGGCTAGGCCCTCAGCACAGGCCTCTCCTGACACAGGTTCACAGTTAATTGTCCATTTAATGGCCTCATTTGGCGCACTGAAACTGTAGGAGCTGCTGGTACTTAGGTGTGGACAAGGGTCGGCACATTGGCATTAATGAGCTCCACATACCCCATCTTCAAACCCGTTGGTGGACAGGAACATAGGAACAGGAGTAGGACATGGAGTCTACATATACTACATCCATTGGCTCTCCCTTTTCAACTTTGTTAGTAATATCATCAAAACTTCCAAGAAACTTCGAAATACAATTTCCCATTCACTAATGCTTGCTCTTGATGTCCAATCAGATCATTATCAACCAGGTGTCTAGTGATCACATCTTTTTCCCTTCTATTGAGGTAAGGCAAAGGTCCTGGTTTTGACTCTGGTCTCCAGCATCTACAGTCCTCCTCGTTGACTAATGCAGCCCACAGTAACTTATCCAGGCCACACTCGAAATTTGCTGTCTCACCACCTCATCAGGCACAGTGCAAGGCAAGACAATCAGGACAAAATCTGACTGGCAAGGTCAGAAAAGGAGGCAGTCCCATCCTGTAGCTGCATCCTCCAGTGCAGGGGTCAGCAGACTAGTTTGGAACAGGCATTGAGAAGAGGACCCTTATTACACCCAGTAGCACCAGCTTACCTTAGTCTGAGACTGCACTATAGCAAACAGCACCTCCTGGATGGCTCGAAAAATAGATCCATACTCATCCAGCTGAAAATGGTCGAGTGGAACACACAACAAAGCATTAAACGCAAGCGTCACATGATGAGGGTTCGAGAGAATGCCTTCTCCCTGCTGGACCAGAATTGCCAAGGTCTCCAAACTGAGCACAGTGATCCTAAAGCCCGCGGCCTGATCCAGAGCTGCTTCCTTACACAAAACCTGGAAAAACCAAAGTGATTCAAAGGTAACAGTGAAAGGTTGTCAACAGTCAGTGCACCGCATGGTAAGTTCAAACTGTAAGTGGGTATTAAGAATTCTGAAATCTGACGTTCTGGGTTCAAGTCCCCTTTCAAGTGATTCGGAACAACAAATCAGACTGACACTCCGGTACAGCACTGAGGGAGAGTCACACTGTCACAAGTGTTGATTGTTTGGACGAAATTTTAAAGAGGTCCCACTTGCTTGCTTTGCTGGATTTAAGAGATCCTAAGGCACTATTTTAAAAAAGAGAATTTGAATAAATGTGAGGCGTTGTGTTTTGGTAAAGCAAATCAGGGCAGGACTTATATAGTTAATGTTAGGGTCCTGGAGATGTTGCCATCAAAGAGACCTTGGGGTACGAGTTCATAGTTCTTTATCGGTGGACTCACGGGTAGACAGGGTAGTGAAGGTGGTGTTTCGTACAAATGCCTTTATTGGTCTGTGCATTGAGTATAGGAGTTATGTTATGGGGAGTATAGATGTCACATTGCGGCTGTACACTTTTGGAACACTGCATTCAATTGTAGTCTCCCTGCTATAGAAAAGATGTTGTGAAACTTGAAAGGGTTCAGAAAAGATTTACGAGGATGTTGCTGGGGTTAGAGGGTTTGAGCTACAGGGAGAGGGTGAACAGGCTGGGGCCGTTTTCCCTGGAGTGTCAGAAGCTGAGGGGTGACCTTATCGAGGCTTATAAAATCATGAGAGGCATGGATAGGGTAAATAGCCAAGATCTCTTCCCCAGGGTAGGTGAGTCCCAAGCATGAAGGCATAAATTTGAGTTGAAAGGGAAAACATTTAAAAGGGACCTAAGGGACAACCTTTTCATGCAGAGAGCGGAATGAGCTGTCAGAGGAGGTGGTGGAAGCTGGTACAAAAGGCACCTGGATGGGGACATAAATAGGAAGGTTTAGAGGGATATGGGCCAAATGCTGGCAAATGGGACTAGATTAATCCAGGATATCTGGTCAGCATGGACGAGTTGGACAGAATCCTTACATTGTGGATGCAAGCCCTTTGGCCCAACAAGGGCTCCGACCCTCCGAAGAGTATCCCACCCAAACCCATTCCCTTACATTTCCCTGGCTCATGTGCCTAACCTACACATCCCTGAACACTACGGGCAATTTAGCACGGCCAATTCACCTAACCTACACATCCCTGAACACTACGGGCAATTTATCAAGGCCAATTCACCTAACCTACACATCCCTGAACACTACGGGCAATTTAGCACGGCCAATTCACCTAACCTACACATCCCTGAACACTGCGGGCAATTTAGCATGGCCAATCCACCTAACCTACACATTTTTGGAGTATGGAAGGAAACTGGAGCACCCAGAGGAAACCCTTGCAGACACGGGGAGAATGTCTGCACACAGAAAGTAACCTGAGGCTGGGATTGTACCTGGGTCCCTGGCACTGTGAGGCAGCAGTGCTAACCACAGAGCCACCGTGCTGCCCCACTTCCATGCTGTGTAACTCTATGACTCTGTGATTATTTTCCTGGGGCCCTGGCCAATATATATCTCGCAATCAGAATCACAAAAATAGATCCTCAACATTATCACATGGCTGTTTGTGGGAGCTTGCTGTGCACGAATTGGCTGTCCTACATTATAACAGCTTCTACACTTCAAAACATACTTCATTGTCTGTAACATGTTTTTAAAATGTCTGGTGACTATAAAAAACGTTACGTGAATGTAGGTCTTTTTTTTATTTTTAACAAGCCATGAAAGATTATTGATAACAGGATAGTGAGGCAAGTTGTATTATTGGAATCGTAACCCTGGGTTAGATAGATTCTGGGTTCAAAGGGCAGGTCCTGGGATAAATCTGGTCATTTGTCTGCTCCCAGAAAGAGACCTTGAGAAGTTGCTAAATCGAGGTAATAAGCCAACTGGCTCCCTAATAATGTTTTGTAAAGTGTTTCTGCCAAACGTGCCAGATCTGGCCTGTACATGATTCCAATCCCACACAACATGGCTGACTCCTAACTTCCCCAAGATCACCTAGAGATGGGCAGCAGGCTCTTGGCAATATCTTTACAATTATCTGCTGCTTTCTAAGAAACAGGGCATAATTACTGTAGTGGTATTTCAGTGGAACCAAGTGACAGTGCAACAAGTGATGTCTTATTGATTAGCACCTTCATAATAGATCTGGATGTATAACTGGTTAGGATGCGAGTTGAATTACAGTGATAGGTTTTTTTAAAACTCATGAATGTGGATGCTGCTGGCAAAGACAAAGTTTGTTAATTGGTCCAGAACAGAGTGGCTTGCTCGGCCATTTCAGAGAGCATTTAAAAGTCAACCACATTGCTTGGGTTTGGAGTCACATATAGACCAGACTAGGTAAGGACAGCAGATTTCTTTCCCTAAAAGGACATCAATGAACCAAATGGGTCTTTCACAATAATTGACGACAGTTGCATGGTCACCGTGACTGAGACTAGTTCTTGAATTCTGGATTTCATGAATTAATTCAATTTAAATTCTACCAACTGCTAGGAGGGAATTCACACCTATATTCCCAAATTATTAGCCCAGGTTTCTGGATTACTAAACTGTTGATGTTACCATTATACCACCATCTCTCCCTTGTTTAGATGAGAATGGTCTTGGGTCAGTAACTGACCTTTGATGGTGAACAGGCTAATGGCAAATAATGGGAGATGTGGAGTTTGACAAACATTATGAGAGTAAATGTTTGGGAACCAACTGGATCCGCTCATACGAGGGTTGCCCTGGTTCATTCTGGCAATGCAAAAATGATTTGGTCTTAATGGGATCTTGCTGAGCACAATTTGGCTGCAAAATGGTGATTCCCCCGCAAAATGCATGTTGCTGTTAATCACCTTAGGACATCTCAAGGATGTTCTGTTTTGAAATTCTGCATTTGGTCACTAAGGCACAATATTCACAGGATCCTCAAACAGTGGACACAGCTATCCCTTTCCAATTGTTCCTCAAAATGGTGCTGAAAAATGTTACTCCTGCTTCTGGGTCTCCTTCCTATCGGAAAGATGTTGTGAAACTTGAAAGGGTTCAGAAAAGATTTACAAGGATGTTGCCAGGGTTAGAGGATTTGAGCTATAAGGAGAGGCTGAACAGGCTGGGGCTGTTTTCCCTGGAGCGTCGGAGGCTGAGGGGTGACCTTTATAGACATTTATAAAATCATGAGCAGCATGGATAGGATAAATAGACAAACTTTTCCCTGGGGTGGGGGAGTCCAGAACTAGAGGAGCATAGGTTTAGCGTGAGAGGGGAAAGATATAAAAGAGATGTAAGGGGCAACGTTTTCAGGCAGAGGGTGGAACGTGTATGGAATGAGCTGCCAGAGGACGTGGTGGAGTCTAGTACAATTGCAACATCTAAAAGGCATCTGGATGGGTATTTAAATAGGAAGGGTTTGGATGGATATGGGCTGGGTGCTGGCAGGTGGGACTAGATTGGGTTGGAATATCTGGCCGGCATGGACGGGTTGGATCGAAGGGTCTGTTTCCGTGCTGTACATCTCTATGACTCTACTCACCGTTAGCGCCATGATGATCTGAGGAGCTATAAACCAAAGAGCCTTTTCTACATCTCCACTTAGGGGACATTTCAAGAGCAGGGCTGTCAGGTTCAAAGACGACACCACATCCTGAATCAAATGGACAAAGCAAGCCAGAGTGAGGCTGTGAGAGAGTACAGATTGCCTCAAAGAGAGCGACTAACAGCAAGTGAGGACTGCAGATGCTGGAGATCACGCTCGAAAAGTGTGGCGTTGGAAAAGCACAGGAAGTCAGGCAACATCTGAGGAGCAGGAGAATTGGGCATAATGTGTGACGGTTCATTCCCAATGAAGAGCTTAAGCCTGAAATGTCGATTCTCATGCTCTTCGGACGCTGCTGACCTGCTGTGCTTTTCCAACAAGACACTCTCAAACCAGAACATGACATCTCACCTGATGCTGTCCTTTCCAAAGGTTGGTGACCTCAAGGCCCTGTGCGATGAACTTTACAATGAGGTAAAACTGCTGCTGTGTACACCTATCAATGAAACAGTGGAGCAGTTCGACGAGATGAATTTCCAGCGAGTGAATGAACTGCTGCGTCACCCTTGGAGCTGGAGAGGCACAGAAAACAACTTGGTTACATTTGCACGATGGAAAGGAGAGCAGTTTAAAAGCTGAAGTATGCTAACATTGCACTCGCTTTATAGAGACGGAGAAATGAACAGGAAACAGTTTGATGCATCATAAATGTCCCATCACGCAACAAGATTTATACAATCTTTCAGATGCCACATTTGGAGTATTGAGTGCAGTTTTGGGCCCTATATCTCAGGAAGGATGTATTGGCCCTGGAGCACGTTCAGAGGACGTTCACGAGAATGGCCCCAGGAATGGAAAGCTTAATATATGAGGAACATTTGAGGACTCTGGGTCTATACTTGATGGAGTTTAGAAGGATGAGAGGGGATCTAATTGAACATACGGAATACTGAATGGCCTGGACAGAGTGGATGTTGGGAAGATGTTTCCATTGGTAGGAGAGACTAGAACCTGAGGGCACAGCCTCAGAGTAAAGGGAAGACCTTTTAGAAAGGAGCTAAGGAGAAACTTCTTCAGACAGAGAGTGGGGAATCTGTGGAATTCATTGCCACAGAAGGCTGTGGAGGCCAGGTTATTGAGGATATTTAAGACTGAGATGGATAGGTTCTTGAGTATCAAGGGGATCAAGGGTTACAGGGAGAAAGGGGGAGAATGGGGTTGAGAAACTTATCATTCATAATTGAATGGTGAAGTAGACCTGATGGGCTGAACGGTCTAATTTCTGCTCCTATGTCTTATGCATCAGCAGGCCTCCAGCATCTTCCAAACCTACAACCACTTCCATCCAGATGGACAAGACCAGCAGAAACATGAGAACATCATCCCCTGCAAGTTTCTGTCCAAGCCAGTCACCCTCCTGACTTAGAAATAGATTGTCATTCCCTCACTGTCATTGGGTCAATGTCCCTTTGTAACAGCACTGCGGGTGTTGCTGCATCACAAGAATTGCAGCAGCTTAAGGAGGGAGCTCACCAGCACCTCCTTCAGGGCTGGACAATAAATGCTGGCCCAGCCAGTAACACCCACATCCCGTGAAAGAACCAAAAGAATAAGAAATTCAAAATCTGTGGTCGCCCTTGCTCTCCATCATGGATTCATACAGATTCCAATTTGTACCCTCCACTGGCTGTCCAGGATTTCATTCTGAGATTCACCCATTAACCGTGTCCTAAAGCACTGTCTCCTCCTTTAAGGTGCTCCTTATAGAATCATAGATCCCAACAATGTGGAATCAGGCCATTCGGCCCATTGAGTCCACACCACCCATGCGAACAGCATCCCATCCAGGCCCACCCTCTTACCCTACGTTTCCCTTGGTTAACTCACCTATCTGCAAATCCCTGGCAATTTAGCACAGCCAATCCACACTAACCTGCACATTGTGGGAGGAAACCAGAGCACTCGAAGGTAACCCCACACAGACACGGGGAGAATGTGCAAACTCCACACAGACAGTCGCCAGAGGCTGGAATCAAACCCAGGTGCCTGGTGCTGTGAGGCAACAATGCGAACAATTAAGCCACCATGCCATCCTAACCTACTTCTTTGACCAAACTTACAGTTGCCACTCCTAATATTACCTCCCGTGGTTCGGTGTCAGACTTTGATAATGCTGATGTGAGGTGATTTCTGTGGGTATTTTACATCATTAAAGCGCTTATCAATGCAAATTATCCTGAGCCAGTCAAACACTTGGTGAGCATTTGTACACCACGGTGTCACAGAACTGAAAGCATCTACGATTAGAGAAGGATTTGTGGAATAGAAGGGTGTGTGGGTGTAACCAAAGGAACATTTTAACATATTTTCCAAACATCTGACCTTTTATAAAGAAAAGCATGGTATAAGGAAAGGTAAAATGATGATGATTGAGACACACATTTGGTGGTAGGATGGTGGGGGGGGGGGGGGGAAACTGGATATATTCTGGTTCAAAGTGTCACAAATGAAACCTGGAGCCAAACTCACTGAAGGCAATCAATTCATTTGTTGTAGGAATTCTCAATATAAACAGCTCATGCTGTAATTACACAGAACATAACAGCGCAGTATAGGCCCTTCGGCCATCGATGTTGTGCTGACCCGTGAAACCGATCTGAAGCCCAACTAACCTACGCTACTCCATTATCAATCATATATTTATCCAATTACCATTTAAATGCCCTTAAAGTTGGTGAGTCTACTAATCTTGCAGGCAGGGCATTCCATGCCCTTATTACTATGAGTAAAGAACCTACCTCTGACATCTGTCCGATATCTATCACCCCTCAATTTAAAGCTATGTCCTCTTATGCTAGCCATCACCATTCAAGGAAAAGGGCTCTCACTGTCGTCCCTATCTAATCCTCGGATCATCTTGTATGACTCTATTAAGACATCTCTTAACCTCCTTCTCTCTAACGAAAACAGCCTCAAATCCCTCAGCCTTTCCTCATAAGACCTTTTGTCCACACTAGGCAACATCCTGGTAAATCTCCTCTGCACCCTTTCCAACACTTCCATATCCTTCCTATAATGCGGTGACCAGAACTGTATGCAGTACTCCAAGTGTGGCCGCACCAGAGTCTTGTACAGCTGCAACATGACCTCATGGCTCTGAAACTGAGTCTCTTTACCAATAAAAGCTAACACACCGTACACCTTAACAACCGATCAACCTGGGTGGCAACTTTCAGGGATCTATTCACATGGACACCAGAGATCTCTCTGCTCATCCACCCAACCAAGAATCTTACCATTAGCCCAGAGCTCTGTATTCCTGTTCCTCCTTCCAAAGTGAATCACCTCACTTTTCCGCATTTAATTCCATTTGCCACCTCTCAGCCTAGCTCTGCAGCTTATCTATGTCTCTCTGTAACCTGCAACATCCTTCCGCACTGTCCATAAGTCCACCAACTTTAGTGTTGGCCGCAAATTTACTAACCCATCCTTCTACACCCTCATCCAAGTCATTTATAAAGATGACAAACAGCAGTGGCCCCAAAACTGATCCTTGTGGCACACCACTAGTAACTGATCTCTGGGATGAACATTTCCCATCAATCACCACTCTCTGCCTTCTTTCAGCTAGCCAATTTCTGATATAAAGCACTAAATCACCCTCAATCTCATGCCTCAGTATTTTATGCAATAGTCTACCGTGGGGAACCTTATCAAATACTTTACTGAAATCCATATACACCGCACCTACTGCTTTACCCTCATCCATCTGTTCTGCAGAGGCATTAGAGGATCTTCAAAGGATCACGGGTACATTATTAGTGTCCCATAGACAGTTTCCATTTTAAATCCTCTGCCTGTATTTGTAAGGAAATATTTGAAAGAAATTCTGCAGAGATTCAAGGTTAATATATGCAAATCAATAATGCGGCAGTACCTGCCATTGCTCATCGCTCCAGAACATAGCCAATCTCTTAAAGAACATAAAATGCAATGTATAAATCAGACTAATTCAACTGGAAGCAGTCTTTTGCCAGTTGGCAGCCTGAGTAATCAGTGCAACGAATACAGCCAGACTGTGCAGGAAGCCTTTTTTGGAGCATCACACTGCAGTTTTAGGGGTTCTTATCAAACAGTCATACAGCACAGAAACAGGCCCTTCTGCCCAACTGGTCCATGCCGACCAGTGAAGCGGTTTCTCTTTTGTCCTCAACTTGTGGGATGTCGGTAGGCCTGGCCTGGTTAGGATCTCCTGTCTGCCAAGTCTGCACAGAATGCTCAGAACTTGCTATTTCTATAGCTGCTGCCACATGTACACTGACAGTGTCCAGCTTGAGCTCAGCACCACCCTTCTTGTCTCTCAGCTGGCTGATTTCACATCCAGTACTGAAGCAGGAAATATGCCAGTAGTTTGCAGCTCTGCAGAAGAGTTGTATTCAACTCAAAAGAGAGAACTTTCCTCCAGTAAGTCAGTATGGGCGAGACTCTAGCCGCTGTCTTCAGCCTCTGCTCTGAATTCTGTTCCCCAGCTCCTAACTCCATCCTCTCTCTGGCAACTGTCTTTGGCTGAACCAGACTGTTGGCAACCTTTGTGTTATATCTGACTGAGAGGAGCATCAGTTATATATATATCTGTGCCATTGCTAAGATCGCCTATTTCCACTTTAGTAACATCCATTTCAGCTCACCTGCATCTGAAACTTTCACCCGTGCTTTCATTGTCGCTAGGCTTGGCTATTCCAACATACTCCTCTCATCAGCTACTTTAGATAAACAGAACTCGTAAATACTTGTAGGCAAATGAAATGTTAGCATTCTTTTCAAGAGGGTTAGAACACAAGAGCAGACATATACTGCTGAGGCTGTATAAGGCTCTGGTCAGACCGTATTTGGAACATTGCGAGCAGTTTTAGGCCCCGTATCTAAGGAAGGATGTGCTGGCGTTGGAGGGGTCCAGAGGAGATTCTCAAGAATAATCCCAGGGATGAAGGGCTTGTCATTTGAGGAGGGGTTGAGGACTCTGGGTCTGAACTTGAAGGATGAGGGGGAATCTGATTGAAATGTACATAATACTGACAGGCTTGGATAGAGTAGCTGTGGGGAAGATGTTTCCACTAGTTGGAGAGACTAGGACCCTGGGGCACAGCCTCAGAGTAAAGGAATGATTCTTTAGAACAGAGATGAGGAGACATTTCTTCAGCCGGAGGTTGGTTAATCTATAGAGCTCATTGTCACGGACAACTGTGGAGACCAAGTGATTGAGTATTTTTAAGACAGATAGATAGGTTCTTGATTAGTAAGGGGATCAAGGGTTACAGGGAGAAGGCAGGAGAATGGGTGGAGAAACAGATCAACCATGATTGAATAGTGCAGCAAACACAATGGGCTGAATGGCCTAATTCTTATGGTCTTATGTACTCAAATTGTCAATCAACAAAGACCTTGATTTTAAAAATTCTCACTTTTTTTTCCAAAACCCTCTCAAATTTGGCTTCTCCCTTCCCAATCTCAGTATTCTCCACCAGCCTCTCGACCGCCCGAGACCTCGGTGTTTCCCCAATTCCAGCATTTTCACGTTGATGGCCACACCTTCGGCTATCAAGGCCACTGAATTTCCTCCTGAAACCAATCTAGCTCTCCTTCCTTTCAGACACTCCTTAAAACCCCACCTCTTTGGACCAAGCGTTTGGTCAGATGTCCTGATTATTTCTTTATGTGGCTTAGTGTCAAATCTCGTTTCATAAGAACTCCTACCTTGGATCATTTTATTATGGTAACTAAATTTAATGAATTGAGCTACATTCGCATCTTCAAAACAGACGCGAACAACGATTTGAAAAGGAAATTTGCTGCGGACTCGATGGAATGAAACCTTTCAGGGCGACAGTCAAGAGCAGGGATATGGGATCATCTGCATGTTCCCATGGAGAGCTGGAATGGACTCACTGGGCCAAATGGCCTTGTTCAGTGCCATAAATGACTCTGATGTGAGGTGTTGTCACCATTTACATTATGTACTTTGAATAAGACAAGCTGTTTACCTGCAAGCAAGGCTTTTAGAGCACTGAGAACAGAGGGGATGCCAGTCTCGTTATCACAGCCAGAGCAAAGCTCGGAGGTTGAACTGTAGATCCGTAAAAAGTCGAGTTGCTTTTGGAGTGATTCTGGATCATCAGGGAAAGAGGGAAGTCGGCGAAGAACTTGAAAACATGTCCTCTGGTACAAGTCAGCGTGTTTCAAGCTCTGTGTGCCTCCACTCCCTCTCTCATGGACCACACTGCCGTCCTCCCGGTCTGCACCACCCTCCTCCTCCTCTCTCAGGCACAATTCTATTTCCAGGAGGGCAGTAATGCCAAACACAGTCAGATTCTGCTCTAATCTTCCGTCCCTGTCCGAATGGGACTGAAGAACTGGACCCAGGAGCCCTGCGAGCTGGGTGAGCAGGGAGTGCAGAGAGTTGCCCGTGTGCTTGTCAGGTTGTAGTGGGGCCTGTATGACAACCCGACTCAAGGCCGACAGGGCAGTGATGAGCAGCTGCTCAGTCGCCGGTCTCCACTTCTTGCTTCTCGCTGAGGATAGCCAGGCGTTGGAGAGGAAAGCAATAAACTGCTCCAGGTTCAGTCGCATGCTTTGCTTCCGTTCAACGATGGTCTGGATGGAGACAGTCAGGAACCTCTGGACAGCGTCCAGGAACTCCGGCCAGGCCGGACACTCTGCGCAGGAGGCCAACCTGCTGCCCGCCGGAAACAGGGAGGCCGTCACCTTCTCCAGGATGTCGCCAGCGTGTGCCAGTTTGAAGACTGCGTTCTGGCTGGTGCCCGTCTGCAGGACGGCGAGGAGGGAGTAGGACCGACTCAGCGCCTGCAGACATTTGGAAGCGTTGGCCTTTTCCGGTTTAGGCTTGAGGGCCGTGACCAGGGACGCCAGCAGAACAAAGCAACGGAGGTGGTCATAGCAGGGCAGGCTGTCCAGCCTTAGGCCACCAAGAAGGTCTAAAACCCACAGGAGGTGATCCAGTTGAGTCTCGGAAAAGGTGTGGGTCGATGGGCTTTTAACCAACAGCACATTCGGAATGTTAAGAAGTGAACTCCGTTGAGGGGACATGGGCTGGGATCCCAGTGACTCAGAAACGCTGCTCTGCTGGTTATCAGCCTCTTGACTGGCATCAACATCATCACTGAGGAGGCACGTGGGCAGGTTAAACCTGGTGTCCGGTAGCAGGTCACTCACCCCTTCCATTAGACGCAGTAAAACGCCATGGTGCAGTGGCGGCATTTCCGGGAGCAGGCTGCTGCGGAGCAGGCTCCTGCACATCGCCGGGATGGAAACCTGGTTTTCCGAGTCTTGATCCTGCTCCGCGGCCTCCCGCAGCAACAGGTTCGCCGTCACCACGTCTGCCAAGTGGGCGATCTCGGGCTCGGGGAGATGGGGCAGCAGCAGGGCAATGTTCGATGTGACCAGGTGCCAGTGCGCCACGGCATACGTTTCGTCGTCGATGGAGCTGATCTCCCCGTCCCAGGCCTGGGCGCCGGCGTTTTTGACCGCGTCCTTCCCCGACTGCACAACAGACACCGCAGCGGATCTCAGCGACATCTCCTGCGCCTCAGTCCGCGAGCCGGGCCGCATCATGACGCTCTTCATTTCCTGGATCGCCAGCAGCTGCAGGAAGTGGCGGCTCAACGCGTCGTTCCAGCCCTCCCGAGGGAGCCCGCTGCCAAGGCTCCACACCTCGGCCTCAGCGTCTCCCGGCGAGACATACTTGCTGCAGTTCAACCTCAACATGTGATCCAGCTCCAGCCAAGTGGAGCGGAGGATCAGGACTGAGCTCTCAGCCCTCAGGGCCCACGGGGATGAGTCTTTGCCAGAGGGGTCCTTGACCACGCGAAAGAGAGGTGTCACCACCGCTCGCATCGTCTTATCCATCAGACGCTGCGTGCGTGTAATGATCGGCACTGGTGTTTTGTCGTCCAGGCTCTTCATGTTGAAAAGGACAGCGTTCAGCAGAGTGCTCACCGCCAGAGCTTTCAATGCCGTGTCCACGTTCCCGGTTAGATCCGGAATGAAGGCTTCCAGACAGTTCAACATCAGGTCCCAGATATCCAGGGCTTGACCAGACGGAAGCTTCAATAGGCATTCGTGGAGCTTCTCAGTGAGGCCAACCCACAGGACGGGCCGCCTCAATTCATCTGCGGCTGGCCGAGAGATGATGGCCAACACCTCCTGGAATAGCCTTGGCAGCTGCCGCAGTTTGGTGTACGTTTCAAAGAGGGTGCACAGCAGCGATTCCTGGGCTCTGCGGACCCGCGGGTCACTGATGTCAGCGTCCACCCACGCCGACGACACCAGGTCGTCCAGATTCGGCTCCACGATTAAATGATTCAGCAGGATCAATGTCCTCAGGCACCTGAACCAGGCCGGTGCCTCCTGACGGGGGTGGGACAGCAACATTACCGCCACCCTGCAGTACAGGGCAAACTGCACTCCCCCGCACCGGATTTTGTCCACGGCGACATTGTAGACGTCGCTGCCCAGGATAGAGTTCAGCAGCTGGTCCAGGGCCAGTAACCCGGGATTCCAGTCTGCAGGCTCCTGTCCAGCTCCATGATCCAATGGTGTAGGGAAGCCCAGGGTGCCAAGGAATCTGGCAAAAATGTGGAAACAGAGCAGATGATTCCCCTCCCTGCAGTAAGCCTCGAGAGAGAGTCTGTAGAGCAGCGGGACTGAGCCCGCTACGACAGCGGAGTGCAGTTGCAGACCAAAGAGGCTAGCGTCGGTCAACTTGGACAGCATTGTTTCGACAGGGGCTACCAAGTCCTTGGATGAGCTAGCCGTCTTTTCCTGCGATCTGTTGTCTTGCAGCAGCTCTTGCCTGTAAGAGTTCAGGAGATCGGTGTGGAACAGGCCGCTCTGGAGGGCGGTCTGGATCCTCTGACACACCTCCTTGCTGAGGTGCTGCCGCACGGCTGCCACGTCCTCGCCTGTCCAGCACCTCGAGCACAGCCGCTGCCTCAGGAGCAGAAAGGGCTGCAGGAGGGGGCTGCAGACCTGCAGGAAGACCCGGCACCGGTTGCACTGCTGCCTCTGAGTGACGAGGTACAGGTCAAATGCCAGCAGGAGGACGTCGAAGAGCTGCGTAGAGCGCAGGGCCTCCGTCGGCTTTAACCTCGAGCACAGCAGCACTGACAGCCTGCACAGCAGATCCACCAGCAGCTCCCACTTGCTGCTGTAGATGAGAGCGAAGGCAGGAGAGGTCAGAATACCATGACAGCAGCTCAGCACCGTCGCTAGGTTTGATGGGCTGGCATTCAGTCGTCCTTCGCTGGAATGTTCCTCAATCCGATCATTTATAATCTGAAATTAAAATTTTATAAGTTTGCAATATTTCTCAGACAGGCGTTGACATTTCATATTAAATACTGAAATATGCTTTCAAATTAATCAAGAAAGTTTACAAACGTGTTATAAAATACATGTGATTTATGGCAAGCAGATCGTTTGACCCAAGGGTCTATATTGGTGTTTTTGCATTCCACGCAAGTCTCTTCCTTCCCCACTTCACTGATAGATTCATAGATTCCTTACGTTGTGGAAGCAGGCCATTCGGCCCATCGAGACTACACTGACCCGCCAAAGAGCATCCCACCCAGACTCAACCCTATCTCTGTAATCTTGCATTTCCAATGGTTAATCCAGCTAGCCTGCACACCCCTGGACACTATGAACAATTTAGCATGGCCAATCCAACTAACCTGCACATCTTTAGACTGTGGGAGGAAACCGGAGCACCCGAAGGAAACCTTTATAGACACAGGGAGAACATGCAAACTCCACACAGAGTGTTGTCCAAGGCTGGAATCGAACCCAGGTACCTGGTGCTGTGAGGCAGCAGTGTTAACCACTGAGCCACCGTGCTGCTCCTATTTCACTCCATCAAGAGATCCTGTCACCTTCTCCCTAATGTGGTTACCTAGTTTCTTCTTCAATCCCTCCATGCCATTTGCCTCAAACACTCCCAATTTCCTGTCTGCTCAAAAACCTGGACGATAAGTCTAGATCCATTCAAGAAGAAAATAGAGGCCTCCAAAATGAAATGGTGAAGTCGTTTGCTAACAATTCAATATAGGGACGGTAAGATAAGTGGTGTCTGTAATTGCTACAGCAAATAGAATGCAAGCAGCAACATCTGGAAGAAACAATATCAGTATTTCAGCTATTTCGTCAGTGCTGAAAATTTATAGATATCTGTCCTGTGGGCAAAATGGAAGGCAGCAGAAAGAGATGCTGTTTGATGATATGAATATTATAGAGCTTACAGTGGATATAACAGGATGGCGTAAGATTGAGATACCACAACCAGCAGAAACTCTGGTCAGAGTAATGGCAGGCAGCAGCACCTGTACAAGAGCCATCTGATAGTGAGCTAAGTCTACTAACACCTTCATAAGACTGAACAGATCAGAAATAAAGCAAAGGTCACTGCGTCCCACAGCCTTCTCTTCATCTCCAGCCTGTTCAGTCCCTTGGAAGTTGAAAAGCACTTTTAATGCTTGTGTTGTTCAGGTACTTTGCATTTCCAGTATATCCATTAATTCTTAACAACATAACTTTTTTTTTTGAACTTGTGAGCATGAGAGCCCAGGTGTGATCAGGCCCTGCGAGCTGCTGACAGATGTACCTATCTATCAGAAAGCCCTCAGACAGCCAGGACATGGGTCAAGACATCGCAACAGGAAGAGGCGCTTCATCCCCTCTCTTCAAGCCTATTTCACAGGTCTCACCTTAAACCAGTGTCGTAGAGCGCTGGGCACTGGCCTTTTTCACCTTGCCTTACTGGTTGACTGTTACAATACAGTCAAGTCCCACCAGAGAGAGGCTACACAGAATCTAGGCTGACAGTGGACAGACGGAGTGCTGCATTGACGGAGGAGCCTTCTTTTAGGTGAAATATTATTCAGATATCCCTTCCGCCCTCTCAAGTAAATATAAAAAGGTCCTACGGCAATATTTCCAAAATTATCTTTGCCCAGTGTTATGGACCAGACCAGACCCTCTCAAAATATATTAAGGAGGTAACCTAGATCCTAATTTTTCCTTATTTTAAAGGGAAATATCAAGTGCTGAGTTTCAGCTGCAGTTCCATTTGTCAAACTACTTGATGTTAAGCGAAACACAATTTATTCAAACACTACGGTTAACATACAACCAAAGAAAGAAGGACTTGGAATAACTTAAAATAATAATATTTATAGTTAAGTATTACTACTTAACTATTCCAACAGATTGTTTCACATGTAGTTCCCCAATCCAGAAGGAAAGAACATTAAAAGACAATTCTGAGAGAGAGAGAGAGAGAGAGAGAGAGAGAAAATTTAGCAGACCGGAAAGATTCACTGCTTTCAAACCCTGCTGACACCCAACAATTGCTGAAAGCCAACAAAAAAATCTTGGATCTGTGAGAGCTTAACCACACCCATTCAGGCAGCTTCTATTGTTCCAACTTTTTAACAAAACCCAAGGCCTCACAAGTTGTTTATCTTCTCATTGACTGCACATCACCTTTCCCCCAATCTCACTCTAAACGAAACCAGGTCAAAACAAACCTCTTAAAGCCACAGCATCATCATACCAGTGTCCTGTCAAATATTTATCTTCAAATGTACATCATCAAACAGGTTCTCTGGTCTTGATGCATTGCTGTTTTGAGGATGCTGACTTGTTTGCATATTCCCTACTAGACAGCAGTGACCATGAAAATGTTTTGGTGCCCGTAAAACATTTCAGGAGGTCCCAAATGACACTATATAAATGCAAATTTTTTTTTAAGCATACCAAATTCAATAGTCATCAATTATCCCACTTCTGTCAGAACTAAGTTAACTAGGCTAGAGGGAAACGGTTATTAATGACAATAGATTTATGTCACTGTGATGTACAAAGGTACTTTGAGTTATTTTACCTGTGCAATGGTGGCATGAAGAGTGATAATCTTCCCTTTCTCAATCAGTTTCTGCAACTTTTTGCTATGAAGAATATCATCCAGATAAATCCAGAGACCCTCCAGAATTTCATCTCCAAACTGTAGCTTTTTACTGTAATAGCCAGTCAATGCACGACTTACCCAATCCACTAAAACCTTTGTGTTTGAAAGAAAATGAAGTAGATTAGTACTTTTTAAAAAATCCTCCCAGAAATTTGGTTTCCATTTAGAAGGTAAGTCGGCAGATATATTAAAAATAACACCGTGAAATTGTGTACTTTGTACAAGATTTTAAACACCCTGGAGATGGATATTTATGCCACTTATAATTTCTTTTCTTACTCTGGGGAAGAGGTCTGAAGAGGTACTCAGCAGACAAAAAGAACTCTTCACTGAGCTTTATTCTTTCATAGGAACATAGAAACAGGAGTAAGCCATTCAGCCTTTTGAACCTGTTCTGCCATTCAGTAAGATTATGGCTGATCTGTGGCCCAACTCCATATACCTACCTTTGGCCCATAACCCTTAACACCTTAGCTTAACAAAATTTTGTCTATCTCAGATTTAAAACTAACAACTGATCCAGCATCTACTACTTTTTGTGGAACAGAGTTCCAAACATCTATCATCCTTTGAGTGTAGCTGTGCTTCCTAACATCTCTCCTGAATGATCTGGCCCTAATTCTCAGACCTTGTCTTTTCCTGTTCATATCTACAGGCATTTGATTAAATCACCCCTTAACACTCTAAAGTGTAGAGAAAACAGGCCTAATTCATATAATCTCTCCTCATAACTTAGCCCTTGAAGTCCAGGTATCATTCTTGAAAACCTAAGTTATACACCCTCCAAGGCCAATACAACCTTCCAAAAGTGTTGGATGTAGGTTTGCTTGCTGAGCTGAAAGATTGGTTTTCAGACATTTTGTCACCAAATTAGGTAACCTCTTCAGTGAGCCTCCGAATGAAGCATTGGTAGTGTAGCCCACTTTCTATTTATACGTTTGAGTTTCCTTGGGTTACCCAACTCAAACATATAAACAGAAAGCAGGCTACATCACCAGTGTTTCATCCGGAGGCTCACTGAAGGAGTTACCTTGTACGGTGACGAAACATCTGAAAACGAACCTTCCAGCTCAGTGAGCAAACCTACATCCAGAACCTCAACCTGAGCTACAAATCTTCTCAAAACTCGTGTTGCCCTGATCTGCTCAGAGTACTCCAAGGGAGTTATACCATATCCCTAATTGCTCTTTATTGCATGACCATTTCAGAGGGCAAACAAAAGTCAACCATATTGCTGAGTCTGCAGTCACATGTAGGCCACACTGATAAGGATGGTAGATTTGTTTCCTTATAAGTAAATCAGTGAACCCAATGGATTTCTACAATAAGTAACGGTCATTGTCATGGTCACCATTACTGCACTTAGCTTTAAGTTCCAGATGAATTGGTTGAATTTCAATTCCGCAAATTGTCATGGTGGGAATTGAACTTGCCTCCTCAGAACATTAGTTGTGTCCTCTGCATTACTAGTCATATGCTTGTACCACCATCTCCCACTCACAGAACATAGCTTGGTCTGATCAGATTGTTGAGGCCGGATCTGAACTCATGTTTAATAAAGCAACATCTGACCAATCACCACATACTCTCACTTACATGTATGTGCTTTTACCCTAAAAATACCCAATCACATTAAAATATTTTGCTCATTAGCTTCCTCTCTGCAAATAATTACAACTGACGGGACAGTAACACAGTGGCAATGTCACTGAACTAACAAATCCAGAGACTCGGGGATTAAAAATAAGGACGAAAATTTTGAAACCAAATTAACATAGAGTCAAAAAGAGTTTACCAAATGCACACACCTGCTCCTTGTTGGGCAGAAAACACTGGTGAGAAATCCAGGCAAATCGAGCCAGTTTTAGCTTGTCTTCCCATGGGGTCTTTGCACTCTTTAGCTTTAAATGAATCCCAGAATAAATTGTAGCCATGATCTGAAAACGAAAGAACAACCTTTAAAGATTTAACATCGACACAGCTGCCCAGTGATTTAATGCTGACTCCCAACATGAATTATCACGTGTCTATTTTACTGATGGTTAGTATTGAAGCCTTTTGGTCAGAGGTTTGCGGATTCAAGTCCCAGTCCAAGACTTCAGCACAAAGTACAAGTCGACAGTGCCGGTGTTGCATCTTCTCCAGGACCCTTTCAAAGCCAGAGAGGATGGGCAATAAATGCTGGCCTTATCAACAACATTCACATCCCAATAACAAATCAGATAAAAATTGCCATCTTTCAGCTGAAATGTTGAACTGAGGACCTGTTGCCTCCTTGGGTGGAGGAAACATTCCCATACATCTATTTGGATTCTTCCTTTAAACTGTGTGCCAACAGTGTTACATACAGATTCCCCATATCTCTACATAACGAGAAACAATTTTCTATAACTCTATATATAGTTTAGATAAACTCCCATACACATAGATTGAGGAGCACATAACCTTACATATTTCGATACAGAATATTTCATAATCCTATATAATCAGGTAGAGTCTCATTTCCCTATATATACACTGAGTATCCCAGAGCTCTGGTTGCCAAGTATCCAATACAGTTCTCCAGGTTGATTATAACCTCACTGCGAAGCCTCTTCCAAGGATGCCCATCTCGAAGATGTTCTCCTCCCTCTACAAGGATCCACACATTCCTGATGAAAAGCTCATGCTCGAAAAGCAACTCTCCTGCTTCTCGGATGCTGCTTGACCGGCTGTGCTTTTCTTGCACTACACTTTTGACAAGTATCCAATACAGCTAATTTATTATGTCCTTCCATAGAGACACGTATCTCACAGTGCTACATATTTACATAGTATGCCAAATTCGATATGTATAGTTAAGTGTTCCAGATTCCTCTGTATGTTAGAGTACACGCCTATATATATAATGAAAGCCTCCTAGTCATATCATGAGGTTTAACTGATTTACATACATGCAGTCCCAAGGTTGTGAATAGGTTCTCTTCTCAAGCCAATTTGCAAGTCAATTTGTACCGAATTGAAACGCAATGCAGGACATTATAAAATAGCCTTTCGTAAGTCCAGGGAATGTTTGTATGTTGAACCTTTAAAATTATACCCTGTATGAGATTGTGTTCACAAAAGTACGAGCATTCATAAGTCAAACATTTGTAAACTGGGGGACCTTCTGTAGTTACACCTGTTCTGGACTCCCTCACAAGCGCAAACAATTTAAGGGTGGCATGGTGGCTCAGTGGTTAGCACTGCTGGCTCACAGCACAAGGGTCCCAGGTTCGATTCCAGCCTCGGGCGACTGTCTGTGTGGGAGTTTGCACATTCTCCCCGTGTCTCCGTGGGTTTCCTCCGGGTGCTCCGGTTTCCTCCCACAGTCCAAAGATGTGCAGGTCATGTGAATTGGCAATGCTACATTGCCCATAGTGTTAGGTGCATTAGTCAGAGGGAAATGGGTCTGGATGGGTTACTCTTTCGAGGGTCGGTGTGGACTGGTTGGGCCGAAGGGCCTGTTTCCACACTGTAGGGAAATCTAATCTAATCTAATTTAAAACGTTGCTAATTTAAGACACTTTAAAATGTTAAAAGTTAGCACACAGCATTCTTTTTGCCAGGGAAAGAGCTCCAGGCTGTTCAGTCTCATGGAAGTTAAAAAAAACCCTGAATCTATGGTGCTGACAGACAAGTACCTGTCTACCAGAAGGTCTCTCCATCTTTGCTGCCAGATCATACTTCCCCAGCCAGGTCATCCCACGTTTACCACAGGACATGCTGAGACAGAGAAAGAGGCCACTCAGACAGCTGAATGACTCAGATTCTGCATGTCCACTTACAGCATGCACCACATACAGTTATAATGTCCCACACCGCCACATGTATCTTAACACAATGACTCTGAATACTACATAAATGCCATAAGAAAATCATAAGACACTGGAACAGAGGTCAGCCATTCAGCGCATCAAGTCAACTCCAGCATTTAATGAAATGACTGGTAATTCTGAACTCCACTTTCCTGCCTTATCCTCATAAACTTTAGATTCCTTTCGTGATTAGAAAACTGTTGATCTCAGCCTTGAATAGACTTCATGATCAAGCCTCGACAGGCCTCTGCAATAAAGAATTCCACAGATTCGCCATCCTCAGAGAGAAAAAAAAGTCTTCATCTTAAATAGGTGATCCCTTATTCTGAGATAATGTCCTCTGGTCCTACACTCTCTGTGGTGAAACGGTTAAAAATTATGTCCCAATACATGTGTGAATCTAACCGGAATGGAGGTGTTGCTTAGTCCCGTGTGAATCTTATTACACACCTCCCCGTGTGAATCTTCTTATCTGTATGTAACCAGAATGGAATGTGTTTTTTAGCCTTGCTCTGCTGTTCACATGAATGTTTATATCTGGAAAAGAGTATATCAGCTGGAAAAGTCTCCAGTTCGGTGAGTCTGCTCCGGGGTTACGTTTAACCGCCGAGCGTGGGTTGTTGGCAACCGCTCTACGAGAACTGACGGCTCCCAGTTCCGGTAACATGTAGAGTGAGTATAAGCCAGACCCGTTGGTTGTGGCGACGCTGCGGGGAATAAAATGCCCATATTCTAGCAGACTCGCCTCTTGGTCGTTTGTTCTGTGTCAGACTACTCTCCTACGAACCTGACCTTGAGAATTTTTTAAAACACTCTCTCACAAGAGGAAATAACCTCTCAGCATCTGCCCCATCAAGCCCCCCCAAGAATCTTATATATTTCAATAAAGTCTCCTCCTGTCGTCCCATTTCTGCCTCAGCAGAAGCAAACTGCTCATAGACACAGCGTAGTTTTATCTCCTTCGTCTTTATTCCAGGCCCCGGAGGGAGAGAGGACGATCGCCTGCATGCACAGTGACATTAAATCTCGGTCTACTTTCGAACAGCAGTTTCTTAATGAATTATATAGTCATTTACAGGGAGGAGCATCCAGATAAGGCAACATACATATTGATTGGGTGACCGTTACAATCAGCAAATATCAAAAGTAAAGATTAAACCATCTGCTGTTACACAATGAATGTTCTTAACCTTGTTAACTGGCTTCACATATTGAATATTTTTCACCTTGTTAACTGACTTTACATACTGATTGCTTCTTCATCTTGTTAAAAGGCTCTACCTAATGAATGCTTTTCCACTACCCTTGCTTCCAGCATCTCATTGTTTAGATTAGATTAGATTACCTACAGTGTGGAAACAGGCCCTTCGGCCCAACAAGTCCACACCGGCCCTCCGAAGAGCAACCCACCCAGACCCACTTCCCTCTAACCTGTGTATCTAGCACAATGGGCAATTTAGCATGGCCAATTCACCTAACCTGCACATCTTTGGACTGTGGGAGGAAACCGGAGCACCCAGAGGAAACCCACGCAGACACGGGAAGAATGTGCAAACTCCACACAGACAGTTGCCCGAGGCTGGAATCGAACCTGGGACCCTGGTGCTGTGAGGCAGCAGCGCTAACCACTGAGCACCGTGCCGCCAAGTTCCTATCTGATCCGAGTCATGCTCGCTGAACCTTTTGTCGCACAAAAACTTCACTCTTTCCCTATTTGCTCATACCTTACACACATTCTCACTCCCATTCCTCTAAACTCCAATGAATACAAGTCCAACTTATTTCCCCTCTCATACAACAATCCCTCCATACCTAGAAACAATCCAGTGAACTTTCTCTGGACTGCCTCCAATGCTGATATACCTGTCTCTAGATAAAGGGACCAAAACTGTGCACAGTGTCCTCGAGTGTAGTCTGACTAATGTCTTGTATAGTTTTAGCAAGATTCTGCTATTGAAATACTCCATGCTGTCTATATAGATAAACATAATGATATAGACTACATATACATACATAAGATGCACTGTACAATCCCAATATGGACAGTTACATACACTCTGCCCAATCCCTATATCAACAGATTTCCAGTAACACTTTATTAGTGTTCCAGACTCCTATACATACATATATTATATATATATATACACATAAGAGTGTCTGACATGCCTCTATGTAGTTATATACACTCTCTCCAACCCCTATATATCTACAGTTCTATATTTATCGTTAGTGTTCCAAATTTCTATGTTGAGAAAACATATTGCTTCACATGCCTATAGTAGTTACATACACTTCCTCATTCCTATATATTTACATATAGGAAGCTCTGCAGACTTACATCTGTAGTTAGTGTAAACATGTAGGTGGTCTGATTTGTAAATCTGCAGACAACATGTGGAGTTTTGGATAGTAGGTAGGTTGTCAACAGGTACAGCAGGATATAGATCAGTTAGAAAGTTGAGCAGAGAAATGGAGATGGAGTTTAATATAGACAAGTTTGTGGTGATGTATTTTGGGAGGTCAAACACAACAGGAAAGCATTCAGTAAATAGCAGGACTCTTGTGAACATTGATATACAGAGGGATATTGGAGTGGAAGTCTATAGTTCCCCGAAAGTGGCAACACTAGTGGATAAGGTAGTAAAGAAGGCATACAGCATACTTGCCTTCATTGGTCAGGGCACTGAGTATAAAAATTGACAAATCATGTTGCAGCTGTATGAAACCTTAGTTTGGCCACTTTTGGACTAATGTGTGCAGTTCTGGTTACTACAGGAAGGATGTGGATTGCTGTGGAAAGGGTGCTAAGGAGGTTTTCCCGAGATGTTGCCTAGATTGGAGTGTATCAGTTCTCAGGAGAGGCTGGAGAAACTTGTTAGTGTTTTCATAAGAGCCTGGGAGGCTGAGGGGCGAACTGCTGGAAGTATATAAAATTATGAGAGGCAGGGATTGGCTGGATAGTTGGAGTCTTTTTGCCAGGATGGAAATGTCAAATACTAGGGAGCACAGGTTTAAAGTGAAATGGGAGAAGTTTAAAGAAGACATGTGAGCAAAGCTTTTTTAGGTGGGGGAAGTAGGTGCCAGCAATGTACTGCCAGGGGAGGGAGTAGAGAAAAAAAGAGAACCTGCAGATATTAGAATCCAAAGTAGACAAGCAGGAGGCTGGAAGATCACAGCAAGCCAGGCAGCACCAGGGGGGTGGAGAAGTTAATGTTCCGGGTATAACCCTTCTTCAGGTGGTAGAAACAGATGTGATAGCAATGTTGAACAGGCATTTAGACAGACACATGAGGAGAAGGAATCTAGATTAGAGTGGTGCTGGGAAAGCACAGCAGGTCAGGCAGCATCCGAGGAGAAGGAAAATTGACGTTTCGGGCAAAAGCCCTTCATCAGGAATGAAGTGCCTACATGAATAGAAGGATATACACTATGTGCAGGCAGATAGAATAGCATCATGGCCAATGCAAACACAGTGGGTTGAAGGGCCTGTTCCTGTGCTGTACTTTTCCATATATATATTCCATATCTATAATTACCAAGTGTTCCAGATGCCTTTATCTATGACAATGCAGTTATATCGATTCCCCATGCCTTATGCATTTGCAGTTGTTCAACTTCACAAACCCATATCTATAGTTATCCAGTGTTCCAGACTCTTATATCCAGACTAATTTCCCATATGCCTATATGCAGTTATATACAGTCCCCCATCCCTTATACATTTATACATGTAAGTCTCTGGGGTGAATTAGCATTTGCAGAATTGTAATTGCAGATACATTCTATTTTGTTCAAAAAGCACACAATCTGCAGGCAGTCAATCCATATAACATTTTATAAATTCCTGCTTTGTAAATAGAACCAGTCTGACTCAAGACTTGAATACAGACAGATTCTAGCCTCACACCTTTAATACATTGTCTGAGCTGAGATGTCATTTTTTTAATAAAACCTTAAGTTATCTCGAGATTGTGATTTGAAAGACATTCTGGGATTTACATTTTAATGAACCAATATCTGCAACCCATTCTAAAAGATGAAAGACTTAACAGCAATCTAGATTTGTTCAATATATTGTTTCAATTGCATGACACTGTGATCTTTTGCTACAAATTCTGTATTTTATGATCCTACCCCACCAGCTACCTGATGAAGGAGCAACGCTTCAAAAACTAGTGTTTCCAAATAAACCTGTAGAACTATAACCTGATCATAGAGTCATTGTGTTGTTTGATCTTTAACTTTGCAAAAGTGAGTGCTGCAGATGCTGGAGATTAGAGTCAAGAGTGTGCTGCTGGAAAAGCACAGCAAATCAGGCGGCATCCAAAGAGCAGGAAAATCTACGTTTCGGGCAAAAGCCCTTCATCGGGAGTCCTGATGAAGGGCTTTTGTCCAAAGAGTCTATTTTCCTGCTCCTCGGATACTGCCTGACCTGCTGTGCTTTTCCAGCAGCACACTCCTGATTTTTAACTTTGTCCAGCCCAGTCCAACACCGGCTCCTCCACAGCACATTTAGGTTACAACCTCCCTATAGTCACCCAGTGTTCCAGACTCCTAAAAATGACAGTGTCTCACATGTCTATATGTAATCATATACATTCCCCCACCCCTTGCACAATTACAGTTGTACAACCTCCCAGACCTCTATCTATAGTTAAGAGTGTTCCAAACTCCTGTACAGTATAGAATATAGTGTCCCACATGCCTCTATATATAATATAGTTTATATATATCCCTGATCCAATATATATTTACAGTTTACCAGCTCCCAGACCCATATCTATAGGGTTCCAGTACCTATATAAATATATACCATGAATATTTAGTCAGACAGACTCACGTTCACAGTCAGACCCCTCCAGCTCCAGGCTGTGCTGCACCACGTGCCCCCTGCAGCACCATGTGACCCCCGAACCCTCTGCCCTTTCACCCCTGACCGCCCCCCTCCCCCGCAGCCAATCAACGTGAAGCCGAGCGGAGGCGCCAAAGCGGCGGCGCCGTGACGGGAGGCCCCGAGCCCCGGGCCTGGAGGCCAGCGCGAAGCCGAGGATAGCCTGAGGCCTAGGCCCCGCTTCCTGTCACCTCCCCCCCCCCTCACCCCCCGTGCTGTAGGAGCGAGGCCGTCATGCAGTAAGTTCACCGGGATCGGGGGGCCGGGCCTGCCATCGCCCGTAGTGTTAGTGCATTAGTCCGGGGGTAACTACGGGGGGAGGGGTCAGTGTGGACCTGTTGGGCCGAAGGGCCTGTTTCCACATTGTGTCGGGATTATAATTCTAAAGGAGCCGGGCTCGGGTAAAGAATCACCCCCCCCCCCCCCCCCCAACCGAAACATCCTTATCCCCTGAAGGACACCCCCCCCCCCCCATCCCCTGAAACTGCCAGCCCTCATTCCCCAGCCCTGTCCCCATCACTCTCTCTCATTCCCCCATCTCCTCCACCCCCCCCATCTCTTTCCCCATCTCTCCTTACTGTTACTATCCTTCAAGTCATTCCCCCTCTACCACCCACCCCAGCCTGAACCATCTCCCTCCACGACCCAAACCTATCAACTCCCCTCCTCCACACCCTTGCACAGTGACAGAAAGTACCAGTTTCAGTTGACTCTAGAGCTTCAAACAAGAACTTTGTTTTGAGACTATGAGCAGCTCAGGATATTCGTGACTGAAGGAATGCTAATGATATCACAGTAGCCTGCCAAATATCACTGGAATAAAGATGCTGTGATAAAAAGCAAATTACTGTGAATGGTGAAAATCTAAAGCAAACATTACAAAATGTTAACTCTATTTCCCTCTCCACTGCTGCTGCCAGTCCTACTGAGTTTCAACAACATTTTCCGTGTTAGTTATAAAAGATACTGTGCTTCATTGATTGCATTTTGTGTTGATGATTAGACCATGAAGCGAGTACGTACAGAACAGATTCAGACTGCAGTGGCTCTCTACCTCCGAAGAAGACAATATGTTGACTCTGATGGAGCCCTGAAGCAAGGACCCAAGTTTTCTCAGACTGCAGAAGAAATGGCAACTAACTTAACAGGTACGTCAGAGATCAAATCGAGCAACAACATGAATCATTGCATCTATTTTAGTGACCAGGTGTCAGTATCAAGCTGGTCAGAGTAAAGCTCCTCATTTGACATGTAGATAAAGTGAAATTAAGTGAATGTATCTACTCTGTCTTAAATATACTCCATTACCTGGCCTCCATATCCTTCTGTGGCAATAATTCCATGCACTCGCCACTTTCTGGCTGAAGAAGTTTCTCTATTTCTGTTACTAAGGCCGTGCCCTCGGATTGTAGTCTCTCCTACCAATGGAAACATCTTCCCAGTGTCTTCTCTGTTCAGGTCATTCAGTTTTCTTTGAGTTTCAATTAAATTCCCCCTTATCCTTCTAAACTCCATTTGAGTATAGACCCAGAGTCCTCGAACGTTCCTCGTGTTAAGCTTTTCATTCCTGAGACCATTTTCATGAACCTCCTCTGAACACGCTCCAGGGCCAGTACATCCTTCCTAAGATATGGGGCCTAAAACAGTGCCTCAGAAGTATAAACCTGCTTTTATATTCAAATCACCTCAAAATAAATGCCATCACTACCTTTCTGACTCAATCTACAAGTTTACTTTGAGAGAACCCTGGACTATAACTCTCAAGACTCTTTGCATTTCAGATTTCTGAATTTTCTCCCCATTTAGAAAATAGTCTCTGTCTCTATTCTTCCTACCTAAGTGCATAACCTCACGCTTTCCCACATTGAGCTCCATCTCCCACTTCTTTGCCTCCCTCCTAACTTGTCGAAATCCTACTGCAGCCTTCCTACCTCCTCAATGCTACCTCTCCCTCTCCCTATCTGTGTATCGTCTGCAAATATAGCCAGAATGCCCTCCGTTTCTTCATCCAAATTGTTAATGTATAAAGTGAAAAGTTGTGGTCCAAACACTGAGCCTTGAGGAACACCACCTGTCATCGGCTGCCATCCTGAAAAAAACCCTTTTATCCCCACACTCTGCTTTCTGCCAGACAGCCAAACCACTATCTGTGATAGCACCTTGCCTCTAACACCATGGGCCCTTATCTTACTCAGTAGCCTCTTGCGCGGTACCTTGTCAAAGGCCTTCTTGAAGTCCAGGTAGATAACGTCCATTGGCTCTCCTTGGTCAAACCTGCTCCTTCCTGCCTCAAAGAAGTCCAGCAGATTTGTCAGTCATGACCTCCCCTTGATGAAACTATGCTGTCTTTGCCCTATTTTATCACACACTGCCATGTATTTCAAAGTCTCATCCATCACAATGGATTACAGGATCTTAACCCACGATTGTGATTAGGCTAATTGGTCTGTAATTTTCTATCTTTTGCTTTACTCTCTTTTTAAACATGGGTGTCATGTTCAAGATTTTCCAGTCCTCTGGAACCCTCCCTGATTCTAGCGATTCCTGAAAGATCACCACTAACACTTCCACTGTCTCTTCAGCTACCTCCTTTAGAATGCTGGGGTGTAGTCCGTCTGGTCCAGATGATTTATCCACCTTCAGGCCATTCAGTTTTCTAGCACCTTCTCCTTGGTGATGGCCACCACACTCAGTTCTGCCCCTTCACTCTCTTGAATTTTTGAGATACTATTCGTGTCTTCCACCGTGAAGACTGACATGAAGTAATTATTCAGTTCCTCAACCATTTCCTTGTTCCCTATGACTCTCTCTCCAGCATCATTTTCCAGCACCCCAATGTCCACCTTTGCCTATCTTTTGCCCTTTACATGTCGAAAGAAACTCTTACGGTCTTTCTATATATTACTGGCGAGCTTACCCTCATTTAATCTTCTCCTTCCTTAATTCTTTCTTTTATTACCCTTTGGTCTTTGTAAGCTTCCCAATCCTCTGGTTTCCCATTGCCCTTTGCTGCATAAGCTTTCTCTTTTGTTTTTATGCTATCCCTGACTTCGCTAGTCAGCCATGGTTTCCTCTCTGTCCCTGTACCATGCTTCTTTCTCCTCAGGATCTCTGCTGTGTCTCCTGAATTATACCTAGAAACTCCTGCCATTGCTGTTCTACTGTCTTTCCTGCTAGGCTCCTCTCCCGGTCAATCCTGCTCAGCTTCTCCCTCATGCCTCTGTAATTGCCTTTATTCAGCTGTAATACTGTTACCTCTGATTCTATCTTCTCCCTCTCAAATTACAGAGTAAATTCAACCATATCATGATCACTGCCTCTTCAGCGTTCCTTCACCTTAAGCTCCCTTATCAAGTCTGCGTCATTGTACAGCACTAAATCCAGTATTGCTTGTTCCCTAGTGGGCTCCACCACAAGCTGCTCCAAAAAGCTATCCCGTAGACATTCCACAAATTCTTTTTCTTGCAATCCATTACCAAGCTGATTTTCCCAGATCCCTGATATCTTTAATATCTAAAAATCTATCAATCAATTCCTGTCAGTGACTGGGCCTCCATAGTTCTCTGGGGTAGAAATTTAAATAATTACCAAGGGCCTGTATAACTGCTGTAATCTGTCATGTCTTGGAACCATCTGCCACATTTAAAGCAAGGTCTGTAGGGAAGAGTAGCAATCGGACCAGCTTACTTTGATTCAGGGTACCTCTTGTGCAGGCAGAGTGAAAACAAATGTCATGGCAATGTAGTCAGAGGGAATAGATACACTATGCAGCAAGGAGCATGATTCACCAAATTGAAGTGCTGAGTCTCAAGGGCAATAATTTCTGATTTGTTACCTAAGCCATGTGCTAATTGTCAGAGGGCACATAGGATGAGGAGAATGCGTGAGGCACTGGCATCAGTACTGAAGCAAGTGAGGCCTGTACAGCTGGGGCAATATATACCTGAACCACTGGGGCCAGTGTTCTGGCAAACCATAGAACTAGAGAAGTAGGGAGTGATTTAAACTGAATAATGTGGGTGAGGGATCAAGCTTGGGGTAGACATTGCAATTGAAGGGGTACAGCCATTGCAGGAGAGCAAATAGTAATTTGGGAAATGAAAGTCAGAGAATGATGGAAAAGAACAGAGAAAATAGACCGAAGCATATGCCAATAGTCAAAGATGGATGTCACCAAGATGCACAAGAGTCAAACCAAAAGACCTGTAACTGAATGCATGTTACTGATAACACATTCACTGGATTATTTGCATACATTGAAGTGAATAAATATGATCTGATAGATGTTAGAGATATGGTTGCACACTGACAGCTGATAGCTGCTAAGTCCCTAAACTCTAAGATTTGTTTCCTCGACCTCTTTGACTTTCTTTCCTTCTTTAAGACCCTTCTTACAGACCGACATCTTTGACCAAAATCTTAGCTATCCGCCCTAATAGCTTTACTTTTGGACTCTGTGACGAATTTTGTTTACTGACTTTCCTGTGAAATGCCTTGGATTGTTTTGCTACATTAATAGCTCTGTATAAATGTAAGTTGTTGCTATTTTTATGGTTATCCAGTTTCTTTTACATTCGCCCCATCATTTGACAGCATGCGGGAGAAGAGATGACAACTGGTTTTATTGCATCTTTGTAGATGTGTGACAAGAAACCTAAATCCCAGTTAGGCATGTCACGAACAGCTATTGTGCAGATGCTTGTTTGGATTCTGGGAGACCAACATCTGTGTGACAAATTTTTGCACTTCCACAATATTGCAGGTGTCTTAGAGGTAGAATGATATGTTCAAATATGATGTGATAAGGCAAGATTTAAAATGCATAGGATGGGGAAAGAAACTGCAGGGCATGGGCACAATTGAAATGTGAAGCTTATTCAAGAAACAGCTACTGCGGGTCCTTGATAAATATGTACTTGTCAGGCAGGGAGGAAATGGTCAAGCGAGAGAGCTGTGGTTTACTAAAGAAGTTGAATCTCTTGTCAAAGCGAAAAAGAAGGCTTATGTTAGGATGAGATGTGAAGGCTCAGTTAGGGGGCTTGAGAGTTATAGGTTAGCCAGGAAAGACCTAAAGAGAGAGCTAAGAAGAGCCAGGAGGGGACATGAGAAGTTGTTGGCAGGTAGGATCAAGGAAAACCCTAAGGCTTTCTATATGTGTATCAGGAATAAAAGCATGACTAGAGTAAGATTAGGGCCAATCAAGGATAGTAATGGGAAGCTGTCTGTGGAGTCCAAGGAAATAGGGGGAGCTCTAAGTGAACATTTTTCGTCAATATTCACAAAGGAAAAAGACAAAATTGTCGAGAATACTGAGATACAGTCTGCTAGACGAGACGGGAGAGAGTTTGCAAGGAGAGGTGTTAGTAATTCTGCAAAGTGTGATAATAGATAAGTCCCCGGGTCAGGTGGGATTTATCCTAGGATTCTCTGGGAAGCCAGGGAGGAGATTGCAGAACCTTTGGCTTTGATCTTTATGTCGTCATTGTCTACAGGAATGGTGCTAGAAGACTGGAAGATAGCAAATGTTCTCCCTTTGTTTAAGAAGGGGAGTAGAGACGACCCTGGTAATTATAGACCTGTGAACCTTACTTCGGTTGTGGGTAAAGTGTTGGGAAGAATTACACAAGAGAAGGTTTATAATCATCTAGAAAGGAATAATTTGATTAGGGATAGTCAACACAATTTTGTGAAAGGCAGGTTGTGCCTTACAAACCTTATTGAGTGCTTTGAGAAGGTGACCAAACAGATGGATGGATGTAAAGCCATTGATGTAGTGTATATGGATTTCAATAAGGCATTTGATGAGGTTCCCCACGATAGGCTATTGCAGAAAATATGGAGGCATGGGATTGGGGGTGATTTTGCGGTTTGGATCATAAATTGGCTAGCTAAAGAAGAGAGGGTGGTGGTTAATGGGAAATGTTCATCCTGGAGTTCAGTTACTAGTGGTGTACCACAAGGATCTGTTTTGGGGCCACTGCTATTTGTCATTTTTATAAATGACCTGGATGTGGACGTAGAAGGATGGGTTAGTAAATTTGTGGATGATACTAAGGTTGGTACAGTTGTGGATACATTTGAAGGCTGTTGCAAGTTACAGAGGGACATAGATAAGCTGCAGAGCTGGGCTGAGAGGTGGCAAATGGAGTTTAATGCAGAAAAGTGTCAGGTAATTTACTCTGAAGGAGCAACAGGGCAGAGTACTGGGTTAATGGTAAGATTCTTGGTAGTGCAGATGAGCAGAGAGATCTCGGTGTCCATGTACATGGATCCCTGAAAGTTGCCAATCAGAAAGTATATGGTGTGTTCGCTTTTATTCGTAGAGGGATTGAGTTTCAGGACTACGAGGTCATGCTGCAGCTGTACAAAACTCTGGTGCGGCCGCACTTGGAGTATTGTGTGCAGTTATGGTCACTGCATTATAGGAAGGATATGGAAGCAGTTCAGAGGAGATTTACTAAGCTGAAGCCTGGTATGGAGGGAAGGTCTTATGAGGAAAGACTGAGGGACTTGAGGCTGTTTTTGTTAGAAGAAGATTGCAAAGTGACTTAATTGAGACATATAATATAATCAGAGGGTTAGATAGGGTGGACAGTGAGAGCCTTCTTCCTCAGATGGTGATGGCTAGTACGAGAGGACGTAGCTTTAAATTGAGTGATAGGTACAGGACAGATGTCAGAGGTAGTTTCTTTACTCTGAGAGTAGTAGGGCCTGGAATGCCCCGCCTACAACACTAGTAGAATTTCTAACTTTTAAGGCATTTAAATTAAGGCATTGGAGAAACATACGGTTGATAGTGGAATCGTGTAGGATAGATGGACTTCAGTTTTGTTCCACAGGTCGGCACCACATCGAGGTCCTTAATCTTCACTTTTGGGGCTAACTAGCTGTATAAAACCAGCTATTGTAAGAGTCAGTTTACAAATGCATCAGCGTTAAAAATAAAATACATGGGAGCTGGCTGAAGCTTTTTGAAAAATACTAATTAACTCGTGATAACTAAATCAACACCAATTGTTCCAATTGAACGGTTGCAACTCCCAAAGAAATGGTTGTGGGAGCTCTCTATAATACAGAATTTGATTGTGTTCTTTTTAAAAGCATATTTCTATTTGAAATTAAGTTAAGTTGAGGAGTCACATATGACTTTAATGTGGTCTGCAATCCGAATTTTATTTGAGCATTTGAAAGAAAGTTAATACCGTGAAATGCAAGACAATATTTGAATATTGTAATTATATATACATTATCATTATGAACCAGGGAAATGGCCTCATTCCTCTGGGCTTCAAAAGCAAGCGTAAGTTGTTAACAAAGATTTTAATTGAATTGAATTAGTTAATATTATGTGCAAGTGGAAGCTGCATTTGGATTGCATGTGTCGTTCATATCAGAGTTAAATCTACCCATACTCATGGGATAGAAATTTCTTTGCCACCTGTACCCATTTCCCATGGATAAAAATCACAATAAAAGAGACAGTGAAGCTAAAAATAGCTACTGAATAGTATTAAACAAGAGGTAAGAGAAAGGATTTTTATAAATTTGACTAAATGTATATGTTGCTGCTTGTACAAACCCCAACAGGTTATAATGGCTTGGTGCTTAGAGTCATGAGTCCAAATTGGATCATGACATGTTGATTCTGTAAGTCTGGTCATTTTGTAAAACAGCAACTGTTTACTACAGTTCTTCACAGAAGGGACCCTGCACGCCCAGCTGATCTGATAACCTATGTGTGAGCCAGTTCCACACAATGTGGTTGAATCATAATCCTACAAGTACAAGTGTGTATTACATACGGACTTTCCATTGTCTCCCATATTTCAAGACAGGCAATTTTAGTACTGGAACAAACATTATGCATTATGGCATTTAAAATATTCCTGTGGTAAGTAGAATGTTGGACCATTGCAAAAGATTGCTTGAGTGTATTCAAGGGACCTCTAACTGTTCCAGTAATATGATTTTTGTTCTGCCAAATCTTCATATTGAAGCTTTCAGAGCACATTTTGGTAATTGAGCATATCAAAATGTTTTGTTATGGAGCAGACCAGACCCCCTGCAAATATATCAAGGGATACTCATTTAGTATCTCCTCCATTTTCTGTGGCTCCACACAAAGGCCGCCTTGCTGACCTTTGAGGGGCCCTATTCAAGGGGGAGGATCCAGTTGTTGTGGTCCACGTTGGTACCAACAACATAGGCAAGACTAGGGTGGAGGACCTGTTTGAGCATTACGAAGCACTAGGCAGGAAATTGAAGCACAGGTCCTCAAGGGTCATAATCTCCGGATTACTGCCCGAGCCACGTGCCAATTGGCATAGGGACAAGAAAATTAGGCAAGTAAACACGTGGCTAAGGGATTGGTGTGGGAAAGAGGGATTCCACTTCATGGGGCATTGGCATCAGTTTTGGAACAGGGGGGATCTGTACCGTTGGGACGGTCTCCACCTGAACCGATCAGGTACCAATGTTCTAGCGAAGAGGATAAATAGGGTGGTCAGTAGGACTTTAAACTTCTGAGTTGGGGGGAAGGGAAAGTGAAAGCGACAGGGAGTATGGAGGTAAATGGCAAGATAAGCAGCAGGATAGCATGTTTCCAGGCGGATTTAAAATTGAGGCAGACTGAGAATGCAGTAAAAAGCAAGGATAACTTAGGATATATGACTTCCAACATCTCTAATGATAAGGAAATTAGCATTAAGGCACTTTACCTGAATGCTCGTAGCATTCATAACAAAGCCGATGAACTAATGGCACAGATAATAGTGAATGATTATGATGTAGTAGGCATCACAGAGACTTGGTTACAGGGGGGTCAGGACTGGCAGTTAAACCTCCATGGTTTTTCAACTTATCGAAAAGACAGAGAGGTGGGCAGAGGGGGTGGGGTTGCCTTGTTAGTTAAGAACAAAATTAAATCGATGGTATTGAATGACATAGCGTCAGATGATGTGGAGTCTGTGTGGGTGGAATTGAGGAACCACAAAGGCAAAAAAAACATAATTGGAGTTGTGTATAGACCTCCTAACAGTGGTCAGGACCAGGGACGCAACATGTACCGGGAAATAGAGAAGGCATGTCAGAAAGGCAAGGTTACATTGATCATGGGAGACTTCAATATGCAGGTGGACTGGGTAAATAATGTTGCTAGTGGATCTAAAGAAAGGGAATTCATGGAATGCTTACAGGATGGCTTTTTGGAACAGCTTGTCATGGAGCCCACAAGAGAGCAGGCTATTCTGGACCTAGTGCTTTGCAATGAACCAGCCTCTATAAAAGATCTTAAAGTAAGGGAACCCTTAGGAAGTAGCGACCATAATATGGTAGAGTTCAGTCTGGAGTTTGAAAGGGAGAAGGCAAAATCGGATGTAATGGTGTTACAGTTGAATAAAGGTAATTATGAGGGCATGAGAGAGGAACTGACTAAAATAGACTGGAAGCAGAGGCTAACCGGGAAGACAGTAGAGCAAAAATGGCAGGAGTTTGTAGGTATAATTGAGGACACTGTACAGAGGTTCATTCCCAAGAAAAGAAAGATTAACCGGGGAGGGATTAGACAACCTTGGCTGACGAAGGAAGTCAGGAAATGTATTAAAGAAAAAGAGAGATCCTATAAAGTGGCTAAGAACAGTGGGAAATCAGAAGATTGGGAAGGATACAAAAGCAAACAGAGGATAACAAAGAGTGTAATAAGAAATGAGAGGATCAAATATGAAGGTAGGCTAGCCAGTAATATTAGAAATAATAGTAAAAGTTTCTTTCAGTACATAAGAAACAAACGACAGGCAAAAGTAGACATTGGGCCAGTTCAAACTGATGCAGGAAGCTTAGTGATGGGAGATAAGGAAATAGCAGGAGAACTTAACAAGTACTTTGCATCAGTTTTCACAGTGGAAGACATGAGTAATATCCCAAAAATTAAAGGGTGTCACGGGGCTGAGTTGAGTATGGTTGCCATTACGAAAGAGATAGTGCTAGAAAAGTTAAAAAGTCTTAAAATTGATAAATCTCCTGGCCCCGATGGGATACACCCTAGAGTTCTGAGAGAGGTGGCTGAGGAAATAGCAGAGGCATTGGTTGAGATCTTTCAAGAGTCACTGGAGTCAGGAAAGGTCCCGGATGATTGGAAAATGGCTGTTGTAACCCCCTTGTTCAAGAAAGGATCAAGGCAAAAGATGGAAAATTATAGGCCAATCAGCTTAACCTCGGTTGTTGGTAAAATTCTAGAATCCATCATTCAGGATAAGGTTTCTAAATTCTTGGAAGAGCAGAGTCTGATTAGAACAAGTCAACATGGATTTAGTAAAGGGAGGTCATGCCTGACAAACCTGTTGGAATTTTTTGAAGAGGTAACAAGTAGGTTAGACCAGGGAAACCCAGTGGATGTGGTCTATCTAGACTTTCAAAAGGCCTTTGATAAGGTGCCACACGGGAGGCTGCTGAGCAAGGTGAGGGCCCATGGTGTTCGAGGTGAGCTGCTGGGATGGATTGAGGATTGGCTGTCTAACAGAAGGCAGAGAGTTGGGATAAAAGGTTCTTTTTCAGAATGGCAGCCGGTGACGAGCGGTGTCCTGCAGGGTTCGGTGCTGGGGCCACAGCTGTTCGCATTATATATTAATGATTTGGATGAGGGAACCGGGGGCATTCTAGCGAAGTTTGCCGATGATACGAAGTTAGGTGGACAGGCAGGTAGTACTGAGGAAGTGGGGAGGCTACAGAAGGATCTAGACAGGTTGGGAGAGTGGTCCAGGAAATGGCTGATGGAATTTAACGTGAGCAAGTGCGAGGTCTTGCATTTGGCAAAAAGAATAAAAGCATAGACTACTTTCTAAATGGTGAGAAAATTAATAAAGCCAAAGCACAAAGGGATCTGGGAGTGCTAGTCGAGGATTCTCTAAAGGTAAACGTGCAGGTTGAGTCCGTGATTAAGAAAGCGAATGCAATGTTGTCTCTTATCTCAAGAGGGTTGGAATATAAAAGCAGAGATGTACTACTAAGACTTTATAAAGCTCTGGTTAGGCCCCATTTGGAGTACTGTGTCCAGTTTTGGTCCCCACACCTCAGGGAGGACATACTGGCACTGGAACGTGTCCAGCGGAGATTCACACGGATGATCCCTGGAATGACAGGTCTAACATATGAGGAACGGCTGAGGATACTGGGATTGTATTCGTTGGAGTTTAGAAGATTAAGGGGAGACTTAATAGAGACGTACAAAATAATACATGGCTTGGAAAAGGTGGATGCTAGGAAATTGTTTCCGTTAGACGAGGAGACTAGGACCCGTGGACACAGCCTTAGAATTAGAGGGGGTCATTTCAGAACAGAAATGCGGAGACATTTCTTCAGCCAGAGAGTGGTGGGCCTGTGGAATTCATTGCCACGGAGTGCAGTGGAAGCCGGGACGCTAAATGTCTTCAAGGCCGAGATTGATAGATTCTTGTTGTCTAGAGGAATTAAGGGCTACAGGGAGAACGCTGGTAAGTGGAGCTGAAATGCGCATCAGCCATGATTGAATGGCGGAGTGGACTCGATGGGCCGAATGGCCTTACTTCCACTCCTATGTCTTATGGTCTTATTCTCTCCCTAGTTACCCTTTACCGCCTTTGCTGTTTGAATTCATGTATCGTTGGACATCGGAGTGCATCTGGGAAAATTAACAAACTGTGAAATTCACAACTAATCTTGGAGGAACTGTTGGGCGAAGTTCACAACATAGAATTAGATAAGTTAATTGTTGTTTTAAGTCTATCCAAGAGAAAGGCTGCAGTAGTGAGTATAGTGGATTCTTTCTTGATTATATGTTTTTGGAGATAAGTCTCTTGATTAAACTTAAAATATAAGCCAAAACTATTAATTTAACCTGGTGCAGTGTTTTGTAGAGGAATAAGACGGTGTTATTTTCTAGGTCTGTAGATTGTGAAGGAGCAAAAATGGCCTTTGCAGTGAGATGTACTTCTTGTCAGATGTGGAAGTTTAAAGAGTTTAAGGGTTACTGCGGATCATATCTGCCATAAATGCTGTTGGATGCGAATCATGTCAGATCAAGTGGATCATTTGGAGAGACAGATAGAAGCGATGAGGAATTTGCAACAGCAACAGTATGTGATGGATGGCAGTTATAGGAAGGGAGAAAAGTCTCAGATACAGTCACATAGATGGGTTAACTCCAGGAAGGGTGAGGGAGGTCGGCACCGAGGACAGGAGTCTTTTGTGGATATACCATTTCAAACAGGTATGCTGTTTTGGAAAACGTAGGGGGTGATGGATTCTCAGGGGAACGTAGCACAAACAGCCAAGTTTCTGGTATTGAGACTGGCTCTAATGCAACGAGGGGTACGTCGGCTTCCAAGAGATCAATTGTGTTAGGGGATTCTGTAGTCAGAGGTGCAGATAAACGTTTCTGTGGCCAGCAGAGAAAAAGCAGAATGGTGTGCTGTTTCCCTGGTGGCAGGATCAAGGATGTCTCAGAGAGGGTGCAGGATGTTCTCACGGGGGAGAGGGGACAGCAAGAGATCATTGTCCACATTGGAACCAATGACATTGGAAGGGAAACATTTGAGACTCTGAAGGGAGATTAGAGAGAGTTAGGCAGAAATTTAAAAAGGAGGTCCTCAAGGATAGTAATATCTGGATTATTCCCAGTGCTACGAGCTAGTGAGGGAAGGAATAGGAGGACAGAGCAGATGAATGCATGGCTGGGGAGCTGGTGTTTGGGAGAAGGATTCATATTTTTGGATCATTAGAATCTCTTTTGGGGTAGAAGTGACCTGTACAAGGAGGACGGATTGCACCTAAATTGGAAGGGGATTAATATACTGGAAATTTGCTAGAACTGCTTGGGAGGATTTAAACTAGTAAGGTGGGGGGGGGGTGGGACCAAGGGAGATAGTGAGGAAAGAGATCGATCTGAAACGGGTACAGCTGATTAGATTAGATTACTTACAGTGTGGAAACAGGCCCTTCGGCCCAACAAGTCCACACCGACCCGCCGAAGCGTAACCCACCCATACCCCTACATTTACCCCTTTTAACCTAACACTACGGGCAATTTAGCATGGCCAATTCACCTGACCCGCACATCTTTGTGACTGTGGGAGGAAACCGGAGCACCCGGAGGAAACCCACGCAGACACTGGGAGAATGTGCAAACTCCACATAGTCAGTCGCCTGAGTCGGGAATTGAACCCGGGTCTCTGGTGCTGTGAGGCAGCAGTGCTAACCACTGTGCTACCGTGCCGCCCACACTTCTGAGAACAGAAGTGAGTCAAACAGTCAGGGCAGGCAGGGACAAGGTAGGACTAATAAATTAAACTGCATTTATTTCAATGCAAGGAGCCTAACAGGGAAGGCAGATGAACTCAGGGCATGGTTAGTAACATGGGACTGGGCTATCATAGCAATTATGGAGACATGGCTCAGGGATGGGCAGGACTGGCAGCTTAATGTTCCAGGATACAAATGCTACAGGAAGGATAGAAAGGGAGGCAAGAGAGGAGGGGGAGTGGCATTTTTGATAAGGGATAGCATTACAGCTGTGCTGAGGGAAGATATTCCCGGAAATACATCCAGGGAAGTTATTTGGGTGGAACTGAGAAATAAGAAAGGGATGATCACCTTATTGGGATTGTATTATAGATCCCTCAATAGTCAGAGGGAAATTGAGAAACAAACTTGTAAGGAGATCTCCGCTATCTGTAAGAATAATAGGGTAGTTATGGTCGGGGATTTTAACTTTCCAAACATCGACTGGGCCTGCCATTGTGTTAAAGGTTTAGATGGAGAGGAATTTGTTAAGTGTGTACAAGACAATTTTCTGATTCAGTATGTGGATGTACCTACTAGAGAAGGTGCAAAACTTGACCTACTCTTGGGAAATAAGGCAGGGCAGGGGACTGAGGTGTAAGTGGGAGAGCACTTTGGGGCCAGTGACCATAATTCTACTGGTTTTAAAATAGTGATGGAAAAGGATAGACCAGATCTAAAAGTTGAAGTTCTAAATTGGAGGACGGCCAATTTTGACGGTATTAGGCAAGAACTTTCGAAAGCTGATTGGGGGCAGATGTTCGCAGGTAAAGGGATGGCTGGAAAATGGGAAGCCTTCAGAAATGAGATAACCAGAATCCAGAGAAAGTATATTCCTGTCAGGGTGAAAGGGAAGGCTGGTGGGTATAGGGAATGCTGGATGACTAAAGAAATTGAGGGTTTGGTTAAGAAAAAGAAGGAAGCATATGTCAGGTACAGACAGGATAGATCGAGTGAATCCTGAGAAGAGTATAAAGGAAGTAGGAGTATACTTAAGAGGGAAATCGGGAGGGCAAAACGGGGACATGAGATAGCTTTGGCAAATAGAATTAAGGAGAATCAAAAGGGTTTTTACAAATATATTGAGGACAAAAAGGTAACTAGGGAGAGAATACGGCCCCTCAAAGATTAGCAAGGCGGCCTTTGTGTGGAGCCGCAGAAAACGGGGGAGATACTAAATGAATATTTTGCATCAGTATTTACTGTGGAAAAGGATATGGAAGATATAGACTGTAGGGAAATAGATGGTGACATCTTGCAAAATGTCCAGATTGCAGAGGAGGAACTGCTGGATGTCTTGAAACGGTTAAAATTGGATAAATCCCCAGGACCTGATCAGGTGTACCCGAGAACTCTGTGCGAAGCTAGAGAAGTGATTGCTGGGCCTCTTGCTGAGGCATTTGTATCATCGATAGTCACAGGTGAGGTGCCGGAAGACTGGAGGTTGGCAAATGTGGTGCCACTGTTTAAGAAGTGCGGTAAAGACAAGTCAGGGAACTATAAACCGGTGAGCCTGACCTTGGTGGTGTGCAAGTTGTTGGAGGGAATCCTGAGGGACAGGATGTACATGTATTTGGAAAGGCAAGGACTGATTCAGGATCGTCAACATGGCTTTGTGTGTGGGAAATCATGTCTCACAAACTTAATTGAGTTTTTTGAAGAAGTAACAAAGAAGATTAATGAGGGCAGAGCAGTAGATGTGATCTATATGGACTTGAGTAAGGCGTTTGACAAGGTTCCCCATGGGAGACTGATTAGCAAGGTTAGAGTTCATGGAATAAAGGGAGAACTAGCCATTTGGATACAGAACTGGCTCGAAGGTAGAAGACAGAGGGTTGTGGTGGAGGGTTATTTTTCAGACTGGAGGCCTGTGACCAGTGGAGTGCCACAAGGATCGGTGCTGGGCCCTCTACTTTTTGTCATTTACATAAATGATTTGGATGCGAGCATAAGAGGTACAGTTAGTAAGTTTGCAGATTACACCAAAATTGGAGGTGTAGTGGACAGCGAAGAGGGTTTCCTCAGATTACAACAGGATCTGGACCAGATGGGCCAATGGGCTGAGAAATGGCAGATGGAGTTTAATTCAGATAAATGCGAGGTGCTGCATTTTGGGAAAGCAAATCTGGCAGGACTTATACACTTAATGGTAAGGTCCGAGGGAGTTTTGCTGAACAAAGAGACCTTGGAGTGCAGGTTCATAGCTCCTTGAAAGTGGAGTCACAGGTAGATGGGATAGTGAAGAAGGCGTTTGGTACGCTTTCCTTTCTTGGTCAGAGTATTGAGTACAGGAGTTGGGAGGTCATGTTGCAGCTGTACAGGACATTGGTTCGGCCACTGTTAGAATATTGCATGCAATTCTGGTCTCCTTCCTATCGGAACGATGTTGTGAAACTTGAAAGGGTTCAGAAAAGATTTACAAGGATGTTGCCAGGGTTGGAGGATCTGAGCTACAGGGAGAGGCTGAACAGGCAGGGGCTGTTTTCCCTGGAGCATCGGAGGCTGAGGGGTGACCTTATAGAGGTTTACAAAATTATGAGGGGCATGGATAGGATAAATAGGCAAAGTCTTTTCCCTGGGGTTGGGGAGTCCAGAACTGGAGGGCATCGGTTCAGGGTGAGAGGGGAAAGATATAAAAGAGACCTAAGGGGCAACTTTTTCACGCAGAGGGTGGTACATGTATGGAATGAGCTGCCAGAGGATGTGGTGGAGGCTGGTACAATTGCAAGATTTAAGAGGCATTTGGATGGATATATGAATAGGAAGGGTTTGGAGGGATATGGGGCGGGTGCTGGCAGGTGGGACTAGATTGGGTTGGGATATCTGGTCTGCATGGACGGGTTGGATCGAAGGGTCTGTTTCCATGCTGTACATCTCTGACTCTGAGATAGCCTGGACGTTAACTTGCATCTTATTTCAAGGCAGGTGTAAGGTGCTGTGCTCCAGATGTAATTTGATTGGTCACACTATTCAGCTTTAAGCAAAGCTCCCTTTATTCTTTCCCCCCAGTTAAAATGCAAACACAGGAAAGAAGAATTGGTATAATCTTATCTCTATTAGGAAACTTAACAGAGCAATAGATTATTTAACTAATAAACAGCAACTATTCCAAAATAGTAATATATTATAAACGCACTCTTGGCAAACGCAGATTCAGTACAACAGATTGTCTCACATGTGATTCTGGCAACAGAATATTTCAGCTAAAATCTGGAGCTAAGAATTCTGGTAGAGAGAGAGAGATGGACAGACACCTTCCACTGCCAACTTCCCCTCAACAACTGCTGAAAGCTAAACTAAAACCCAGATTCTGTAGGAGCCTGACTCCACCCATTCATTCTGCTTCTGTTGTTCAAACCTATTTTTAAAAAAAATCCCAAGGTCCCTCAAGCTATTTACTTTATTGGCTACACGTAGACAGCTCGGCGCCTATGGCTGAAAACCACTCTTCAGAAATGAAAAGGACAAAATACACCTCTAAAGCCATAGCATCGACACAGTGTACAGCTTTTGTAAAAATGCAGTTATTGAAAAGTTTATTTGCAACTGTCCATATCTAGAACCACCTTCAAGGCCAATGACAGGTTTTGCAAGAATTCATACAAATAATACAATGGCCCAAATGTTGTCTGAGCTACCTGTGTGTGGTTTTTGTTTTGAGGCAGGTGCTGGCATGTACCTGTTGAAACTTCCATTTTTGCAGGGTTGTTCTCAACCCAGCTATCATTTCACACTGCAGTCTGTTGAAAATCTGCTGAATGAAGGAGATATATGTTTTTGAGAGGTATGTGTGTTTATGATAGCATATAATTTGCTGTAATGAAATCCCAGTTGATGGCTGGAATTGATAATGCTTTGAAAGAATTGTGCGTCGTGCCTTGAAATTGCCTTTGTCACTCCTTAGTCAAACTATTTAATTATAGTTTCATCTGCATACCAGTTGAATTGCCCTTGTCTCTTGTATAAGTGATCTCAGCTTGTCAGCACAGTTATTTTCAAATGGAAATTTCATGGCTAGATGCAGTTTAATTATACATGCCAGGTCTTTGCTGATTGCATTCATTTTATATTTTCAAAAACAGTTCAGACAGAGTCTGGTTCTCCCAATGTGGTGTCTGCAGCTCCCTGTCAAGCTGATCCTAATCAGTACGAAATACAGTTTGCACGGCTGAAAATCTTCCTTTTTGGTAAGTTCAGACAGAAGCAGAATACATTTAGTGATTAAAAATGTTTAGTTTGTATAAAGTGGTTCATGAATTGAGTTTGTGCATCTTGATCTTTGCATAATAATGTTTCTGAAATTGATAGCTCACATTACAAAACTACAATGTATTTGTCACAATATAATTTTTTCCTTTTTTAAAAAGCGCAGTAGTTGGAATTTGTCTGTTATCAGAATTAGTTAAAAACCACTTAAGCCATGCCAGGATCAGGAGAAAGATTTTCCATGATACTTGACTTAACAGTGCAGTTACACAAATTTAAGCCTCCACCTAAATTCAGAACATAACCACAGGCTTGGGAGACGTGGTATAGCATGGTGGAATGTAGAACTAATAATCCAGAGGCCTTTATTAATGATTCAGAGAATTAAATTTGACTTCCATCACAATCAAGAAATTCATTTAATTGAATGAATCTGTTAAAAGCAGTAATGGCAACTTGGTTGTTGTAAAAGCTCATCTGGTCCTCTAATGTCCTTTCCAGGAAGCATATCTCCTGCCCCCAATCAGTCTAACCTGCACATTACTCTTGATGCACAGCAATGTGGCCAACTTTTGTGGTTTGCTCTTAAAAGGTCTAGCAGCCACTTGGTTGTACTCAAGCAGATGGCTTGCCATCACCTTTTTAAAGGATAATTTGGATTGGTGATAAATGCTGGCCTTGCCAATGACCGAATGAATCTGAAATGAATGTTTACGAACTGCTTTAAGTGACTATGATGCAGGTACTGTATGCGGAGGAAGTTCACTGTAAGACTGCAGTGTGAGAAGCTCAGAAGACGTCTTCTATTAGCTAATTTAAGATCTAGGTTGAACAAAATTTTGTTCTAAGTGTACTAACTTTTGTTCCTTTTAAATCATGCTTTCCTTTTTGAGAGGTGACATCTAGAAAGAGAAAATCACTTCTTCTTTCTATTGAAATTTTAATCTCACAGGTGCCTTGGGAATGAGAAATACACTCAGCTGCTCTTAATTCTCTGAACAAACCCACTGTCAGATGCATGTGCACAATGAGTCTAGTTTTACCTGTAATTGGTCTCACTATTCACAGTGGTGTGGCTGCGATTGGATGGAAATGGGAAAGCATAGCAATGAAGATAAATGTTCTAACACAGCTGGGAAATGTAGCATTAAATACAGTGAGACTTTCACAAGATTTGAATAATCTTTTCACTTGCAAAGAATAATTGTATACTTCGTGGCATATGGAGAGTAAATTAGTCTATCCTCCAGAGCTGTGAGCACTTTAAGCTTTAATTGTTGATTTGAGTTCCAGGAAACAGTTCATTTTGACTAACTTCATTGAATGCAGAAAATGGTATTGGTTCAATCACTCCAATTCTCTCAGGTAAAAGTTGCTCAAGAAAGTATCCAAGATATAGGGACTTCTGTTGTTACTGCTTATTCTGTTCTAAGTTACCATATGCCAATTTAATGAATTTACTAATCAGCGTTAGCCTGAATATGACAATTTAGCATTTTCCAACATTTTAGAGATAACAGGATGCTGCCAACCCGTGTTTCTCCTAAATTGGGTGCAATCACACCGTGCTTGTTCCAGATTAAGTCTCTCGCATGTTCAGCTCTGCAAATAATGTGAAAAGTAGTGTTTGAAAAGAAAAGTGGCTGCCTATAAGAATGAAATGAGCTTTGGTGTTGTTTCTGATACTTGCCATAATGGAGCCAGGCTTTGCCTTTCATCCATCCAGGAAACCTCTGCAATTCAGTATTGGTTCACCAGAAATTAATCTTGCCAGTGGGGGGGGGAACTCACCTTTTTTGATCAGAAGTAAAGCATATTACAAAACTGGCTAAACCCTCCTGCTGAATTTAAACCAGCAACACAAAAAAAAAATTCCGTGCAGTAATCTGTGAAAATTTGAGGCCAAGAACTAGTAAAAATAAAAGTAACATCTTTTATTTCTTAAACATAACAGAGAATAATTAGCTAACAACTATTTACAACTCCTTCCTCTAACCTATCTTTTACTTTCCCTTCTATATTACTAGTCCAGTAAAGCCCCCGATTAAGATTTACCAAAATTCAACTTTTCAAAAACTAGTCAGATATCAAATCTTCTTTTTTCTTCTTCGGGATTTCTGTTTCACAGGTCACTAATCGATAAAAGTACCTTTTAAGAGAGTTATTCTCCAGGCAGTCTGCAGATGTCATTGGCTTGGCAGTTCTCCTCCAACTGTTCAGGTTTTCCCAGTCTTCTACCCCCCCCAAAGCATCGGATTGTGCCATTGGCTTTTAAGATTGTTAGTATACTAAATTCAAACTTGATTGGAGTTTGGTATTTTTGGGATATAACTTAAACTGATTAGCTGAATTTGAATTTGTTTCCATCGTCTCCAGGCAGCCCAGCTAATCTAGCTTTCAACCAAATGTTACACTGTTAGCTTATTCAGAACACTTCATGCTGTGTCAGGTAGTTCCACTACCTTTTAACCTCTCTTAAAGGTACAGTGCACCCACATTTTCATAAAATGGTGTCTGCACAAGAGAAAATCATTCATCCAGCCAATTCCTTGCCAGCTGTCTGCAAAAACACTTTTGCAAGTCCCACCTAATTTCAGTTTTTTCCAATTAGCCCTACAATGTTTTTGGCTTTAAATACTTATCCTATTCCTTTCTGAAAGTCTCTACCGAATATGTCTCCACTGCACACTCAGCTGTGCATTCCAGATTTAAACACTTGCTGCTTTAAAATCATATTGCCTTTGATTCTTTTGCTATTTACTTTAACTCTATGTCCTCTGGTCCTTGACCCTTCCATCAGTGGAAATAGTTGCACGTTGTCTACTCTATCTAGACCCCTCTTGGTTTTGATCACCACCACGTATAATCTCCTCTCAACATTCTCTTTGCTAAGGGCAATATCCTTAATTTCTCCACCTTGTCCATGCAACTGCAATTCCTCATCCTTGGAGCCATTGTTGTAAATGTTTCTACACTCTTTATAAAACCTTCACATGCTTCATAAGACATAGTCCCGAGAATTGGGCACAGTGCTCACATGAGACCAAATCAGGTTTTAAAGAAGTTCAGCTTTGTTGCATTTGTTCGTTGTGCCAGCCTTTTTAAAAAAAAAGTCAGCAATCTATGACTTTTTTTCAACCTGTCCTGTCACTTTCGATGGTCGACCCCACCCCCCCCCCAACCCGGTCACTCTCGCTTTCTTTCTCTGATCCTTTTAGAATTATACCTTTTATTTCCCATTATCTCTGCTCATTCTGTCCATCAAAATGTCTCATCTTGTACTTCTCTGCATCCAATTGCATTGGTCAACCATCTGCCTGTTCCACCAATGTGTATGTCCAATTGAAGTTTATTGTTCTCTTCCTCACCCTTAACAGTGCTTTCAAAAGTTGTGCCCTCTGTTAATTCTAAAACTGCACCCTGCGTACCCATGTCGAGGTCTTTTAGGTAGATCAAGAAAAGCAGTGGTGCAAATGCCAACCCTGGGGCACACTATTATTTACCTGTTCAAGTCTCACTATTATGAAACCCAATCAAGTTAGGTAAGTATGTTCTTCCTAGAACAAATCTATGCTTGCTTTCTTTAATGCACTCTTGTTCAAGTGATGACTGAATTTGTCTAGGGTTATTATTTCTAGAACCTTTCCCAATACAGAGGTTAAAATGACTAGTAGTTGCTGGGTTTGGGCTGTTATGGACTGGACCAGACCAGACCTCCTCAGAATATTCTTAGAAGGTAGCCAAGACCCTAACTTTTTCTTATTTTAAAGGCAAATGGGAAGGGTCTGTTCCAGATGTAATGTGACTGCTCAGATTACTTGACATTAAGCAAAACAATTTAATTAAATCCTGTAGTTCGAATACAACCAAAGTAAGAGCAATTTAAAATAGCTCAACAGATTGGAAACTTAACAGAATAATAAACACAGCAACTATTACTAATTAACTGTTCCAATATAGTAATATACCTTTAATACACCCCTTGACAAAAAAAAGGAAAATTCAGACACCGATTCTCTCTCACATTTCTCCAGTCCAGCAGGGAAAATCATTAAGAGAAAATTCAGAGAGAGTCGTATTTACTGAAGCTGCCAACTGTGTTGAGACCCCGAAGCTTCTGATGCTATTGGAAAAACCAAAATCCAGAAATCCTTGTCTGTGAGAACTGGCCACACCCATTCAGGCTGTTCAACAAAATCCCAAAACCTCCCAAGGTGTTTCCACTACCCCAGACTGCTCAGCACCTCTGCTTTACAACCGCTTTCCAAAAAGAAACTGGACAAAATGACCTCTTAAAAATTACAGCATCGTCAGAATACATGTATTTTTTTTGAACATAGGTATGACATTTGCCACTGTTTAGGTCTCTGACACCAACCCTGTATCTGGAAAGGAGTGGTGGATTATGGCTAATTTCTTTACAATTTCCACCTTTACTTCCTTCAGCATTTTAGCCAATTTAAATTGTAAGTACAGCCAACTTTTCTAGCAACTCTTTTTTTATTAATTTCTAAGCCAGCTATTACCCAGTTACCTTCTCTTTCTCAATGACTTGGACAAAATCTCTTTCCTTTCCTCAGCCATTGTCTTTGCTTCCCTGTGTAGGTCCCTTCTAGGACTAATCAATCGCATCCTACCTCTCTTACCCTTTGTCTGTTTATATGCTGAGAGAAAACTTTTATGTTAGTTGTCAGTCTCCTGTCATACACTCTCATTTATTTTTATTTGCACTTTCCCTCTGAACTTTCTATATTCAAGTTGGTTAACACAATCTGAGAGCTGTCATATGCACTTTTTTTCTATTGTATATTATCCTGTATCTCCATCACCCATCATGTTCTGGATTTGGTTTACTCTACTTTTCACCCTTGTGGGAATTTACCTCAACTGTGCTGACTGTCCAGCCATGTATTCATTTGTTGTACTCTTCAGTTCTATACTTTCTTGTGCCAGTAATACAAAAGGCACATTAACACCTCTTCTTCCTCAGGCGGCTCAGGAAATTTGGCATGTCCATAAGGACCCTCACCAGCCTTGACAGATTCACCATTGAGAGCATACTGTCTGGGTGCATAGTGGCCTTGTATGGCAATTGCTCTGCCCAGGACCATAAGAAACTACAGAAGGTGGTGGGCACAGCCCACACTATCATGGAAGCCAATCTTCCATCCATGGACTCCATCTACACAGCTCACTGCCACGGAAAGGCTGCCGACCTCATCAAAGATCCACTTTACCGCGTAATACTCTCCTCCGTCCTCTTCTGTCAGGCAGAAGATACATAAGCCTGAATGCATGCACCAGCAGGCTCAGGAACAGCTTCTTTCCAGCTATTATTAGACTGATGATTGGGCACTCTAGCCTCAATAAGCAATGTAACATGTATCCCTCTGTCCTATGTAAAAACAAGTACTACTTGAGATGGCCTCATTGGGTACTTGTATGAAATATTAGAAGCAATTAATGAAGAGAGAGAGGGAGTAGTAGGGGATTTAGTAGCCGTTTGAAGTGGATTGATCTGCAGGCCTGGATGAGATTTATCCCAGGCTGTTGAAGGAAGCAAGACAGGAGATACCAGAGGCTCGAACAGTCGTTTTCAAATTCTCTTTGGCTGTAGGTCAAAGGACTGGAAGACTGCTAACATTCCCCCATTATTAAAAAGGGAGGATGGCACAGACCAGGAAACAAAAGGTCATTCAGTTTAACCTCGTTGATTTGATTTATTTATTGTCACATGTACGTAAAGTGAAAAGCTTTGTTTCCGAACGGTACAGGCAGATCATAGTAAGCAAGGGCATGTAGATCACAGGGTGGGAAAGAAAGTTTAGACAGTGGCATGCAGGTTACGTTGCACAGAGCGTGTGCTGGGCAAGTTCAACATTAACAAGATCAGCATTATTTGACGTTAGAGGGTCCATTCATCATCTAATAATGGCCAGGAAGAAGCTGTTTCTGAACCTGCTGGTGCATGTGTTGAAGCTTTTACCTGACTGAAGAGGTTAGCAGAGAGTATTACTGGGGTGGGATGGGTTTTTGATGTTGGCAGCCTTTCCACGCCAATGAGCATTTAAATGGAGTCCATGGGTGATGAGGAAGTTACTAGAGAGAATTCTGAGGATAGAATATACCTGCACATAGAGACATGGATTGTTTAGGGGTAGCATTGACTTGTTAGGGAAGGTCATGTTTGTCAAATTTGTTTGAAACTTTTACAGAAGTAACCAGGAATTCTGATGAGGGTGATATATTTTAGCAAGGCTTTTGATAAGGTCACTCATGGTCGACAGGTCAAAAAGGTAAGAGCCCACTGGATCTGAGACAAAGTGGCAAGTCGGATCCAAAATTGGCCAAGAGGCAGGAAACAGAGACTGATCGAGGGATATTTCTGTGACTGGGAGCCTGTTTAGTAGGGTTCCACAGGACTTGGTGCTGGGATGTTTAGTGTTTATGATGTTCATTAATGATGTGGACTTGAATGTAGGGAATATGATCAAGAGGTTTGAGGATGACATGAAGATTTAGGATGGTAAATGGGAGAGGTTAGCCATAAACTGCAGGATGTTATCAGAAGGCTTGTCAGCTGGACAGAGTAGTGACAGATGGAATTCAACCTGAATAATTATTGGTTATGTACATGGGAAGGTGAAGGATTAACATAGAAACATAGAAGATAGTAGCAGATTGAGGCCTTTCAGCCCTTTGAGCTTGCTCCACCGTTCATCATGATCATGGCTGATCATCCAACTCAATAGCCTAAGCCTGCTTTCTCCCCATAAACTTTGATCCCATTCGCCCCCAAGTGCTATATCTAGCCGCTTCTTGAATACATTCAATGTTTCAATGTCAACTACCTCTTGTGGTAATGAATTCCACAGGCTCACCACTCTTTGGGTGAAGAAATGTCTCCTCATCTCTGTCCTAAGTGGCTTACCCAAATCCTCAGACTGTGACCCCAGGTTCTGGATGCACCCAACATCGGGAACATCACCCCTGATGTTCTATCTAACCTGTCTCGTCCTTTTAGAATTTCATGTCTCTGAGATTCTCCCCTTATTTGTCTGAACTCCAGTGAAAGCAATCCTAAGCTAGTTAATCGCTCCTCATACGTCTGGGAAATCTTTGCTGTACTCCTTGCGCAAGAGCAAACCTCCTCAGAAAAAGAGACCAAAACTGCACACAATATTCTAGGTGTGGCCTTACCAAGGCCCTGCACAACTGCACCAACACATTCCTGCTCACCATTCGCTGCCTTTATCACCTGCTGCACCTACATGCTTACCTTCAGCATCTGGTGCACAAGGACACCCAGGTCCCGCTGCATACTGCCCTCTCCCAATTTACAGCCATTCAGTAGTAACTTGCTGCCTTGGTTTTGCTTCCAAAGTGTATAATCTCATTTATCTGCCATTGATTTTTGCACTCACCCCAACCTGTCCAGATCTTGCTGAAGGATCTCCGCATCCTCATCATGGTTCACCCTCCCACCCAACTGGGTATCATCTGCAAACCTTGAGATGTTACATTTTTGTTCCTTCATCCAAATCATTAATATATCTTGTCCAAGTCTTTTGATCTATACATCCTGGCTTACTATGATCTGTTTGTACTAAAGCTTCTCACTGTACTTCAGTACACGTGACAATAAATAAATCAATCAAATTACTACCTTCTGAATATTGGGAAAGGTGTGTTCTAACAAGTGCTGAAAGTGTAATTACTCACATCCGTGTCTTGTTTCTGGTTCTAGATACCGACTCAAAGTACAGCCAAGAAGTGAAACAATTGCTCTATCCTTTATTTGTCTACCTCCACCTTGATATGGTTCACAGTGGTCTGAAGAGTGCAGCCGATAGTTTCTACAGTCGCTTTCATGGGATGTTCCTACAAAGTACGGACCAGAAGGACATCATGGAACAGCTCCGGACTACTCTGAATAGTCAGGACATTTATTCAAACTCCAAGCTGCGAAGCCTGACCGAAAATAAATATGTTCTTAGCCTTACTGAAGAAAGTTACAACTATCTCCTCCGCTACCTCCAGAGTGACAACAATAGTGCTTTGTGCAAGGTTCTGGCCTCTCGTGTTCAGCTGGATGTGCAGTGTTCTCCACAGACAGGCTATCAGCTGTATAATGCCGGGACGCTATCTCGCACCGAGGGGGTGGGCCTGGAGCCCTCTGAGCTACCCTCTACTATGTTGCAGAATGAAGCTGCGCTGGACATGTTGCAGGACAGCATAAAACGGGTAAAAGATGGGCCTCCCTCCCTCACAACCATTTGTTTCTATGCTTTCCACAACACGGACCAGCTGCTCAATACTGCGGAAATTTCGCCGAACAATAAACTGCTCAGTGCTGGCTTTGATAACTCTTGCATCAAACTCTGGAGCTTGAGGGCGAAGAAACTCAAATATGGCCCACAGCAAGTGGACGTCTCTCGGATCAACCTCGCCTGTGACATCCTGGATGATGAGGTACAAAAGTGTTTCTGCTACCTGGGTTTTATGCTCATTGGCTAAATCCAGCAGTTAGTATCAAGTTGGACAGGTCTGTTGTTTAATACTTGGTCACTGGACAGATCTAAGAATTCAATTTTCATTTAATTTTGTTCTCCTGGAGTTCAACCCTTTTAACTCGTTCGTGTTCACAATAGAACAAAGAAGCAACCATCTTACCATGCAGTCAGTAAGATGCATGAGGTGAATCACTCAAAGGACTCGCATGCAGGTTGCATTTCATGTTTCCAAGTCCGACTACTTTGTTTAACATGAATTTCAAGAGGTTTAAAATATTTAGGGATTACTATTGCTGATGTTGAGGCTCCGATTTAATTGATGCAATCAATACCACAACCGGGTCTCCACTGACAGACCTTTTAACCTTTTCTTCCACATGTAATAATTTTACTTCAGCTGCAGTCAATTCAACATGGTTCTGTGTTGTAAAATACATAGTACGTTGGCCGGTGATCCACTCTGTGTGGATCTTAACACTATGCATTCAAGCTAGAAGGTCTCCATCACTCCTAACTCACTGACTTGGATAAAGGCACTGCGAGTTGTGATGGATTGGATTGAGGACATGCCGAGTGGATACTTTTTGTGTATACCATAGTTGGAAATGGGCCCGTTTTACTTGCTTGTTGTCCTGCACTTGTTCTGTAATCTGACTCTTATTTTTCCCTTTGCCAACAGTGCTCTCCAATGGTCCTTCCTTTGTCTATTTTTTCTTGGGTATTATTTAAGAAAAAATGTCTCCAAGTGTAGGCAGCTAAATTATCCCATGGCAAGTGTATGAAAAAGGCAGCTTGCAGAATGTGGAACCCACCCACTTTACAACATTCCTCTTTCACATACTTCAGTTCTGTCATCTTCCCAGCATTCCCTTATCTAACAGAGTCCTTCCCCTGTTTCCCTTAAACCTGGCTCACAGAGGAAATAAAGTTTGGCAATCCTACATTATGACCCCAAAGTTTGGCTTTGTTGACTCTTTTGATAACCCTTTGAAAAGTGAATAATCTCATTTATCTGCCATTGATTTTCCCACTCACCCCAACCTGTCCAGATCATGCTGAAGGATCTCCGCATCCTCGTCATGGTTCACCCTCCCACCCAACTGGGTATCATCTGCAAACCTTGAGATATTACATTTTGTTCCTTCATCCAAATCATTAATATATCTTGTGAATAGCTGGGATCCTAGTACCGATCTCTGTGGTACCCCACTAGTTACTGCCTGCCAATTTGAAAAGGGCCCATTAATTCCTACTCTCTGCCAACCAGTTTTCTTTCCATCCCATGCGCTGTAATCTTGCATAAAAATCTCTTATGCGCGATTTTGCCAAACACTCAAAGTCCAAATATACCACATCGACTGTCTCCTCTTGTCAACTCTACGAGTTACATCTTCATAGAATTCCAATAGATTTGTCAAGCGTGACTTCTCCTTCATAAATCCAAGCTGACTCTATCTGATCCTGCCACTGCTTTCTAAATGGCTATAAAGTCCTTGATAATGGATTTGAGAATTTTCCCCAATACTGATGTTCGGCTTACTGTTTTATAATTCCCTGTTTTCTCTTCAGCTCCCATTTTGAATATTAGAGTGACTTTAGCTACCCTGCAATCTGCAGGGACTATTCCATATATAGATCATACTATGAATGGTAAGACTCTGGAAAGTACTGAAGATCAGAGAGACCTTGGTGTGTACACCAACAGATCTCTAAATATAGCAGGCCAAGTGGATAAGGTGGTTAACAACATCATTTCGGATCCTTGCTGAGTACTAATTGAGGCATAGAACACAAGAGCAGGGAGGTTATGCAGGAGCTGTATTAACTGTTGGCAAGGCCATGTCTGGAGTACTGTGTGTAGTTATGGCCACCGCATTAGAGAGACAATGTGATTGCACTAGAAAGGGGTGCACAGAAAAGTTGCCAGGATGCAGCCTGGGCTGGAGGGTCTGAGCTATGAGGAAAGATTGGACAGGTTTGGGGTTGTTTTCCTTAGGGCAGCAAAAGTTGTGAGGTTTATAAGATGATGAGGGGCATTGATATCATGGATAGGATGCACTTTTTTCTTTCTTAGGGTCAATAAGTAGTGTTTTGAAGATGTGGGTGTACTGTATCTTTAAGAAAGTTGAAAGGTAGCAGAACTACTTGACAGCATGGTGGCTCAGTGGTTAGCACTGCTGCCTCACAGCGCCAAGGACCCAGATTCGATTCCAGCCTCTGGAGAATGTGCAAACTCCACACAGACATTCTCCCCGTCGTCTGCGTGGGTTTCCTCCCACAGTCCAAAGATGTGCAGGTCAGATGGATTGACCAGGCTAAATTGCCCATAGTGTTAGGTGCATTAGTCAGAGGGAAATGGGTCTTGGTGGGTTACTCTTCAGAGGGTCAGTGTGGACTTGTTGGGCCAAAGGGCCTGTTTCCACACTGTAGGAAATCTAATCTAATCACCAAGTGTTCTGAACAAGATATAATGTAACCTTTTGGTCCAGCAGCTAGTGTAGCTGGTTGCCAGGAATCAAAAACAAACTTGAATTAGGCAAATCAGTTTAAATTATACACCAAAGAATGCGAACCTCCAATCAAGTTTGCATTTAGTATATTGACAATATTAAAAGCAAATGACACAATACGATGCTTTGGGGGTATAAGACCGGGGAAAATTGAACAGTTGTTGCTGCTTTAAATTAAGCAGAAGGGTTTCCCCCGTGACGTAACATTAGGGGGTATAGATTTATAAGGTAGATGTTGCAGGAAAGTTAACATCATTTGCCTGGAAGCCATTTTCCTGATTCGGCTGAGAGTTCCATTTTGTGTCCCCAGCCAGAACTTTGCTGGCTCTGCATTCCTTACTATAAGGTAATGTGAAAGGTTGTCCTTATCTTCCTTCTCAAGATAGTGTCTCCTCCCTTTGCTGAATGATCAGCACAGGCTGTAGAACCAGTCAAGTTGACATAGACTTTCCAATTAGTCCCCCTTCCTTCTCTAGTTATTGCCTCTTCACAATCATTCAGCCAATTAGAGATATCTCCGCTTGGTGTTAGCAATCCGTGTATCTAGAACAGGTGGTGATACCACTTGATCTGTCCACTTGTGGAATGCATAATAGTGCTTTAGTTTTGAACTTAATGACTAACCTCTAATTTAGTACCAACTTGTAAGCATGCCAAACTGTGTAATTAACGGTCAGATCCAAGCTGTTTTCTCTATATAATTCTGTAGTACTCTGATGTACTTCGGGATAACACCGAGCCACAATTAGGACGGTGAATTCCCCATGATATATTGTGTAATAAACTAATCAGTTCGTAAGGTCCGAGTCTCGAGAGCTTTCTCCAACAGTAGAAGACTAAGAGGAGAGCAGAGATTATTTTTATTTTACTTGTAATGTGATAGCAGACTGGAACACTACCCATAAAGGATGTTTGAGTCAGAAATCTCATCGTATTTCAGCATTATTTACAAGTTCACTTCCATTACCATAGCCTTCAGAGGCATGGGCCAAAGGTTAGAAAATAGGGTAGTTATAGTTAGATATTTATTGACTGGCACTGATGTTATGGGTGAAATGGCCATCTATTGTGCTGTACATGTTTGAGTCTACGTAGCCTAATCTTATGCCATGCGTTTTATTCATTCGTGGAATATGAGTTTCCTTGGCATTTAATGCCCATCCCAAATTATTTTTGAAAAGGTGCTGGTCAGCTACCACCTTGAACTGTTACAATCCATATGGCTGTATTTGCACCCACACTGCTAGGCAGAGAGTTCAGGATTTTGGCCCAATGACAAGATATTTCCATTTCTGGCTGACATTTGATGATAGAGGGAAGCTTGGAGACAACGCTTTTCCCATCCACCCATTAGCTTTTGGTCGAGGGTTGAGAGGTGTCTTTCTCAGTTGCTACAGTGCATCTGGTAAAAGGTACACTCTTCAGCTACACTCTGCCGACAGTAAACTAAGTAGTGGGCGAACAGCCAGGCTGCTTTGTGCTAGGATTCCAGTCTCTGGCCTGTAGATTTGAGGTCACCAGTGTGGTTTATGTACCAGGCAGCAGAGTGGCTAGGAGTCTTTAATCTGAATATTAAGTGGAACAAGTCAGCTTTATTCTGGAGTCACAGCAGAGTTTGATGATTTACATATGTTTGAGAATTGACTCCAAATGAGTACAGGAGGTGAAGGGACAAGATGACTTCATTTTCTTGTTGAGTCATCCTCCATTTTCTGATGGAGTTGACCAGGGCAAGAGATAAATCTGCTCAAGATTCTATAAATTCCTTCACAAAGCCGAAGACATACCATGACCTGGTGGGCCCTGTGGCTACTTATCAATAGTGACCACTTAATGGGATATGTGCTGATGTGGATTTACAGCTCATTGACCAGAGAGTTTGTTATTTACTGATTAAGAGGCTAATGGCTGCTCTAGGGTTGCCTAGAGTTTTAACAACTTCCAAACAAAGATCTTTATATGGACTGGATTCCCTTTTCATTGCTTCTCAGCAGTCAAGACTTGTACGGAGCTGATAACTCTGCTGAAGTTATCTATCAGATTTTCTGTGAAAACATGCAGAATGCAGGGTTAACATATACACTAGGATATGGAAATTCAATTCTAATATTTCTTTTGAAATGATCTTGGGTCGGTATTTTTTTGTTGAGAATAATTTCCTTTCCTCCCCTTCTCCACTGGTGCTTCCTGACATGCTGCATATCTACAATATTTTGTCTGTGTTGCAAATTTCCCATGCTTGCATTATTTGCAGCTGTAGAATCCACTGGTAAAAATATGAAACCACTGCGGTTAGCTCTCTTCAAGATCATGGCTTTGGTGAGAAAAGCAGCATAAGTTGGGGCAAGTGTGCCGAAATTGTGCTTTTGTCTCCGAAAAATCGATGCGTAATTGTATGATTTTAACATCAGTGGGTTACCAAGTGTGTTAACTTTTTATAATTGAGGCATAATGCAAATTGTGTTTACTCTGTTGCATTTTATACACTCTGCCCTTACGTGGTGACGTCTGGGTATGTTCCATCACCTTCTGGCATGAGTGTTCTGTTATAAACCATGTCTTCTTGCGCAGTTCGCCCACAGCTATTACTCCCTTCATCCTTTTAATTCTCCAAGGTTTGAATCTTAAGTACAGGTTAGTCCCCTACCATTTTGTGGAGGTTGGTACAGAGGAGAGAAGAATGATAATATCTTAGTTATATTTTAAAATACGCACTTACTAGTTGTGGAAGTGTTGAATAGATTTATTTGAATCGATTGATGAATTAATGTAATGTCACCTTTACCTTGGCTGCAAACAATCTGGCCTCCATAGCTGGGGACTTGCTATTACCACTCTGTAGTTGGTACTTTCAGTGGCTCCCTGTTCCATGGAATGCACCATCTGTGTCTTCAGGTATTTGCTCCCTGACGTATGAAGCGTTTTTACAGAGGACAGGGTGGGAAGAGGTGTAATCTAGGTAGCTGTGGGAGTCAGTCGGTTTATAGTATACGTCCGTGTTGAGTCGGTCGTCCGAGATAGAGATGGAGAGGTTGTCTCAGACTCCTCCCTCCCCTTCCTAGACCTCTCCATCTCTATCTCGGACGACCGACTCAACACGGACACATACTATAAACCGTCTGACTCCCACAGCTACCTAGATTACACCTCCTCCCTGTAAAAACGCCATCCCATATTCCCAATTCCTTCGCCTTCACCGCATCTGCTCCCAGGAGGACCAATTCCAATGCCGAACAACCCAGATGGCCTCCTTCAAAGACCGCAATTTCCCCTCAGACATGGTTGACGATGCTCTCCACGCATCTCCTCCGCCCTTGAACCCCGCCCCTCCAATCGCCACCAGGACAGAACCCCACTGGTCCTCACCTACCACCCCACCAACCTCCATATACATCGTATCATCCATCGTCATTTCCGCCACCTCCAAACGGACCCGACCACCAAGGATGTATTTCCCTCCCCCACCCCTATCAGCATTCCGGAAAGACCACTCCCTCCACGACTCCCTCATCAGGTCCACACCCCCCGCCAACCCAACCTCCACTCCCGGCACCTTCCCCTGCAACCGCAAAAAATGCAAAACTTGTGCCCACACCTCCCCCCTCACTTCCCTCCAAGGCCCCAAGGGAACCTTCAATATCCATCAGAAATTCACCTGCACCTCCACACACATCATTTACTGCATCCGCTGCACCCGATGTGGCCTCCTCTATATTGGGGAAACAGGCCGCCTACTTGCGGGACGTTTCAGAGAACACCTCTGGGACACCCGCGCCAACCAACCTGTGGCTGAACACTTTAACTCCCCCTCCCACTCCGCCAAGGACATGCAGGTCCTTGGCCTCCTCCATCGCCAGACCATGGCAACACGACGCCTGGAGGAAGAGCGACTCGTCTTCTGCCTAGGAACCCTCCAGCCACAGGGGATGAATGCGGATTTCTCCAGCTTCCTCATTTCCCCTCCCCCCACCTTTTCTCAGTCCCAGCCCTCAGACTCAGCACCGCCTTCTTGACCTGCAATCTTCTTCCCGACCTCTCCGCCCCCACCCCCTCTCCGGCCTATCACCCTCACCTTAACCTCCTTCCACCTATCGGATTCCCAACGCCCCTCCTCCCTACCTTTTATCTTAGCCTGCTTGGCACACCCTCCTCATTCCTGAAGAAGGGCTTATGCCCGAAATGTCGATTCTCCTTCTCCTTTGATGCTGCCTGACCTGCTGCGCTTTTCCAGTAACACATTTTTAAGCTCTGATCTCCAGTATCTGCAGTCCTCACTTTCTCCTCCCTGACGTATGGAGGCATTTTAACAGTCTGATGTGCACGGTTGGCACTGTACTGTTTTCCTACAGCATTAAAACATTGTTTCTACAAGTGCGCAGCTCCCAAGTCAGTTACGTCCAATTTACAAGGATAGTTTACAAAAGGAGAACTGTTTTATTGCCTCCTTGCTTTCTTTCTTGCTCATTGGAAGCTGACTTAGGAAAGGCACTTGTGTATGTCATGTTCTGAATGCTCATTTAGTGTACACTAGATCAAAAACAGAGGACAGTATAAGTGTGTGTGACCCTTACACCAGGCTAATTTTGCCATCATGCTGTCAAGAGCAGTGTGAGATGTGTAAAACTCTGTAGAGGAGCATATTTAAAGAGAACATCTTTGCTGCTTGCTTGCACACTTTATTGAAATTTACTGTTAATTATATCATTATATCAATGTTATTCATTGCTTTTGCAATTTTTTTCCCAAATGCAGGTGGAAGATGATGTGGGCAGTGAAATGAAAATCCTACGAGGACACTGTGGGCCTGTGTATGCTACCAAGTTCCTCTCTGATAATTCAGGACTTCTGTCTTGTTCAGAAGACACAACAGTCCGATACTGGGATTTGTGCAGTTTCAAGAACACTGGTTTGTATCAAGGACATGTTTATCCCATCTGGGACATCGATATTAGTCCCTTGAGCCTTTACTTTGTGACTGGATCACATGATCGGACAGCAAGACTTTGGGCACTTGACAGAACATACCCTCTACGCATTTACGCAGGCCACCTAGCAGATGTAGACTGTGTTAAGTTCCATCCAAATTCTAATTACATAGCCACAGGCTCAATAGATAAAACTGTGCGGCTCTGGAGTACGCAGCAAGGGAATACTGTCCGTCTCTTCACAGGACATCGGGGACCTGTGTTGGCATTAGCTTTCTCTCCTAATGGAAAGTACTTGGCCTCAGCAGGTGAAGATCAGCGACTAAAGTTGTGGGACCTTGCATCAGGTACTTTATTCAAAGAACTGAGAGGGCATACTGACAATATAACTAATCTTGCATTTAGTCCCGATAGCAGTTTGATAGTTTCTGCATCTGTGGATAATTCGGTCCGTGTGTGGGATATTTATAACACTTATTCAAATTCACTGGTGGATGGTTCCTCCAGTGAGCTGGTGGGTGTATACATGGGACCTACCAGCAACCTTTTGAGTGTGCAGTTCATGGCCTGCAATCTGGTCTTGGTTACTGGTGTTGCACAAGAGAAAAAGGAACAATAAGTGGACAAGAACAATTCCTTCTGTTTAATTAGAAGCACCTAGATAAGTAAGCTGTAAGAGGACCAGATGTGTCTTGAATGTACCTGGCCAGCTTGCTGTGGAAAGACGTTTTGAGATTATACCTCACTGGCTTGCTTTGATCACACCTTGCAGCTAAATACACCATCTGTTGCACAATCTTCCCTGTAGTTCCATAGGAATGAGTGATCCTATGATTGGCACTGGGACTGATGTTGGTGGTTCTTCCCTTGCCGAGCCTTGGACATCTGTTTGTTGCTCCATTCGCAGTGCTGTGCAAATTCACGAATTGCAGAGGTTCTGGTCAGCATGTGAGGTTAAGACACATGCCTGCACCTCTCGTGTTGCCATTACATTCAGAATGTCAGCCAGAAATTGTTCTGATGTTAGCTGCCATTTGTCCAGCTGTAAAATGAATTATACCACTTGTACACAGTCAGCCAAAAGGTGACTGGAATGTTTTTGCTGTAATTTATTTAGCCTGATCTTGGGTTGGCAGAACAAACAAAATCCTGGTTGAAATTTAAGTTCTTCTGTTACACTGGCCCAGATGTTTAATTCTTCAATTTTCTGGCAAATACATTTGTATGGCAGAAATTGATTATGTTTCATCTGTAAAGTGGTGTACTCAATATCATGAAAGGAATGTGAGGATTTGAAAAGTACATCAAGATGCAGCCACAAGCCTTTGGAACACAATGTGAACCTTCAGCTTTCGGTCTCCTGAAAAGCGTTCAGTATACATTTTTGTTAAACTGCATATTAAACTCTGTTTCACACAATCAAATAAATCTGGTTCCTGCTCTCCAAATCCAATTTGTAGTTTCTGAATGCAATATCAATTGCTAGTTTTTTTTTAAACCAGTGATCAAGATGTTGTGTTTGGAAGTAACACTGAAATTAAAATAAACTTTCATTTGTATCATTGTATATTTACCCATGTGGCTTTGACATGTTTATCAACACAAACAGAATCTTCAAGTAAAGTTGCGTATGAATAGGAGTAGGCCATTTGGGCCCCTTGAGCCTGCTTAACAAGGTAATGGTGATTTGATTATTCCACATTTGCCTGCCTTGAAGAAGTTTTCCTCCTCTCTCTACAAGAATCTCCGGGAGTCCCTCTCCCACTGCAACTGATTTTGCTGCTCCTCTGATGCTGAATGAACTGCTGTGCTCTTCCAGCACCACTAATCCAAAATCTGGTCTCCAGCATCTGCAGTCATTGTTTTTACCTATTCCACATTCCTGCTGACTTAGAGTAAACTTTCACCCCCTTGATAATTAAGAATCTATCTACCTCTGTTTTGTTTATATTCAAATGCTGCTCCTACTGTCTTTTTTTTAAGAGCATCCTTTGTGAGAGAGCGTTTTGCTTTGTCTTTGTCCTAAATGGGAGGCCCCTTATTTTGAAACAATGACCTCAAGAGGAAACATGATCCCACAGGCACCCTGTCAAGATCTCTCAGGATCCATGTAGGTATCCACTTCTTTGAATACAAAAGCAACCTGCCCTACCTTTCCTCAGGACTGCTCATCCTTCAGCTCTTTATCAATTCTAACTTTTCTGAACTGCTGGGAGACTGATACTGCACACATACTCTGATTGCTGTGTATAACTGAAGCATTACATCCATTTGTGTTCCATTCCCCATAGTAATAAATGAAAACATTCTACCAGCTCTCCTAATTGCCTGCATATTCACCTTTTGTGATTTGTAAACAAGAGCACCCAGATTACTCTGCATCTGAGTTCTGCAGTCTCTCACTATTTAAATAATATTTCTTTTTATTCTCCCTGTCAAAATAGACAGTTGCCAGATCTTTATCCACTCACTTATCCTATTGAGTATCCTTCTGTCCCCTTCACAACTTACTTTTCTGCCTATCTCAGTGTCAGCAGCATCAATATCTTTGATCCTTTTATCAGAGCCATTTATGTAAACTGTAAAAGGTTGAAGCCTCGGAACCAATCCCTCTGGCACACCGCTCGTTCCATCTTGCCAACCAGAAAATGGCCCCTTGACCTGTGTTGTTCCTGTTAGCTAACCAATGTGCAATGAGCTTTTGTTTTCCACAGTGACATGTGATGTGGAACCCTTAGGGCCTTCTGGAAATTTTAAGGACAGTATATCCAGCAGCTCCCCTTTATCTACAGCATGTTGCTATTTCAAAAATCTCCATTAAATCAATTGAATCTGATTTTTCCATTTCACAAAACCATGTTGACTCTGATTACTGTGAATTTTTTTAAAGAGCGTTTCTAGAAAATGTTTCACAGTTTCTAATGTGTTCCCTGTTACAGATGTTAAGCAAATTGGCCTGCAGTTTCCTGCTTTCAGTCTGTCTCCCTTTTTGATTAGAGGTGTTACATTAGCAATTTTCAAATTTATGGGGCTTTCTCCAAATCAAGTGGATATTGGCAAATTGAAACTAATTTACCAAATATCACGGTAGCCAGTTCCTTTAAGACTACAGGATGATACCTGGGGTTTTGTCAGCCCACTGCTCCAATAATTCACTAAGTGCCATTTAACTGGTGATTATAATTTTCTTATTCCATCCTCCCTCTCAGTTCATGATTTACAGCTTTTTCTGGGATGTTACTTGAATTCTGTATAGTCAAGATTGATGCAAAATACCTGTCTAATTCATCTACTAACTCCGTTTCTCCCTTATTAAATCCCTCGGCTCACTTTTTATTAGCTCTATTTTGCTTTTTTTTAAGACGGCTATAAAATGTCTTCCAGATTTTATACTTGTAGATAGCATTCTCTCTATTCTAATTTTTCTCTCCTTATTAATATTTTAAGCACTTGCTGTTTTATATTTTGCCCAGTCTTCTGACTTGCCAGCCATTTTCGTGCACTTACATGACTGCTCTTATTTTTGATTCTGTCTAACATATTTAGTAAACCGCAGATGGGGTGGGTCCTTTGAATATTTTTTTGTTTTGGCATGTGTCTATTCTGCATGTTATGTAATTACCTTAAATATCTGCTTTTGTACCTTTTATTGACCTATCTCTTAAAATATTTTATCGAGCTGTGCTTTCTTGCCCTTCCCGTCAGTGCCTTTATTTCAGTTTAAAATACTGGTGTTGGATCTTCTTTTATCTTTGCGAGTGTTGACTAATTAGATGCTGGTGTGCAGATATCTTAAAGTTGTCGATTGTTCCCTCACTATTGTCTTCCTGCTATAAGTTCAATTTTTTTTAAAGTGGAGGTACCAGGAGAAAGGTGAATTCCACTTTTCCATTCGTGGTAGTACTGTGATGGTGTCGCTATGTAATCATAGCCTTAGATGTTCATGAGGGAGACAGTGGTAGAGTCATAGCGAGTGGAATTTGAACTTAATTTATACATTTGCCATTGAAAGTCAGTCATGATTGAGACTAAGAAACTGGCAAATTGTTATAGGGAAAGAAATCTGTCATCTTTTCCTGGTGTGGCCTACGTGTCATTCCAGACCTGTAATAGTATGATTGGTGGTAGTAGTAGCTAAAATGGCTTAGCAATTCACTTGGTTCAAGGACAGTTATAATGGGCTACAAATGCGAACAATGATGCATCCCCTGAAAGAATAAAGAACATAGTTTATATCTAAATATTGGATTTCTGGATGGGCAAAGTTGATGGGAGATGTATAGAGATTAGTTTTGTTTTATATAATAGATGGTCTGTCAGGTCTAAGAAACATCTCAAAGCATGTGTACCTGAATTAAATAGCATGCCCAAGAAATTGCACCAAAATTACTTTGAAGGGTTTTTATTAAGTAACCTAACGTGTTTGCTTTAGTGAGCATCTTTCGGAAATCCATGTACATTACTGGTTTCCTATATCCTGCTTGTTACCTCTTCAAAGAATGCTAATAAACCTGTAGGCTATGATTTCCCCTTCGTGAAACGACGCTGACTGTACTTGATTTATATGATGAATTTCTAAATGATCTGCTATTACATCTACTTAACTCAAAGCCTATTTAATTTTAATTATTAGCCTACTTTTCTTTGTGTGAAATGAAAATTAAGTTCTGTTTTAATTAAGTTGCTGTTTTCATAAATGCTGCTAGATAGAGTTTTATTGTACAAAATGTAACTGCAAATTGAGCAGTAACTGCAAATTGAGCAGTAACACCAAGCAGTGAAAGTAATCTGTCAATATTACCTCTTTTGTCAGTTTGAATGGATCTGTCTACGTGGGCTAAAACCATCGATTTACAATTTATTACACTTAAAAAAAAAAGTAGTCTGGAAAAATGCAGTGCTAGTAGTTAGAGTCATCGAGCTGGTGTTAAAAGAGAGTGTGCTGGTTATACTGTCCACCAGCATCTGTGGGGAGAGCAAAGAGCAAGCATTTCAGGTCCATGACTATTCTATTGAAAGGTTAAAGAGTTGAACTGTCTGCATCTGGAATACTCTGCACAGTATTGATTGATCCCCTTTATTTAGAAAACTTGGAAGCACTTTATTGGACTAATACCGGGAGTAGTGGAGTTGATTTCTCAAGGAAATTTTCAACACACTGTTATCCCCTGCAGTTTTAAAGGATAAGAGATTAATTGAATGAACCACGCGAGATCCTGGGGCGTCTCGACAGGGTAGACATAGAGACAATGTCTCCTGAATGGGAGAATCTGGATCGAGAGGTCACTACTGTTTAAAAATCAGGGGTAGCTCATTTAAATCTGATAAGATGACATTTTTTCTGAGGCATATTAGACTTTGGAACACTCTTCCTGAAAAGCAGAGTCCTTGAGTATTTACAAATTAGAGGTAGGTACGTTCTTGTTAAGTAAGGGGGTTATCAGAGGTAGGTAGGAATGTGCGTTTGAAGTTACAGTCACATCAGGCCTGACCTTATTGAGTGGCATAGCAGACTGGAGGGTATAAGTGGCCTACTCCTGATTGAAATGTTCATGCTTTGACCCTGTTTCTCTTCCAGCAGATGCTGCAAGAAATCTTTCAACTTTGGTTTTTGGTTTTGTTTGGATATTCAGCACCTGAACTATTTTAAGATCTTGCAAGGGGCAGTTGGACGTTGTCATGATGTAGGAAATGCCAGTGGCCAGTTCACACACAGCCAGTTCCCACAAACAACAAAGTGGTTCTAGTCAGAATATATTATTTGTAATGTGGTTTGAAGGATTCATTCACTGGCTGTCCCTCGCAGATGAGGATGACTCTTCCACATTCACGGTGAGCCAGTACGTGGCTGTACAGACCGATGGGGGCTACCGTAGGCTCTGTTATACTTGGGGCAGAAGGTGTTCTTGGGAAGGGTGGACGGGCATTGGTGTGGAAGCGCACTCTGTTACCTGTTCTTGCCTGGTTTCTGTTTTCTCCCAATGGGCAAGTCTCGAGGTGCTCAACGCCTTCCCCAAATGCTGCTCCTTTTGAAGAATAAATATTGGCTGACGCACCAAAGATAACTGTCCTTATCATCATCCATATAGTGCCACAGGATTTCTTTTTAGATCGATATGCAAAAGAGTACAGGGGACCCGGGTTTTAAATCTCATCCAAAAGACGCAGTAATTGTGAGGATTAAACCTGAGATAATTATCCTTTTTTGCATTGGATTGTCACCAGCAATATCAATTTCACTGTGTGGATAAATTCCTAATAGCATCTTGAGCAAATGTTACTCACGTCTCTGCATTAGGTTTTGAGGTCACAACCCATTTCAGAGACCAGAACAAATAATCTGGGCACGAACATGGGAGTGCTGCAGTGTCTAAGATTGCAGACCTGATATTTCGAGGAGAGATGAATGTAAGTTCCTCTGGCACTATTTGAAACAAGTCAGGATGTTACCACCAATGTCTTGGTCCAACTTTATCTGATATACTGGCACCTAAATGTGGATTATCTTATTGTTTATACCTTTTTTTGTGTATAAGAGCATGCTGTGTGCAAATTGGCTGCCGTGTTAGCTTCTACAGTGACTGTAGAATTTGCTGTGAAAAACTGCGACTTCCTGAGATTTGTGAAAAGGTCTGTATATGCACAATTATTTCTTTCAAGCCATTCCCAACAACAACAGTCTCATCTTGGCAAGGTATTTTAAAACCAGTTCTGCCAATTCTCACAAGCTGTCTTTGTCAAGAACAGCCTATGTCCACTTCTGTGTAAAAGGTACATTACTTAATTCATTCTTCAGATAAGGATGCTGCAGGCAAGATGAAAATTTATTGCACACCCCTTGTTGCCTTGAGAGATGATAATTTATCTGTGCGGTTTCTTGAGTCATTTCAGACAGCAGTTAAGAATCAGCCACTTTGTAATGGGATTAAAGTGCACATCATGGGCCAGACAGATGCAGGGCTCCTGGTTCATTTCTCTACAAGATATTGGTAAACCGAGAAGATTTTCACAAAATGCCAACAGCTTGAAGTTCACATTTAGTATATACCAGTGTTTTATTAAGTTTTTTAAAAAAAAAAAATCATGGTCTACTATGATTCTCATAGGGGACCTGTAAACCTAAATAGCCAAATTTACTGAGTAACCCACAAATGGAAAAAATTACCATCAAGATTTCACCTTTTTTTTTACACCAGCATAAATTAAGTATTAAGTAATATATGGGTGACATTTCAAACAAAACGGTAAATTTTACTTTGTCGTTGATATCATAATGTGTCTTATGTAACTTATAGTAACTGCTAGCGGAAAAGTAAATTGGTTTTTGTGCTTGGAGTGGCTTTTATTGTCGAGAACAGAGAGCTCCTGAGCTACTGGAGGCCTGAAGGCTTCTCCATCTTGGTCATAGCCCCAAGCTGCTCTACTGCCTGAGAATCACTCATAACTCTCGGCAGGCAGAGAAGGCCTTTGTCATTGATAACTCGTATCCAGTCTACAGACCAATCAACTGCTTGTCGATCACTGAATCTCTATTTGTACACCGTCTCAGTTGGCTCCAGCTCAACTCAAACTACACTTCAACCGCTGCACTTATGGGTACAGTGCTTGTAATGAGTGGCAGGTTACCTGCATTTTTAAAAATTGCAGTAATCCTTCCTTCTGGCAGCTCTTGGTTTTTGAAACAATTCTTCTCCCTCCAGCCACAATTAAAAATTGAGAAAAATATAAAGATCGAATCCTTACAACTGGTGGATATATTGCATCTGAGGTTTCCTAGACTTGGAGAATACCAATAAGGCACACATCTAGAAGCTCTCAGGTGACACAAGTCCTAATAGGAACTCCAATTTCTAACAGTCACAGTCTGGCTGTTTGTTCTATACTCTTGGCTCTCTTCCTTGCCTATGGTATTTGTGTGGCTTTTAGCATTCCATTCAGCTTAGCCACGCATCCCATCTCCAAAAGCTTATGGAATTCTTTTATCCTTACCAAACAGGAAGTTGAGAGTTCTGCGTGCTCCCAACACCTAGCTGCAATTTAGTAACTGTGCCCTGTTGCAACACTTTCTTTTTTTCTGGGTCGAATCGCCCTGTGCCTCCAATGTGCTTGGTGCCTGTTGTTCCCCTTTGTATCTAACCATACAACTTTCCTCTGAATTTCCTATTGGCCATACTTCCAAGTCATGGGTTGCTAGGTCATGTGCACCAATATTTCTTAATATCTAATTACAATTGATCTCAATGTAAATTCCTATGTTCTTTTTAAAATATCCTTAAACTTAGATTTCACAGAGGTTAAAATAAATGAATTTTCCTTATTGTATTGTTTCTACATCAAGGGTTGTTACAATTCAAATTTGTTAAACACACAGTGGGACTTTTAACTCCATTATTTTCTTTTTAATCCAGATTCCTGGTTATTAGTCCAGTAACAACCACTAATGCTTCTACCTAGACAATTATTCCTTTTGTTCTTGTAAAAGGAAGTTTCCTAGATATTGTTAGCTTCTACCATATTTCTCTGCATTGACAGTCTGAATCTATAAATTAACAATATTTCAAATCGCTGATGAAAACATACACTCGTCTGTCCTCAGACATGTGTGAGCCCCTATTTGAAAGCAATACTATTATTGTCAATTTCTCATTCCTTTTCAGAAATATTAATGCTTATAGCAGGATATCCTGTTATTTCCAGGCTTTGCAATCATTCCCCATTGTTCTGATCTGCTCTGATCATTAAGAAGCAGGGAAGGATGGTGTTATCTTGGTAACATCATAACAACTGCATTCTCTATCGCAACCGACTGCTTTTCTGAGTTTAAAACCTCAAATTAGAGAAATCTCTTGAAGTATCACTAACATTTCAGTTACTCTCGTTAATGGTGTATGACTTTTCTGTGAGTTAGAATTTTCAGAAGTGACCACCTCCTCTTTCTTGGTTTTTGTCAAACGTAGGAAACGTGAATGTAGAACAGGAACTTAGCCACATACAGAAGGGTGTGACCTAATGTGGTAGACAAAAGCAAGTGGTATGATCTAAGGTTGACTGCTGTAAATGGTTGGAGTTCAGAAGGCAAAGAAATTAAAATGGAACAAGGTCCTGCCCCTGCTCATTGCCCAAGGGTGCCCTACCCTGGCCAGAATGATGTTTGACTATTTGATGATGGTTTTCCATAACCAAAGCATCTGTTGAGTAATGGTTTCCGGTAAAGTCCTGGAGGCATAACAAAAATAAATTGTAAAATATGAGTTGAAGCTAAATAACAGGGATAGGATAAATAGGTAAAGTATTTTCCCTGCGGTGGGGGAGTCCAGAACTACAGGGCATAGGTTTATGGTGAGGGGGAAAAATTTTGAAGGGGCAACATTTTTACACAGAGGGTGGTACGTGTATGGAATGAGCTGCCAGAGGAAGTGGTGGAGGCTGGTGCAATTACAGCATTTAAAAGGCATCTGGATGGGTATATGAAAAAGAAGGGTTTGGAGGGATATGAGCCAAGTGCTGGCAAATTGAAGTAGATTAGGTTAGGATACCTGGTCGGCATGGATGAGTTGGACTGAAAGGTCTGTTTCCAAGCTGTACACTTCTATGACTGAGGTAGAAGGATGGCTTACGTAGGTACAAGTAGTGGTGGTAGGCCATTTGGCCATTCAAGTTTGTTCCATCACTCAATATGATGATGGTACATCCTCTATTTTAATCCTGCAGTCCTGCATTCTCTCCATACTCTCGGTTGCTTTCAGTATCTAAATATTTATCAAGCCTTTTCCTGACATAGCAACGTGGCCTCCATAACCTTCTGTGGTAGAGAATTCTACAGGTTGACCATCTTGAGTGAAAAAATGCTTCCTCTTCCCAGTCCTCAATGGCCTAGCTTGTTCTGAGACTCTCAACCAGCAGCAAACATTATCTCTGCATCTCGTCTGTCCAGCCCTGTTAGAAGTTTTCATCTTTCAATCAGACCCTATCACATTCTTCTCAACTGTAACGAATACAGTCAACACAGCAAAAGAGTTGATGTTTCAAGCATTTGCTCTTCATCAGACATTCCTGATGAAGAACTGATACTCAAAACTCTGATTCCCCTGCTCCTCGGATGCTGCCTGACTGGCTGTGTTTTTCTAGCACCACACTTTTTGACCCTGATCTCTAGTAGCTGCAGTCCTCACTTTCTCTCTGTAATGAATACAGGCCCAGTAAAACTAATCTTTTCTGATATCAGAAAACTGATATCACAGTTCTGCCATCCCAGTATCAGTCTAGTGGTCCTCTGCTGCACTCCCTCTTATGGCCAGTATACCCTTTTTTTTAAGTAAAGGCAAATCAAGCTGCAAAATGACCTACCTTTTACTTGTCTCCTTCTACTGAGACAATCCCTGCAGAAATCCTCCTTGTTTATAGTTGGATTTTGATCAGCACAATGCATTTTTTTATCCCATTCTTTTGTATTACTGTATTCAACGTTAATTATAGAAAATCTCCATTAAATCACCATGAGCCAGCACACAGTGGAGATTTGCAACAAATTGCAGCTTCTTCAAAACATGTTCCTGTGTCGTGTTCTATTGCCAAACCGATCAGAGGATTATCATGATCCAGGTCTTAATTTAAAATCCAGCACTTTGAATATCACTCTCAATCATGTATACTTTAATCTGCCTGTTCAGATGTGCTTTGACACCCCTCTGGAGCAGGTGGAACTTGTACCTAAATCTCCTGGCCCAGGGGTAGGGACACTACAACAAGAGCACATGAAGAATTGTTACTAGGTGTTTTTAATCAATTTGTTCAGAAATGTTGTGGTGTATCTCCTGGAGGTGACACATGGGATTTGAACCCAGGCCTCCTGGTTCTGAGTTAGGGACACCACCACTGCACCAATAAAGTCCTGATACATTCAAATCATATCCTGTCTTGAACAGTTTTAAATTCATTGAACTCGTCTAATTATTCCAAATTCAATGTAGCAGAGGATCAGTGCTGTATGACTTTATAGTGAGGATCTACAAGCTTACTAATCCCAGTATCAATGAGGCTTGGATTATCAAATCTCTCCTCACCAAATTCATTATTTCCTTTGTTAATTTCTTTTACCAATTGCTGTTAACCAGAGTTTATCCATTTGATTGAAAAGCAACAAGCTTTTCACTTGGGCTGGGGAGTAATGTTATTGTGTTTGGAGGCAGGGAGGGTACTTAGGGTGGTATGCAAGTTCCCCACTGCCTTTCTGTCTCCTCCAGATATGGAGGACATCCCCCAGCCTCTGCACCAGTTGAGGCCCTGAAGAGGCTGCTGATGGTCAGGCAGCTCTTGACGGTTGATTGTCCATTCCCCAATCCAGAAAAGGCCCACCAAAGGCCATTTACTACCAGCAGGAGGCACTGTAGGTTCTCTCACCAGTTCTCCAGACAGCAGGTGGACCTTCATAAGGTAGCTCGCTTCTCACAAACAAATTGGCTACAGCTATTTCAGCCGCCAGTACATTGAAAGCTCAGCAAACGGTTGGCAGGGTCATAGCCTGCTCCTTCGTCCTGATGAAGGAGCAGTGCTCCGAAAGCAAGTGCTTCCAAATAAACCTGTTGGACTATAACCTGGTGTTGTGTGATTTTTAACTTTGCATTTATGTAAAACCCTTCAAGTCATTGTAAAACTCTTTATGGCACTGAGACATAGTCTGGGCACTGTTTAGAATTTTTAAAAAAATTCAGTGTCATATACTTTAATTGTAATAAAGTCACAACACGGTCTAATTTGGTTGTAGTTTGATGTAGGCAGATTATTTGAGCCTTTTTTAATTAGATATACATTCCGGGTTGACCTGTGTCATTACTTGCTCATCTCGCCTGATCCAGGTGTTATACAGGCTATGCCTTTTTGCTTATGTCTTGCCTCAAGTCAATGATTGCCCTCCTTACCTAATAAGAGTCTTATTTTCCTGTGTTCTCTGCAAATCAATGAGATATGATCAGTATAGGATTGACACCAATGGCAGATTGAGTACAATGACTAGAATTAGCCAGCATAAACTGAGCTTCTTTGGTCAATCATATTATTGTCAACTCATCAAATCTGCCTCTTTCCCTACAGATCTATGAAGATTTCCTTGTAGTGTCTATACTGCGACATTCAATAATAACTTTGTATGTTACTATTACACTGCCCCCTCAGCCAGTACATTTACCGATAACTCACTATCTTTAAAGATTTCCCTTCTGTTCATCAATCAGATTAAACCAGTTTCCTCTCGCTATTGATCCGCCTGTCCCTACCTGCTGTCTTCATTACACACACCAGTATTAAATCACCCCTTAGATTTCTCTGCTCCAAGAGTTATCCGCATTTTATTTACCCCCGTGTCCTTACTAAAATCACTCGTCCCTGGTACCATTCTAATAAATCTCTGCATCTTCTCCCATGCTTTGATATTGTTCCTAAGCTGTGATGTCCTGAGCATTAATCTGTGTTTATAGATTCACAGAATTGTTTTGGTGCAGAAGGAGGCCATTCAGCCCATTGTGCCTGCACTGGTACTGTGTGAAACGTCTGAAACCGAACCTTCCAGCTCAGCGAGCAAACCTACATTCAGCACCTCAACCTGAGCTACAAATCTTCTCAAGACTCACAAACTGGTACTATCTCCTGGTCCCAATCTCCTGCTCCCACCCCATATTCCTGCACACCATAAGTAACCTTCCAATGAATGCCTCAATTGAATCTGTCTCAGCAACATTTCCACACAGTGCATACCATAGGCTTGTAACTTAGTGCGATTTTTTTTTTCCTCACGTCACCCTTGCTTCTTTTGAATGTCACTTTAAATTTCTGCCTGTCATTCTTGTACTTTTAACAAATAGGAACAGCTTCGGCCTAACGACTTCTTTCGGCCTGCTTGTGATTTTGAAAACCTCGATCAAATCTCAAACTTGAATAGAATCCGACCAGCTGCTGGTGTATCATTGCCATAGAAACACTCCGTTCAGTCAAGTCAATGTTTACAATGTTTGTAGGCCTGAGTTCACTTTAATGATAGTGTTTCTACATTCACTGGCACAGTAGCTCAGCGGTTAGCACTGCTGCCTCACAGCACCAGGGACCCAGGTTCAATTCCAGCCTCCGGCGACTGTCTGTGTGGAGTTTGCACATTCTCCCCATGTCTGCTTGGGTTTGCTCCAGTTTCCTCCCACTGTCCAAAGATGTGCAGGTCAGGTGAATTGGCCATGCTAAATTGCCCAGAGTATTAGGTGCATTAATCAGAGGGAAATGGGGTCTGGGTGGGTTACTCTTCGGAAGGTCGGTGTAGACTTGTTAGGCCGAAGGGCCTGTTTCCACACTGTAGGGAATCTAATCTAAAACAATGTTCAAAGATGTGTATTTTGTATTTACTTTATACTGAGAAGAACTATAATGCTGAACTTTTACCGTATCTCTTTATTTTTCTACTTTTTAATTTCTGATTTTGAGTCTAGGTACCTTGTACCTAAGATGGTACTGTGAATGGTGACATTGTACACTTTTCCATGTATCCCTGTACTTAAGTATACATGACAATAAAACCAAATGCTAATTCCACAGAGAAGGAAGCCAGCATCTTCTTCAATAGTTGATGAGATGACTCTCCCTTCACTGCAATCCTGAAGCTCAGAGATTGCACCCATCAGGGATTGGCTGATATCTGTAAGGAACAGGGGCTTCTCCTAATTGGATTCGATGAAACCAATGGGCGGTGACTCTAATGAAGTAAAGCATGAATTTACATAGTGCCTTTCACAATCTCTGGATATTCCAAAGCTATACCATTTTTTAAAGCAAGGACACTATGGATTTTTGTTTTTAATTTCAAAATATTCTTTATTCATGTAAATGAACTTTATAGTCATAAAAATAGTTTGGTTCTGTACAGTAGCATATCAAAGAAACAAACAGAGCAATTTTTAATATGTTCGAAATCAACTCATCAAGCCATCTTTGAGGACTTGTGTGTACCCAGGTATCTCTGTTCCTGCTCCCTCTTTATTGTTTAATTTATGTTGCCTCTCTTAAGTCACCAATCCAAAATAATTCAGCAGTATTTTGAACTCTGTAGTGGTTACTGGATTAAACAATCTGTGACCAGACCTATTTGTGACAGCGACAGATTGCATCTTACCTCTTGCAATTTTAAAATTAAAAAATTTGTAGCCTGCACATGCAGCCAATGGAATTATTTTAATCTGCTGGTATTATCGCAGTTTCAATTAAATATAGGGAGGCTGGATGGAAAGCTCCCTGTGGAGGGGGAGAACAGGTATTAAAATACAGCTGCAGTTCTCAGGGATTAATTTAGAAAATTGACAGCTGTTGCAAATTCAGGAGAAAGCCAAGAGCTGCAAAACTCCTGCAGTTATGTTAAGAGTCTAGGTGTTGCCAAACCTTGTGTTGCCTTGTTACCAGGACTTGTCGGGTTTTTGGATACATGTCAGATTCTACTAGGAGCAAACAACCCTGTGGTTTACCTGGTTCAAGCCATTCTGAGTGTTTTCTGATGGTCCAATCAACCATAGCTCAGTGGGGAAATGACTGGTCTGTGTATGTAAGAATCTGGCTGTTTACATTGGCCAGTATATTCTCTGTGGTTCAATTGCACTTTCAACCCTTTCTATCCCTCTGTTCATCCACCTTTTAGTCCTCTATCCTTGATCCATCTAGCCGCCTTTAGTTCACTGATGAGCATTTAGCCATTAAGCCTGGCAGATGGGCTGATTTAGCCATTAAGCCTAGCGAGTTTTGAGAAGATTTGTAGCTCAGGTTGAGGTTCTGGATGTAGGTTTGCTCGTTGAGCTGAAAGGCTAGCAGATGACCTGCTTTCTCCCAATGCATAGAGTACGCAGCCACCATCTTTGAGTCCCAGGGTTAAACCTCTGGCTAATCTTAGGAAACGCCAATATTTCACTCTGATCAATCATGCTGTCAACCCATTCTGAAACTGGCGAAGAATAAAGTACAGAAGGAACCAGTTTGGTACTACCTGTTTTTGTTGCTTATCCAATTAGTCCCACTCCCCTACAAGTCTACATCTAAATCTCTTTTGAAAGTTGTCATTGAATTGGCTTTACCACCTTTTCCAAAAGTATAAGCCAGATCTTAATTCACATAATGACAGACTGGACAGCAAAAGTCTGACTTGAAATCCCTATTAACAGGCTTCAGCAAACATCTTTAAGAACAGTAACAGAAATACAGGAAATAGCAAGTGATTGCATTTTCAAAGTAGGTGTTTATAAAATGTATGTCATCTGCAGAAGGAGAAGTTGGATCAGGCTTTAAAATTTCCCGGAGTAAAGGCAAATATATGTCCATCCATAAACATGCGTAACACAGGGATAGTCATGAAGGTTATACTCAAGGATAATAGAGACAAAAGAAGGAGTTTTGAAATAACACTAAGAAATAGGAGTAGGCAGTTCAGCTCTTTGATCCTGCTCTGTCATTCAATAGGATCATGGTTGGTCCAACATTTCTCATGTCGAATTTGCTGCCCTTTCCCTGTAGCCCTTCATTTCCTGACTGATCAAGATATGATCTATTTCAGCCTTAAACATATGCAAGGACTCTACTGCCACAGAGACTCGAAGGCAAGGAATTCCAGAGACTCTCATCCCTCTGGGAGAAGAAATTCCTCTGAACTCACCTGTCACATTTGAAAGCATGGATACACAATTATGTTCCTATGGAACATGAGTGCCCATAAATCATTGCCTTGTAATTTATTGTAATGTTACACATGGTATGGATTGTAGATTCTCAGAGACCTTGCAGCCCGTTGAGTCTGCATTGGCTCTTTTGAAGATGAACCTTGTTAATCCCATTCACTTTTGCTCCTTTCTATATTCTGAAAATATTTCCTTTTCAAGTATTTCCCAAAGCCCTGCTAAAGGCTCTATTGAATCTGCATCTAGCTTCCCATCAGGTAATGCACTCTAAATTTAGTTCCTTGTTGCATAATCAAACTTTTCCTCATGTCTCCTTTGGTTCTTTTATCAACTGTTTTAATCTGTGACCTCCAATGATTGACCCCTCAGTTATTAGAAACAGATACTCTTTTATTGACCCAATCTCCATCCTTCGTGATGTTGAACATATCTATCCCATCTCTTTTTTTATTCACTCATGGGATGTGGGCATCTGGCCAGCATTGTTTTTGTTGCCTGACCCTAATTGCCCTTGAGAAGGTGCTGGTGAACTGCTTTCTTGACCCGCTACAGTCCACCTGATGTAGGTTGACTCACAATACTCTTAGGGAGGGAATTCCGGGATTTTGACCCGGCGACAGTGAAGGGACAGCGATATATTTCCAAGTCAGGATAGTGAGTGGCTTGGAGGGGAACTTATCCATGGTGGTGTTCCCATGTATCTGCTGCCCTTTTCCTTCTAGATGGAAGCGGTCATGGGTTTGTCGAAGGATCTTTGTTGAATTTCTGCAGTGGATGGTACATACTGTTGTTGCTAAGCATTGGAGGTGGAGGGAGTAGATGCTTATGGAAGTGGTACCAATCAAACGGGCTACTTTATCCTGAATGGTGTCAAGCTTGTTGAGTGTTATTGGAGCTGCCCCCCATCTAGCCATCTCTGCCTACCTTTCTCTGTTTATGGAGAATAATCCCGGGGTCTATACACACAATTCATCCCTTGAAATCATTAGAAGAGATTTATTCGAGAGATTTATTCTTTCCAGAGTTTAGACATCTTCCCAGTGGCAACCAGAGTTAGATATAAAATTCTAGCTTGGGCCTTAACCCGTGTTTTATAAAGTTCTGCACAACTTCCCAGTTTTTTTCCATGTAACTCTTCATAAAACCTAGAATTGCTCTGTTAATCTGTCCAGCCAACTGCAGAGATTAGGAGTACAATCACTCCCAAGGTCTCTCACTGTCCTTGCATCCTCTTTATAATGATGTACATCTAAGGTTTCCTACCAAAATATTATCTCATTTTTTTTCTTTTGCACTGAATCACATCTGCCATGTGTCCTTTTAATTTAATAATTTTTAAAAATGTTTTCAACCTTGTTGCAAAATTTGACTTTACATACTGCTGTGGTGATGAAGTCAGGTGCAGAGGACTGTTAATTCAGGTCATTGAATAAGGGAGTAATGTGGACAGGGTCAGGGGCCCTTGTTGGCCGAGGGAGGGATCTCAACACCAAGGATTGAGAATCCAGGGCTTTTCTCTTCCAGTGTCTGCTCCACTCATTTCTGCTTTGATCCAATTAAAGAGTGGCATGATTGGGTTGCTCTACACAGGAGTCGAATACAGATATAGAAGGCCATTCAGCACCTTGAGCTGTCAAATTGGAACCGGAGGAGGCCATACAGCATCTCCAGTTGTTGCTTAGGAGTAGAGGGCCATTCAGCCCAATTAGCAAATAAATCGGAGGCCATTCAGCCTTTTACACAGGAAAGGGGTAAGTTGTTGCTAGCTTTCAGCCCTGGAATCCACGATACAAATACAGGTTGCACAAAGGAGACACAATCCCTACAGTATGTAAGCAGGCCATTCAATCCATTGTGTCCATAGTGACCCTCCGAAGAGCATCCCACCCAGACTCACCCCTCTTCCATATCACTGTAACCTTGCGTTTCTCAGGCTAACCTGTACATCCCTGGACACTGGGCAATTTAGCATGGCCAATCCACCCAACCTGCACATCTTTGGAGTGTGGGAGGAAACTGGAGCATCCGGAGGAAACCCGTGCAGACATGGGGAGAATGTGCAAACTCCACACAGACAGTCACCCGAGGCTGGAATTGTACCCAGGTCCTTGGTGCTATGAGGCAGCAGTACTAACCACTGAGGCACCATGCTGCCCAAAAATAAGAAAATGGCATGGAAAATAAGGTTTTGGTTTGGAAAGGAAATAAATAATGAAGCAATTAATTCTACAAATGCAGCAAATCTTTATGGAGGAAAATGTAATAATGGACAACAGGTGATTTATAAATGAAATTTGTTGGCCGTTGTGGGAAATACAACCCTCAACAAAAACAGAAATTGTTGGAAGAACTCTGAGGTCTCATAGCGTCTGTGGGGAGGAAGCAGAGTTAATGTTTCAAATCCATTTTCTCTGCATTAGAACTGGAAATAGCTAGGACATACTGGTATTTGTGCTGAAGCCCAAGTGGTGGGCAGGGGCTGGGGAAGGGAGAGGTGAGCAGATGGATGGAGATGAAGACCAGAGAGAAAGATATGAAAGGGATAGGTTGGCAAAGAGATAATGGATAGCACATGAGGACAGAAGAAAAGCAGAATAAGAAATAGTTAAGAGCAACGAGTGAGAAAGTGGATATGCTATGCTGAAGGCAATCTATATAGTATGAAAAACAAAAACAGAAATTGCTGGGAGAATTCAGTAGGTCTGGCAGCATCTGTGGAGCAAAAGCAAAATTAACATTTTAAGTCTAGTGACCCTTCTTCAGAATTGATTGTAGCTAGGAAAAGATTGGTGTATAAAAATATATATATATATTCAAGAAAGGATGGGAGGAGGGGGTCAAAGAGTAAAGGATAGGTAGACATGGAGCCCAGAAAGAGAGAAACACAATTAGACAAAGGAATGGGTAAAGGACAGTCTGATAAAATGAATAGCTGCTAACAAAGACCATCATGGACTGACAATGGGTTGTGTGTGGAAGCAGGCCATGTGATGGCAAGGCCTAGTTGGTGGAAGTTGAGGTAAGGACATGGGCGAAGGTGCTCAAGCCCTGGAATTGTTGAATTCGACTTTGAGTCCAGGAGGCTGTAGAGTTTCCAGGCAGAAAATGAGGTGTTCGTAGAATCCTTTCAGCGTGGAAACAGGCCTTTCAGCTCAACAAATCCACACCGATCCTCCAAAGAGTGATCTACCCAGACCCATTCCTCTACCCTATTATCCTATATTTACCCCTGACTAATGCACCTAACTTACACATCCCTGAAAACTACAGGCAATTTAACACGACTAATTCACTTGACCTGCACATCTTTTGGATGCTGGGTGGAAACCGGAGCACCTGGAGGAAACACATGCAGACATGGGGAGAATGTGCAAATCCCACACAGACTGTCACCCAAGGCTGGGGAAGGGACTGTGAATGGAGTCGGGGGTGGGAAGGGAGGTTATGTGAAATTGGAGAGCCCAATGTTGAGTCTGCCAGTTGGGGGGGGGGGTGGGGGGGGGTTGTGTGGGACGGTGATGATGCTGAAGGCTGCCCAGACAGATGAGGTGTTGTTCCTCCAATTTGGGGCTTGGTGGCAATGGAGGAGGCCAAGATGGTCATATTGGAGAGGGAATGGGAAGGGGAATTAAAATGGACGGTGATGGGGGGGGGGGGGCACTGCAGGCCCAGCTGAGACGCTCGGGGAAACATGCCAAGTTTACATTTGGTCTCCCCCCATGTAGGGAAGACCCCTGCAGCAAGCCTGTGATGGAGATGTCGGCCAGGGAACGGGATTGCGTGTTGAAATGGCAGGCAACAGCCTATGACCCCATAATAGGAAGCTCAGGGTCACTTTTACAGATAAAAGGTAGGTGTTTTGCAAAGCAGTCACCAAGCCTTCACCATATCAAAAAGACAGGGCTAAACAGGTTGTGCTGCAAGCATGGATTCGACAGACCGAATGACCTCCTCCAAGGTTGCATCACTGCAAAACTTTACAAAATGCGTTTGGTTTGCTTTGCAAATTCCACCTTAAGTCGTGATTTGGAGATGCCGGTGTTGGACTGGTTAAAAATCACAACACCAGATTATTGTCCAACAGGTTTAATTGGAAGCTTTCGGAGCACTGCTCCTTCATTAGGTGGTTGTGGAGTATAATAGTGCTTCCAATTAAACCTGTTGGACTGTTACCTGGTGTTGTGATTTTTAATTTTGTCCACCTTAAATGTTGAAAAATGTATTGCTCCTGCTCCTTGGATGCTGCCTGACCTGCTGCGCTTTTTCAGCATCACATTTTTAAGCTCTGATCTCCAGCATCTGCAGTCCTCACTTTCTCCCACCTTAAATGTTCACCAGGAGACAGGGAGGGGGCGCTGCTGCGGGATGACCGGGCGGGAGGGGGCGCTGCTGCAGAAGGGTCGGGCAGCAGGGGGCGCTGCTGCGGGAGGACCGGGGCAGGAGGGGACGCTGCTGCCGGAGGACCGGGCGGGAGGGGGCGCTGCTGCAGGCGGATCGGGCAGGAGGTGGCGCTGCTGCCGGAGGTCCGGGCTGAAGACGAGGGAGGGCGCTGTTACTGCTGCACGGGCAGAGTGTCGGCGTCACCCGCAAATTAAATGAGGCAGCGCTTCCTGAAATAATAATATTTCCAATTGGAATCTGATTATCCGTGAGAGGGAAACCGAGTCCGTTCATTCGACGGTATTGCCTCGAAATAAATCGAGGTAGGAGAGTGCCCCGAAGGGAAGAAGAGGCAGGATCTGGGAGAGTGTAGGCGGGGACCGTTCGGTAAAGGGGAGGGTCTGTGTTCGAATCCCAGGGGTGGGAATCAGCCGGTGTCCAAGGGGCGGGGCGGAACCAGTGTCCAAGGGGCGGGGCAGAGCCGGTGTCCAAGGGGCGGAGCCGGTGTCCAAGGAGCGGAGCTGGTATCCAAGGGGCGGGGCGAAGCCGGTGTCCAAGGGGCGGGACGGAACCAGTGTCCAAGGGGCGGGGCGGAGCCGGTGTCCAAGGAGCGGAGCTGGTATCCAAGGGGCGGGGCGAAGCCGGTGTCCAAGGGGCGGGGCGAAGACGGTATCCAAGGGGCGGGGCAGAGCCGGTATCCAAGGGGCGTGGTGGAGCTGATGTCCAAGGGGCGGGACCTTTTGCCAGGACGGATACCGGAAGGGGCGGGGCCGAGTCCGAGCTCGGGGTCACATGTGACCAGCCTGTGTTTATTTGGGCCGCAGGATGCAGCTGAAGGAGATTGTTCGCTGGAATGTCCGCGTGTCCCTTCTTTATGCCATTGGCATCTGGACCATGCTCGGCACCTATGGCTTCTTCCACCTGAAGAAGAAGCGGGAGCTGGCAGCGATCGAGAACAGCACCCAGGACTCGGCAGGTAAGGGCAAAGGTCACAACCTCCCACCCCGTGAAGGGCAAAGGTCACATCCTCCCACCCCGTGAAGGGCAAAGGTCACATCCTCCCACCCCGTGAAGGGCAAAGGTCACATCCTCCCACCCCGTGAAGGGCAAAGGTCACATCCTCCCACCCCGTGAAGGGCAAAGGTCACATCCTCACACCCTGTACTGGGCAAAGGTCACATCCTCCCACCCCGTGAAGGGTAAAGGTCTCATCCTCCCACCCTGTGAAGGGCAAAGGTCACAACCTCCCACCCTGTGAAGGGCAAAGGTCACATCCTCCTAACCCTGTAAAGGGCAAAGGTCACATCCTTCTATCCCCGTGAAGGGCAAAGATCACATCCTCCCACCCCCGTGAAGGGCAAAGGTCACATCCTCCCACCCCGTGCAGGGAAAAGGTCATCCTCCCACCCTGTGCACAGCAAAGGTCAGTTTGTGCAGGGCAAAGGTCATCCCCTCCCACTCCGTGGAGGGTAAAGGTTACCTCCCCACCCCATGCAGGGTAAAGGTCACTGTCTGGCTGCCACCCCCCCCCCCCCATTGTAGGAAAAAGGTGACGGATGAAGGCCCTGATATGTTTTAGCATTGTTGGCCTTGCTTTTACATTAAATAAAGGTTAACTTTGTTTTTTTTTTCAGCAGTCACTTACCAAGACGAGATCAGTTTGGAACCTCAAAAACAAGTTACCAAAGAATTTGTGGAGACAAAAGTTGTTGCAAAGGAAGGTTTTGTTCCCTTTTCATTCAGAATCTACAAATATGGGAAGTCTCTCTTCGGTGTTTCATCTGATACTTCAATAGAGAAGTAGAGTTCAGAACAATAACTAACGCAGGTGATACTGCTAGGGAGTTCATGCTTCAGTTTTCTTGTGGACACTGAGGATTTCTCTACGTGCCCCCAATTTGTACAGTTGCTTTGGATGGTGTAGACTGTGCTTAAGTGCCTAGTGTCTATGATCTATTGAGCCTCATTTGATCTATTATTTTGAAAACTATGTATCAGTTTCTAATGGACAGTGTCTGTACATCTACATTTTTTGCACAGTGGGACATCAGTAGCATTTTGAGAGAATTCAGCTATTTTTAAATTATGGGGGAAATTTGTTTCCAAACAACTGAAGGCTTTACCATGCCACATTTTTGTACTCACATAATCAACTCCAGAATACTTTTTTGCATGTGCAAACACATAGTTTCTTCTTCCTTTCTTCCACAACTGCTCTGGAATCAATCAACAGGTTGGAGTGGCTGATATGATTGATCCTCTTTATCCAGCCGGCTTTAGCTTTTCAAAAATGTGGTTATATTCTGGAAAGTGAACTGGTGAAGGATTGTGCTGGATCAAATCTTTCCTCAAACGTACCTTATATTTACAGAGTGAAAAATCTACAATCTCCGAACACAAGCACACACCGCTTCAATAAGTCTCTTTATATGTGTTCAAGTGAAACTCCATTTTAAAACCACTGATTGGGTAAAATTGACAATGAAGACCCAATCTAGAAGTAGGTTTAATGCATTATTTTCATGACTTGAGTTATGTATTATACAAATTCATTGTCACTATTTACATGCATGTTTTGTGTTGGACATATGAATCAGCAGGTTGGGAGCAGATTAAAACTAAACTGATGTATTTTACTGCCATTGTAGTGAACCTTCACTTTGAAAGAAGGATTGATATGATTATTGTGACTTTGCAAGATGCATGGGAATTTTAAATGATTGCTGTTCATTAATTTAGGACTGTATAAAACTAACCCTGTTCCAGGAGTTTGAAGATTCACCATTGGGTTTAGATTCCACCTGATTGGGAATGAGACTTGATCTGATTATGTATTAGTTGTGTTGATATTGTTAACTAATAAAATTGGAGTGATACTAAATTTGAAATGACAAGACAATCACTTACAATCTGTTCATTTGTTAATGATACAACAGGTAGGAATTGGATGTGAAATTATGCCTCTGAAGGCTCCTCAAATACCTGGATTGCAGCAATTAATTTTGCAGTAGTTTATATTTTGTGCTTTGATTCGTGCAATGGCTGAAGTTGTGAAGGGACCACAAGCTGTTTGCTCTCTGTGGCTCACCTTGTGTGGACAATAGGCACTGAAATTTCCCATTGTGCTGGCCAGCCCTTCAAGTTATATTGAGAGTCTGCCCATGTGGATGTAAAGCTGGAGAAATCTGAGGATCTTGGGGCACAGTGGAAGTGTCCCTACCTCTGAGCCAGGAGGTCTGCATTGAAGGCTCACCTCACATGGTTATGTGTCATAACAGGTTCAGACAGGTTTTTTTTATTTATGGAGGGCTTTGGCGAGGCCAGAGAGAAACACCCCAGTTACTGGGGCTGGATTTGATCTGTGAGCTTTTCTGCTTTGAAGTTATGAGCATTAGAATTAGAAGCTTATGTAGACCACTCAGCTCCTTAATCCTGCTGTGCAATGCATTAATATTGTTGCTAATCTGATTACTCCATATTCCTGCCTACCCCTGTTAATCCTCCATCACCAACTCATCAAGGATAACCTGCTTCTGCCTTAAAAATATTCAAAGATTCTGCCCACGCCATCTTTTGAGGAAGAGGCCGCCTTTGGAATACCATGTGCAGTTCTGGTCGCCGTGCTATAGGAAGGACATTAATAAATTGGAGAGGCTGCAGGAAAGATTTACAAGGATGTTACTGGGACTGGAGGGTTTGAGTTATAAGGATAGGCTGGGACTCTTTTCACTGGAATGTAGAAGGCTGAGGGGTGACCTTACAGAGGTTTATAAAATCATGAGGGGCATTGATAATGTGAATAGCATTGGTCTTTTCCCCAGGGTGGGGGGAGTTCAAAACAAAGGCATTTTTTAAGTTGAGACGAGAAGGATTTGAGGAGCATTTTTTTTCCACGCAGAGGATGGTTCATATATGTAACAAACTGCCAGAGGAACTGGTGGATGCAGGTACCATTGCAACATGTAAAAGACATTTGGACAGGTACATGAATAGGAAAGATTTAGAGGGACATGGGCCAAATGCTGGACTGATTTGGTTTGGGAAATTTGGTCAGTGCAGATGTATTGGACCAAAGGGTCTGTTTCCATGCTTTATGACTGTATGCCCATATAAGAGAGTCCCAAAAACTCAACCCTTTGTGAGAAAAAAAAATCTTAACATAAGTTTTCAGATGAAAACTATTATAAAAAGCCAAAAGCAAGATCTAGGAGTTATTTTGTACTTTGAGTGTTTTAGGAAACATTTTTGATGCGGGGTGCAATAATTCAGCAGCTATGTTACGCTGAAAATATGGTTAGACCAACCATGATGAAATATAGAGCTTTTCAGATCTAAAACCATTTACTTTCCAGTTGTGTATGATTTGACCACACTGTTCACAAACCACCTTAGTGTGGCCCCTGTGACTTCTGGATTGTGTTGCTGTTGTGCACCCAGCTGGATACAGATACCCACTCGATATGGGACAGAGCTATCAAATGTTAACCAGGCAGGTACAAATGGCCCTTGAGGGAAAATACTGAATATCTGAGATGGAGACACATACCAAATATTATGGGCGTTAGAAATCAGAAAAACAAGAAATATGCAAAAGGTGAAGTATCTCTCAGCACCTGTGGAGAGGCAATAGTGCTTTTTATAGTTTTGACAAGATTCACCTATATTTACACTTCATTCCATTTGCTATAGAGGCCAACATGGTGTCTTACAGCGTGGGAACAGACCCGTTGGTCCAAGCTGACAATGTTCCCAAACTAAACTAGTCCCACCTTCCTGTGCTTGGTCCACATCCCTCCAAACTTTTCCTCTTCATGAGGAAAATGTCCACATGCCTTCCCCATTGCCTGCTGAAACATTGTTAGTCTTATGTGACATCTGATGCTCAGATGTTTCGGTTGGATGATCTTTCGTTGGGACTGGGAAAAGTTAAAGTGCAAATTATGGTTAAAGCAAGTGGACGGATGTATTGAGATAAAGAAAGAAACAAAAGATCTGTGACGGTGTGCAAGACTGAGGGATTCAAGGATGGAAGACTGGCTGATGCAGGGCTAAAGGGACAGTTGATGGGAATGGTGTAGAGACAGAACAGCTAAACATTGGGCAGCTGAGAGCAACAGTGAAGTAAAGCCAAAACTTGCAAAGGGAAAGGCAGCAGAATAGAGATTAAGGTGTCAGGTTGATGAACTCTCATTTCAGTTCCCAAACTGTTAACAGCCAAATCAAGAGAAAACTGCTGTTCCCTGAGCTTGTGTTGATTAGTATGAGAGCAAGATGGAGGATCACAATGACAGGCAGCTGGAAGCTTGGGACTATGTTTGCTGACTGAGTGAAGGTCCTTTACAAAGTAGTCTCTTAATCGGTTTTTGGTCCCCAGTGTAAAGGGAAAAGCAATGAGAATACAGCTGTAAGGATCATATCCTTTTTAGTTTTTTTTATTTTGGATTGTGACAGTGGGTGTGGGGTGGGGCGGGCTGGGAAGAGAAAAGAGACCGCTGTAAACCAAGCATTGAGAGAGGAGCTTCTGCACTTTTTAAAACCAGTTACTGGAACTCATTGTGAGTGGTGTTGACACTGTTGCTCTGTTCAGGCACTGAGGGAAGATGTCGTAAAATGCCCCAGCAATGGGAGCATGTGTGCAGAGTGAGCTTTGCCCAGAGACAGATTGGTTTGAGTAATTACAGCAAGCAGGGTGTGATGAGATTTAGTGAAAGTAGTTATGCAAGTCAGTGCGCCTGTTGTGAATGTTCATGAAAGCCAAGCCCCAGAAACAGAGACAAGAAAATTGAGGAAGAATTACAGTGAGACCATTTGAAGCTGAGAACATTGTGAATATTGGAAGCAACGTTGATTAAACTGCTTGGTATGAGTGCAGAAAGTGACACAATAAACTCATCAATTTACTGGCGGAGAAAAAGAGGAGGGGACTGTTTGGATGTTTGAGTAATTGGGATTTGTCATTGAAGCCAGGAATCACGGCATTGCAACGACTGTCTTGTGGGCTCCTGGGTAAGTACACAGCTTGTGTGTGAGCAATATGGAGGCCGAAGGTCTCCAAACTGCAAGAGACAGCATCGCTCCTTTTCCCGTGGTGAAGTTACCTAAATCTGAAAGGAAGCCTAGCTCTTCTCTCCCACCATTTGCTGTAGGCCCTGTTTCCATGCTGAGCAACTCTATGGCTGTATAAGCTATCGCCTCTCCGCTGTGAAACTGAGCAATTAGTATGTCAACCTCCCCATCCCCTGTCTTCAGCAAAGAACACAGGAACTAGGAGCAAGAGTAGGCCGTCTGTCCCCTCGAGCCTGCTCCGTCATTCAATAAAATCATGGCTGATTTTTATTGTGGACTCACCTCCACTTACCCCATATCGCTTTCACCATATCGCTTAATTCCTTTACTGTTCAAAAATCTATCTATCTTTACCTTAAAAACATACACTTCGCTGGGCAGGGAATTCCACAGATTCACAACCCTTTGGTTGAAGAACTGCCTCCTCAGCTCAGTCCTAAATCTGCTCCCCACCCCCATTTTGAGGCTATGCCTCTTAGTTCACCCGTCAGTGGAAAACAACCTCCCTGCTTCTATCTGATCTATTCCCTTCATAATTGTATATATTTTTGTCGTCATAACTCACCCCCTCCTCATTCTTCTAAATTCCAATGAGTATAGTCCCAGTCTCCTCGATCTCTCATCAGAACTGAAAGCACTTGGATACGAAGATTGGAAATCAGAGGATTTGGAAGAAACAAGAGGGCCATCTCTTTGAATCCTGTGGATTAAGGTGTTTTCTTTAATTTTTTTTCCCCACCCATAATATCCATGCATGTTTGTTGTCTGTGAGGGAGTTTAAGAAGTGGGTAGAGTTTTGGTTGATTGCGTTTTATGTTGAAAATTCATATATTTGATTGCCCATGGTGATTTATTTGGAATATGTGGAAGTTCACGTTAAGTTTAGGAAACCAGACTAGTGTTTTCTGCTAACCCGAATCCATATGACAGATTAATTAGAGTATTTTGATCAAAGGTTTCATTTTTGTGATAACTTCAGAGTGAAACTTGAGTAATAGCACACCTTCCCAAGTTGCTCTTGGTAGAGTATTATTATGTAGAAAGAAGCACAAATAAATTGTAGTGTATTTGGGGTCTAAGGCATTGAGGTGGTAAGGGATATTGCTTACACCTCCTAGGCTTGCATGTAAAGTTGCCATTGGGAGTGAATGGGACAATTGAAGAGTGAGCCAGGGTATCCCAGAGGGGATGGAGGAGAAAGTGAGGACTGCAGATGCTGGAGATCAGAGCTGAAAATGTGTTGCTGGAAAAGCGCAGCAGGTCAGGTAGCATCCAAGGAGCAGGAGAATCGACGTTTCGGGCATGAGCCCTTCTTCAGGAATGAGGAAAGTGTGTCCCAGAGGGGATGGTCCATTTGGAATGATGAAAGGGGAAGGGAGGATGTGTTTGGTGGTGACAGATTGCTGGAGCTTTAAACGAATTAGGTAATGAATATGGAGGCTGGAGGGTTAGGTGAAGTGAAAATGTGAGTAACAAGATTATGGTTTTGGTAGGGAGAGGAAAGGGGTTGAGGGATGTGGTGGTGGGCAGGTAGAGGAATGTAGACCGTGGAAGACCCTTGTCAATCAGTGTCCTTGATTGAGAAAAAAGGATAAATCAGATACGGTGGATTACACTATCTGAACAGGAACAACATTATGGTTTTGGTAGGGAGAGGAAAGGGTTTGAGGGATGTGGTGGTGGGCAGGTAGAGGAATGTAGACCGTGGACGACCTTGTCAGCAGGAACAGAAATGGAATAAGAAACTGGGAGAGTGAAATCACAGCAAGCAGGGTGTGAAGAGATTGAGTGAAAATAGTTGCAGAAGTCAGTGGGCCTGTTGTGAATATTCATGGAAGCCGACCCCCAAAAATGGAGACAAGAAAATTGAGGAAGAGTTACAGTGAGGCCATTTGAAGCTGAGAATAGTGTGAATATTGGAAGCAACGTTGATTAAACTACTCAGTATGAGTGCATAAAGTGACACAATAAACTCATCAGTTTGTTGGGGGGAAGGGGGATAAAAGAGGAGGGGGCTGGAAAAGAAAAGGAATGCTTCCCACATCCCACAGAAAGGCAAGCATAGTTAGGATTGATGTGGGTTCGCACAGTACAGCTTTTGAGCTGTTGCTTGTTTAGCACTCCAAATGCTTTTCTAAAAACTGATGCGTTGAATGAACACATTCTAAGGAAAATAACTTTGCTATAATGAAAGCGTGTATTAAGTGTGGGGCTAATTCCTGACCTCTAATTTTTATCTTATGTACCTGTGTAAAAGTGAAATTTTTGAGTCAAGCTTTTAAGGCCAAAAGTTACTTTTACACAGGTGATGTTTTTGAGACATTGATCTTGGGCTGGCCCATAGAAATCTGACACAATGGAATAAAGTAAGACAACAGAAAATTCTCTGACATTTATTTATTTTACAACAATATATTCCATCCGACACAATTTAAACTTTTCTTCGGTGCAAACATTGTGCTGAGCAGAGAGGGGATCAGAATGGGTATAATCCAATGCATGCAATCTCAACATCAGACTCTCATGAGGGTTCTCTTGACTGCATGTGTCTTGCTGTAGTCCTAAATCCTCTTTTGGTGACCATCTCACTGCTCAATAAGTCCCAAGGATCCTCTGGCAATGAATTAAGTTCCATCGTCACATTTTCAGCCAAACCTTCCGCTCTCCGGATAGTGGGAGACTGGACAAACAACCTGAGATGCATGCTGGGAGCCCATGGAAGTCCTTTGGTGGAATTTCGAGTGAAGGCCAACACTGAAACAAGTGCTTACTCAAACCTCACAGAAATTAGTGAAGGGTCTTGTTGCATCATACAAAATTAGTACAGTACAACCTCAATTATCCGAACATCAGTTATCCAAATTTCGGATTATCCGAACAAGATCTCAAGGTCCCGTAAAAACGGCATTAGGCAACTCAGCGTTCAGTAATCAGTTAAACGGCACTATGGTGTGCATTGCCAGATAACCGAGAAATGATCGATGACCAGCGCTCATAAATTACAGTTGAGAGTGTGGTGCTGGAAAAGCACAGCAGGTCAGGCTGCAGCAGAAGAGCAGGAGAATCAACGTTTCGGGCAAAAGCTCTTCAGGAACTTATGCCTGGAACGTTGATTCTCCTGCTCCTCCTGCCTGACCAGCAGCACCACACTTCTCGACTCTGATCTCTAGCATCTGCAGTCCTCCATTTCTACTCATAGATTACCGCTTGTTTATGATCAGGTCAGATCAGTCATCCGAGCAATCAGTTATCCGAACAAAATACTCCCCGTCCACCTTGTTCGGATAATCAAGGTGGTCCTGTAAACTCATTGCTAAACCCGGAAATGTTCACAACATCGGTGAGTCACTGATCCTGCCTCCATTGTCCATATTAATACCTGATGTCATGAATTTGAGTGCCAAAGAAGCAGTTCAGGCAACTCCTTTGAGTAATTCTACTGTTGCCAGAAGAATCAATGAGATGGCACGGGACAAGTGGGAACAATATTCCAATGAAGAATATAATTGCTCGTGAAACTGATGGTGCCGCTCCTATGGTTGGTCGTCACAGACGATTCATTGCCCACTGAAAAAGAGTTATACCTTCTGTCTTTGCTATTCATTGCATCATTTGGAAAGATGTTGTGAAACTTGAAAGGGTTCAGAAATGATTTACAAGGATGTTGCCAGGGTTGGAGGATCTGAGCTACAGGGAGAGGCTGAACAGGCTGGGACTGTTTTCCCTGGAGTGTCGGAGGCTGAGGGGAGACCTTAAAGAGGTTTACAAAATTATGAGGGGCATGGATAGGATAAATAGACAAAGTGTTTTCCCTGGGTTTGGGGAGTCCAGAACTAGAGGGCATAGGTTTAGGGTGAGAGGGGAAAGATATAAAAGAGATCTAAGGGGCAACTTTTTCACGCAGAGGGTGATACGTGTATGGAATGAGCAACCAGAGGGTGTGGTGGAGGCTGGTACAATTGCAACATTTAAGAGGCATTTGGATGGGTATATGAATAGGAAGGGTTTGGAGGGATATGGGTCAGGTGCTGGCAGGTGGGACTAGATTGGGTTGGGATATCTGGTCGGCATGGACAGGTTGGACCGAAGGGTCTGTTTCCATGCTGTACATTTCTATGACTCTATGAGTGCACCTAGTAGCTAAAAACATAGGAGGATGTCTCAATCTTTCGCTTTCAGTTGTCATTAAAAACTGTAAACTTCATCAAATTCTATGCCCTTCAGGATCATCTTTTCCAGCAGCTGTGTGAAGAAAATGATGAATAATTCCGGATGCTGTTGTCGCTGTATACCAAGGGGAGGTGGCTTTCCAAGGGAAACTGTCTTAAACGTTTTGTTACACTCTGGGACACCATAGTGTCTGATAAAGAGCATGGAGAAAGACCCGTTGATGCTAAGGTTATCTTCAGAAACTTTACTTGTTAAACAAGACCTTATAGGGCAAAAGCAGTAACCTCATAGATTGTAAGGAAGCCATTGTTTCTTTCCTTAAGAAACTCGAAATCTATTGGCACAACATGGAATGTCGAAAATTTTTACCATTTCCAAACCTGAAGACAACCGCAGAGGCACTGAAGGCCAATGACCTTACTGTTTATGTGAAACATCTAAAGCATATACAAAAGGATATACAAGAAAGATTTAATGACCTCTTAAACCTTAGTATCCTGGGTTGGATTTTGAATCCCTTTGAAGTACACCCCACCCAGGTTGAGGCAGGAATTCCAGAGAGGTTGATTGATCTTCAGAGCGATATAACTGCATGTCGTCAGTTCAGTCAGCTTCAAAAAGATTTTTCGATCAAGGGTGATCTGCCGAATAAATTTACAACACTGTGGGGAAAAGCCCAAATATTTTTTATTGCCTTTCCCTCAACATATTTGGTTGCAAGGTAGTTACCGTGACAAAATCCAGGAACACAATTGATATTGCAACAAGAGGTGTGACCTCTGACTGTCATTGTCTAATTTGGAGCCCGATATCATGCAATGTGCAGAAAAACACCAGGCTCAAGGACTGCATTAGGCCTGATAGATGTTTAATTTCATACAGTTTTTTTAAAGTTTTGTCCAGTATGTTGGAATGTTCAAGTTTTCTTGGTATTCAGTAATAAATGATTTTTTTTGTCTATCTGTTCGTGTTGTTTCCCTGTTTGAAAGGGGGGGCCCTGGAACCTGAGAAGAGCTCCTGGGGGGACCATGGCCGAAATATGGTTGAGGATCACCGCATCAAGACATTCAAAATGGCAAAAACAAATGATCGTCAAGAGAACATTTTAAAAAAATGACTAAAAAGCTAAGTAAAAAGCTAACTAAGGTAGAAGCCTGTGCTATTGAGGGCAAGTTATTGACATGGCTGGGAAATTGGTTGAGTGGCAGATAACAGAAAGTAGGGGTAATGGGTAGGTACTCAAATTCACAGGATGTGACCAATGGTGTCCCACAAGGATCTATGTTAGGGCCTCAATTATTCACATTATTTATTAACTTCCTGGATAATGGCATAGAAAGTCATATTTTCAAATTTGATGATGAAACAATGTTAGGTAGTTTTGAAGACAGTGTAGATAATATCGTAAAGATACAAAGGGACATTGATAGACCAGGTGAATGGGCAAAACTGTGGCAGATGGAGTTGAATGTAAGCAAGTGGGAGGTTATTCATTTTGGACCAATAAAGGATGGATCAGGATACGTTCTATGTATCCTGTACGAAGTATGAAGTTAAATACAGTGAATGTCCAAAGAGACTTGGGGGTTCAAGAGTATGGACCTTTAAAATGCTACAAACAGATGCAGAAAGTAATCAAAAAGGCTAATGGAATGTTGCCTCTTATGTCGAGAAAATTGAAGTATAAGGATGCAGAAGTTATGTTGCAGTTGGAATCCACTTGGGAGTATTTTAAGCAGACCTGGGCACTATACCTTAGGAAGGATACACTGGTCTTGGAGAGAGTACAATGCAGATTTACAAGAATGGTACCCGGACCTCAGGGGTTAAGTTAAACGGGGAAATTAGGTCTGTTTTCTGTTGAAATTAGATATTAAAGGATGACCTGATTGAAGTTTTCAAGATATTAACAGGAGAAGATGGGCTGGATAAAGAAAAACTATTTCCACAGGTTGTGGATTCCAGAACTCGGGAGCATTGTCTGAGAATTAGGGCCAAACCATTCCTGAGAGGTGTTAGGAAGTAATTCTACACACAAAGGGTGCTAGGGCTTTGGAACTCTCACAAATGGCAGCTGATGCTAGATCAATTGTTAATTTTAAATCTGAACTTTTTTTTGTTAAGGTGAAGTATTAAGGGTTTGGAGTTAGACCACAAATCCATTATGGTCTCATTGAATAGTGTAACAGGCTGGAGGAGCAGAATGGCCTACTCCTGTTCCTTCAGGAGGAAATCGATCACGAAAGTAAATTGGTAAGAAATGTGAAAACAGCAAAACCTTCTGTGGGAATATAAAAAGAAAGGGTGTAGCTGAAGTGAGTGTGATGGAGGATGCAGTAAGGGGAAATTGATAAAGGGGAGCGGGGAAATGGCAGATAATTTAAATCAATACATCATATTTTATGGTGGTGGATACTATAAACCATCCCAAAGATAAGCAAGGTGCTAATGGGAGGAAAGATCTCGTAACAATCTCTATCACAAGGGACAAAGTATTTGACAAACTAATAATCTAAAGATGTGCAGGCTTGGTGGATTAGCCATGCTAAATTGTCAGGTGCATTAGTCAGGGGAAATGTAGTGAAATAAGGGAATGGATCAGTGTGGGTTACTCTTTGGAGGGTTGGTGTGGTCCTGCTGGGCTGAAGGCCACACTGCAGGAATTCTAATAGGAGTATAGGCAGGCAACTCACCAGGACCTGATGATCTGCATTCAATTTTTTTTAAAATTAAGTTGCTGCAGAAATAGTGTTGGCATTGGCTGAAATATTCCAGAACTCACTGGATTCTGGGAGGGTTCCAGCAGTTTTGAAAACAATGTGATGTCCCCTTGTTCAAGATGGGAGGGAAACAGGAAAAATGTCAGAATCTATTATTAAGGAAGAAATTGCAGGGCATTTAGAAAATAAGTCAAGATGATTTTGTGAAAGGGAAATCATGTTCGACAAGCTTTGCTTGAGTTCTCTAAGTTCTACATAACAAGGAGAACTGATAAAATGGAACTGGTAGGTATAGGTAATTTGGATTTCCAAACAGCATTTGAAAAGATGCCACTTAAAAGTCTTGCATGAGGCAGGAACTCACAGTGTTGGGGGTAATGTATTAGCACAGAGTGAGGTTTGGTTAACACACAGAAGACAAAGAGTTGGGATTAATGATCTATTTTCAGGTTGGAAAGATGTAATGATGGAGTGCCACAAGGATCAGTCCGAGCATTTTGATTAATCACCCTCTGTGTTAATAACTTGGAGGAGTGGAAGAGTATAAAGTATCCAAATTCAGTGACAATACATGGGCATACTGTCATGAGGATAGAGAGGATATAGAAATCTGCAAGGTGGCGAAGACAGGTTGAATGAGTGGGCAAAGGTTGGCAGGTGGAATTCGGTGAAGTCAAGTGTGAGGTTGGAAGAATCAAAATGGCAATACTCCAAAAAAATTGTAGCAAGAGGGATTTGGGTTCCTGTTCATGAAACACAAATTGTGAGGATGCAGGAACCACATATAATTAAGAAGGCAAATGGAATTTTGGCCTTTATTGCTAAGGGGTTTGCGTTTAAAAATAGGGTAGTCTTGCTACAACTGTACAGGGTGTTGGGGAATCCCCCTCTGGAGTAGTGTGTATAGTTTTTGTCTCTGTATTTGAGAAAGGATATACTGGCACTGAAGGCTGTTCAAAAGAGATTCCCTCGGCTTCTTCAGGACTTATCAGGAAAAATTAAAGACAAAAAAAAACTGCAGATGCTGGAATCCAAGGTAGCCAAGCAGGAGGCTGGGGGAACACAGCAAGCCAGGCAATATCAGGAGGTGGAGAAGTCAACGTTTCGGTTATAACCCTTCCTCAGGACCTGAAACATTAAATTCTTCATCTCCTGATGCTGCCTGGCTTGCCGTGTTCTCCCAGCCTCTGACTTATTAAGAACGGCTAAACAGGTTAAGCCTTTATTGATTAGGTTTTAGAAGAATGAGGGATAATCTTATTGAAGCATACAAAATTCTGAGGGAGTTTTACGGGTATATGTTGAGATGATGTTTCCTCTACTATAGTAATCTCAAACTATGGAAAGTTAAATCTGAAATAGAGTCAAACAGCACAGAAACAGACCCTTTGGTTCAACCAGTCCATGCCGACCATGATCCCAAACTAAACTCGTCCCATTTGCCAGTGCTTCTGCCATATCACTCCAAACCTTTCCTATTCATGAAGTTATCCAAATGTCTTTTAACATTGTAACTGTACTTGCATCCACCACTTCCTCCGGCAGTTCATTCCACACATGAACCACTCTCGTGTAAAAAAAGTTATTTCTTGTGTCCTTTTTAAATCTTTCTCCTTTCATTTTAAAAATATAGCCCCTAGATTTGAACTCCCCAACTTTAGGGAAAAGGTCATTTTCATTCACCTTATCTACGCCCCTCATGATTTTATAAAACTCTATAATGTCATCCCTCAACTTCCTGCACTTCAATGACAAAAGTTCCAGCCTTCCTAGTCCATTTTTATATCACAAGCCCTCCATTCCCAGCAACATCCTGGTAAATCTCTTCTGAACCCCCTCCAGTTTATTAATATCCTTCCAATAACAGAGACCAGAACTGGACACAGTATTCCAGAACAGGCCTCACTAACATCCTGTACAATCTCAACATGATGTCCCAACTCCTGTACTCAAAGATCTGCGCAAGTGTGCTAAATGCCTTCTGAACCATCCTGTCTACATGTGACACAAACTTCAAAGAATTATGTACCTGAACCTCTAGGTCTCTCTATTCTCGAACACTACCCGGGGCCCAACCATTAACTGTATGAGCCCTGCCCTTGTTTGTATTAACAAAATGCAGCACCTTGCATTTATCCAAGTTAAACTCCTCAACTCATTGATTCAATTGATCAAGACGCTCATGGATAACCATCTTCGCTGTCCACTACATCACTAATTTTGGTGTCATCTGCAAACTTACTAACCATGCCTCCTATACAATCATTTGTGTAAATGACAAACAAGGGTGGACCCAGTATCGATTCCTGTGGAACACCGTTGGTGTTCCAGTCTGAGAAACAACCCTCCACCACGCCCCTCTGTCTCCGATCATAAAGCCAATTCTGTGTCCAATTCACAAGCTCATGATAGATTAGAAAGATCGAACCACAAAGCTTTTTACCTGTGAAACCAGAAGACAGAACTGCAGCTAAGTCATAACAAATGAAAACAGGAGATACATCAGAGATCTGTTGTAGCATGATTCCAGTTACTTTCAAACTTCAATGGCAGATATACTGTGAAAACATTTCATTGGAAACAACTTTGATAGTCAATTTGGAAATGTATGTGTAAGTATATAAGGTGTGGTAAGAGTAGGAAATAAGTGTAGCAAAAAAGAAAATCTAAACATAAATGCTTATTGATTCAGGAGTGTCAGTGTAGAACAGTACATAATTAATTTCAAATGCCCCAATTCCTATTTATTCATTGGATGTGGGCATCTCTGGCTGGGCCAACCTTTATTGCCTATTCCTCGATGCATCCCTTGAGTGAATAAAGAAACAATGCGGGAATTTTGATTCCACATGAGCTAGTATCTGCCCAGTGTATTTTACAATTGCATATTGAATCTGCTGCCTGCAGACCTTCCTTGAAGTCAGCAATATAACTACAATTTGCATGTGTACAGACATAAAGTAATGCTATGACTCTTTGACTCTATAGTATTGCAAAGTAACGCAGAATGAGAAATAAAATCAGCTGGTTCTACAATTTAATGTAAGCAACAGCCAAGTACCTTTGAGCATCTCATCTCTAAACATTGCAATTATGGCTTCAACTTTAGAAGCTGCAAATACTTATTAATTGTTTACTTGAATTGTGAAGAAACACAGTATTAGCATTCAATCAGTATCTTGACAAATAATGTTTTCCAATTCCAACAAAACCAAACAAGTTATTTCACTGGTTTATGGATTCTTGCAATTGAACAATCAAACAAGAGTTACTGCTCCTGATATGAACATCTGTCATCGTAATGATTTTATAATACAGTTGAAGGTGTGCAAGGTGAATGCAAATTTCTTTCATTTAGAGATAAGGTTGGAGGCACTGAGGGAGGAACTTACAGGTAAGGAGTTCAGGTGATAGAGATAGATCTATGAGAATTTTGGAATATATGTGGAAAGACAGCAGTTGTTTCAAGGGTCTCAGATGTAAAGGCGAGATGTTCTTTGCATTTCGTTAAAAATCACACAAAACTGGTTATAGTCCAACAGGTTTAATTGGAAGCACTAGCTTTCCCAGTGCTGCATCAGGTGGTTGTGGAGAAGACCAAAAGACACAGAATTTACAGCAAAAGGCATTTAGTGAACCAGATGGGGCTTCCCCCAAAGCAATCACTTCATGGCCACTATTAGACTTTAATAACGCATGTTTCTCATGCGTATGTGAGAAACATGAGAATGACGAGAACGAGGGTAGGTCCGATCAAGGACAGTAGTGGGAGACTGTGTATTGAGTCGGAAGAGATAGGAGAGGTCTTGAATGAGTACTTTTCTTCAGTATTTACAAACGAGAGGGACCGTATTGTTGAAGAGGAGAGTGTGAAACAGACTGGTAAGCTAGAGGAGATACTTGTTAGGAAGAAAGATGTGTTGGACATTTTGAACAACTTGAGGATAGACAAGTCCCCCGGGCCTGACTGGATATATCCTAGGATTATGTGGGAAGCAAGAGAGGAAATTGCAGTACCGTTGGCAATGATCTTTTCGTCTTCACTGTCAACGGGGGTGGTACCAGGGGACTGGAGAGTGGCGAATGTTGTGCCCCTGTTCAAAAAAGGGAATAGGGATAACCCCGGGAATTACAGGCCAGTTAGTCTTACTTCGGTGGTAGGCAAAGTAATGGAAAGGGTACTGAAGGATAGGATTTATGAGTATCTGGAAAGACTCTGCTTGATTAGGGACAGCCAGCACGGATTTGTGAAGGGGTAGGTCTTGCCTTAATTCTTTGAGGAGGTGACCAAGCATGTGGATGAGGGTAGAGCAGTGGATGTAGTATACATGGATTTTAGTAAGGCATTTGATAAGGTTCCCCATGGTAGGCTTATGCGGAAAGTCAGGAGGCATGGGATAGAGGGAAATTTGGCCAATTGGATAGAAAACTGGCTAACCGGTCGAAGTCAGAGAGTGGTGGTAGATGGCAAATATTCAGCCTGGAGCCCAGTTACAAGTGGAGTTCCGCAGGGATCAGTTCTGGGTCCTCTGCTATTTGTAATTTTTATTAATGACTTGGATGAGGGAGTTGAAGGGTGGGTCAGTAAATTTGCAGATGATACGAAGATTGGTGGAGTTGTGGATAGTGAGGAGGGCTGTTGTCGGCTGCAAAGAGACTTAGATATGATGCAGAGCTGGGCTGAGGAGTGGCAGATGGAGTTCAACCCTGCCAAGTGTGAGGTTGTCCATTTTGCAAAGACAAATAAGAATGCGGAATACAGGGTTAACGGTAGGGTTCTTAGTGAGGTGGAGGAACAGAGGGATCTTGGGGTCTATGTTCATAGATCTTTGAAAGTTGCCACTCAGGTGGATAGAGCTTGTAAGAAGGCCTATGGTGTATTAGCGTTCATTAGCAGAGGGATTGAATTCAAGAGTCATGAAGTGATGTTGCAACTGTACAGGACTTTGGTTAGGCCACATTTGGAGTACTGTGTGCAGTTCTGGTCGCCTCACTTTAGGAAAGATGTGGAAGCTTTGGAGAGGGTGCAGAGAAGATTTACCAGGATGTTGCCTGGAATGGAGAATAGGTCATAAGAGGATAGGTTGAGAGTGCTAGGCCTTTTCTCGTTGGAACGGCAAAGAATGAGGGGTGACTTGATAGAGGTTTATAAGATGATCAGAGGAATAGATAGAGTAGACAGTCAGAAACTTTTTCCCTGGGTGCAACAGAGTGTTACAAGGGGACATAAATTTAAGGTGAAGGTTGGAAGGTATAGTGGAGATGTCAGGGGGTGGGTTCTTTACCCAGAGAGTGGTGGGGACATGGAATGCTCTGCTTGTGGGAGTGGTAGAGTCAGAATCATTGATGACCTTTAAGCGGCAATTGGATAGGTACATGGATGGGTGCTTAAGCTAGGACAAATGTTCAGCACAACATCGTGGGCCGAAGGGCCTGTTCTGTGCTGTATTGTTCTATGTTCTATGTTTAATTCCAGATGTTTATTGAAATCAAAGTACACCATCCACCATAATGGGATTTGAACCCAGGTCCCCAGCACATTACCTACATCAATAGCCCAGCAACAATACCACTGGGCCATCACCTCCCCTTTCTGTAAAGGAAAATAAAACTGGGAATGTCTTTACTTTTTTTCAGTTTGTTTTGGGGGTAACAGTAATATGTGGATTAGGGATGTACCTGATGTGAAGAAATTTCTTCTCTGGGAAGGTAGTGACTATCTGGATTTCTGTACGCGTTGTGGAGGCTAGCTCACCAAAAGTTATTTAAAGAGGAGGGAGACAGATTGCTTTGAAATATCAAGGATACCGTTCGAAAATTCTGAACCATTGAAGTCTGGGAGGAGCTGGCACAGATGGGGAGTTGAGGCCTGGGACAGATGAGCCATGATCTTATAGAATGGGTTGAGGGGTACTCCTTGCTCCAATTCCTTTTGCTCTGTAAACATCCTTGCTCTTGTAGGTACATGTAGAAGGTGAGAGAGAGATAGACAGAGAGAGGTGAGCCCCTGCTCCAGTATATCCCTGGGTTAATATTTGGTTAAATTGCACTCTTAAGTGTGCAGCTCTGCTTCTGTCCTGTAGGGGAATCACTGCGTTGCCTTTGAACAGTCTATTCCCCTCTCTGTCTGCCTGTGACTGCATCAAGACAGATATATTTATATATATATATAAATATAAAAACCTCCGGCTTCTAGTTACCGCCTGGAAACACTCTTGTTGAACACCATGAAGGCCATTATTCAGAGAGTGGCTAAGGCTAGTGTCACAGGTCAGTCTGCATTCGTGTGACTTTTATTTGGGGAGTAGAGGGAGGTGGCGGCGAGTGGGGTTTTTTTTTGTGTGTATGTGTGTGTGTTAGCATTATTAATTCATGGGGTGCTGTCACAAAGCAGAGGCCGGGTCCGGGTGCTGGGAGCTGGGAGGTGGATTCGGAATGGTCCGCTGTGGGTTACACTGAAGCGTTACATAGTAGCAACTGCACAAAGCAGACAGCTCCGCTACATGTCAAGCGCAGCGATGTCCCTTCCGCGTTCGAGAGGGAGAGCCTCTGTCTCTTCCGGCTGAGCCTGTATTTACAAACTGCAGCCTACACACCCACATACACACACAGAGGGAGAGAAACAGACACCTTATGTCTGGCACCTATTGTTCATCAGCATCAGCTCCAACAACACACTCTCACAGCCCCTCTCTCTCCAACAACACACTCTCAGACAGCACAGCCCCTCTCTCGCTGTATGATCAGAAACGTGCTCCTTTAGCAATCATGGATGCATTTATATTCATTTCCCCACTCTGCCTGTTTCAGGGATGTTACTGCACACCACCTCCAGGATTTGGACCCAGGTCTTTTCCAGCACCACTCTTATCTAGACTCTCCTCGGTCAGAGACAGGGGACATTACCACTGCACCTACTTCTACGGTTGAATGGGGATATCTGCTTTCCAGTAGCACCTTCCCTCCCCCCCCCCCCAAACAAATTGGGGTGTGCGACAAGCTTTTCCAGACATTTTTTCTTAATATCTTGACCCATCCCACTCTGCTCTCTTCAGACATTATCAGATGAACCACAGCCAACACCTCACCCACATTTTAGTTTTCAGTCGCTGGAATTTATTTGGAAAAAATTAGCCACGTTGAGTCAGAAGAAAATGATCAGTGACAAAATTTCCAGGAAACAGTACTCAAGGCCTTTGGGTGGGGGTGTAGGGGCGGAAAACAAAGAGACTTGCATTTGTATAGCCACCTCTCATGCCCACAGGGTGTCCCAATGCTCCCTGCGGCCAGTGAGGCACTTTTGCGACGGAGTCACTGTTGTAATGTAGCAAACGTGGCAGTCAGTTTGGGCACTGCAAGCTCCCACAGACAGCAGAATGGTACACTGTCCTGGCTGGCACCCACTTTGGCTACCCGAGTTGGTTCTGTTTTTATCTCATGGCATTTAGAAAACAGAGGTTGATAGTTCACACTGTCTAGACTGCCAGTGTGTACACAAGACAATTTGTGGGATCAAACCTTCCTCTGTTGGTGTGTGTGTGTATATAACAATAAGAATGACATGATTTTAAATCAAGATGCAGTATGGGCCGGGCGTTGGCAGGTGGGACTAGATTGGGTTGGGATATCTGGTTGGCATGGACAGGTTAGACCGAAGGGTCTGTTTCCGTGCTGTACATCTCTATGACTCTATGACTCTATCTGAATGATGGACCGACTGAGATAGGCCTTCCACAGGATTTAAGTACAAAGCATGATATTGACCTTTATGGTGAATGAGAAATCTTGTCCTTAATAAGATTCCGCCCTTGAGGTTATTTGGTCTACAATGTAGATTTTACTGGACTGTTGGGATTTCGTGACAATCAAAGTACTCTGGATGCTGGAAATCTGAAATAAAATGTGACAGGTCTGGAGAGATGAACTGAGTTGAATTTTCGAATTGACCATGATACATTCAGAACTGAGATGTCACCACCTCACCACTCTTTGCAGTGTCTGGTGTCAATCAGTTATTGGTCTTGCTGGGGATGAAAGCGTCCTGGTGAAAGAGAGATCCTGTGAGCGAGGTGGTAATGAGGGTGAGGTTTGTGGTCATGGGATTGCTGGTGATGTTTGGGTCTAGTGCATTAACCAGAGGAAGAGTTACAAAACATGACGATGAGGAATCTGGATGTTTTCCCAATTGGTTGCACTGGAGATGCTCTTAACTATAGAACTACGAGAGTGCAGAAGCAGACAGTTTTACCCATTGAGTCCACACCACCCCTCCGAAGACCACCCCACCTAGACCCACCCCCTCTTCCCTATAACCTTGCATTTCTAATTCACCTAGACTGCACATCCTTGGAACTGTATGCAGTTTAGCATGGCCCATCTACCTAACCTGCACATCCTTCGATTGTGGGAGGAAACTGGAGCACCCAGAGGAAACCCACGCAGTCGCGGGGAGTGCTTTTTCCCTCCCATATTTTCTAATTGAGATGAAACTTGAACCCTAGCCTCCTACTTCAGAGGTAGGGACATTACCACTGCACCACTTGCACCCCTTTGATGGGGATAAGAAGTTAGAACAATGCAAGTTGGGATAAGTGCATATTTCAAAGGGAAAGAGGAGCAAGAGTGTGAAAGATTTATTGCTACACAAGAGGTCATCACGGATGGGAGTCTTGCAAATATGAAAACGGTGCCAATGTTGTAACTTACTGAAGTTCCAGGATTTCTTTATGCTCATGCCTTATCTATGATGACAGATGTGAATTGAGAACAGGGATGAAATTGATCAGTGACAACTTGAATGCAAACTGTAAATCTAATTTTGCTAATGGTGTAGTCAACTTGGCCACAACATATTGTTATGCTGTTATAAGATAATGCGATGATAATACAATCCACTTAATTGCCGTAATGATTTACACTGTAGTAATCATCTGAATTTTTAATACACCACTCAATTTTTAGTTTTATGATATGAACCATGCTGAGGTGTTAATACAATTCTGAATTGTGGACCTTGATATATAAACTCATAGCTTTGTCTTTCACATCAGTTATGGCCTGAGTTGATCTTGAAGCAATATTATTTGTCCTTCCCATCAATTCATAGTTGGGGCTCCCTCTGTACGGCATCATTCAGTCAAATGTGCTTGTGTTGGTGATCTGAAGAAGGGCTTATACCCGAAACGTCGATTCTCCTGTTCCCTGGATGCTGCCTGACCTGCTGCGCTTTTCCAGCAACACATTTTCAGCTCTGATCTCCAGCATCTGCAGTCCTCACTTTCTCCATCCCGATTTGAAAGATATGTCCAGTTAAAGCATTAGCGGCATCGTGGTAATGTTGTCACTAATCCAGAGACCAGGATTAATGTTCTGGAGATGAGCTGAAAATCCCAATGCAGTAACTGGGGGTGGGGTTCAATTCGGTCAGTTAATAATTCTGAAATAAATTGATAGTGATCTTATTTACAGTGATCACAGATCAACCAGATTATTATTAGCAATGGACCTGGTTCACTCATTTCCTCCCTTCAGGGAGGGAAATGTGCCTTTCTTACCTGGTCTGGCCTATACGTGACTCCATACTGACAGCAGTATGCTGACCCTTCAGTTGCCCTTTGAAATGGTCTACCAAGTCACTCGGTCCTAGGCAAACCACCTTTCCCTACTCATGGACAGTCAGGGAGGGACAGTAAATGCCAGCAACACTCGCGCTCTGACCGAGACAAATTTTTAAAATGTTCCATTTGTCGGTTCTTTTCCCTGTTTCCCTAAACCACCAACAACACTTCCTCTTCAAGTACTTACACCTCTTGGAAGTTATTATTGAATCAGCTCCCTCCCATTCTTTTATACTGGGCACCCAGGTCATTAGAAATCTGCATATTCCACCCATTCCTCCGAAAACAATCTGTGTGTCACTGTGGGCTCTTTTGCCAAGCTCTTTCAGTCTGTGTCATCTTCCATACCTACTCTATCAAAATCCTTCATGACTCTGAACATCTTTCTCAACACTCCCTTCAATGTTCTGTGCCGTATGGACAGACAATGCCAGCTACTTCAGTCTCTCCACATAATTGAAAGCCTCCCCATAGTGTCACAGGGTGGTACAGCACAGAAACAGAACTTTTGGTCCAACTGGTCCATACTGACCTAAATTAATCTAGTCCCATTTGCCAGCATTTGGCCCATATCCTTCCTATTCATACCGCCCAGGCCTGGGTACCATTCCAGTAAACCTTGCCCATCCTCTCCAAGATGTTGATACCCTTTGGAGTGTAGTTCTTATTCACCCTTTTACAGGACGTGGGTGTCGCTGGTAAGGCAAGGCCGGTGTTTGTTACAATCCATCGTTGCCCTGAAATTGGACTGACTTACCAGACCATTTTGGAGGGCTGTTAAGAACCAGCACATTGTTGAGGACCTACAGTCACACTGAGGCCAGACCTGGGGTAAAGGCAGCAGGTCTTTCTCCCTAAAGGAGAGGAGAGTCTTACAGCATGGAAACAGACCCAACCAGCCCATGCCGACCATGTTCCCGAACTAAACTAGTCTCACCCGCCTGCGTTTTGGCCACATCCCTCCAAACCTTTCCTATCCTTGTACTTATCCAAATGTCTTTTAAACGTTGTAACTGTATCTGGATCCATTACTTCTCCTGGAGGCTTATTCCACATACAAAACACTTTGTGTAAAAATGTTGCCCTTCAAATCTTTCTCCTCTCACCTTAAAAATAGGTCCCCTAGTTTTTAACTCCCCATCCCAGGGAAAAGACACCTGCCATTCACCTTCTTTATATCCCTCAGGATTTTATAAACCTCTAGAAGGTCACCCCTCAACCACCTACACTCCAGTTAAAGAAGTCCCAGCCGATCACCTTCTCCCTGTAATGCAAACCTTCCATTCCAGCAACAGCCTGGTAAATCTGTTCTGAACCCTCTCCAGCTTGGTAACCTTCTTCCTATTACAGGGTGATCAGAACAGCACAGAGGTCTCACCAATGTCCTGTCCAACCTTAACATGATGTCTCAACACCTATACTCAAAGGTCTGAGCATTGAAGGCAAGCATTGTCCCATCTGACTGTGACACAAATTTCAAAGCATTATGTACCTGAACCTCTAGGCATCTCATTTCTATAACACCACCCGAGGCCCTACTTTTAATTAGAGTCATAGAGACAGAGAAATAGATCCTTCAGTCCAACTCGTCCATGCTGACCAGATATCCTAAATTAAACTAATCCCATTTGCCAGCATTTGGCCCATATCCCTCTAAACCCTTCCTATTCATATACCCATCCAGATACCTTTTAAATGCTGTAATTGTACCAGCCTCCACCACTTCCTCTGGCAGCTCATTCCACACACGTACCACCCTCTACGTGAAAAAGTTGCCCCTTAGGTCCCTTTTATATCTTTCCCCTCTCACTCTAAACCTATGCCCTCTAGTTCTGGACTCACCTACCCCAAGGAAAATACCTTGTCTAGTTACCCTATCTATGCTCCTCATGATTTTATAAACCTCTATAATGTCACCCCTCAGCCTCCGATGTTCCAGGGAAAACAGCCGCAGCCTATTCATCCTCTCCCTGTAGCTTGTTTTACCAAATACAATACCTCACATTTATCCAAATTAAACTCCATCTGTCCAGAAATCATCCCCAATATACCAGCTACAGTCTAATCAGTATTTCTAATATATATTTATAATAATTTCATTGTTTTTGTGCTCTCTGCTCCTTTTGTATAAACCCAAGAGTCCCAAATACATGTTTAGCAGTCTTCTCTGCCTGTACTGATCCCATCTAAAGATCGATCAACAGTTTCTCTTATTCCTGCACTTTAAAATTGTGCTACAAAAATTCAAGAATCACTCAAAAAAACCTAGTTTAATTGCTGATTGTTGTTAAAATCTCATCTTGCTCACTAATGTTCTGTGGGGAAGGAAGTTTGCAATTCCCAGCTGGTCTGGCCTTCCTGTGACTTCAGACCCGCAGCAATGCGGTTGATTTTGTAACAATCAGGGATGGGTAATAAATGCTGGCCTAGTCAGTGAAGTCCACACCCCATCAATGAATAAAAAGATTGCTTGTTTAGCAGTCCTCTCAAGGAACACTGACCCTACCTAAATCTATATCCACAGTCTCTCTTGTTCCTGCACCTCATTTAAAATGGTACCGTGCATGAAATAGATTGTTATTTTGATAACCAGAAATGTCAGGAAGAGAGACTTGTGAAGGAACAGAACACACTTAAAACAACCAGAAGGATTCCATTAGGGTTTGCGGTCTGAATAATAGAGAAGCCAGGATTGTGGTGTGCAACGAAAGAGTCAGGTATGTAAATGGTAGTCGGGGTGGGAGGTTCTCTTTTTAAGAGTGTAGCTAACTACCCCAATAAAATAGATTGAGTGATGGATTCCTAAAACGCAACCATATGATAGTTGGGGCAGCGTGACATGCTCGTCAGAAACTGGAGGTGGGGATAGTGGGTGTTCAGAATGGAAAATAAATGGGAATGTTGTTAACTTATTAATATTTATAGAGATGGATCTGAATTTAAATGAACTGTTTAATATGTGAAATCCACCAGCCAGCTGTTACTTTCTCTCTAACCAAACCTCACCACATCCCACCTAGCTTGTCAACACTATGGAAATATCTACACTACATTCTGCCCTGAGTCTGCGCTTTTTGTAAGATGTAACCAGCTATCCTGCTCAGTGTGTTGAGTTTGATTAGAAAGATCTAGGCTTGATTGCTGGTGATGTGATGTTTGTGTCTAGCAGGCCTGATGCTGCAATGCTAATGATATCTGCCAGTTGCATAAACTGAGCATGGATTTTGTGGTACTGAAGAATCTGACAGACATTTATTACAGCTAACTATTATGGGTAAACATTATTCTGCTTGGACACCTAAGTGTATGGCCTAATATTAAGCTATTATGTTACACAGAGCAACATGCTTCCAGTATCATGATAAGCTTCAAGTGATCCTGACGTATGATGGAGTCTGAGACTTTTATACACTCAGGTCAAGTACAATGATATAGTGATGATATTGTCATGATTGTGACTGTGGTGAAGAGAGCAGTGTTAATTAACACCAGTATACCATGAGACATCACAAATGTATAAAGGGCCAATTGAATTACTAGGAAGGTTAATTTATCTGACTTTGACCACCATCGAAGTTTAAAAAAAAACTCACACCAGGTTTCATTAATAAGCAAGAAAATAAGAAATGTATTTATTATAAACAAACTTCACCTTTTAAAAGTGGCAAAGTAGATTATTAATTAGTAAGATGCAAACTTAAACTATATTCCCTGTAACCCTAACACACACACATTCATTCAGAAATAGTATAAACAAGACAAAAAGGGGTACAGAAATATAGTGGGTGGAAAACATGGGCAAAATTCTGTGAACCATGAGACCAAAACCACAAGGTTGGAATGAAGTATTTTCTCTCCTTTCTTTAGTGACGATTTTGATGGTGTTGACGATGATGCAGTTGTCAACAACAGGAGATCATCGTTTTGGTAACTGGTCAGTTAGACCCAGGTCTTTGCTTTAGTCAGAAATTCATTGTCTCAGAATCCTTGCGTGCTGGTTTCATCCGACTCAGGGACAGAGACGCAGAGAGAGAGGTATATCTTTTGTTGGCAGGTGTTCTGGAGGTTTGGATGCAACTACCTTCTCTCAGCCTTATGACAATCTGACATTTAACCATCCAAAAATTATTGCTAGGCGACAGTTTAATCTAAAGGTGCCTGGCATCTGCTTGTCTCATAAAAATATCAAGTCCGCCTTCTACAAAAGTTGCTCGACCTTGGAACTATTACGTGAACATCACCCAGTTCCATAGAGTCATAGTCATACCTGGCTCTTAAACATTGCAAAATGGAGACCAGAAGTTGGACCCTTTCATCTTGCACTCATCAGAACTAGGATGCAAGAAGCAGAGTTGAAAAAAGAGCCCCATTTTATGTAGAGTAAGAAGAGTGTGCTGATTGGTTGGGCTATAATTGGCATGGAGATGCTGCAAGAGCAGTTAACTGTCAATCTTCATTGTCAGGCGAAAGTGAGGACTGCAGATGCTGGAGATTAGAGTCAAGAGTGTGGTGCTGGAAAAGCACAGCAGGTCAGACAGCATCTGAGGAGCAGGAAAATCAACATTTCAAGCAAAAACCCTTCATCAGGATGTTTTCCTGCTCCTTGGATGTTGCCTGAACTGTGCTTTTCCAGCACCACAATCTTCATTGTCAGACCAGGCAGGTAGATTCTGATTGGTCAGGACATTGCCAAGGAGTTTGACTGTCTCCGTGACTCCTCTATTTGATTAAAAAAATGCAATCTATGCACAAATTGCTTTTGCCTTTATAAAACAGGATCCAGTGTGTTTATTCCTACAGCTTCCAGCACTGCAAATGCATCAGAATGTGAGTGCAGCTGATGATCTTCAATTGGTCTCTGGTATAGCTCTAAATAGAGTCTGGATTATTCAGTAGGTGATTCCCTTTGGCAGAATCACATCTATTGGTAGATATATTTTTCTGAGGCTTGAAAACATAGGCCGTTTGAGCACATGTGGCATGATGCCAGCTACAAATGGTCAACAGGATGAATTGTTTGTTATGGTCTGCCAGTCTTTGGGATGTACAGCATACATACCTGGCATCACTCTGGCATTGAAACTCATATAACACATCACTCATTTGTGTGGAGGTCAAAATGTCTTTTTGGCTTACAACAGGATCCTGTTCTTAGAGGAAACCACTTGTCGATTTATTGCATAGTTGCAGTATGAACCAGCCAGCTTCAACGAATCAAAGTTTTGAGATACCTTGCCCTTTCAGGGAAAGCTGAGGTAGACTGGCTACAGCTCAGAGCCAACAGTGATGGACTTGGTCCCTTTCGTGAGTTTGCACAATGATATGAAGAGTAATGATTTGCTCAAGATCTCCATTATCATGTGGGATAATGATTTGCTCAAGATCTCCATTATCAATTGGTGTCAGCCCAGATAATGAATTGAAGGTGTTAGCCCACTGTGTGCTACTGTCTGTGCACCTAACACCTTCAATACATTATCTGGGCTGACACCAATTGTTAAAGTTCACTTGAGAATGTAACTTTTTAAAAAAGTTTTGCGATTTACATATGAAAGAAGTGAAACTAACATGATCATTCTAACAGATGAGAGACTTAACAAACAATCAAGGTATTTTTCAATGTATAATTTCAGTTACATCACACTGTAAACTTTTGCTATAAATTTTGTGTCCCCCAATCATGTACTCCACAACCACCTGATGAAGGAGCAGCGGTCCGAAAGCTAGAGCTTCCAATTAAACCTGTTGGACTATAACCTGGTGTTGTGTGGTTTTTAACTTTGTCCACCCCAGTCCAACACCAGCATCTCCAAGTCCTGTGGAACTAACGCAGCGAATGAGATGTTTGACGTCCAAAAACCCCAGCCATCTTCCTATGAACTGGGAATGATCCCAAACTGCAGAGTGCTCTCCCTCACTTCACTTTTGCTCGAGCTGTTAATACCATACTCAGTTAAATGCTTCAAATTGGAAATCAGGCCTGCTTTTCCTGTACTCATCCCAAAAGTGAAGTATTTTATAAACATATGCAAAGTTCACCAATTTACATAGGTTTCAGACCTAGGATTGAAAAATGTGTTGCTGGAAAAGCGCAGCAGGTCAGGCAGCATCCAAGGAGCAGGAGAATCGACGTTTCGGGCATAAGCCCTTCTTCAGGAATTAGACCCTGGATGACATACAACAAAGACCAGGTTTCTGTACTTAACAACAATGACGATTTATTGTAAATCATAAGATCCTAGTTAAAAATCACACAACACCAGGTTATAGTCCAACAGGTTTAATTGGAAGCACGCTAGCTTTCGGAGCGACGCTCCTTCATCAGGTGGTTGTCTTCATCAAGCATACTCCACAACCACCTGATGAAGGGGCAGCGCTATGAAAGCTAGTGCTTCCAATTAAACCTGTTGGACTATAACCTGGTGTTGTGTGATTTTTAGCTTTGTATACCCCAGTCCAACACCGGCTACTCCAAGTCATAAGATTCTAGGTAGTGGTAAACATTTATGAGACATCAACACCTAATTGTACTAGTTATCACAGAGTCATAGTATTGTGCAGCATGGAAGCAAACATGCTGACCAGATATCCTAAGCTAATCCAGCCCCATTCGCCAGCATTTGGCCCATATCCCTTTAAGCCCTTCCTATTCATATACCCATCCAGATGCCTTTTAAGTTTGGATGGGTATATGAATAGGAAGGGTTTGGAGGGATATGGGCCGGGCGCTGGCTGGTGGGACTAGATTGGGTTGGGATATCTGGTCGGCATGGACGGGTTGGACCGAAGGGTCTGTTTCCGTGCTGTACATCTCTATGACTCTATGACTCTAAGTGTTATGATTGTACCAGCCTCCACCACTTCCTCTGGCAGCTCATTCCATACGTGCACTATCCTTAGGTCCCTTTTGTATCTTTCCCCTCTCACCTTAAACCTATGCCCTTTAGTTTTGGACTCCGCTACCCTGGCATTCACCCTATCCGTGCTCTTCATGATTTTATAAACCTCAATAGCGTCATCTAACCCTACCTCTTCCACACACCAACACAGATACGCTCAGACAGGCACAAAAATAAAATGGATGCTGTGAGTAGATGGAAAGACTGGGAAGGTGGTTCAATGGTCTCTGTCCAGAGGGTTTTCTGAGATGATCCTTTTGACTTGTTAGAATGTTCTGTCCCTTGATCTTTCTTCTTTCGGTACTTTTGCTTGCAGGAGGCACGAGGTGACTGGTTCACACCTGTACAGTCTCTAACTTCTTAGTTAAAAGCCACAATTTATAGCAATGAATGAGGAAAGGTATGCTGGCTTTCTTCAGGCTTGAGGTGATTTTTAACGCAGAGAAAAGAGACTACTTCTTCCTTTTTCAGAGATCAGATAGCTTCTTACTAAAGGGTCACCCCCAGAAACTACTTGGGAGCCAGTCACGTTGATATTAGCAGTCAGAGGCCATTGGCAATAAGTCACCATTCCACAGACCAATCAGCTACCTGTTGCAAAGCGAACCTCCATTTGTACACACTTCCTGTAACTAGACTCATCTGGAACTAGACTCTTTCTCCCCCCCCCCCCCACCAACACCTCCCTGTTTGAATAAACAGCACTTAAACTGAGTGTCACGTCACTTGTTTTTAAAAGTGGAGTAATCCTTTCCACACTAGTTACTTTTGAAAACAGTTCATTTTCCCTTTCAGTGCACAATCAGAAACAACATAAAAATGAAAAGACAAGGTCTTTACAATTCCCTGACATTTAAAGACCATACCTCTCAAGTTTTAATAGAATCCCTACAGTGTGGAAACAGGCCATTTGTCCCAACAAGTCCACACCGACCCTCTGAAGAGTATCCCCAGACCCATTCCTCTATATTTCCCCTGACTAATGCAACTAACCTACACACCGCTGAAGACTATGGGCCATTTAGCATTGCCAATTCACCTCATCTTTTGGGTTGGGGGAAGAAACTGGAGCACTCGGAGGAAACCCACGCAGATGTGAGGAGAATGTGCAAACTCCCACACACAGTTGCCCAAGGCTGGAATCGAACCTGGGTCCCTGGCGCTGTGAGGCAGCAATGCTGACCACTGAGCCTCTTGAAGGTCATGAGCCTGAATGACTGAGTAAATGTGGTCAGGATGAAGAGGTGATTAAATAATAGGTGACTCTCCCTCAAATTATTGCCTTATATAGATCTGAAATAGTCAGGATGAGGAGCAACAGTCGGGTTAGTTGTCAATTTGAGAATTCTCCAGCATCAACTACAAGATATGCCACATGACTGAATTCCTGATGATCACATCAGTACTAGTTACCCTGATTCGAGCCCCTTGTGCAATCTCGTTTGTTGCAAGTTCTTCCATTCACCCTCATGCTGTCAGCTTCCTCCTTCCTAAGTGCTTTCGGGGAGAGTGGCTAACAAAGTGCGAAACAAACCGATCTGCTGTGACTGAAAGTCTGGACGTTTGCCGTGCTAAAACTCTGCCAAGGACCAAGTGGTGACAGTGTGGTGTTACAGCGAGCTCAGTTACAGAGAGTTATATCAATTTGCACTTTTATTTATTAACAGATGGCAGTATGAAGTGGTAGTACAACTGAATAAGCAATAAGCAAAAACTATTGTTGAACTATAAACAAACAAAGCAGATGGAATCGGAGGTTTGTCAAATTTAACATGTCAAAATAATCCCTGATCAGAAATTTGAAAATAAAACAGCAAATTCAACCAGCACTAACATATTTGCTCAATGTTTAGAGATAGTGATCTTCAAGCAATGAACTTCAAGCAACCTCTACTTCTTTAACAATGCTCTTTCAGACCTGTCTGTCTCACCAAGGTTTTGACCAGCTGCCCCAGCAGCTCTTTATGTGGCTTGTTAATAATAAGATAATGAGAGGATTAGATAGGGTGGACAGTGAGAGCCTTTTTCCTCAGATGGGGATGGCTAGCACGAGGGGATATAGCTGTAAATTGAAGGGTGTTAGATATAGGACAGATGTCAGAGGTAGTTTCTTTACTCAGAGAGTAATAGGGGCATGGAACGCACTGCCTGCAACAGTTGTAGACTCGCCAACTTTAAGGGCATTTAAATGGTCATTGCATACACATATGGATGAAAGTTGGCTCAGCGGTTAGCACTGCTGCCTCACAGCATCAGGATCCCAGGTTCAATTCCAGCCTCGGGCAACTGTCTGTGTGGAGTTTGCATGTTCTCCCCATGTCTGTGTGAGTTTCCTCTGGGTGCTCCAGTTTCCTCCCACAGTCCAAAGATGTGCAGGTCAGGTGAATTGGCAATGCAAAATTGCCCATAGTGTTAGGTGCTTTAGTCAGAGAGAATGGGTCTGGGTGGATTACTCTTCGGAGGGTCGGTGTGGACTTGTTGGGCCGAAGGGCCTGTTTCTGCACTGTAGGGAATCTAATCTAAAATGGAATAGTGTAGGTTAAATTGGCTTCAGATTGATTTCATAGATTGACGCAACATCGAGGGCCAAAGGATCTGTACTGCGCTGTTATGTTCTATGTAATCACACTGTGAGGGGCTTTGGGATATTTCACTAGCTTAAGGTTGTTATAGAAATGCAAATTGTTGTTCCCATAAATGGTGGGCCACAAATCGAATGCATGATTGAAAAGCCTGTTACAAAGTCAGCCATAATTTTAGATGACATTGAGATCCAAATGGGATCAGAATGGTGTGGCTCCCTCTAATTTAAAGTCATCCATTAAATAGCAGGGCAGGCTCGATGGACCGAATGGCCAACTCCTGTTCCTATTTTCCTGTGTCAGCTGTCGCTTAGTTGCCTCGCAGTCCAAGGTCTTGGGTACAAGTCCCATTCTAGGGATAGGACACAGACCCTCCAATGCAGCACCAAGGGAGTTCTGCCTTTTTCCTGGCCAACACTTATCCCACAATGAACTTCATTGTCACATTACTTTTTTTAAATTCTCTTATGGGATGTGGGCATCGCTGGCTGGGTGAGTATTTATTGCGTCATTGCCCTTGAGAAGGTGGTGGTGGTGGTGAGCTGCCTTCCTGAACCACTGCAGTCCACCAGGTGTGGGTTGACTCACAATGCCCTTTGGGAGGGATTTCTAGGATTTTGACCCTTTGGCAATGAAGGATGATGAGTGGTGTGGAATGGAGCTTGCAGATGGTAGTGTTCCCATGTATCTGTTGCCCTTGTCCTTCAAGGTGGGTGCTTCTTAGGATTATGGGTGAAATTGTGCAGTGCATCTTGTAGATCATACACCATAGATCAGTGCTACTGAATGTCAGTGGTGGAGGGAGTGATGTTTGTAGGAGTACTGTTTCCTATTGTACAGGAGTAAATACAATTCAAAACATATTTCATTGGTTGGAAGGTGCTATGAAATGCCTGGTGGTCATGATAAGTGTGAAATAAATACAGGTTAAAAACAGGAAAGAACTGCGAATGCTGGAAATCAGTGGGAAGTGACTGTCAATCCAGAGACCCATTTAATGTTCTAGGGACATGGGTTCAAATCATGCCATGGTGGATGGTGGAATTTGGATTCAATAAAAATGTGGACTTCAGAATCTAATGATGGCCATCAAACCATTGTTGGCTGTTGGGAAAAGCCCATCTGGTTCACTAACTTCCTTTGGGGAAGAAACTAGTCATTCTTACCTGGTCAGGTTGACATGTGTCCAGCCCACAGCAATTTGATTGACTCTTAATTGCTCTCTGGGCAATTAGGGATGGGCAATAAACATTGGCCCAGCCAGAGGTGCCCACATCCTCATGGGAGAAAAAAGGAAATCAGAGACAAAAACAGAAAGTGCTGGAAAATCTCAATAGGTCTGTCAGCATAGAGTCATAGAGATGTACAGCACGGAAACAGACCCTTCGGTCCAACCCGTCCATACTGACCAGATATCCCAACCCAATCTAGTCCCACCTGCCAGCACCCGGCCTATATCCCTCCAAACCCTTCCTATTCATATACCCATCCAAATGCCTCTTAAATGTTGCAATTGTACCACTTCCTTTGGCAGCTCATTCCATACCCGTACCACCCTCTGCGTGAAAAAGTTGCCCCTTAGTTCTCATTTAGCGGCATCCAGTCATACAACATGGAAACAGACCTTTCAGTCCAACCAGTCCATGCTGAATATAATCTCAAACTAAACTAGTCCCACCTGCCTGCACTTGGCCCATATCCCTCCAAGAGTTAAAATTTCAGATCCTGTGACCCTTCTTCAGAACTGGAAAAGGGTGGTTTTTATGCAAATAAATACAGGTCTTTTGTTTTAACAAAATGCTCTGAGATTAGCGGAATATGGCATTCAATACCAAGGAAATTCCAAAAAGATATGACAGTGTGAACCGCATGTCCAGTTATAGTCAGGATTTTAAGGATGTAGTTTGCTCCATTTCACAAAGGTTTCCTTTTTATTTTCCAGTGGGTGAGGAACAAATCAGCTCAATAGGACGAGGTATCTGTGTGCTCCTCGGCATCTCGGTCGAAGATACCCAGAAAGACATGGAGTATATGTGAGTGCCCTTTTAAAAAGAAAATGCTCTTGTTCAAGATAGAAATGTGTTAATGGAGATCAGGGCTGACAATGTAATTATTGTTCATTGCTTTAATAGCTCATGATAGAAAGTGACCCTGTTACCGGAAAACCTTTTGATTGAAAATTTATTTGATAATAATTTATGCAACATATTGTAATTGCTGAGCAAAGAGTAAGAAACTAGATCCTTATATAGCTTTTGAATCACATTTTCTTCTGCACAGTGGGCACTATACATAGCTGATCTCCAGTCTGCAAAAAATCATTTCCTCCAGACAGCAAGGCTGTGGGGAATCTATCATTGACTCAGTTTTTTTCACCTGCTGTCCCTTTCAGTGATAAAGCTATAAAGAGGCACTTAGAGCTACATCCTAACAATCCTCAGCAGAAGGGAGCAACTAATGGTGAATTTAACCATGAAACAAAGGACAAATGCATCACGACTTGATACGTCAACTGTTCTGCCCAGGACCATACGAAACTACAACGAGTTCTAAACAAAGCCCAGTCCATCACACAAACCAACCTTCCATCCATTGACTCAATGTACGCCTCTCGCTGCCTCGGGAAGGCAGCTGACATCGTCAAAGACCCCGAGGTAAAAACAATGACTGCAGATGCTGGAAACCAGATTCTGGATCAGTGGTGCTGGAAGAGCACAGCAATTCAGGCAGCATCCTGCATTTGTGGGCTGCACGGTGGCACAGTGGTTAGCACTGCTGCTTCGCAGCGCCAGAGACCCGGGTTCAATTCCCGCCTCAGGCGACTGACTGTGTGGAGTTTGCACATTCTCCCCGTGTCTGCGTGGGTTTCCTCCGGGTGCTCCGGTTTCCTCCCACAGTCCAAAGATGTGCAGGTCAGGTGAATTGGCCATGTTAAATTGTCCGTAGTGTTAGGTAAGGGGTAAATGTAGGGGTATGGGTGGGTTGCGCTTCGGCGGGTCGGTGTGGACTTGTTGGGCCGAAGGGCCTGTTTCCACACTGTAAAGTAATCTAATCTAATCTAATCTAAATGTAAAGTAATCTAATCTAATCATCCGACGAGCAGCAAAATCGACGTTTCGGGCAAAAGCCCTTTTGCCCGAAACGTCGATTTTGCTGCTCATCGGATGCTGCCTGAATTGCTGTGCTCTTCCAGCACCACTGGTCCAGAATCTGGTTTCCAGCATCTGCAGTCATTGTTTTTACCTCGTTGATTTTAACCCTACTGCGAATCCTCTTGCAAGGATGCCTGCCTGGAAGACGTTTTCCTCCTCTCTCTGGCTCTCTTGCCTTTATTCCTGATGAAGGGCTTTTGCCCAAAACGTCGATTTTGCTGCTCGTCGGATGCTGCCTGAATTGCTGTGTTCTTCCAGCACCACTGATCCAGAATCATCAAAGACCCCTCCCACCCCTCGTTATAATCTCTTCCAACCTCTTCCGTCAGGCAGATGATATAAAAACTTAAACACATGTACCGACAGATTCAAAAACAGCTTCAGCCTCATGTTCTGAATGAACTTCTCAAATTTAATATTGATCTCACTCTTTCTGCACCTTCTCTACAGCCATAGCATTGTATTCCTCGCTCCGTTCTGTTGCCCTAATGCACTTAGTATGGTGTGATCTGCCTGTACTGCATGCTGATGTGCCTCATCTTAATCATAGAATTCCTACAGTGTGGAAGCAGGCCATTTGGCCCATCGAGTCCACACTGATCCTCCAAAGAACATCCCACCAGACCCACCCTATCCTTGTAACCCTGTGCTTCCCATGGCTAATCCCCCGAGCCTGCACATCCCTGGACATTATGGTCAGTTTAGCATGACCAATCCACCTGACCCGCACATCTTTGGATTGTGGGAGGAAACCCACACAGATATGGGGAGAATGTGCAAACTCCACACAGACAGTCACCCGAGACTGGAATTGAATCCAGGTCCTCAGCGCTGTGAGGCAGCAGTGCTAACCACTGAGCCACTGTGCCATTATGTTATTTATACTACCAGCAATAAAGATACAGAGGGAAAGGCATTGATTGATTATTTTGAACAAATATAAAAAGAATTTGCTTTAATTTGGTGAGGTCCAGTTGGTGTTTTATTGGTTCCATTGCAACAATGCAGAAGTGCTGTTTATGTGTTTAATTATTTTCCATTCATTGGTTCTCTCCAAAAGAATATAAAGAAGGCATTGTGGGGACACTTTATGCTAATAGATAGGAGGCAGACATAGGCAATATAGCATTCTGTAAATTAACCAACTATCAAGAAGAAGATTTGCTATGATCTCGGACTAGATCACCAAGTTTACACTATAATCTGATGAGGGACTGATACCTTTATCTTTAAAGTAGACTAAAGGTGAGATACTGGGGACCTACTTAGACATTAAAGCTCCAAGATTTGAACAAACAACACCCTTGATGAAGGGCTTATGCCTGAAACGTCGATTCTCCTGCTCCTCAGATACTGCCTGGCCTGCTGTGCTTTTCCAGCAACACACTCTCGACTTTGATCTCCAGCATCTGCAGTCCTCACTTTCTCCTAATATTCTTCACTATACTAGTTAGAACAATACTGCAATCTACAATACATGTAGACTTATTTTTTCATCCAGACTTAACATGTGGCAAATATCGGTAATGTGTTGTGATCAAATGCCCCAAGAGGACATAAAAATAGCAATTGTGCTCAGGGCAGATCCAATTAATCTTCCGGCAACTCCCCAAATCCCAGATTTTATCAATATGATGGGTCATCAAGTCTCATTAGTCAATGCATCGGTAAAAACAACAATGTTTCATTTACCAGTTGCCATAAGCTGCTGACAGTCAGATAACCTTAAAGAGAGAGGCTGATTAATGACCAAAGTCAAGAGTTGATCATACTATTGTCTGAAAGAACACTGACTGCAGCCTTCATTCTCTCCTGAGATTGAATTGGTGTGTGTGTGAGAGAGAGAAAGTGACGTGTAAGACATTTATATGACAATGACATCAGTGTCAAGGTATGTAAACTGATGGATTGTTTTCTTAAATACTCCCATTGTTTTTACATTAGGGTTCGCAAGATCCTGAACTTAAGGTTATTTGAGGATGAAAATGGGAAGCACTGGTGTAAGAGCGTGATGGACAAGCAGTACGAAGTTCTTGTGGTCAGTCAGTTCACGCTGCAGTGCATCCTGAAGGGTAACAAGCCGGATTTCCACTTGGCAATGGGAGCCGAACAGTCGGAGACCTTCTACAATGGCTTGTTACAACACATCAGGAAGGCCTACAAACCTGAGTTGGTGAAAGGTATGAGGAAATTCTGCCTTTTGCCCCCGGGGTGTGAGGAGGAGATGTTCAGCGGCGCTAAGATTTAACTTAATTGGTGGTGGGAGGTTACTGGATTAGCTACCCTCCTTTAAGACCAGTTTTCTTTCTCCTGAATGGCTGGACTGTCGGGAAATGGCTCATCTCCTCAATGTGAGATCATCATGGACATTGTGGGATAGTGCCACAGAGGTCTTCCCTGGGTTCTCTCAACCCATTGACTCTGAATTGTCCCCCTGTACCATGGTTGAAATATTCCACTGACTCCCTCCCCCCCACAATAGTACGACACAAGTATTTTTTTTCACAAGGCTTCAACAGTTAAACATTCAGAAGTGACATAAAAACAGAAGCTGCTGGAAAAGCTCTGCAGGTGTGGCAGCATGTGTGGAGAGAAGTCAAAGTTAACAATTTGGGTTCAGTGACCCTTTTTCAGAACTGATGGTAGCTAGGAAAAGAATGTTTTTTATATAAAAGATAGGGTGGAGGAAGAGGGGAACAATAGGTAGAGGGAGAGCCTAAAGAGAGAGAAGATCAGTTGGATAGACAAAGGAGTGGATAATGATCAGCCTGGGAAAATGAACAGCTACTCATGGGGACAGTTAGTGACTAACAATAGGTTGTGTGTAGTAGCAGACCATGTGATAACAAGGCCTGGTGTGGAGGGGCTGGGGTAAGGACTTGGGCGAAGGTGCTTCAAGTCCTAAAGTTGTTGAACTCGATTTTGAGTCCAGAAGGCTGTTGAGTTCCCCAGTGGAAAATGAGGTGCTGTTCTTCTCGCTTGTGTCTGAACTTCGCTGGAACAGTGCAGCAAGCCTGCGACGGACATGTTGGACAGGGGATGGGATGGGGTGGGGGTGGGGAGGTTTGCTGAAGTATTGCATAATGACTTACAAAGGCTGAGGTAGACAAATTTTTAATCAGTGAGGAAATGGTGAAAGGGCAAGAAAATGGATCAGCTATGATATCATTGAATGGATCTGCAGACTTGATGGGCTGAATGGCCTACTTCTGCTCTGACAGCTTAAGGTAAAGAGTTTACAGTAGTACAGACAGTGAGAGAGAGCCTAATTCTAGGATTAGGACAGAACTGTAGTGGTCTAGTCAGACAGCACAGCCTTGAAGAGTACAAGTGCAGACATCCAACACTGCAGAGAAATTGAATGAGTATAGAATCCATGAAAGGATGGCCAGCAGATGAGAGTCTGTGAGACTTGGGTTCGATTCCAGCCTCGGGCGACTGTCTGTGTGGAGTTTGCACATTCTCCCTGTGTGCGCGTGGGTTTCCTCCGGGTGCTCTGGTTTCCTCCCACAATCCAAAGATGTGCAGGTCAGGTGAATTGGCCAGGCTAAATTGTCCGTAGCGCTAGGTGCATTGTTAGGGGTCAATGTAGGGGAATGGGTCTGGGTGGGTTGCTCTTCGGAGGGTCGGTGTGGACATGTTGGGCCGAAGGGCCTGCTTACTAACTGTAGGGAATCTAATCTAATTGTTTTTAATTTCCCGTGTAATAACTGCAATGATTGTTGAAACTTTCTCTCCAGGCAGCCCCATAGTGCCCTATATATTGGGGTGACCATTTCTCAAAGTTCAAAGCGGGGGCATGCTAGACTGGAGCACAGTAAAAGTAATGTGAACAGTAAACGTAATTGCTCGACCTGGCACGGCAGAGGTTTTAGCAAGTTATTTTTCACCACATTTGGACATCCGGTGCGAAACAGATGAGTTGATAATTGACGGTGGATCTGGCATGATGGTATTGAAATTCATTCAGATTTATCTCATTCATTAACATTCAGACCATTCAGGAATGTCAAGCTTTTGTACCCATTGTCTACATTGCTTACTCTGTGAGAAAGGGAGGACTGCAGATGCTGGAGATTAGAGTCGAAGAGTGTGGCGCTGGAAAAGCACAGCCGATCAGGAAGCATCCGAGGAACAGGAGAGTCAACGTTTCTGGCATAAGCCCTTCATCAAGAATGAGGCTTGTGGGCCAAGGGGGCTGAGAGATAAATGGGAGGGGTGTGGGGGGAAGGTAGCTGGGATTGTGATAGGTGGATGAAGGTGGGGTAGAAGGTGATAGGTTGGAGAGGAGGGTGGAGTGAACAGGTGATGGACAGGTTAAAAGGGCAGTGCCAAGTTGGAAGGTTGGATTTGGGGTGAGGGGAGGGGATGGGAAATGAGGAAACTGGTCAAATCCACATTGATCCCATATGGTTGGAGGGTCCCAAGGTGGGCGATGAGAAGTTCCTTGATATTGCTTAGTCTGTGCCCACTGAATTCAGTGAAAGAAATTAGTCTCAGGGATACATTGCAGGTGCTGTAAGAGCATCAGTCTGTTTAGTCATAGCTCTGTTCTCTTCTATCGATGTCCTACCTCAACTGGAATTGGAAAATAACGACTGACATTTTAACACTTTGCTTCATTAATGATCGGTCACAAATACGGAAAAAAACACCTTTGAAACTCATTGTTGATGTAGCACTTATGCTTTCTTGACAAACAACGATCTCACTTTAAACCCAACTTGAGTCATATACCATTCAGTCAACTTGACAGCTGCAACAGCGTTGTATTATTAATGTGACTGTTAACAGGAATATCACGAATAATAAATGTGGGATGCAAATTGATTTGATCAGGCAATGCCCTGATCAATCAGAATCAACGCACCTGGTTTAAAACTTAGACAGGTCATGGAAGTTAACTGTCAACCATCATCAATTGGTGCACTCTCCACGGCAACTCCTCTACAAATCACCTGCCAACAAATCAACACTCTCCTCTCATACTTTATAAATGTTGATTTACCCCTTGAACCTGTATTCTTGTGAATTGTCTGAACAAGTGTGAGACATTGGGCAGAGATAATTTGTGTCCTTTTTCCAGCATACCCAAGTTCTGTACTAGCATGTCACTGTTTGATTTATTATTATTATTAGTGTTTAGACAGTTAGATGGAAAGTGATACCGGTTAGTGTGTCCGAGACTTTATTTGACCAGGGCTACAGTCACCCATTCAGAAACAGTCCATGGAAACCAAAGGGAGTTTAATCATCTGCATCTATCAATCGGAACTTCCTTGCTCTTGAGAAAAGGAGAACAAGGCAAGGACTTCTGAGGCACGGTGGTTCAGTGGTTAGCACTGCTGCCTCACAGCGTCAGGGACCTGGGTTCAATTCCAGCCTCGAGTGACTGTCTGTCTGTGTAGAGTTTGCACATTCTCCCCGTGTCTGCTTGGGTTTCATCCAGGTGCTCCGGTTTCCTCCTACAATCCAAAGATGGGCAGGTTAGGTGAATTGGCCATGCTAAATTGCCCATAGTGTTAAGTGCGTTAGTTAAAGGGTCTGGGTGGATTACTCTTCGCAGGGTCGGACTTGTTGGGCTGAAGGGCCTGTTTCCACACTGTAGTGAATTTAATCTAAAGTGTCTAATTGAGTAAGGAGGTACTGTTCCTCATTATTGTTGAGATTCATCAAAGCAGTGTCGGAGGTGGAGGACACAGGGAGTGAGTTGGAGGATAAAAATGACAAAGGACTGTAAACACAGGTACACCTACAGACAGTATAGAAAGCCCAGGGCTGGTTACTTTAAGCTTGGCTGGTATGTTCCTCACTGAAAGACATGAGGGGAGCCATTGTCATCCTTATTAACCAGGTAAAGGTGTGTTGTGGTAAAGGGCGATTAGACCCTTCAGTGATGGAAAGAGGAGAGGGCACCCCACAGTTGCTCTCCATGTTTCCAGGTGAGTGAGGATGGGAAATCTCCCATAATCCCAGTGAAAGTGCCCAGGATGATGGCTGTTCTGTCAGAACCCGAACCCATGTGGAAACAAGTCCTTTCTAGCATTGCAGAGAGAACAGACTCTCTGAGTTCAGATTCTGGAGTTGTCACCTCGTTCCTGAGGAAGGGCTTAAGCTCGAAGCATTGATTCTCCTGCTCCTCAGTTGCTGCCTGACCGGCTGTGTTTTTCCAGCACCACACTTTTCGACACTGTTCACATCCTGCTTTGCTTAAAAATAACATTACAAAAACACCCAGTCAGTGGAAGCTGAAAACTGTAAAGGTGGCGAGACTAAAAGTGATCATCTAAGAAGGGAGATGACTAAGTGGCGGCACGGTGGCACAGTGGTTAGCACTGCTGCCTCACAGCGCCAGAGACCCGGGTTCAATTCCCACCTCAGGCGACTGACTGTGTGGAGTTTGCACGTTCTCCCCGTGTCTGCGTGGGTTTCCTCCGGGTGCTCCGGTTTCCTCCCACAGTCCAAAGATGTGCAGGTCAGGTGAATTGGCCATGCTAAATTGCCCGTAGTATTAGTTAAGGGGTAAATGTAGGGGTATGGGTGGGTTGCGCTTCGGCGGGGCGGTGTGGACTTGTTGGGCCGAAGGGCCTGTTTCCACACTGTAAGTAATCTAATCTAATCTAATCTAATCTAATCTAATCTAATCTAATCTACAGTGAGCTGATTAACTTAAACAATCTATTCTATTCTAGATGGCAAATTTGGAGCCTACATGCAAGTTCATATACAGAATGATGGCCCAGTCACTATTGAATTAGAATCGCCCACCGGTCCCTCTGACCCTAAACAGGTAAGAGAATACTGGTCTGTTCCTGTGTTTAAGTGGTTAAGGTTTTGTAATGCTTGATTACACAAACTCACCTTGATCTACAAAATAAGGCTGCATGATTTCAGACTTCAAGTTAAAAATCACACAACACCAGGTTATAGTCCAACAGGTTTATTTGGAAGCACTTTTTTTAATTTCAAAAATATACTTTATTCATAAAAATATTTTGATGATCTGTACAATTGGTCATGCCATACCTATGTAAACATTCCATTTCTTTGCATACAGAGATCGAGTAAGCAAACATATATACAGGTCTGTACGTTTACTATGCATATATTTAGCTGAGGAGTCAACGGAGCCCACTTACTGCGTGGGCCCCCTGTTCTTAGGCAGGCAGACGTTACACGGTGGTATTTCCCCACCGCTCCTTGGCAGCAGCTGCCCCAAGCTTCAGCATGTTCCTCAACATGTAGTCCTGGACCTTGGAATGTGCCAGTCTGCAACACTCAGTCGGGGTCAGCTTCTTAAGCTGGAAGATCAACAGGTTTCTGACAGACCAAAGAGTGTCTTTCACCGAGTTGATGATCCTCCAGGCACAGTTGATGTTCGTCTCGGTGTGCGTCCCGGGGAACAGGCCATACAGCACGGAGTCCTGTGTCACAGAGCTGCTTGGGACAAACCTCGACAAGCACCACTGCATTCGTCTCCAGAATTCATTTGCGGAGGCCCATTCCAGAAGGAGGTGTGTGACAGTCTCGTCCCCTCCGCAGCCGCTTCGAGTCTGAGAGTCCGGGCGTGCATAAAGGATCTCACCGGCAGAGCCCTTCTCACCACCAGCCAAACCATGTCTTGGTGCTTGTTGGAAGATTCTGGCGATGAGGCATTCTGCCAAATGACTTTGACAGTCTGCCCAGGGAACCGCTCGACAGGATCCGCCCTCTCCTTTTCCCAAAGGGTCTTAAGGAAGCACTAGCTTTTCGAGCACTGCTCCTTCATCAGGCGGTTGTGGAGTATAAGATTGTAGGACATAGAACTTATAGCAAAAGCTCACAGTGTGATGTAACTGAAATTATATATTGAAAAATACCTAGATTGTTTATTAAGTCTCATCTTTTCGAATGACCATGTTGGTTTTTGTTCTTTCATATGTAAATTCAAGAACTTTCTTAAAGTTACATTCTCAAGTGAATTTTGACAATAGGTGCCATGTCAGCCCAGATAATGCATTGAAGGTGTGAGGTGCCCTGTGTGAGGCTATCTGTGCCACAGTGTTCAGACTGATTCTAATCTAAAAAAAGGATTTACAGAATCTTATATGGATTCATGCAGTTTTTGAGCAAAATAAAGTGTAATTCTGCAAGTACAAATTCACCCCACAAACCTGTGTGTGTGTACATATGGATGTGTGTGCGTGGAGGGGGGTATTAATGTCTGTGAGACAGTGTGTGTATGAGTGTGAGTGTAAAGGAGTATAAGTCTGTGAGACGGTGCGTGTGTGAGTGTGGGAGTGTATGTGTGAGCGTATGAGAGAGGGTCTGCGAGAATGTATGGGTCTATAGGAGTGTGTCTGTGAGTGTGTGTCTGTCTGTATGTGTGCGTCTGTCTGTTCTATGTGTGTGAGTAGTGCAGTGGGGTCACCTGTATTGCGACATGTTCACATTTCTGTCTAGTTCCTGATTGTTCTGTATGTACATACTTGCCCTTAGAATGATTACAGCACAATGTTGTAATGATCCCAGGTCGTGCTGACAGCACATTAAGTTAGACAGTATTACTTTTAGATTAGATTAGTTTAGATTCCCTACAGTGTGCAAAGAGGTCCTTCAGCCCAACAAGTCCACACTGACCCTCCGAAGAGTAACCCACCCAGACCCATTTCCCTTTGATTAATGCATCTAACACTATGGGCAATTCTCGACAATGGGTTTATTTACAGAATGTATATACTGTATATCGCCCACCAACCATCTCATACCTCAGCGGTCTCTCTTAATATAGTATTATTTTGATGAATCAATTAAAACAATGAACTCAAATTAAAATAATTGCACTTGATTAAACACTAGGCAGCTCCTGGAAGGGGCCAATACACGGGATGGTACAGCATAGAAACAGGCCCTTTGGCCCACCATATCTATGCTGACCAACAAATGCCAAACCACTAATCCCATTTACCAGTACTTGATCCATAGCCTATATTCTCTGGTGTTTGATGTATTCATCCAGATGCTTCTTAATCGTTGTGAGCGTATCTGCCATCACCACCCTCTCAGACAGCCACTCTCTGAGTGAAAAGAGTTTTCTTCAGATCTCTACTGAACCACTTGCTCCTCACCTTAAACTTATACCTTCTGGTCTTAAACACATCTCAAATGGAGAAAACATTCCTACAATTGTCTCTGTCTTTGCCTGTCATTATTCTGTATACTTCCATCAGATTCCACCCCCAGCCTCCTCTGATCCAGTGAAGCAAACCCGGCCAATCCATGACTTTACTCAATAACTGAGACTTGCCATCCCAGGCACACATCCTGGTGAATCTCCTCTGCACCCTCTCCAGTGCAATCATGTTCTGTGTGGCAACTGGAACTGCACACAGTATTCCATTCCATCTGTGACCTCACCAATGTTTTATGAAGTCATACAAGACTTCCTTGCTCCTGTATTCTACCCCATATGCCTTCTTCACCACTCTGCCTATCTCTACGGACACGTTCAGGGATCTAAGAGCTTGTAGACCAATGTCCCTCTGTTTCTTAGTACGTCCGAGGGATTTATCATGCAGTGTGTAAATTGTTCTCTCATTCCACATGAAAACCTGTGAAAGTGTGGCAAAGTGGCTCAGTGGTTAGCACTGCTGCCTCACAGCACCAGGGGCTGGTTCCAGCCATAGGCGACTGTCTGTGTGGAGTTTGCACACACTCCCTGTGTCTCTGTTTCCTCCGGGTACTCCGGTTTCCTCCCACAGTCCAAAGCCATGCAGGTTAGGGTGGATTGGCCATGCTAAATTGCCCATAGTGTCCAAGGATGTGCAGGCTAGATGGGTTAACCATGGGAAACACAAAGATAGGGTGGATTCTGGGTGGGATGCTGTTTGGAGGGGCTGTGTGGCATCGATGGGCTGAATGGCCTGCTTCCCCATGGTAGGTTCCATGAAATTAAACCAATTTAACAATTGACTTCCCCTTAAAAGTGCATTGTTAGTAAAGTTTAGGGGATAAAAAACCCAACAAGAATTGATGAATTCAAATTAAAAGTTGATTATATGGGGGGATAATACACTCCAGCCCCAGTGGTGTGGATTGGTCACAGAAAGTCTCAAACAGACACTTGATCTCTACCATACCATCTGAACATGAACTTTCACCTGTCTCTCTTTAATTGACTTCCATTTGGAGAGTATAATCAAAAATAACACAAATTAACAGTCCCTTAAAGAAACACGGCAGCTAAAGTTAAAGCTTGCTGTTGAAATTAATTTGTAATTTGGCGTTGCGGAGTAATGCCCTGAGATGCCCACCAGTGACATAGGGCATTGACCAGATCAGTGAGCACCCGATATGGACATCTTCAGGTCCTTCTGCAAGGCCACCCAGGGAACTGACATTACCATAAACAGTGTCTCGCCAATTAACACAGGGCATTCAGGATGTTTTTTAGCTCCCTAAATTCTTAATTTCTTCAACCATTTCCCCTTCAAAGCAAGGGAATATTTTAATATGCAACTATAAATTTCCCTCTGAGTATAAGTTTCTTTTGTGTTGGGTTTTCTTTGGAATCCCTTATGCTTATCAAGGTAAGGGAAGTAATGTGTTGTGGAATTGAATAATCTGGCTTGACAACATGTTCCAACCTCCCCACAGCCCCAGCGCGGCCATTTTCTTCAATTTGACCAGTCATCTGGTGGTCTCTCCCAAGATTGCTAATGAGTATCCAAATCAGGGCAGCTTTGTGTAGTGGGCCCATGGATGGACACTGTTCAAATGCAGTGCATTTGACACCTTGTCAGGCAGTGGACAGAGCAGAATTATTTGAGATTAATTTTAAATTTAGGTCCTAGGCCAGTCTCCAATTCAGTATGTTGAACAACCCACATAAAACACGTTCCCCTTATTGCTGAGGAAAGCTTACTGACAATGCACTGCACTGTCAGAATCACCAACTTTCCAGCCAGGTGTTTGACTCGAGACCCTGTCTGCTTGAGTTAATGTCTAAGGGAATTCCTAGAAGCATGGCTTTCCAGCCAGAACTCTATCAACAAACACATCGAGTTAGACCCCATCTACCACCCCCTGAGAAAAGGAACAGGAAGTTACTTCACCACAGGAAATAGCATCACTGAAGGAAATGACATCAACAACCCAAGCAGGAATTTTCAGCATTGCTTCGCCTGAGGCCCACTGAAGGTGTTATCTAGTAGGGTAACGAAACGTCTGGAAATGAACCTTGCAGCTCAGTGAGCAAACCTCCATCCAAATCCCCAACCTGAGCTACGAATCTTCTCAAACCTTGATATCTCAGAGTCTGTGGCACTACTTTGAAGGAGAACGGAGGAGTTATCCCTGATTTACCCTTAATGGGAACCACCCTAAACAGATTACCTACTCACCTGGCTGTTTGCCTGCTGTACTATAATGATTACACAAGTATTTCGTTGGTTGTAAAGCTCTTTGAAACGTCCAGAGGTTGCTACATAAATGAAAGCTTTTGTTTTTTGTCTCTGCAGTTATTATTTGAATAAAACTATACACAAGTGTCCGTTATAATTCTGAGCATCAGCCCCTTTTCAGTGTTTCAGGGTTTTTGAATTGCGCTGGTTATTAAATTTGTTTGCTGACTGTGAAGAATTATTTTGATAAAAGTGTTGAAGAAGTACTTATATCCTGATTATTAATATTCTCAATTAAAAGAAATGCAGTTTAATAAGGGGGAGAATGTTCTAGAAATGTGACCACCATCCGTGGGCAGTTGGATGATGTTTTGACTTTTTTTTACTCAGTGAGAATTAATTGTTTTGACAGAGATTGAAGGGACCTTATCTTCCAACTTTTCAAAGTAACTCATAGAGTTCCCATAGTGTGGAAGCAGGCCATTTGGCCCATCAAATAGGCAGCAACTCTCCGAAGAACATCACACCCTATTCCTGTCACCCTGCATTTCCTGTGGCTAACCTTCCTATCCCTGGTCACTGTGGGCAATCTATCATGGCCAATCCACCCTAACCTGCACATCTTTGGACTGTGGGAGGAAACCGGAGCACCTGGAGGAAACCCACGCAGACACGGGGAGAATGTGCAAACTCCACACAGGCAGTTGCCCGAGGCTGGAATCGAACCTGGGTCCCTGGCGCTGTGAGGCAGCAGTGCTAATCACTGAGCCGCTTTGCTGCCGTAACGCACGTGACAGTTTCCTATTGAATGGGCCGTTGAGGCAAGATGAGTGTTGCCCTGCTCTTTGATGCCTCCTGCATTTACCCACTTTATCTCCCTGGCTCGACTTGACCTCTCTTACCCCCTTCCCCCATGTGCACCACCTGGGTTGGCATCTGTGTTACCATCTAGTAGGGACAGGCACGGGGACCTGAGGCCAAATGGAACCGGGCAAATGTTGATCTGATAATTAAGGGATAATTGGATGTGAATTATGGCTGGGTGTGTAAGTGGGGGATAGGGCTGTTGTGATGAAGTGGTAGTGTCCTTTCTCCTGGGCCTGGAGGTCCTGGTTCAGGTATCAGAGATGTGTCTTAACATGTTGAATATGTTAATTAAAAATATTGGACCCCACCCCCTTTGTGGCTCACAGATAGTGTCCCTGCCTCTAAAGCAGGAGGCCTCGAGTTCATGTCCCAACTACTCCAGAGATATATCATAACATCTCTGAACAGGTTGACTAGAAACTGTCAACCCACCGGTGATAAATAACCCATGATGCTGGGGTTTTGCGCTGCATGAATTGGAATAAAAGTCGAACTAGAATAATACTGGACTTTTGACTTTAACCTCTGGGGTGTTTAACCTCTGCAGTGCTGGAAGAATGGAGTGGCTTTGCAAGTGAGAGTCACATTTCTAAGCTAATTGCAATAGAACTTCAGTGGTCTGCCTCTGTGCTATTGAAAGGCTTGTTCAGTGGGAGTTGGTAGAAGATTTAGTGCCTGGTACAGGTCAATGGTGACCTTCTAAACACTGTCACGAGTGAAAACATATTTAATGGGCTGTAACCATGGAGAGTGAGCAAGCCAACATTTCGAGTCTAAGTCTCTGATGAAGAGTTTTGTCAACTCACAACATTAGCTTGCTCTGTCTCCATGGGTGCTCCCCAATCCGCTGTGACCTCTGGCATTTGTTGTTTTCAGTACGGATTCCAGCATCTGCAGTAATTTGCTTTTCCTTTAACAAGCTGTAATCTTGGGCCTCCATGATGATTGACAAGTTGGGTGTCCAATGGCAGTAGTCTGGAGGTGGGGTGGCTGAAGGCAGGAGATCATGTGGTGACATCTCCCAGACCCAATTGGTCACTATGGTGTTCCAGAGATTATTTGCAATGTACAGTGTATATACCCCCCAGACTGAGCAATTCATGGTGTCCTTCTCCTGCACCATTCACAATGAAAGGTTACATGAAACAGAGGTTGTGACAGGTTGAATTAATGAGCCTGGGGACGTACACCTTTATGACTGCTGGGAGGGACGGAAGAGTGCTTCAAGATGCATTCCACGCTAAATCTCTCCAAAGAACAGAAATAAAAGACTACAAACATTCTGATAGGCTTGAAGGCATGCTTTTAAAGGCAAGGAGAAAGTGAGGACTGCAGATACTGGAGATCAGAGTCAAGAGGGTGGTGCTGGAAAAGCACAGCAGGTCAGGCAGCATCCGAGGAGCAGGAGAATCAACGTTTCGGGCATAAGCCCTTCATCAGGAATGATGAAGGGCTTATGCCTGAAACGTCGATTCTCCTGCTGCTCAGTTAGTGCCTGACAAACTGTGCTTTTCCAGCACCACCCTCCCAACTTTTAACCCCAAGTGAAGATAACTCAATACATCTCACAGAACCATATGAATTTGAGCAGCTGAAATTGAAGATAGGTGTGAGAGGTGTGAGAGATCTCTCAGGCGTGAGAGATCTCAAAACAACAGCGCAACCACTGAAGGAAGTTAACCTGACTCTTGAAGAAGTTCTAAACATTTGCAGAAGCTCTGATCTTGGAAAGCAATAGCCATGGCCTGTAAGTTGGTGAGCAGTTTGGACCTGGCCGCCATATTGAAATGTGGCCCTGATTGTTCAAATATAACGATGCGGAGAAATTTTGCGGAAGCGATGGTGTTGGATTGGGATAGAGATGGACAGAATTCACTTGTCAGGTGAAGTCAACCAGATGAAGGAGCAGCGCTTCGAGAGCTTGTGATTTCAAATAAACCTCTTGGTCTGTAACCTGGTGTGACTTCTCTGACAGTGCGGAGAAAAAGCACCAATTAATCCACAGAAAGATCAAGGACGATAGACAAGGTGCAAATATTCGTGGCGCTACACAAAGGAAAGAGTGTCCCGTATGGAGGAAATGTTTTAACTGCAAGAAGGTAAACCACTTCTCAGGTTGTGGGTAGGGCTGTAAAAGCTAGAGTGGTGATTGCTACTGAGAAAGTGGTGGATGTGCGTACAGTTACAGCATTGAAAAGACATTTGGGTAAGTACGGTGAATAGGAAAGGTTTCGAGGGATGTGGGGCTAGTATAGTTTGGGATTATGGTCAGCATAGACTGGTTGGACCGAAGGGTCTGCTTCTGTGTTGTATGACTCTCTGACTATATGTTGGATGATAATTTGGACAAGTCAAGTATGAGTACAGAGATGGCAGATGACTCAATCCAGCCATTCCAACAGGTTGGCAATGTCAAGTCTGAAGGAGAAACATAACCATTGTAAGACAGTGGAATAGGAGCATCAAATTAGTCAATAAAAGGTAAAGTAGCCCATAGTCCCGTTCTCTCAGTATAAGGAATGACTGGCGGTGGGTTTAACCTGAGGGTCAGCACGCCTCAGGTGAAAGGAGAGGTAGAGAAGGAGAGTCCTTCATGGTAACCTTAGCCGCTTCAGGAATTGAAGCCATGCTGTTGGCATCACTCTGGATCACAAACCAGCCATCCGGACAACTGAGCTAACCGACTCCCGTCAAGTGAATATACGTGACAAATAGACACAGGTCCTCCTCTTGCTTTGCAAGCCTTTGTAAAGCACGATGTCATTGGCAAGAGTGACATCTTGGAATTCCAGATTATTCAACACAGAGCTAAAGCTGCACACCTCAGCAGAAACAAGTTGGAAGCTCAGTCTAATGACCTGGATGTTCCAGGAGAGATTTCCGGTGTTTCAAGGGCCGCATCGAGTGGATAAACAGCGGGACACAGGGCACATCTGATTGCAGGGCCACAAACAAAGCTTGGTGCCAAAGGCAAGCAATTGAAAGCCTGCCTTACTAGATGGCTAGTGCAATGAAGACAAAACGTGTGGAAAGTGAACAGTGTGAGTCAGTTGAGAAGATTTTGAAACAGGCCCAGAGAGCAGATTGTTCCAACCAGCAGATGTTGGAGGAGAAGCCAGTGACCTAAAGCCTGACTGAAGGTCTGGGCCCTTGGGAAGCCAACTTCCAGCCAGTTGTGGCCTAGCCATTGACTCATAGGTGAAATTTCCAGTTGACCTCTGATGACAGGCCCCTGGGTTGGCTTTTTATAGGTGTCATTGGTTACCCAGAGGAGTATCCCTTCAGTTGCCCATCTATTCTCTGGGAAAATAGACCAGACTGAATGGTACTGTCTGGTAGCATGAATCTTTGTACCCACCCTCCTGCCAGCCTCTGTACTCAAAGTGAAAAATGGCAGTGGAAATTCTTCATCTGGTGTGCATGAGGGGGTTACATCTGACTGTGCAAGACTCGCTAATGAGACATGGTACACACCTTCAGAGGAAGTGATGAAATATCACATGATCTTGCTCAAACATGCGGCCTCGTGGCAAAATGAAGTCACAGGAAGGTGTTTCTCAAATAATGTTAATTTTTTCCTCACCTCAGCAGAGTATATCCAGCAGCACAACAAGACCAAGAATATAATCACACGGTCAGTGTGACCTTCCCCTGCTGAATTGGAACTTGTTTAATTCCAGATTGTTTCAATACATGGTGTATCTGACAAGAGGTTTTGCGAGAGCTGTGTTTCAGCATAGAATTAGCTAAAACTGACAATATGGATGGATGTGATGATCAAGTCCACATTACACCATCAGGGCACTATATATCTCTCAAATCTAATGAACTGCTCCCAGACTTTGTTAAGTCCATGTCACTATATCAATCAAATTTCAATTGTACCAATTACTAAGATGCACTCTGCTATTCTCCTGTCTTTGGAAAATTGCTTGAGAATGTTGTTATGTAGTTTGGGAGTACTTTGCCATTTTATTTCTTCTTCCTCTTTGAAATTTCTTTTGTTTTGTCCTCTTTGGGCGATGTCTTCAGCTTTGACCAGATGTTATGATCCCAGCTGAAGTGGGCACGTTAGATCTCAGGCTGAAGTCTGGTTTGATAGAGTCACATAGCATGGAAGCAGACCATTCGGTCCAACTCGTCCATGCCAACCAAGTTTCCCAAACCGAATTAGTCCCATTTGCCTGCACTTGGACCGTATCCCTTTTAAACTTCTCCAATTCATGTACCTGTCCAAATGTCTTTTAAATGTTGTGACTGTACCTGCATCCACCACTTTCTCTGGCAGTCCATTCCACATACGAACCACCCTCTGTGTGAGAAAGGGCGGCACGGTGGCTCAGTGGTTAGCACTGTTGCTTCACAGCACGAGGGTCCCAGGTTTGATTCCAGCCTTGGGTGACTGTCTGTGTGGAATTTGCACATTCTCCTCATGTCTGCGTGGGTTTCCTTCGGGTGCTCCGCTTTCCTCCTACAGTCCAAAGATGTGCAGGTCAGGTGAATTGGCCACGCTAAATTGCCCATAGTGTTAGGTACATTAGTCAGAGGGAAATGGGTCTGGGTGGGTTACTCTTCAGTAGGTCGGTGTGGACTTGTTGGGCTGAAGGGCCTGTTTCCACACTGTAGGGAATCTAATCTAAAAAAAGCTGCCCCTCAGGTTCCTTTTTAAATCTTTCTCCTCGATAGATCATATTCTGTTACTTTTAAAAATATATACAATGACACAGACATTCTCTGACAAATGGCCAAAGCTGCAGATTTGATTTTCACAAAAAAGCAGAAGTCCATAATTCAGAAGAAGCTGTGATAAAGTAGAAGAAGCCAAATAATTGTATATAACACGGGATTAAAGATCGCAAAATGCACGGTACTCCTTTACAGGCCTTACACCAGAGAGAGGCAAAACCTACATCTCTATCACGTCTACAGGTTTAACGTTTGTGGCTTTCTGTCAAAACTGGGAAAAGTTAGAGACGGGTAAAAGTTTTAAGATGGGGTTGTGAGGGTGGGGAGGGTGGCGGGGTCGATGGAAATGGTGGTGGGAATAGGGACAAATGGAAGGTCTTTGATAGGATGGAAAACAGGAGCGATGGAATGACAGAAGAGTTAACCCACCAGGGTCAAAGGGAACAATGATGGGACAAGAGAAGAAACTAAGATGCCAGGAGTGAAAGCAAAAGGTAAGATGAAAATCAAACCATGAGAAACGGTAGAAAAGCAGGGACAAAGTTTACAGTCAGAAATTGTTAAACCCACTGCTGAGGTAAGGAGGGTGTAAAGTGTCCAATTAAAATTCAAGATGCTTTTCCTGTACCTTATGTTGAGCATTATTGGAACACTCCAAACATCGACAAAGTACTGCTGCTGCTGCCAAAGGGTGAGAGGAGAGTGACTGCCCTTTATTTTATTCCTTTGTGGGACTTGGGCGATGCTGGCTGGTCAGCATTGATAGCCCATCCCTAATTGCCCCTTGAGAAGGTGAGGTTGAGCTGTCTTCTCGAATCGCTGCAGTCCACCTGCTATGGGTTGACCCACAATGCTGGTAGGGTGAGAATTCCAGGATTTTGATCCAATGGCTATGAAGGAACGGTGGTATATTTCCAAGTCAGGGGTGGTGAGTGGCTTGGAGGGGAACTTACAGGTGGTGGTGTTCCCAAGTACCTGCTGCCCTTGTCCTTCTGGATGGAAGTGATCGTGGGTTTGGAAGGTGCTGTCTCGGGATCTTTGGTGAATTTCTGCAGTGCATCCTGTGGAAAGTACATATTGCTGCTACTGAGTGCTGGTGGTGGAGGGATTGAATGTAGATGTGGTGCCAATTAAGTGGATTGCTTTGGCCTGGATGGTGTCAAGCTTCTTGAGTGTTGACATCAAGGCAGCATTTGGCAGAGTGTGGCATCCAGGAACCCAAGCAACACGGGAACTGAGGAGAACTCTCCACTGTTTGGACTCAAACCTAGCACGAAGGGAAGAGTTTGTGGTTGTTAGAAATTATTCATATCTGACAAGAGTAGGCCTCTGATTTTCCAACACCTTTCAATAAGATTTTAACTGACTCTACATTTCCACCTACCCTGATAACCTTTCACTCCATTACTTATAGAATCATAGAATCCCTACAGTGTGGAAACAGGCCATTCAGCCCAACAAGTCCACACCGACTCTCAAGAGTGTCCCACCCAGCCTCACCCTCGCTTCTATCCCTGTAACCTTGCATGTCTTGGGCTAATTCACCAAACCGACATATCCCGGGACACCATGCGCAATTTAGCATGGCCACTTATGAAGACGTTATCTACATCTGCTCAAAGACTCAGTTTCCACTGACTCACTACAAGCAATTACTGGTAGGTAAATAAATGTTGGCCTGCCCGCAACACCCATATCCCATGAATGAAGCAATAAAACAATGTCAGGTTGTTGTGCATCTATGTGCGAGACAGCTCTCCCAAGCTTGGCGTAAATCCTCAGAGGAGGACTTTGTAGAATTGATTGGGTGCACTGGGTCTTCATTGTTTGTGTTGATAGGTCCAAACTGTGGAGTCATCTTGTGCTTATCTTCCTGAGTTGTCTAGAGGGGTTTGCTATAACAGAGTGGCTTCCTCAGCCTGTTGGGAGGACAGCAGAGAGTCAGTCGCATTACTTTGGGTCTGGAGTCAGACTGGTTCAGGACAATTTACGGGAAATGTCAGATGCTGACTACAGGAGAGAGCCAACATGAATTCAGAAAGCATGGAGATGAACTGAGAAGCGAACGACGAGGGTCAAAGAGTGTGTTCAAGAATGGATGAGCAGGTGACATAAAAGGGACATGACATAAAAGTTCACGTGCAATCAGACACACGGTAAAACAAGTTAAAAAAAATATTCCGGACCAATTAGGGAGAAAAAGCAAATCTTCTTCTGGACATGAAGGGTGTGGCTGAGATACTAAATGAATACCATGTAAAGAGGACACTGTCAATGTCACAGTAACAGAAATGGTTAAGGAAGAAGCACTTTGAGAGCAGTGAATGTAGCAGACTTAATTTGAAAAAGTGCATGTGAATTGCAGCTTAACCTGGAAATGCATGGGGCCTGGGATTGCCTGGAGTGAGAAGGAAAAAGTGTAGTCCTTCAGGGCTTTTGAGGGAAGTCTCGGTGGAAAGGACACGGGTGTTGTGGGTATTTGACGAGTGGACTGTGTCTCACAGAGGAATGTTTCCTTTGGGATGCTGAAAAGGGAATTGAGGGGAATGATATAGGTTTTGCCTCTAGAGTATGTTTACCTGATATGGCAATGCTTATGTTACCCATTGTTGTATAAGAAACTAGGGTAGAGATAACATGGTATTGAAAGATCTGATGGACATTTAATACAGCATGCTAATATTTAGTAATACTGCATTTGCAGGCTGTGTCTGGACGAGCCTTAAACAAATTGGTTACAAAGAGTAACAGGTTCATTTAAGAGGCATTTGGATGGGTATATGAATAGGAAGGGTTTGGAGGGATATGGGCCGAGTGCTGGCAGATGGGGATAGTATGGGTTGGGATATCTGGTCGGCATGGACGGGCTGGACCGAAGGGTCTGTTCCCATGCTGTACATCTTTATGACTTAGATATGATGCAGAGCTGGGCCGAGGAGTGGCAGATGGAGTTCAACCCTGCCAAGTGTGAGGTTGTCCATTTTGGAAGGACAAATAAGAATGCGGAATACAGGGTTAACGGTAGGGTTCTTAGTGAGGTGGAGGAACAGAGGGATCTTGGGGTCTATGTTCATGGATCTTTGAAAGTTGCCACTCAGGTGGATAGAGCTTGTAAGAAGGCCTATGGTGAATTAGCGTTCATTAGCAGAGGGATTGAATTCAAGAGTCGTGAAGTGATGTTGCAGCTACAGGACCTTGGTTGGACCACATTTGGAGTACTGTGTGCAGTTCTGGTCGCCTCACTTTAGGAAAGATGTAGAAGCTTTGGAGAGGGTGCAGAGAAGATTTACCAGGATGTTGCCTGGAATGGAGAATAGGTCGTACGAGGGTAGGTTGAGAGTGCTAGGCCTTTTCTCATTGGAACGGGGAAGGATGAGGGGTGACTTGATAGAGGTTTATAAGATGATCAGAGGAATAGACACAGTAGACAGTCAGAAATTTTTCCCCGGGTACAACAGAGTGTTACAAGGGGACATAAATTTAAGGTGAAGGGTGGAAGGTATAGGGGGGATGTCAGGGGTGGGTTCTTTACCCAGAGAGTGGTGAGGGCATGGAATGCGCTGCCTGTGGGAGTGGCAGAGTCAGAATCATTGATGACCTTTAAGCGGCAATTGGATAGGTACATGGATGGGTGCTTAAGCTAGGACAAATGTTCGGCACAACACCGTGGGCCGAAGGGCCTGTTCTGTGCTGTATTGTTCTATGTTCTATGTTCTATGACTATGACTTATCTCATGATCTGAATTATGATGGAGTCTGAGACCTTCAGTTCAAGTGCTATAATGAGTTACTTGTCCAATTTCCTATTGTTCATGACTTAATTGAATGATTACAACCGTTGCTGATATGACGATCACTACTTTTCAGTTTATTTGTGAAATGAATGGTGTCTGATTACAGACTGTAGTTCATTGGCAAACCATTCATAGACGCGTATCAAATGGAGAGTGAAGCATAGCAGTTCATTACCTCAGCATCAAAGTTCAAATGGTCTAGCAGAACAGATGCAACATAACATCAGTTCAATGTCATCACGTGTCAAGCAATAAAGGAAGATTTTAGTATTGCCTTGCAACATTTTCGCGCTACATCAATGGAGAAGGGATTATCATCCAGGCACAACATATGCTCGGAAGATTTTTGTTAAAAACCTCGCCCTGCAACTAATTGTCTGATACCCCAGGACACTGAGCAGTCAAAGACAGGGGAGAATGGAAGCAATGGTGAACGAATAAGTAGAGAACGACCAAAACTGAGTGCTGGACAAAGCTAGAAATATAAATGCAAAAACTTGAATGCAAACAGAAGTTTTGAGAATGTGAAACCAGTGCAGATTATGTGATGTCAAGCAGAGAGACCTAAGGGTTCAGGTACAGTTCCTTGAAAATTGCGTCACAGGTAGACAGGATGGTTAAGAAGGTGTTTAGCACACTTGCTCAGAACATTGAGTATAGTGGATGGGACGTCATTGTTGAGGTTGTGTAGGATGTTGGTGAGGTCTCTTCAGGAGTACTGTGTGCACTTCTGGCATCCCTGTTATAGGAAGGATATTATTAAATTGGAGAGGATTCAGAAAGAAAATTACCAGAGTGTTGCCGGGACTGGAGAGGCTAGGACCTTTTTTTTATTTGAGGGTGGGAGGTTGAGAAGTGATCTTCTAGAATTATGAGGGGTGTAGATAAGGTGAATAGCAAAGATCTTTTTCCTAGGGTGGGTGAGTTCAAAACTAGGAGGTATATTTTTAAGATGAGAGGAGAAAGATTTAAAAGGGATCTGAGGGGAACCTTTTCACACTCATGATGGTTTATGTATGGAATGAACTGCCAGTGGAAGTGGTAGTTGCAGGTACAGTTCCGATGTTTAAAAGACATTTGGACAGGTACATGAATAGGGAAAGTTTGGATGGATATTGGGCCAAATGCAGGCAAGTGGGACTAGATTATTTTGGGAACGTGGTCAGGATGGACTATTTGGGCAGAAGGGTCTGTTAACTTGCTGTATGACTCTATGACTCTCAGTCATTCCTGATCATGGTGAAGGAACAAAAACCCGCTCAGGTCAATATACAACACACCAATCACGCACGAAGAGAGGGAAGAAGAACACTTTGGTGATGGTATTATGTGATGATGTTAAGTGACTGTACCCAGCGATAGGACAACTTAGGTTGTCAAACAAGTGTAACATAGAACAGAGTGTCCCACTCCAGACTGGAATATGCTCAATGGATCAGAGCAAGTTGTCAAAACTCCAAAGCATTACATTAACATTTGAAATGTAAATCTTGTAAACTCTGTTTTACCCATTTGTACAATTCTCAAACTTGACAACGTGTCTCTGTTACAACCATGTATATCTGTCTTGGGATAATGTTTTATTTCTGGGAAAGGGGTGTGGGAATGTTGTCTTATGCCTCATGGTCTGTATATCAATATGTATTCAAGAGCCATGTTGATGGTAACATCACAGTATTGTAGCATATAACTGGAGGTGTCAGACTGTATTTAAACTCGGGCCATTTGCAGTATGACAGGGGCTGGTGATGACCTAGTGGTATTATCACTAGACACCCAGGTAATCTTCTGAGGACCCAGGTTCAAGTCCTGCCATGGCAGATGGTGGAATTCGAATGCAATAAAAATCTGGAATTAAGAATTTAATGATAATAGTTGTCCATGGTTAGGGGGAGACAAACCCATCTGATTCAGTAATGTCCTTTTGGAAGGAAATCTTCCATCCTTACTCAGCCTGGCTTACATGCGACTCACAGGAATGTAGCTGGCTCTGAACTGTCCTTTTGACAATGAGAGGTGGACAGTAAATGCTGGCCTAACCAGTAATGTCCCCATCACCTGAATTAATAAAAGAAAATAATGTTGAAAGCATGTTACTCTTTGCAGCCGAATAGATCGATGTTGGCCTAGACATAGATGTGCTGGTGAATGCAGTATTGGTGCATATTAGTTCACAGTTTATCATAGCTCACTGTGTTGGACCTTTCAATAGTTTCTTTTGTCATGAGGGACAATATAAAAGTTGCTGCATTAGGAAAAGATACAGTGCTGAAGAGAAAATGTACTGTGCTTGAGTAGTTCTAGCATTTGTTGATTTTATTTTCAGATTTCAAGCATCCACAATATTCACTTTCTAAAAATCTGTGCATACTCAGATTATCACAACATCAGTCTTGCTATTTTAAATAGATTTCTCTAACTTAAACTACAGTTGTGAATTGAGAGAAATATTTGCATTGCTGTTATGACATGTCATTTTCACTAGGGGACAGCATGACTGCATCAAATTTCCTCTAAACCTGAGCTTTCCACTAAAACCTCTGTGAAGTATTGTGTATAAAAATTCAACCATACATAGCCCCAACCATTGCTCTCCTAGCAGAATCTTCGATTAAAATGTATTCTCACATCTTAGGACTTCATGATTTGTTAAAAAGATTTGTCTTAATAGGTCCCTTTTCTGATGCTGCGTTTGATAAAGCCTCATCTAGCCAACAATTAATGTAACAAATAAGCTGCTTGTCTGAGTTATACTTCCGCTATATTTTGAAAGCTTAAATAATCAAAATTTGAAAATAATCCTTTTTGTCCTTGTCACTGCCTGTTACATGACGTTTGTCTGTCTCCAGTCTAGATGTCAAACCTTTATTGGAAAGAAATCTCTGCAGTTGTACAAAGTTAAATACTGTGGTGGGGGGGCAGGGGAACTATTGATCTGCTTGAGTCTCATAGAGTAGGAAGTTTGCTGATGTGCCTAATGATCTGAGAATTGTGTCTTTTTTGGAGACCGGTGTCCATTCCTGACAAAGAAATGTAGAGTCCTACAGCACAAAGACAGACCCTTTGGTCCAACTAGTCCACGCCAACCATGTTGCCAAACTAAACTAGTCCCACCTGCCTGCGCTTGGCCTACATCCTTCCAAACCTTTCCTCTTCATGTACTTATCCAAATGTCTTTTAATTATTGTGACTCTACCACCAAATCCTTCAGTAGTTTATTCCATCCATGAACCACTCACATGTTGCCCCTCATGTCCTTCAAATCTTTCTCCTTTCACCTTAAAACTATGCACTCCCCCACCCTAGGGAAAAGACTCTTGCCATTCACCTTATCTATGCCCCTCATGATTTTAGAAAGCACTGTAAGGTCACCCCTCAACCTGGAGGAGAAAGTGAGGTCTGCAGATGCTGGAGATCAAAGTTGAAACTCTATTGCTGGAACAGCACAGCAGGTCAGGCAGCATCCAGGGAATAGGAGATTCGACGTTTCGGGCACAGGCCCTTCTTCAGGAATCATTCCTGAAGAAGGGCCTGTGCCCGAAACGTCGAATCTCCTGTTCCCTGGATGCTGCCTGACCTGCTGTGCTGTTCCAGCAATAAAGTTTCAACACCCCTCAACCTGACATATTGTTAACGTAGTGGAGAGAGTGGTGCTGGAAAAGCACAGCAGGTCAGGCAGCATCCGAGGAGCAGGAGAATCAATGTTTCAGACAAGAGCCCTTCATCGGGAATGAGGACGAAGGGCTCTTGCCCGAAACGTTGATTCTCCTGCTCCTCGGATACTGCCTGACCTGCTGTGCTTTTCCAGCACCACACACTCGACTCTGATCTCCAGCATCTGCAGTCCTCACTTCTTTCATACAGTTATTGTAGACAGTACAGATATTCATACTAAGCTGCTGATATAGGCATTCTTGGTATATTGCCAATGTTGGCATAAAATATTCCTGCTTTATATTTCAGTACAGGCATATACCAATTCCAATGCAATGTCAATGCATCTATCCTGTTGTAGTCTCAATACATGTAATCCTGGTACATTACCAATGCAGGAAGTACACCAGTAGATTGACAATGAAGCCTGGTAGATCTTGCCTGAGGGAGACTGGTCAAGGCACCTGATTGACAACTCCTTGAGATTTTGACACCGAAGCTGACTATAATTAATACTTGGCACACTAGCTGAAATTTGTAGCAATGATTTTTATTTTAAATGAATTAAGTGTCGTCTACGTTTCAGTGAGCAGCAAATACATTCTGAAGGAACAGCAAATACCGAATAATAAGTGATTCTTTGGCTTTAGTCAAATCAGTATTTGGAGAAAGTGAGGACCGCAGATGCTGGGATCACAGTCAAAATGTGTGGTGCTGGAAAAGCCCAGCCGGTCAGCCAGCATCTGAGGAGCAGGAGAGTCTGCGTTTTGAGCATAAGCCCTACATCAAGAATCCCCCACATTCCTGATGAAGAGCTTATGCCCGAAACATTGATTCTCCTGCTCCTTTGATGTTGCCTGACAGGCTGTGCTTTTCCAGCACCACATTTTTTAACACAAATCAGTATTTGTTTGACATATCAGTTTACCTCCTAACAAAGCAATCACGGTGAATGTTTGCCACCTGATTCACTGTCACATCAACTGTCTGTGTTCTGTACTGTCAAAAGATGCCTCTGAATCCATACATACCAGGCATTGAGAGCTGGTCCTAAACACACACAAACAACAAATTGCCCCTCCCCCAGCACAATGTCCCAAAGCACTTCAATTGTGTACTAATTGTTCAATTGTACGTAGGTTGTGGCTGTAAGGGGGTATCAGTTGCATTCCTATTCTCTGAAAGTGGAGCTCCAACCCTTTATCGATGCACTTCAAGTCCGGATTCCTGGTCTTTGACCTCCTGGGGTGGACAGCTGGGGAGTGGGCAGACCTGAAGGCCTCATTATGGGTCCTGATGGTGAACATCTGAGGTGGCCATATAGCCTGACTGCCTGCCTCCCTTCTGTCATTACTCCTGCGCCCAGGTGTCCCCAGAGACAAAGCTTGCTGGGCCCACCTTTTTGAGACTAGTGGGCACTGACGGAGGGGGTGCGGGTGGCTGCAGGGCACCATCAACAGAGGGATATTTTAATGGACAATTACGATTGGTTCTGCAGAAACAATGTCCTGAAGTAAAGAGGTTAATTGCAGGACAGGCTTTTTCAAACCCAAATGTATCAAGGAACAGGGGAGTACTTTTGATAAGAAGGCATATTTTAACTTGATGAATTTTATTTCAAAGTTCTTAGATTAGATTAGATTACCAGATTAGATTACATTACAGTATGGAAATAGGCCCTTCGGCCCAACAAGTCCACACCGACCCGCCGAAGCGCAACCCACCCATACCCCTATACCTAACACTACGGGCAATTTAGCATGGCCAATTCACCTGACCTGCACATCTTTGGACTGTGGGAGGAAACCGGAGCACCCGGAGGAAACCCACCCAGACACGGGGAGAACGTGCAAACTCCACACAGTCAGTCGCCTGAGTCGGGAATTGAACCCGGGTCTCTGGCGCTGTGAGGCAGCAGTGCTAACCACTGTGCCACCGTGCCGCCGTGTTTTGGTTACTGTGAGTTAATTCACCTGGGGAATTTAACTGATTATCTGATATTAAAAGTGGTACAAATAGAATCATAGCATCCCTACAGTACAGCTTCAGGCCATTCTGCCCATTGAGTCTGCACCGATCCTCTGAAGAGCATCCTACCCAGAAATAGAGTTGGAACTGTAATCCTCATGTGTAGCTTTGTAAACAAAAGCTCATAAAAGTGTGTAAAGATTGGCTCAGCTCTATCTTTCACTTCCTAGCTTCCTGGAATATAACACTTCTCAGCACCGAATCTTAAAAAGAGATGTTGATGTGGGTAAACGATAGCTCAGTCAGAGTACCGTTCAAGGAGGAGGGACAGAAAGCTTCAGGCAAGACAGATGCTTTAAACATCTTCTGACTTTGGCCACCTTGTTTTAGGTTCAGCCTGGGAGAAGGACTGACTCACTTGTGATTATCTGACGTTGTTGAAGGCTAGCTTCTGTTCACCTGTGAGAAAGCAGCCAATAAATGGCATGGATGTATTGGTTGTGTGTAAGTACTAGTACACTGTATTCTCTTCCCATGCCTGGTCTAGCTGCAGTGCCTATTCCAATCCAGACCCCTGAAATGTGGAGTGAGATAACTCCGGTGTTTAAGGACAGGATACCCGGCTCCCCCACCCCTGCTCAGCTTCCCTGCTTCCACCTTCTCCCAAAGAGTTTGGTATTATTCTTTCCGTTATGGGTAAGTCACCACAAGTTACCTTTAATTCGGCTACTTATTAAGAAATCTCACAATCAAGTACTGAAACAGGGATTTAAACTTTACTGCATGTAGCAACCAAAATAAGGCAACAAGTTAAGCCTCACAACCCAACTTGGCTATTATATGAACACCTCTGGGACACCCGGACAAACCAACCCAACCACCCTGTGGCTCAACACTTTAACTCCCCCTCCCACTCCACCAAGGATATGCAGGTCTTTGGACTCCTCCACCGCCAGACCACAACAACACGACGGTTGGAGGAAGAGCGCCTCATCTTCCGCCTGGGAACCCTCCAACCACAAGGGATGAACTCGGATTTCACCAGTTTCCTCATTTCCCCTCCCCCCACCTTGTCTCAGTTCAATTCCTCGAACTCAGCACCGCCCTCCTAACCTACAATCTTCTTCCTGACCTCTCTGCCCCCACCCCACCCTGACCTATCACCCTCACCTTGACCTCCTTCTACCTATCACATTTCCGACACCCCTCCCCCAGGTCCCTCCTCCCTACCTTTTATCTTAGCCTGCTGGACAAACTTTCCTCATTCCTGAAGAAGGGCTTATGCCTGAAACGTCGATTCTCCTGTTCCTTGGATGCTGCCTGACCTGCTGTGCTTTACCAGCAACACATTTTCAGCTCTGATCTCCAGCATCTGCAGACCTCACTTTCTCCTATTATCTGATTTAGCCATAATTCCAACCAACAGTGTCTGTCCCTGGAAGTGTCCAGGGTTCAATCCTTACACAGCATTGCCTTTCGAAGTTCTGCTGGTGAATTGTTCTGGTGTTGGATTCTTATACAATTTTCTCTCTATCAAGTTTGTTGTGTGACATTACTGATGATCCTATAGATTCTTTCACCTCCAACACTGATTATACATCTGGAGACCTCAAGTCTGTAGCTTGCCCTTTCTTCCTTGTTACATTCAGTGTTAGATGTCTCTTTAAAACACTGTCTGTCCTGCAATTTATCCGTTTACTTCAGGGCATCCCTTCTGCACATGCTGTTAATTGCCCATTTGTCACAAAGCAGCAAGTTATCAAACAATGTTACCTCCTACATCCCAGGAAACAGCTTGTCTATGTTGGTTTGACTCCTTCTTTCCAGAATGGTTAATTAGCATCTTGCCTTTCATTCCTTTATAACTGTTTATCCTTGTCCTTTTCATCCTTTAACTGATTCCAGAAAAAGTTATTGCTGATTATTTCATTCCCAAAGTTATTAAAGTTTACTTTGTCATAGTTCCTTCTAGTTATAGAATCTCTACAGTGTAGAGACAGGCCATTTGGCCCAACAAGTCCACACCAACCCTCTGAAAAATATCTCACCCAGAATAATGCCTGACTAATGCACCTAACCTACACATCCCTGAATGCTATGGGGCAATTTAGCATGGCCAACTCACCTAACCTACACATCCCTGAATGCTAAGGGGCAATTTAGCATGGCCAACTCACCTAACCTACACATCCCTGAATGCTAAGGGGCAATTTAGCATGGCCAACTCATCTAACCTACACATCCTTGGACTGTGGGTGGAAACCAGAGCACCCGGAGGAAACCCACACAGACACGGGGAGAATGTGCAAACTCCACATGGTCTCCTGAGGCTGGAATTGAACCCAGGTCCCTGGCGCTGTGAGGCAGCAGTGCTAACCACTAAGCCACTATACGGCTGTTGTGATCCATGCAAACACTGACTGGACAGGAAAAGACCGTCTGGTTAATCCATTCAGTTCCATGTGACCCAGGGACAAAATCCAGTTAAAAACCAAATTCAGTGATAGCTGCAAATGAACGTAATGCAACACTGTTCTGAGATGCACTCGCCAAGTTGGAATCAGCATGCATCATTTGCACATTTTATTGATCTATCCTTCTGACAATTAGGATCTTTGAGTGTTGCACTAAAATCATTAGCCCATTGAATTCTGCTGGGAGAGGTAACAAACTGCTTAAAACTCAGACTGATATAATATGTCTTTGAAATTCCTCTCTGACACCACTACCTGATCAGAACTAGCCCGGCTGATCACTAAGTGCTTGTCTCTCAAGTGCCGCTATATTTAATCAGCAGCAGGTATCAGCTGTTGAGAGTGCGGTGCTGGAAAAGCACAGCCGGTCCTGCAGCGTCTGAGGAGCAGGAGAGTCAACCTTTTGGGTGTAAGCCCCTCATCTGCAGTCCTCACTTTCTCCTAGAGGATATCAGCTGTCAACCTGACCCTGCCTGTGGTGGGATAGGCCACTTCTTAGCGTGTTTAAACTGGGCTCCTGCAGGCCATTTCAATGGAAGTAAATTTCCATTGGGGTGCTGACCTCGTCCAAACTCTACTCAGCTGGAAAATATGCTTCCTTTCTCATATTTTTGTGAGTCCTCTCGCCAAAGTTTGCAAGTGTTCTTCAGGGAAGGTAATCTGACATCCTAAACTGGTTTGGCCTACGTCTGACTCTATGTCCATGCCAATGGGGATGCCTCTCAACTGCCCTTTGGCAACTAGGGCTTAGGCCGGTCTAGCCAGCGGCACACACAGCCATTGAGTGAATAAAGTCAAAAGAGCCCATGCTGATGTTGCGCTCCACATGAGCTGACCCTATAACAGTTCATCTCGCCCCCCTCTACGTATCCTCCCACTTTTCCCCATGCATTTATCTGATCTATCCTGAAAGAGTGGGATTGCATGGGTGTTGAAAGCTCTGTAGAGCCAGAGGGGTGTTTGCATCAGTCTCAAAACCCTCACATTTGATCTATTTTGCAGCCACTTCTCACCAAATGCTGTAAGACACCGTAACCATTTTGATGGGCAAACCACAGCCTGCACTTCCCCACAAATAACAGTAACCGTGGGTAGGTTTAACAATACCTCACAGGATAGGCCTCATAGAAGTTTATAAAAATAATGAGAGGTTTAGATAGAATTAATGTAGGTGTCTTTTCCCTAGGGTGGGGGATTTCAAGGTTGAGAGTGTGTTGCTGGAAAAGCACAGCAAGTCAGGCAGCATCCAAGGAGCAGGAGAATCGACGGTTCGGGCTGGACCCCTTCATCAGGAATTGGGGGATATCAAAACTAGAGGGCACATTTTTTAAGGTGAGAGGAGAGAGTGTTAAAACAGACATGAGGGCTTTTGTTTTTACACAGAGGATGGTTTTTGGGTGGAATGAAATTCCAGAGAAAGTGATGGATGCAGGTACAGTTACAACATTTAAAAGACTTTTAGATAAGTCCATGAATAGGAAAGATTTGGAGGGATATGGGTCAGGAGCAGGCAGGTGGGACTAGTTTAGTTTGGGATTGGTTGGATTGAAGGGTCTGTTTCTGCGCTGTATGACTCTATAATTAACAGTCCAGATAGACATACCTGACAATGTGTGGAGTTTGCGTGTTCTCCCCATGTCTGCGTGGGTTTCCTCCAGGTGCTCCAGTTTCTTCCCACAGTCACAAAGATGTGCAGGTCAAGTGAATTGGCCAGGCTAAATTGCCTGTAGTGCAAGGTGCATCATTCAGAGGGAAATGGGTCTGGGTGGGTTGCTCTTCAGAGGGTCGGTGTGGACTGGTTGGGCCGAAGGGCCTGTTTCCACACTGTAGGGAATCTAATCTAAAAAAAAGTCAATGTTTTGGGTGCAACCCTTCTTCAGGACTGGGGGTGGGGGTGGGGGGAGCTTCAGATAAAGGGGGTGGCGGGGACAGGGTGATGAAGTGGGGATAGGTGAAGACAGGCAAAGGGAACGACCTGGTTGATCAACAGGAGGAATGAATCCAGTGGGTGGCTGGGAGGAATGGAAGGGAGGGGTATTGCTGTGAAGGGAGTCGGGGGAAGGGAAGAGAGGTATTTGAAATTGGAGAACTCGCTGCTGAGTCCCCAAACTTGCTTGACACAGCAGTTCACACTTGCTCATTCTGAATCTCACCCGGTCCTTGACTTTACGTGCAGTTTTGATTCTGACATGAATTGGGAAGTCCTAAGGTGGGTGAACCCTGGAACGTTTCACCACCCACCCATCCCGGCCCTCAAAGGCTTGACTTTTTGGATTGATGAAAGGATTCAGAATGTAGCACACAGAGTCAATGTGGTAACTTACAATTGGTGTTAACAGTGAATAACACTACACTTGAACAGGTCACAGCAGGAGAGAATCAATTCTGTCAGTACGAGGGGGCTGACAGGGTAATGGAATACAATATTGTCCTGACATACTGTGACTGTCAAGATAAGGCAATCTTTCAAAACTCAAGTGCTGGATAAAGCAATTGTTTCCTGGCAAGGAGCTGGATATGAGTAAAATGTGTCCTCTCTGGGATTTGTATTGTAGAACCCTTAGACTATCTGAGCTATTTTAAAAGCTGGCCTGTCGATGTGACTTTAGGTTTGATTATAACTAGGGAAGTAGAGAGGGCTTTAAACTAAACGGGGGGTTTAGGGTGTGTCAACTTTGGATATCTGTGACAAATCAAGGGATTGAGTCAAAGCAGAAGAGAAATATACCAAGCTCAGGGAGTGGCAGCCAGTTTGTATTTAGTTGATATCAAGACCAATTGGACAATATGCTACTTTTCTTATTGTATCTAGTATTTACGTTAGCCCTTTAATGAGGTAAATGATCTTCAGGCACTTTTACAAGATCAAACAAAATTAGACACCAAATTACAGAAGGATGAGATAAAAAATTTGATCAAAGAGGTAAGTTTTGCAGGATCACCTCAAGGAGGTAGATAGTCTGTAACTTGCTCTTTCCCAACATCTTGTAACTCCATGCTTATCATGGCTGGTAGATGTAATGCATCATGCCTTCTGCATTGACGCTGTCTTGCACTTGTCATGTTAATGGTAGTGATTTAATAATCAGTCACTCACCAGGATTGATTAACTCAGTGGATTAGTTCATTTAAAACAGTAAAACACATTACAAGTTCTGAAGCTGAAGTTTAACAACAGACTGATTTCTATGTGTCTAGCCTGCAGACACCAAGCAGACTAACTGGCAGCAGGGTATCAACATTGTATATATACATATGGAGTCATTAAAGGTGAACACTCTTAAAGGCAAGGCACACAGACAAATGTAGTACCCCAAACATTTATCTTAATGGGCGGCACCGTGGTTAGCACTGCTGCCTCACAGCGCCAGAGACCTGGGTTCAATTCCCGCCTCAGGCAACTGTCTGTGTGGAGTTTGCACATTCTCCCCGTGTCTGCGTGGGTTTCCTCCGGGTGCTCTGGTTTCCTCCCACAGTCCAAAAATGTGCAGGTTAGGTGAATTGGCCATGCTAAATTGCCCTTAGTGTTAGGTGAAGGGGTAAATGTAGGGGAATGGGTCTGGGTGGGTTACGCTTTGGAGGGTCAGTGTGGACTTGTTGGGCCGAAGGGCCTGTTTCCACACTGTAAGTAATCTAATCTTAATATTACCTTTCGGAAGAAACAATCTTCCAGGTCTAAGCCTGATCAATTTGTAAAAGGAAAGGCTTTTTCATAGAGGCATTGAGATCTACAGCATAGACAAACAGCCTTTGGCCCATTGTGGAGTCAAGTCCCACTTGCTTTGGAAGTGAGATCACGTCTCTCTCCTTTAAGGACATTGGATGCGGTTCACAGGAGGATTATGAGATTGGTACCTCGAATGAGTGGGTTGACTTATGAAATGTAGAAAAATGTAGAAGAATGAGGGTCGATTTGATTGAAGTTAATGGGTGGAATTTGATGGGGGCCTGAGTGGCGTGAGGTGAGATGAGATCTGTGGCAGAGTCAGATGAAAAGGAGTGTGGTCAAGTGTACCGCAACACTGGGAGAATCTCACTCCATCTTCTGTGCTTTTGCTGAGCGATGAGGTGAGTTTATCACGAGACAGAATTAGTTTGCCTTTGAACGAGGCATTTAAAGGAACTCGAATCCCCTTAACTCCTCAGCCCCCTCTTTAACGTTCAGCTCCCTGTCTTAACGAGTGAGTCGAGCAAACAAGACATTGAGCTTTGGGAGTGAGAGTGGAGGTCCCTGGCAATTCTAGCTCACCGTTTGCTTCAAAGGATCTCCATAGGACCCAGCAACAGCACAGGGCACCATCCTCGGGCATATTGCCCACAGACATTGGCATCTGACCCCCTATTGACCATCGTAGTACCTACAGTGTGGGAGCAGGCCATTCGGCCCATCGAGTCCATACCGACCCTCTGAAGAGCATCCCACCCAGACCCACCCCTCTACCATATCTCTGTAACCTTGCATTTCCCAGGCTAAACCACTAACCTGCACATCTCCGGACACATTAGTACGGCCAATCCACCTAACCTGCACATCTTTGGACTGTGGGAGGAAACCGGAGCATCAGGAGGAAACCCACACAGACACGGGGAGAATGTGCAAACTCCACGCAGACAGTCGCCCGAGGCTGGAATTGTACCCAGGTCCCTGGTGCTATGAGGCAACAGTGCTAACCACTGAGCCACCCGTGCTGCCCTTTAATATTCTAGAAGGATGCTTAGGAAGCACAGCCTTGAATTATGGGGTGTACCAGCAGCTAACATTGAAAGGCTGCTACAAGGATGGACATATGCCGAGTTCATTTATTGGGACCAGGTTACATTACAGGGTTTCGCACTTGCTCTCTTAGCACTCGCTTACTTAGTGTCTTCTGGCCTTGACCAATCAGGGTAGCTTTGGAATGCCAATGTTCATCTGGTTACACAGTGGCCTTTTAGATCTGGCTGCAAGGAATGCTGGTCATTTAGCAGATATCTGGTGAGTGGTGAGTTGTTCTGGAAACAACAGTAAGTTGGGGATGGACGCAGACGTGAGGGTACGATAGGTAGTTAATGACTGCATGTTTTGGTAAGGGAAAGCCCAACCAGGCTTTGCAGAAAGAATCACTCCAGAAAAACTCGCGCACCCCACGATTCAGCCCTGTAAGATTACAATTGATCTTGACAAGGTGTACGTGAAAAGAATTTTTCCCTTTGTGGGCACTGTGAGACACTGTTTTACAATAAAGACAAGAGCTGAGGGGAAATGATCTCTCTCAGATAGTTGTGTGACTTTGCCTCAGGGGGGCAGTGGAGGTGGAGTCATTTAATGTTTTGAAAGCAGAGATATTTCGATCCCTGTTAGAGTAGGGAATCAAAGGTTAGTGGGGATAGATGGGAATGTGGTATTTGGAACACAATTGTTTGAAGGGCCAAATGGCCTCCTTCTCCTATTTTGTATCATGTCCATTTTGTTTTCATTCTGAAATAGCGGGCTTTCTGCTAGATTAGCCAGGTTACACTGTCAGAGATGTGCTCTTCCTTTGTGTAAAGATGTTTCACCATTGAAATCGTGATATTTTGCCTAAGGGCAGCTATTCTGCTCATTTCTGAATGGAACTGGCCTGTCTACCTCCATTCCTTGTAGGAACCTCCCATTTCCCATTGCAGTGAGCAATGGGCCTGGATACACATAGTGGTTTCCTGTTAACTTTCTTTCTGTGCACCACTAAGAAATGCAAGTGCTCCTTCCGCAAGACTGGCCTCCTGTCAGCCATTTCTGCTCAGTATTCTAGATTCTCTACCATCACTATTGCCAATTCGCTGGTTCTTAAGTTGGCCGTGACTCATAATCCTAAGTTTCTGATCCTACACCGGGCAAATTTCTCCAGTGCACTCATGTGGCCCCTGCTATATTTGTGCAATGCTTTAATAACCCTGGCATTAAAGAGTGCTTCATAATGTATATGGCAATGTCAAAATCAACTGTTACCACCTAGGAATTCAAAATCTTTATAAGGTTTTAATCGACTGCTGTGCTTCCCTAATGGTGTATTGGAAAATCCATGCTATTGTCATATATTCTTCCTGCCACCAGGGGGTGCCAATGGGTTGTGGGTGTTAAGTCACTTTAAAAGACAGAGTGAAACTTTCCGCTGAACTTTTGAGGTGTAGCATTTCTGACTTTCTCCAAACCTGACAGTAATGTAAGGTAACACCCTCTTTTCATCACATGATTCCTGAACACCAACTAGATTTCTGGACCAAAAATAATTTGCTGGCGTTTAGCTAAGCCTCAGTCTAAAATATTTTCTGCACTAATTGGACAAAGCCAATAGCTGGGTGCACTGGAGGTATAGATAGGGTGTCACCTCAATAATAGCTGAAAATGAACTTGTTTCCCAGCCAACCTCCATAGGACAATGCTGTCAAACTCTCAGTCGGGGCACTAGGAGGTACTGTTGGGTATAATACAATTTGAGAAGGCACATCTGTTGACTTACAGATGCTACTGAGCAGTTGACCTGATTCATGTCATGATATGCATCTGAGGATCAGGAGAGTTGATGACTCGGGCATAGGTCTTTTCCCTAGGGTGGGGGAGCCCAGAACTAGAGGACATAGGTTTAGGGTGAGAGGGGAAAGACATAAAGGGGACCTAACAGGCAACTTTTTCATGCAGAGGGTGGTGCTGAGCTGCCAGAGGAAGTGGTGGAGGCTGGTACAAATGCAGCATTTATAAGGTATCTGGATGGGTATAAGAATAGGAAGGGTTTGGAGGGATGTGGGCCAAATGCTGGCAAATGGAACTAGATTTATATAGGATATCTGGTCAGCATGGATGAGTTGGACCAAAGGGTCTGTTTCCGTGCGGTACAGCTCAATGACTCTAACCCTTCCTGATGAAGGGCTTCTGCCCGAAACATTGACTCTCCTGCTCCTCGGATGCTGCCTTACCTGCTGTGCTTTGCCCGCACTACACTCTTCGACTCTGACCTCCAGCATCTGCAGTCCTCACTTTCTCCTCATGTCGTGATATCTACAATAAAGACCAACAGGTTTAATTGGAAGCACTAGCTTTCGAAGCGCCGCTCCTTCATCAGGTGGCGCTCTGAAAGCCAGTGCTTCCAATTAAACCTGTTGGACTCTGACCTGGTGTTGTGTCATTTTTAACTTTGTACACCCCAGTCCAACACCGGCATCTCCAAATCGTGACTACAATAAAGACTGGGGTTTACGTTATGTCACTACTGATTGGAAGTTCCAGTAGCATTGCTAATGTGACTATGTGTTTTGCTCTGCTGAATTTGTTCGTGACTCCTCTTTGATGAATGTGACCCACCACCCAGATTGCTCTGTGCTTAATTAAGACACTCCCTATAGCAAAATGCCCACTGACGAAGGTGCAGTTGAGCTGTGAGGTTGCAGGGTGCAGCAGTGCTCCATCACAAGAATCTGAATCTCCTGAGGCATCGGTGCCCCTGTGTATGGGATTGCTGGTCACCTGGTAGTCAATCCAGTGTCGGAGTGTGGCATCCTCCCATTGACATCTGAGTGCCCATTCTCTATGGAAGGGCATGTGACTATTGGTGCAGCCACAACTGGGGGATGGTGTCAAATGTCCCACACCCCAAGCAGAGATGGGTGACGAGCTTATTCTGAATGCTGGGAACATTGACGTACAGCTGAAGGGCTGGTCAGGTGAAGGGGCCTCCAAGTTGGCAAATTGGTATTCAACCTGCCAACCGCTTTCTGAGGGAAGGAGCACTTTGTAGTCGGCCTGCCCTTCAGTGTAACTATTCAAAGCTTTTAAAATTCTAATGCACCACACTCTTATTTGTTCAGAGACACAGTGTGTGGGACAGCTCCCTTATGGGCATTGAGGAACTTCCATGAGAAAAATCCTCTTCACTACCTCCCCAATGATTGTCTTTCTATCTCAGCCACAGGGTTCCTGACTTCTGCATCAAGTGTTTGCTTGAGAACTTCAGAAGTCGTTTGGAGATTTGGGCTCCACGGTGTTTATCCAAATTTCAACCTTCCTTCGCCAACCAGGTCAGACCCCACCCACCCCAGCTGTAATTTTACGTCACGTGGCTTGAAGGAACTCTAGTTACTACCCTTGGAGAAATGAAAAAAGGGAAATAATGAAAAGAAACATTCAGACCAAGTGTCAACATAATGCATTGCGTCGCTGCAGACCGTAGTTTCTCTTTGATTCCCAGCCTTTGGATTTGATGTTCATTTCAGACATAGCACTTAACAATCAAATAGGCTCCAGTCATCAGTGATTTTAATTATGAGCTTATCTGTTCTTCGTCTGTTCTTCATTTGCTGAAATGAGGAGCATTTTGGATTTATAGAAATAGTTGAAAAGATTGAAACAAGACATAGGAGTGTAGCATTTCGGCGAGTTATTGTGGAGGAAAACCATGGGCTGTAGAGTCAATTTTCTCGTTTTACTGATGTTACCATCAAATTCTGACATGCTTAATTTTGTCAACAGCATGCAATTTGGAAAAGATGTAACAAAAAAAAGAGTTGAAATGAAAGGATAAAATTGACTCGATGTGAAGGTGAATTGGAAAATATCATGGAATCCTTTTTTTTCCAAGTGCTCTTGACGATGAGATGTTCCATTTTAGTTTGATGCAGGTGAAGAGTTCAGTGCATCTATTAATACCATGTTAATTTGAGTCATTGTGGATCAGTGTATTGGAGTTTAGGCTGTATATTAAACTCTGCTTTGTCTCCGCAGCAGTGTACTTGACCTTAATCCCACACCGCAAGATTAAAATTCCTGGATGTGGTCTGTATTTTCACTTTCTCTTCAGGGCTAACATCCTTCAGCCACTGAACTGCTAAAGCAGAACACAAAACGGCACTTTTATATCAGCGTTTTCAATGAGGTGGATCATACATATATAGTTGCTTCAAGGGTGAAGGTCATTGGAGTCTAGAGTTCACTGCCTGAAGGGAAGGTTGAGTCAGAAAATCTCATAACGTGTAAGCAAGTGTTTACATTTGGGGCGGCGTGGTGGCTCTGTGGTTAGCACCGCTGCCTCACAGTGCCAGGGATCCAGGTTCGATTCCAGCCTCAGGCAATTGTCCGGGTGGAGTATGTACATTCTCCTTGTGTCTGTGTGGGTTTCTACAGCTGCTCTGGTTTCTTCCCACAATCCAAACATGTGCAGGTTAGGGTGGAATGGCCAAGCTAAATTGCCCATAGTGTTCAGGGATGTGTAGGTTAGGTACATTAGTCAGGGATAAATGTAGGGCAGGCGGCATCCGAGGAGCAGGAACATCAACATTTCAGGCAAAAGTCATTCCTGAAGAAAGGCTTTTGTCCGAAACGTTGATTTTCCTGCTCCTCAGATGCTGCCTGACCCACTGTGCTTTTTGAGCACCACTCTAATCTAAACTCTGGTTTCCAGCATCCACAGTCCTCACTTTTGCCTAGGGGTAAACGGGTTTGGGTGGGATACTCTTTGGAGGGTCAGTGTGGATTTGTTGGGCCGAAGGGCCTGTTTCCACACTGTAGGGATTCTATGGAAATGTGCACTTGTGCTTTCATATCCTCTGGCACAAGGACTAAAAACTGGACAGATCTTTGTTGATCAGCAAGGATGTGATTGGCCAAATGGCCCCCTGCTGCTCTCTAAACATCAACACGTTGAACAATTTTAAGCAGAAGCAATGCCAGCAATTTCTTCACAATTTACAGAATTGAGGATGGAGCAGAAATTCAAGTGTAAGATACAAACTGGAAGATAAAGGGTGCAGGAGGGTGTGCCAGGAGCAGCATCGAAACATGAGGTAAAGCTACCCAACAGGTCTATGTGCATGCCAAACAGCATAAGCAACAAGTGATTGACAGAGTTTAATATGGACAACCAGCAGGTCAGATCGAAGGTTTGCAGTTCTGCCATGTCCAGACATGAATGGGTATGGACGATTAAACAACTGACCAGGAGATACTGGTTTCTGAAATAGCCCCATCCTCAATGATGGAAGAACATGGCACATCGCTACAAACGATAAGGCTGAAGCTTTCGCTGCAATCTTCAGCCAGAAGTGCTGAGTGGATGATCCATCTTTGTTTCCTCCAATGGTCCCCCATTATCACAGATACAGTCTTCAGCCAATTTGATTCACTCCATGTGATATCAAGAATTAGTTGGGGCCACTGGATATTCCAAAATCCTTGACAAAATTTCAGCAATAATACTGAAAGCTTGTCACAATAATACATGAAAACTTGTTACTCCCTTAGCTCCAACAAAGAGCTCGATGCCATCCAGGACAAAGCATCCCGCTTGATTGGCACCATATCCACAAACACCCACTCCCTCCACCACCGACGCTCAGTTGCAGCCGTGTGTGCTATCTACAAGATGCACTGCAGAAGTATACCAAGTCTCCTTAGACAACACCTTCCAAACCTATGATCATCATGATCTAGGAGGACAAGGGCAGCAGATACATGGGAACATTCCCACTTGGAAGTCACCATCCTGGCTTTGAAGTATATTGCTGTTCCTTCACTGTCACTGGGTTAAAATCCTCTTGTGCCAATAGACCCTACGCTACACTAGCAGGCAGGCTGGTACACTGGCAGGCAGGCTGGTACACTGGCAGGCAGGCTGGTACACTGGCAGGCTGGTATACTTCATGCAGGCTGGTACACTGGCAGGCTGGTACACTTGCACCCTGGTACACTGGCAGGCAGTCTGGTAAACTAATGGGCAACCTGCTCAGGTGCGCCAGCCTTGATAGGACACTCCTAGCACTGCAGATTCATTCCCAAGCTGCGGGTATTGACACCACTGGATGCCATCACACTGATTCCCCAACATGGACCCACATGCCACAGACTCCAGGCCTTGCACCACACTCCTGTTGCATTTCTGTGGAGGTTTGTCATTGCGCTGTGCAATCGGGAGGATTTCATACCAAAGCTGCTCCCACTCAAAGGGAGCAGTTCCATCTGTTTGTGTGAGACAGAGAACTTTGGAGCAAAATCTGACACTTGTAATTCAGTTGCTGTCTGATGCACTTGGATGACAACCAGTTTCACTGTGGTCCTGATGTGCCTTCCTTAACCTGCCAAAAGGAACTTGTCACATTCTTCAAAGTAACTGCATCAAGATATCGTGCCATCGGGCAGGTCTCAGCTGTCATCAAGGATGTTAAAATAACTAGGACCTAACACTCTGTTTCTGTACAGTTCCCTTGTAAGGTGACAAAACAGGACAGGAAGTAATATTTCAGAAGTCCAGCTCTCTCTGAGTTTTGGATCGTCATCCATGGTTCTTTAGGTATCAGAGAGACCCGATGTTAGTGAGTTGAGCTGGATGGTTGGAGCAGAATGTGGAAGTAGCGCACGGTTCAGTAAACACACTGACACTGCTTTGTGCAGGAGCTCCTGAGAGGACTGAAGATTATATAAAGGAAGGTTTTCAGTTTTAATGGAGTGTTCAGTGTAATTCAATGTCTTTCTTTCGTTATTGACGTGTAAATCCACTGGGAGTCTCACGGAGAAATGAGAAAGATATTCTGGATCATTCTTCTTTTAACAATCTCCCTGCCTTGCTCCAGTTAATCGCTCCCACTCTGTCTACTGTGTATACCTGTCTATTTCCTTTTCATGGTCTGGGCATAATGCACACACTGCTGCCATGAATGTTATATTGTATTTCTTTCTCGTCTCCTTTTGTTTAGGTCTCTTGTTCCTCACCCTCTCATTAATGTCAGTTAAGTAGGAGGACTGGGGAAGCTGGAACTGTTCCCCATGGAGCAGGGAAGGCTGAGAGGAGGTTTGATAGGATTAGAATCAGATTTTATTGTCATGTGCACAGTGAAAAATATACCACGTCACTTTTCCCGGCGCCATCTTTGGTACAAGGTACAAACCCGTGGGTACAAAGTAGAAAAATAAATGAATAAGCGAGAAGTTCAACAGTACAGTTCTACTCTGTAAAAGTGGTAAATAATGTTTCAAAACTACGGTTCCTCTTTAGCCACAGGCCTGCAGTCACTCCACCCTGGCCTCTCCTCATGAGGGCTTGCACAGCCCGTGATGGATCGATCTCTCTCCCGCTGGATCTCTCAATCCTCGCGCCTCAGCGCTGCCGCCTCACTGCAGACCGGTAGAAGAGAAAGCACCAGGAGTGGTGTCTCGCTGCGGGGTGTAGACATCTGATGGGGAAGGAGGTCTGCTGTCATGGAGAGGGAGCCTGGGCCCTTCTCCACAGCAAGGGCTGGACATTTCCACACTGGAGGATATCAGCGATGTTGAGACAACACCAGGCCCCTCTCCTGATGCCTTTGGACACCATTTTCCTGAGGTCTTCTGTCTGCCAGTCTCTCCCTCTCCAGAGATCATCATCGTAAAATCCCTCCAGTGTGGAAACGCCCTTCAGCCCAATATATCCACACCAACCCTCTGAAGAGTAACCCACCCAGACTCTTTCCCCTACCCTATTACTTTACATTTTACTCCTGACCAATTCACCTGACCTGCACATCCTTGGACTGTAGGAAGAAACCAAAGCACTCGGAGGAAACCCACGCAGACACGGGGAGAATGTGCAAACTCCACACAGCCAGTCGCCCGAGGGTGGAATCGAACCCGGGTACCTGGTGCTGTGAGGCAGCAGTGCTAACCACCGAGCCACCGTGCAACTTTTACAAGAGCTCTTGTAAAATTCAGAAAAACTGGGACGCGTCCTGAGGTGGGGATCGTGTTGTCCTGGTCAGAAGGCAAGGATGGGTCTGAAGGGAAAAAGGGCCTTGGTTGACAATGAACCCAATGAGGTTCATTCCTGATGAAGGGCTTTTGCCTGAAACATCGATTTTCCTGCTCCTTGGATGCTGCCTGACCTGCTGTGCTTTTCCAGCACCACTCTAATCGAGACAATGAACCCACTGATTGACAGCATGGATGTCCGATCTTGGGGATGTGGCACCAATGCTTCAAATAAATATACTGCTGTGTTTTATCTAGTCACTAATCATTAGAGCTTGGTTGTCTAAATATAGACAAATATGTTTATGATGCAGGATTTGCTTTTGCTTTAATTTATCTCGCACGTAGAATCGTCCAGCACAAATCTAGACCACTCAGTCCACTATGCTGCTGCTGGCTGTTTTTGAAAGGGCTCTCCAATTGGTCGCCCACCCCTTGCCCCTCTTCCATGACCCTGCAAGTTGTAGGTGACATGAAAGATGGCAAACTCTGGAATGTCTTTGGTGTGTGGGAAGTCGCTATGATCTAAAAGCAGTAAGGTCATGTTGCAGAAAGACCATTGCAGAAATAATACCCCAAATGAAGTACAAGTTCATAGCTCCTTGAAAGTGGAGTCGCAGGTAAACAGGATAGTGAAGAAGGCGTTTGGTATGCTTTCCTTTATTGGTCAGAGTATTGAGTACAGGAATTGGGAGGTCATGATGTGGCTGTACAGGACATTGGTTAGGCCAGTTTTGGAATATTATGTTCAATTCTGGTCTCACTGCTATCGGAAGGATGTTGTGAAGTTTGAAAGGGGTTTTAAAATATTTACAAGCGTGGTGCCAGGGTTGGAGGGCTTGAGCTATAGGGAGAGGCTGAATAGGCTGGGGCTTTTTTCCCTGGAACATCAGAGGCTGAGGAGTAACCTTATAGAGGTTTACAAAATCATGAGGGGCATGGATAGGGTGAATAGCCAAAGTCTTTTCCTCAGGGTCGGGGAGTCCAAAACTAGAGAGCATATTTTTAAGGTGAGAGGGGAAAGATATAAAGGGGCAACTTTTTCACACAGAGGGTGGTGTGTGTATGGAATGAGCTGCCAGAGGAAGTGGTGGAGGCTGGTACAATTACAACATATAAAAGGCATCTGGATGGGTATATCAATCGGAAGGGTTTAGAGGGATATGGGCCAAGTGCTGGAACGTGGGGCAAGATTACTTTAGAATATCTGGTCAGCATGAACGAGTTAGACCAAAGGCTTTGTTCCTGTGCTGTATATCTCTATGGCTCTCGCCAGAAACTCCTAAGAGACCTTGGGCAGGAATTTAACCCATTCCTCCTCCTTTGATGAAATGAGGCAGGTGGGCGTGAATGTATGTGTGACCGAGCTGGCACTACCTGCCCCTGATGTGGGATCAGTAGCTGAAGGGGTACTCAGTCACAAGCAGGGGATAGCCAATCAGAATGGGGCTGTTGACTGGTCCATTGAATCCTATTGTTAGAGGCTGCCTGGGATCTTCCAGTTGGCTTGCAGTGTTCCTGCAATTGGAGACAGTCCAGGGGTGGGGATATTGATGGGGAGCGGGAGGTGGGGGGAAGCAGCTACTGCTCCAGACTGACTTATCTGCCTTGTGTGTGTGACAGTCAGAAGGACAGACTCATGTTAGATGCGCTGTTGTAATGAGTTATTAACCCATTCAAGCGGACCGAATGAAAAACCTGGCAGGGGTTACGAAGAGCATTGCTTAATGCCTTGGCCAGATGATTTCAAATAAATCAAGGGACGGGGAATGAAATTTTAGCAAACGTAATGAGTTTTCCTGTCATCAGTTTGACTGCATGGGGATTATCATCGGATTACTTACAGGATGGTGAAGTACAAAATCAGAACATTGTCTCGGCAAAGGTCTGTTTGGGTTTTGCAGAAGATATAGTAGAATTGTGGTAATACGGATCAGGAGGGTCCTGTGTGTGAGGGGTACGGAATATAATGTAGAACTTGGAGGCTGAGGGGTGACCTTATAGAGGTTTACAAAATTATGAGGGGCATGGATAGGGTAAATAGGCAAAGTCTTTTCCCTGGGGTCGGGGAGTCCAGAACTAGGGGGCATAGGTTTAGGGTGAGAGGGGAAAGATATAAAAGAGACCTAAGGGACAACTTTTTCACACAGAGGGCGGTACGCGTATGGAATGAGCTACCAGAGGAAGTGGTGGAGGCTGGTACAACTGCAACATTTAAGAGGCATTTGGACGGGTATATGAATAGGAAGGGTTTGGAGGGATATGGGCCGGGTGCTGGCAGGCGGGACTAGGTTGGATTGGGATATCTGGTTGGCATGGACGGGTTGGACTTAAGGGTCTGTTTCCATTCTGTACTTCTCTATGACTCTATGACCTTGTCTGAGTGAACTAATTCAAAGCAAAGGAGATAGTAAATAATATTAGTGGGTACTAGTGTGAACTTGCCTCCAAAAGGGTATTTTACCTAATGTAGTGATGTTTATGTTATTCCCTATAACATAAGGCATTGAGTGTAGACCTTGTGGTATTGAAGAATCCAACAGACATTTCTTACAATTAAACATTATATAGAAACATTGCATTGCTCAGGCACATAAGTGTCTGGGCTAGTATTAAGCTACTCATTTACAGTAGAAGTGCATGCTGTTAGTGGAGCATCATGCTTCAACTGATCCAAGGTAAGGTGGTGTATGAGATCTTCATAGCCCCTGGTCACATGAAATGATGTTATCCTGACTATGTCTCTTATATGCACACTGACGTACTGACTGTGAGACATAACACACCAGGGATGGGTGAGATTGATGTAATAGCGTAAAGAACTGCTGGAGAAATTCACCAGGTCTGGCAGCATCTGTGGAGAGAAAACAGAGTGAACATTTTGAGCAGGATTGATGCCTGATAAAACTTAGTGTGCCAGATAAACTGTGAATGTACCAGGTAAACCATAAGGATACCTGATAAACCATTAGGCTACCAGATAAACTGTGAGAGTACCAGGTAAGCTATAAGTTAACCAGGTAAACTGTAAGGATACCGGACAGAGAATAACAATGGAGAAAATGACAGCTAGGGAAAGTAGTGAGGAGGTCTTACTGATGATACAAAGAGAACACAATTAGCTTTGGACTCTCACCATGACAAACGAATGTGCGAAGAGGTTGCAATGTTAAAGTACTGTTAGATGGACAGATGGATAGAAGGGGATGATGAGGATTAAAAAGAGGATGCTTCACAGTTACCTGAAGAATGGATGGTCATATGAAGAACTGAGGAGAGAAACAGATGACTGAACTCATTTGGAGATGGGGATTGACCCTGCCACATCTTAGCCTGATTGAAGGCTGGTTATAGAAGTGTTTGTTTTTTTGTCCTGTTTTGTTTGTTCATCACTTTCTAGCAAGAAAAAACAAAAGGCTAATATGAATTTGTACTGAACTTAATGCCAAAGAGGTGTGAAAATGCACCTTTTCTTCAGAGATGGCATCAGATTCCATTACATAGCCATTACATGAGTTGAATCTTTCTCCATCCCAAAAGTCAATTATATTCAATAAGCGCGAGTCGACTCTCAGTCAGGTATAAGCTGAAAGCTAATGGCATTGATTTCATGCTACCCCGAGATCATGTCTCAATACTGAAACTCAATGTTATTTTCAGATCCCTCCTTTGCCCTCCATCCTTACTCTTAATCTTCAATAATTCTGGTGACTTGTGCATCCTCGATTTTAATCATTCCACTATTGGTTGCTGTATTTTGAGCTAATGAGGCTGTGAAACCCGCTCCCCTCCCCCCCCCAAACCTCTCCAGCTCTCTTTTTGTCTGTTCCCCATGAGCAAAGGTGTTATCTCATGCATAAATGTTACAATGAGGATATGATTTTTTTTTGGGGCTATTATGTGTTTTGGTGTACAATTCACACCAAAGTTTAAGACGCATCAGGTCAGTGTCAGGTGACAACCTCCCTTTGTGTGCAGCTCAGCTGAGCTCAGTTCCTGTGTAGCACTTGTGGGAATTATTACTGTAACTTGTTGTGGTTTTTTTTCTTTATTTGTTTAGACGTCAATTAGGCTACTACTAATGACACGGTACTTTGGACTGTAGCATGAATTTCAGCCCATCAAAAGTAGTATCCATGTAATAGTCAACCACATAAATTTAAGATAAAAATCACACAACACCAGGTTATAGTCCAACAGGTTTAATTGGAAGCACTAGCTTTCGGAGCGATGCTCCTTCATCAGGTGATAGTGAAGGAGCGACTCTCCGAAAGCTAGTGCTTCCAATTAAACCTGTTGGACTATAACCTGGTGTTGTGTGATTTTTAACTTTGTCCACCCCAGACCAACACCGGCATCTCCAAATCGTGACATAAATTTAAAGTCTAAAAACTCGGACTTTTGCAGGAGTACATGTGGTATGTTGACCTTTTCCTTTTCTCTATTGCTTATCCTCCAGTCAGTTTGGTCTCCTGATCACTTAGACTCTCTCAGAAATCCTAGAGAAGCCGAATTCTTAAAGGAACCATCACCCCACCTTAAAATATGGGCTTTTTCCATATCGCCAACCCCTCCCCTCCAAAATCACACGGGCTAGTAGAGACTGCATTGAAATGTTTACCACTCTGTTCTCATATTCTAATGGATACATTTATGATGGTTTAAACTTGGATCTGAGCTGCCATGTACGTACAGGACGTTGGCTTCATTTATCATGAAATTCTAAATCCTCTTCGGAAGGCAAATCCTCACGGAGAAATGATATTGGATGCATGGGTTGTTTTCCTGATGTTTCGAGGATAGAGTGCCTGATGGATTGCTGTAGATATTTGCCTTCATTGCTCAGATCTTTGAGTACACGAGTTGGGACATCATGTTGAGGTTGTACAGGGCACTGTTGAGGCCTCTTCTGGAGCACTGTGTCCAGTTCGAGTTGCCCTGTTATAGGAAGGATATTATTAAACTGGAGAGGGTTCAGAAAAGATTTACCAGGATGCTGCTGGGAATGGAAGGCTTGAGTTATAAGGATAGGCTGGGACATTTAAGGGTTACACCCGAAACATGGTCTCCTCCACCTCCTGATGCCGCCTGGCCTGCTGTGTTCTGTCGGCCTCCTGCCTGTCTATTTTTGTCTCTAGCATTTTTCACTGGAGCATAGGAGGTTGAGGGCTAACCTTTCAGAGGTTTATAAAATCATGAGTATAGATAAGGTGAATGGCAGGTGTCTTTTCCCTAGGGTTGGGGATTTCTAGTTGAAACTTTATTGCTGGAACAGCACAGCAGGTCAGGCAGCATCCAGGGAACAGGAGATTCGACGTTTCGGGCACAGGCCCTTCTTCAGGAATGAGCAGAGAGTGTTCAGCAGGAGAAGATAAAAGGTAGGGAGGAGGGACTTGGAGGAGGGGAGTTGGAAATGTGATAGGTGGAAAGAGGTCAAGGTGAGGGTGATAGGTCGGAGTAGGGTGGAGGCGGAGAGGTCAAGAAGAAGACTGCAGGTCAGGAAGGCGGTGCCGGGCTGGAAGGATCCGGCTGAGACAAGGTGGGGGGAGGGGGGATGAAGAAACTGGTGAAGTCCAAGTTCATCCCCTGCGGTTGGAGGGTTCCCAGTCGGAAGATAAGACGCTCCTCCTCCGACCGTCGGGTTGTTGTGGTTTGGCGGTGGATGAGTCCAATGACCTGCATATCCTCGGTGGAGTGGGAGGGGGAGTTGAAATGCTGTGCCACAGGTTGGTTGGGTTGGTTCGTCCGGGTGGCCCAGAGGTGCTCCCTGAATCGCTCCGCAAGTAGGCGGCCTGTCTCCCCAATATAGAGGAGGCCACACCGGCTGCAGCGGATGCAGTAGATGATGTGGGTGGAGGTGCAGGTGAATCTGTGGCGGATATGGAAGTTTCCCTTGGGGCCTTGGAGAGAAGTGAGGGGGGAGGTGTGGGCGCAAGTGTTGCACCTCCTGCGGTTGCAAGGGAAGGTGCCGGGAGTGGTGGTTGGGTCGGTGGGGGGTGTGGATCTGACAAGGGAGTCGCGGAGGGAGTGGTCTCTACGGAAAGCTGATAGGGGAGGGGAGGGAAATATATCCTTGGTGCTGGGGTCTGTTTGGAGGTGGCGGAAGTGACGGCGGATGATGCGCTGTACATGGAGATTGGTGGGGTGGTAGGTGAGGACCAGTGGGGTTCTGTCCTGGTGGCGGTTGGAGGGGCGGGGCTCAAGGGCGGAGGAGTGGGAAGTGGAGGAGATGCGGTGGAGGGCACCGTCGACCACGTCGGGGGGGAAATTGCGGTCCTTGAAGAAGGAGGCCATCTGTGTTGTACGTATTTTGAACTGGTCCTCCTGGGAGCAGATGCGGCGGAGACGAAGGAATTGGGAGAATGGGATGGCGTTTTTACAGGGGGCAGGATGGGAGGAGGTGTAGTCCAGGTAGCTGTGGGAGTCGGTAGGTTTGTAGTAGATGTCCGTGTTGATTCGGTCGCCTGAGATAGAAACAGAAAGGTCTAGGAAGGGGAGGGAGGAGTCCGAGACTGTCCAGGTGAATTTGAGGTCGGGGTGGAAGGTGTTGGTGTAGTGGATGAACTGTTCAACCTCCTCGTGGGAGCACGAGGTAGCGCCGATACAGTCATCAATGTAGCGAAGAAAAAGATGGGGGGTGGGGCCAGTGTAGTTGCGGAAGATGGATTGTTCCACATACCCTACGAAGAGGCAGGCATAGCTGGGGCCCATGCGGGTGCCCATGGCTACTCCTTTAGTTTGGAGAAAGTGGGAGGATTGGAAAGAAAAGTTGTTCAGGGTGAGGACCAGTTCGGTCAGTCGAAGGAGGGTGTCGGTGGAAGGGTACTGGGTGGTACGGCGGGAAAGGAAGAAGCGGAGTGCTTTGAGTCCTTCGTGATGGGGGATGGAGGTGTACAGGGACTGGATGTCCATGGTGAAGATGAGGCGTTGGGGACCGGGGAAGCGGAAATCCTGGAGGAGGTGGAGGGCGTGGGTGGTGTCACGAACGTAGGTGGGGAGTTCTTGGACTAATGGGGACAGGACCGTGTCGAGGTATGCCGAGATGAGTTCGGTTGGGCAGGAGCAGGCTGAGACGATGGGTCGTCCGGGGCAGTCAGGTTTGTGGATTTTGGGCAGGAGGTAGAAACGGGCGGTTCGGGGTTGTGGGACTATGAGGTTGGAGGCGGTGGATGGGAGGTCCCCTGAGGTGATGAGGTTATGGATGGTCTGGGAGATGATGGTTTGGTGGTGGGGGGTGGGGTCACGGGTCCATCTTCCGCAACTACACTGGCCCCACCCCCCATCTTTTTCTTCGCTACATTGATGACTGTATCGGCGCTACCTCGTGCTCCCACGAGGAGGTTGAACAGTTCATCCACTACACCAACACCTTCCACCCCGACCTCAAATTCACCTGGACAGTCTCGGACTCCTCCCTCCCCTTCCTAGACCTTTCTGTTTCTATCTCAGGCGACCGAATCAACACGGACATCTACTACAAACCTACCGACTCCCACAGCTACCTGGACTACACCTCCTCCCATCCTGCCCCCTGTAAAAACGCCATCCCATTCTCCCAATTCCTTCGTCTCCGCCGCATCTGCTCCCAGGAGGACCAGTTCAAAATACGTACAACACAGATGGCCTCCTTCTTCAAGGACCGCAATTTCCCCCCCGACGTGGTCGACGGTGCCCTCCACCGCATCTCCTCCACTTCCCGCTCCTCCGCCCTTGAGCCCCGCCCCTCCAACCGCCACCAGGACAGAACCCCACTGGTCCTCACCTACCACCCCACCAATCTCCATGTACAGCGCATCATCCGCCGTCACTTCCGCCACCTCCAAACAGACCCCAGCACCAAGGATATATTTCCCTCCCCTCCCCTATCAGCTTTCCGTAGAGACCACTCCCTCCGCGACTCCCTTGTCAGATCCACACCCCCCACCGACCCAACCACCACTCCCGGCACCTTCCCTTGCAACCGCAGGAGGTGCAACACTTGCGCCCACACCTCCCCCCTCACTTCTCTCCAAGGCCCCAAGGGAAACTTCCATATCCGCCACAGATTCACCTGCACCTCCACCCACATCATCTACTGCATCCGCTGCAGCCGGTGTGGCCTCCTCTATATTGGGGAGACAGGCCGCCTACTTGCGGAGCGATTCAGGGAGCACCTCTGGGCCACCCGGACGAACCAACCCAACCAACCTGTGGCACAGCATTTCAACTCCCCCTCCCACTCCACCGAGGATATGCAGGTCATTGGACTCATCCACCGCCAAACCACAACAACCCGACGGTCGGAGGAGGAGCGTCTTATCTTCCGACTGGGAACCCTCCAACCGCAGGGGATGAACTTGGACTTCACCAGTTTCTTCATCCCCCCTCCCCCCACCTTGTCTCAGCCGGATCCTTCCAGCCCGGCACCGCCTTCCTGACCTGCAGTCTTCTTCTTGACCTCTCCGCCTCCACCCTACTCCGACCTATCACCCTCACCTTGACCTCTTTCCACCTATCACATTTCCAACTCCCCTCCTCCAAGTCCCTCCTCCCTACCTTTTATCTTCTCCTGCTGAACACTCTCTGCTCATTCCTGAAGAAGGGCCTGTGCCCGAAACGTCGAATCTCCTGTTCCCTGGATGCTGCCTGACCTGCTGTGCTGTTCCAGCAATAAAGTTTCAACTTTGATCTCCAGCATCTGCAGACCTCACTTTCTCCTTGGGGATTTCTAGACTAGGGGGCATATTTTTAAGATGAAAGGAGAAAGATTTAAAATTGACATGAAGGGCAGTGTTTTTACGTGATTTGTATGTGCAATGAACTTTCAGAGGAAGTGTGGATGTGGATTTAAAAAGGCATTTGGATAAGTCCATGAATAAGAAATGTTTGGAGGGATGTGGCCAGTAGCAGGCAGGTGGAACTAGTTTAGTTTGGGATAATGGTAGGCATGGACTGGTTGGATTGAAGGGTCTGTTTCCTTGCTTTATGACTCTATAACTGGTGCTGCATGAACGAAATAGAGAGAAAAGGAATTATTATCTCGCTCAGCAAGGCACAGAATTTACACCCTGATTTTGTTTCCAATCTCGAGCTGGAAACTGAGTGGAACTGAAGATCTCCTGCGATGGGGGAAGGCAACAAATGAATAGTGATGCTGTCCTCCATTCCCCCCAGAGTGGGGCAAGACAGATACCTTTCATCTCTGACCTTTCCCAGCTCCGAGAGCAAACTGTGAACTGTCCTAGCCACACAGGCTGTGTACCAGGGTCAACTCAGAGCAAAACTGCTCATGAAGTCACTCAATAATGATGGGAGTGGTGCAGTAGATTTGCACAGCACAGGAACTGTGCTGTCCCAGTTTCATTCAACGGCTTTAACAGCTGCTGGAGGTGATTTAAGGTTGCAGATTTAAAATGAAGTTGTCATAAGCTCCAGCTGCCGTTATTCTCTTGTATTTTAAGCATTAATTCTTCAGGTTATTTCCTGAATTCATAGGATCTCCAGTGTGTGGAAAGAGGCTATTCAGCCCATTGAGTCTGAAGCAGCCCTGTGAACAGCATCCCACCTTATCCCTATAATCCTGCATTTCCCTTGCTGACCCACTTAAACTGCACATCGCTGGACACTATGAGGCAACTTCCCATGGTCAATCCACCTAATGTGCACATCTTTGGACTGTGGGAAGAAACCCACACAGACACAGGGAGAACGTGCAATCGCCGTGCAAACAGTTGCCCGAGGTTGGGATTGAACCCGGGTCCCTGGCACTATGAGGCAGTAGTGCTAACCACTGAGGTACCATGCCATCCAATTTCTTCAATGCACTGTCAGAGTGAATGGTGCTTGGAACCATAAGTTCCTCTTTACCAATTCACTCCAGCAGGGAGCAGGAGTTCAATGGCTGAGCCTGGGTCAGGTTGCACTGATGGCTTCCCATTTCCCCCCTGCTCAGTGCTTTTACCCTGCACCGCTCCCACCTTCGCCCCCCCCCAAGCCCTCCTGTGGCCGACTCCCTCTACCCTTAGCCATGGGGCTGCGGAGGGGAAAGTAACTTTGGGAGTTGGTCAAGGCTTCCCCGAATCATCAGCCAGAGAATAGAGGGGGCAGAGAGGAGGCTGGTCTCTGGGTCAAGGGGCAGCTGCCTGTCATGTTGCTGAGGTGGCAGGGAGAGTGGGTGCTTCTCATTAATCTGTGGGTAGTGGAGGCCAAGTCGTTGAGTGTCTTTAAAAGAGGTTATTGACTGATAAGCAGAAAAAGGGTTACAGAGAGAACGCAGGAGAATGGAGTTGAGAAACAGATCAGCTATGATGGAATGGTGGCAGACTCAATGGGCTGAATGGCCTAATCCTGCTCCAGTATCTTATGGTTGGCATCACTGTGGCGTCTCGGGGCAGAAATGGAGTGGGTGCTGTTGCTGAGGTGATGTGTGTGGCCTCCTACCCTGAAGCAAGACAAAGGAAGGGTGGAGGGTTGGTGGAAGGGTTGTGGGGGATACATGTCTGTTGGGTCCCACTGGCGATAAGGGCTGCGGGAAGGGCAGGAAGCGGGGTTTCAGGAGGACATGGAAGAGTAAGGAGTGGCAGGAAGACACAGAGGCCAGCCCCTAAACACAAGATCCAATTCAAGGACAGAGGTGCATCATGGGAGACTGGGACTGTTCAGGCATTTGGTTTGATGGTCCGTATTCCCATCATCGAAGGCAGCACTGGGTCCCACACCCTGTCAGACCCGAGTCTTGAATTTCTTCACTTCTGGCTGCTTCTGAGGGTCAGCTACAGACCCCAATGATGTCTTGCAAAGGGCAGCTGCAACATTGTAGCTGATTGGTCACAGAAACCTTCTTTGCAGGACTGGACAGCCTATTCCCTAAGAGTAGACTCGGATGGACCAGATGGTTCACTCCAAGTTCAGCGGCTAATTGGGGAAACAAATGGAATCTTGACTTCCTCTGGCAGCTCATTCCATACTTGCCACACCCTCTTGGTCAAAAAGTTGCCCCTTAGGTCCCTTTTGACCTTTCCCCCCCCTCACCCTAAACCTATGCCCTTTAGTTCTGGACTCCTCCACCCCTGTGAAAGGACCTTGTCTGTTTATCCTATCCATGCCCCTCATGATTTTATAAATCTCTATAAGGTCACCCCTCAGCCTCCAGTGCTCAAAGGGAAAATAGCTGCTGGAGGAAGTGGTGGATTGCAGGTGTAGTTACACCATTTAAAAGGCATTTGGACAGGTACATGAATGGAGAAGGTTTAGAGGAATGTGGGCCAAACACAGGTAAATGGGAATAGTTTAGTTTGGGAAACTTGATCGGTGTGGGCGAGTTGGACTGAAGGGTTCGTCTCCATGCTGTGTGACTCTAACACTCTGAATAAAACCATTTCTCTTCACCTTCAGCCTACATGGTGTCTCCCTTATTTTTAAATTGTGCCCCTTGATTCAAGACTTTCGAATCAGGGGCTACATGTTTCCTTCATCTAATCTGTATATAGGGATGGATCCTAGGAAACAAAGGAGTATCTCTTTGAAGAGATGGTGACTGATCTCCTTCAGCAGTCCCAGACAGAAGCCTGGGGTGGTACATGCTTGGGACCTCTTCAGTAGCACAAGCATTGAGCACACCATCCAGATTTGATCCACAGTCTACCCTCCAATATCCTTCTGTAAGGGGTTCTAGCTCCAGATGGTGGTCCCCTCTGATCTCCATATCATACTCCTCCAGAGAATTGCAGATGTCGAGGATGGTGGGAATCGTGGAAGGAGAGAGCCAATAGGGGAGGAGCAGGAGGTGAGGGAAGAGGAGGCGGAGGGAGGAGGTGCCCCCCCCCCTCCTGCCACCCTCTGGGAGGGGCTCCCCTGTTCCCCTACCCCTGCCCCCGGTGTCAGTCCTCAGGCCCCTCTCTCACACACAAGTCCTTGGCGTGATCTGCTGGATTTCCCTCAGGACCAACAGCAGCCTCAGTGATATCTAAGCGATCCTGCGACTGACCCTGGCCCTCCACTGGCTCAAAGTGGACAAGGAATCTGTCTCCATAGCAAATGAGGGGAGTCCCCATTTTTAAAAAAATGTGCTTGAATTCCACACAAGGGGTGGATCCTGTCCCCGGTTCTGCTTCCTGCTTCTCTCTCAGGTGAAAATCCAGCCTTATATGTGTCAGGCCAGGATAGGCCTGGCGTACAACTTCACTTACAGAACAGCCTACGTGCATTTACCTAGCACCTTTAATCCAGCAAAGAGGTGCTTCACGGGAGTATTGTTAAACTAAATATGGCTCCTCGCCACTTCCAGAGACACGAGTACAGAACCGGGTGAGAGGTAAGTCATCTTAAAGGCAGAGAGAAAGGTGGAGACATTTAGATAGAGAATTTCAGAGACTTGGCAGTTCTCAGCAGCGGTGGAGTATGTAGAATGTGCAAAAGGTTTTGAATTGGAGGAGCGCCAAATTTTTGTGGGGCTGGAGGTGGTTCCAGAGATAGGGAGGGATTTGAAGACAATGATGAGGATTTTAAACAAAGCAGAACAGGAACTCCACATCTATGGAGAGGAAGCAGAGGTAACCCCTTTCGAGGATCACAGGACTGAAAATGTTAAGTTTGCTTCTTTCTCTGGCGATGCTGCCAGACCTGTTGAGTTTCTCCAGCTCTTTCTGTTTTGTTGTGTTTAAGATCTCCAATGCCCACAGTTCTTTTTTCCATGCTTTGTGAGGATTTTAAGTTGTAAATGTTGCTGCACAGGGAGCCATGTGGGATATAGAGCAGGGAGGGGTGCTGGGTGAACGGAACTCAATGTAAGTTGAGCAGCACACTAAGGTTCACACATGGATAGTGTGTCGCCTGGGCAAAGTTTACAACCCAAGCAGAAACAAAGAGGAGCGTAGAAAAGGGAAGTGCGAAATAACTCCAGAGAGGCTGGTATCCTGTCACCAAGTCACCCTTTATGTATGAATGAACAGTCCTTCACGTTAGTACTGCCTCATACTGAGTGTGAGTATCCCTGACACACAACCTTTCTGTGTCAGCCAGGGCTCCCTGATTGGAGCTGTTGGTCTGGTCCAATCAGGGAACTCATATTCTGTGCAGTAAAACTGGCTGACCTCATTGCAATCACTACAGAGATAAAGAAACCAATCTCAGCCCAAAACCTTCCTTTCAAATGTCAGAGATGGGGGGGAAGGGTGCGTGTCGTAAAAAGTACCTGGGGAAGGTATCAGCAGAAGTGAACCTCATCGATAAAGTGTCTCTTTAGTCAGGTCTTTCCCTTTCAAACTCTGCCCCACAGTGAGCACTTCTCTTTCAGCTCAGTGTTACAGCCAACATGCTCCTCCGGTACCATATCGTTTATTTATTTATTTTCAACTCCCAGCGTCCTAATTACATGGCAGTCTTTCATGTTAATGCCACACATTTGTGTGGCAAGTATTTGAGAGACACAGTATTGGGTTGCCAATGAGCTGTGCAGTGTGGGTTTGTGCCAGGATATAGCAGCTTGTGACATTATGTACCCATTAGCAGGCTTTAACTATAATGAATGTTCTGTTAGACCAGGGAAATGTAATACACACAGAGAACTACCAACCTGCTGGGTTATTCGACCGATAGGTTTCCCTTCCCCACCTCACTACATCGCTCCTTGAATTAATATAATTTATCCTGAATTGAATATTTGAATGATACTTCATCTGCAACTACTGGAGAGCAATGATTGCCCAATGTTATGAGATTTTTGTCATGTCGATGAACAATTATTTGTGTGATTTCCCTCTCCTGCTTCCCCAAGAAGGCATTGCTTCATTACTGTCAGTTCCACAGACTCTAGTCACCCTCTAGTACTTCCCCTGCAATGATGAGCATGATAGAAGTGGTCAGATAAGCTTTTAGTTTTTTTAACTTCACTCGTGGGGTGTGGGGATTGATGACTGGACCAACACTTATGTCTGACCCTAGCTGCCCATGAGAAGGTGGTGGTGAACTGCTATCTTGAATAGCTGCAATCCATGTGCTGTAAGTGCACCCAAAATGCCCTCAGGCAAGGAATCCCAGGATTTTGACCCAGACATAGTAAAGGAACAGCGATATATTTCCAAGTCAGGATGGTGTGTGGCTTGGAGGGGAACTTGCAGGTCATGGTGTTCCCATGTATCTGCTGCTCTTGTCCTTCTGGTGAATGTGCGTTTGTTTAAGGAGCTTTGTGTATTATGGAAGTTTTAGGTATTACACACTTAAGTATCTTTTAGGTATTACACACTTCTCTTATTGAGCGTTGGTGGTGGAATGACTGAGTGTTCATGGCTACACTGCAGTTTCTTCTCAGGAGTGCATAGTTCTGCCTCACACAACATCCACACGAGCACACTTGCCGATTTTCAACGGAAAGCGAATGTGGGACGGGATCTCTGGCTAATTGTCCTCTTTCTCACCTAGTGCCTTTTGTGGCCATTTGTCCAATCCCCAATGAGACCAACCAACTCAACATAGACTGAAGCTTGAGCCTGGCTGTTGGTGACATTGGTAGGTCTGGTCGCTCAACAGCTGAATCCCTTGTGAGGACAGAGGGATAGCGAAGGGGGACAAAACACTATACAATTTTCTTTAACAACATGCTTGCTTTCATTTGTTGTAACATTGAGTATAGGTATTGGGACTTAATGTTGCGGCTGGAGAGAACATTGGTGAGGCCACTTTGGAATATTGCGTACAATTCTGATTCCCCTGCTACAGGAAAGCTGTTGTGAAACTTGAAAGGGTTCAGAAAAGATTTTTAAGGATGTTGCTAAGGTTGGACGGTTTGAGCTCCAGGGAGAGGCTGAACGGGCTGGGGCTGTTTTCCCCGGAGCATCGGAGGCTGAGGGGTGACCTTAGAGAGAGGTTTATAAAATCATGAGGGACATGGATAGGGTGAACAGACAAGGCCTTTTTCCCTGGGGTGGGGGAGTCCAAAACTAGAAGGCATAGGTTTAGAGTGAGAGGGGAAAGATTTAAAAATGACCTTGGGGCCAACTCTTTCACACAGAGGGTGATGAGTGTATAGAATGAGCTGCCAGAGGAATTGGTGGAGGCTGGTACAATCACAACATCTAAAAGGCATCTGGATGGGTATACAAGTAGGAAGGGTTTAGAGGGATATGGGCCAAATGCTGGCAAATTGGACTAGATTAGGTCGGCATGGACGAGTTGGACCGAAGGGTCTGTTTCTGTGCTGTACATCTTTATGACTCTATAAAAATTCCCCAATGGATGGTGCTTGTTTGGAAACTTTTGTCCTGTCCTCTAGTAAGCTACAGTATTCCTAATTTATTGCCCAATTAGAATTATGGCTGCTGTGGCGCAGCACCTTATGAGGTAAATAAAAATGATCACTATTCTCGAATCATAAATTCTGAATAATGGCAGCGGGTACATTTCCAGCTGCATGCTCTGAAGGAATTGGTCTAATTTAATCAGGTTTCTCTACTTTGACAGAAGGAGGTCATGTTTTCTGCTGAAGAGGTGTACTTTGGTCCATTGTGATTCAATATTTTCCTTCCCAACTTCTTGACAAATTGTAATGTCTGAAAAATAGTTTATGCTCCACACTCTTGAGCAATAAACAGTCTGGAGATGTGCTTCTATTACATAAAACAGCATGTCTTTCTATATTGAACTCCTATGTTGATCTCTCTGGCTCGAGAATCGCGCCAGGTATTGTTGACTCTCATTTCCCTCTGTTTAACCCTTCCAATGCTGACTCTTATGTGAAATTGAGGTGAACTTGCCTTGGGAAAAGGCATTCAGTCAGTTCTTCCAATTATAAAGACCCCCCTCTAAAAAGCACCAAGAAATATGAGGAAGTGACCTCGGCATTGTGTTCTAGCTCAGCTTCTCTGGTCCACTTAGTCTGAATCGGACGCTGCTTTTCTGAACTGCATGAGTGAAAAGTTCCTCCCGACTGAATCTTGGGAAGGCTGGAGCTGTGGACCTTGTTCTGTCCACTGAGGCCACCCCACTCCTTGACCACTGTCTCAATCTGGCACACTGTTTGCCAGCCCGGAGTTCTGATTGGCACCAGGACTAGCTTCTGACGCCATATCTTTTCCATCACCCAAGACTGGCAGGTCATCTCCAACCCTTGCCTGAGTTCTCCTGGTGCCGAGACCCTGCTGAAATGCTGTTTGATCCCTCAGGATTCGTCTAATCCAGTGCTTGTCTTGTCTGGCCTCCCATTATCCACCAGGTATAAACTCAATCTCATCCCAAACATTTTGCTGCCTGGATGCGACCTCTCACCATGTCCTGCCAACTGTGTATTCACTGACCTACATTAGCTCCTCATGTCTTTAATAAATGTCTTAGTTTACAGAAAGGCCTTAGCTCCCTCAATCTTTCTTCATAAAGCCTGCCTGGACTGGAGGGCATGTCTTATGAAGAAAGGCTGAGGAAGCTAGGGCTTTTCTCATTGGAACGAAAAAGGATGAAAGGTGACTTGGTAGAGGTGTACACAATTTTGAGAGGCATAGGTAGAGTGGATAGAAATAAGGAGCATAATTTTAAGGTGATTGGAGGAAGGTTTAGGGGAGATGTCAGAGGTAGGTTCTTTACACAGTGAGTGGTGAGTGCATGGAATTCACTGCTAGTGGTGGTAGTTGAGTCAGAGACATTAGGGACATTTAAGTGATTCTTCGATAGGCACATGGAAGATAGTAAGTATGTAGGTTAGTCTGATCTTAGAGTAGGATAAAAGGCTGGTACAACATTGAGGGCCGAAGGGCCTGTACTGTGCTGTACTGTTCTATGTTCTATATATTAACACTGCTTCCTCATCTCAAACCCCTGCATGACTTTGCTGCCCTGTGCCAGAAGCCCCCATCCACAACCTCTACCGTGCCCACCCTCCTTCACCACCCCTGCCTGTCTGATTCCAGCAGGTTGTGCGTTGCCTACTTGAATTGAAGTAGCGTTTGTGCCCATGCCCTTTCACCTTCTAGGCTGTACGTTGGAATCCCCTTTCTAAAACACTCCACCTCTCTTTGCTGCCTTTTTCTGTGTGATGCCTTTAAAATCGGCCTCTCTGACTGTGCTTTTGCTTCATGATCTTAAAGCCCCCTTCTATGGCGGAGTGTCGGATAATGCTCCTGTGAAGAGGGCTCGCATGTTTTATCATGTTGCGGATGTGAGATGTTGGGTGTGAGTGAAAGAGACAATGGCATCTGCCCATCTGTGCTGACAAGAGTTGCCATCGCAACACCAGTGACCCAATGACAAATCGACCAGATAGAAACCAGATGGGACTTACTGTGAGCCATCTCATCCCATTCCAGTGGATGAGTGATTGGGATTAGTCACCTCTTCACATTTGTATGATATCCACAGCTCAGCTAGTTCCAGCGGTGTAAATGGGACATGGGATGGAGCTGACACTCTTCAGCAAAATGTGCTTTTAGATTGCCTCATAGCTCCCTAATGCCGTTTGAGTTGGAGTGGTTGAGCTGGGAGACTCAGGATGTGTGGCCGAAGATTGCTAGTTTCCTCTGAAACGGTTTGGTTTCCTTGGAACGCAGCCTTAGGCTTATTGCAAAAGGTACACATTTACCGTAAGCTACTCTGCTTTTCTGAAGATCCTTGAAAAACCCTCAATGTGTGCAGCTAAGAATCCCGCCTGGCACAGATGGAGCAGTGGTATTTAAGGAGAACGTGAGGACTGCAGATGCTGGAGATTAGAGCTGAAAATGTGTTGCTGGAAAAGTGCAGCAGGTCAGACAGCATTCAAGGAACAGGAGAATTGACGTTTCGGGCATAAGCCCTTCTTCACGAAGGGCTTATGCCCGACACGTCGATTCTCCTGTTCCTTGGATGCTGCCTGACCTGCTGCGCTTTTCCAGTGGTATTTAAGGCCAGGGTTCTTGTGGCAGAGTGATATCTGTGAACCAGGAGGCTTGAATTTGCAGCTGCTCCAGAAATGTGTAATAACATTTCTGAACAGATTGATTGAAAAACATCTAAGGTCAGCTGGGAACATCGAGAAGATGTGTGAGAGCACTTACAACAGCCAGCCTGGCTTTACAAGGTCAGTCTTGGTTGATTCGATAGGTTAAGTGTTAAGAACAACAAAGAGTTTTTGCAGTGATTTGGGAGGGGGAGTTGGATTTTATCACAACAAACTCATCAGGAAGCTATAGGAATTACGTTGGTTGCTGCTTTACACCCTGCCAGATTTTAATTTGCATTGGCTTCTGGAGACTGAATATAAATGGCACACCAGCCGTCAAGAGTAACTCATTTGGTCTAAACGTAAAACATATCCTCTTTTTGTGTGCCTTGAGTTAGTTGGTGCCTGTACACATAAGTAACTCGGAGGGGTCAAAGTTCCTCTCCTGGAAATAGAGCATCCTGTGGGTGGCTCGGTGGGTTAACCCTGCTGCTTCACAGCACCAGGGACCTGAGTTCGATTCTAGTTTGGGGGACTTTCTGTATCATGTTTGCGTGTTCTTTGCGTGGGTTTCCTCTGGGCACAGTAGATTCCTCCCCCAGTCCAAAGACGTGCAGGTTAGGTGGTTTGGCCATGCTAAATTGCCCCGTAGGGTCCAGGGATGTGCATGCTAAGTGAGTTAGCCAGGGGAAATCAACTAGGCGAAAGTGAGGACTGATGAAGGGCTCCTGCCCGAAAAGTCGATTGTTTTTCTGCTCCTCGGATGCTGCCTGACCTGTTGTGCATTTCCAGCACCACTCTAATCTTGACACTATCCAGGGGAAATGCAAGGATGGGTTGGGTCTGGGTGGGATAGAATATAGAACGTTACAGCGCAGTACAGGCCCTTTGGCCCTCGATGGTTTCACAGGTCAGCGCAACAATCTAAAGCCAACCTAATCTACACTATTCCATTATAATCCTTATGTTCATCCAATGACCATTTAATGTTGGCGAGCCCACTATTGATGCTGTTTCGGAGAGGTATTGCAGACTCGATGGTCTACATGGTAATCAATGTAGTGATTCTATTTGCTGGAATTGCCCTGTAATGCACCCCATTTTGGCTCATTGAAGCTGTTTGTTGGCTTCTAGTCTATCCTCTTGTATCTCTCCCCACCTCAGGATAACCCCTGTGTTTGAGAAAGCTATGTTATGGATGCCCAATGAAGCAGAAGATGTGGCACACGATAAAAGGACAATATACCTGGTGATTTTCTCAGAAACCAAACTTTAAATAAGTTCATGACTGGCTTTTGACGGCAGTGAGGTTTCTCTGCAAGCAGTGAAACATTGTCAGCACATGCATCATCCTATCAGTAGGCCACAGTGGCGCCTACTTTTTGTTGGCGTCTTCATTTGATGTTGTGTTCATCTGGGTTAAGGATGTTGGCAGTGGGAAATGTAAGGCGAGAGTGTGGTGCTAGAAAAACACAGCAGGCCAGGCAGCGTCCGAGGAGCAGGAGAGTCAACGTTTCCGGCAGAAGCCCTTCATCAGGAATGAGGCTTGTGGGCCAAGGGGGCTGAGATGTGAATGGGAGGGGGGTGGGACTGGGGGATAGGTAGCTGAGATTGTGATAGGTGGATGGAGGTGGGGGAGAAAGTGATAGGTCAGAGAGGAGGGTGGACCAGATGGGTGGGAAAGATGACAGACAGATCAAGAGGGCGGTGCTGAGTTGGAGGCTTGGGACTGGGACAAGGTGGGGTGGGGTGAGTCCCAAGCCTCCAACTCGGCACCGCCCTCTTGATCTGTCTGTCATCTTTCCCACCCATCTGGTCCACCCTCCTCTCTGACCTATCACTTTCTCCCCCACCTCCATCCACCTATCACAATCTCAGCTACCTATCCCCCAGTCCCACCCCCCTCCCATTCACATCTCAGCCCCCTTGGCCCACAAGCCTCATTCCTGATGAAGGGCTTCTGCCGGAAACGTTGACTCTCCTGCTCCTCGGACGCTGCCTGGCCTGCTGTGCTTTTCTAGCATCACACTCTTCGACTCTGACCTCCAGCATCTGCAGTCCTCACTTTCTCCTAGTGGGAAATGTAATTCCTTTTCCAAGAATCACTGGAGGAAGCAGAGGCAGGTAGACCTTGAACTGCCCTCTCTGCCCCAATGGCAGGCTGCATTGGGTGCACATTGTCAAAATCCATGATGGGACTCCTCACTCACAGGGCTTAAGCATGTCCAACCATGCTGCAGACCTAATCTGGATTAGAGGAATACAGTCATTGAACAGTGGTTTGGGTGGGATGCTCTTCGGAGGGTTGGTGTGGACTTGATGGGACGATTGGCCTGTTTTCGCACAGTAAGGGTTCTATGATCTTTGAGCTGGATCAAAGCATATGTTGTCATACTCAGTGCCAGAGCAAAAGTTGATCTGCACCAGTACCAGATCCCATTAGAAAACAATAGTTAGGAAGAATCCCCTTGTGTTTTCCAATCCATATCTTCAAGGTCTCAACTGAGACACGCAGAGTCTGAAGGCAACATTTGGAGACACACATCATGATGTACTTATTCCCATGTACAGGTTTATTCCAATGTTATTGTTGCATCAACACACACATTTTTGAAGTTTTGAAGTTTGCTATGAAGCAAGAGAGGTCGATGTGTTCAGGCCAGATGCATATACAAAAGGAAGATTCCGTTATGGACCAGACCAGATCCCCTCAAAATATTTTAAGAAGGTATCCTAGACCCTAACCTTTTCTTATTTCAAAGGTAAATGTGAAGTGTCTGTTCCAGATGCAATGTGACTGGTCAAACAACTCGACGTTAAGCAAAAGACAATTTATTTAAACACTGTAGTTAAAATACAACCAAAGAAAGAGGAATTTAGAATAACTTGACTCTATTGGAAAACTTAACCAAATAATACATACAGTAACTATTACTAATTAACTGTTCCAATATGGTAATCCCATAAACACGTCCCTTGACAATAAAGGAAAATTCAGACACAGATTCTGACATGCGGTTCTTCAATCCAGGAGGAAAATAGCATCCAGAGAAAATTCAGATAGAATAGCAGCTCCAATGTCCTCCCACGGTCCAAACAGATGCGGGTCAGGTGGATTGGCCATGCTCAAATGCCTGCTGCTAGGGTCAGGGGGATGGTCTGGGTGGGATCCTCTTCAGAAGGTCCGTGTGGACCCGATGGCCTACTTCCACACTGTTGGGATTCTATGATTCCAAGAGGGAAAGGTCTGGGTCTGGATGTGCACACTTGGTGCATTAGTCCTGGGAAGTGCAGGGTTTCGGGGATAGAGTAGCGGGGCAGAGTCTGGGTGGGATGCTTTTAGGAGGGGCAGTGTGGACCCAATGGGCTGAATGGCCTGCTTCCACAATGTAGGGATTGTATTGGTGTGTATGGCAAACCCTCACCCTGCCCATCCTACACCTGTTTAACAGTTGGCATGAGATCCAATTTGCACGCCTTGATCTGTCTGCTGATCAACCACCGCCAGGGTGGCACGGTGGCTCAGTGGTTAGCACTGCTGCCTCACAGCGCCAGGGACCTGGGTTTAATTCCAGCTTTGGGCGAGTGTCTGTGGAATTTGCACGTTCTCCCTGTGTCTGCGTGGGTTTCCTCCGGGTGCTCCGGTTTCCTCCCACAATCCAAAGATGTGTAGATCAAGTGAATTGGCCAGGCTAAATTGCCCATAGTGTTGGGGTGGATATAGAGTAGGGGAATGGGTCTGGGTGGGTTACTCTTCGGAGGGTCGGTGTGGACTTGTTGGGCTGAAGGGCCTGTTTCCATACTGTAGGTAATCTAATCTAGTCTGTTTGCCTTCAGTTCTCCCAGTTTGAAATTAAGAAGTAAAATATGCTTTAGAGAAGAGAGATGCTTAACGGCCAGATACAAACAGGAGGGTGAGGAGTTCTGCTGAGTCAGGGAGCCGGCTCTGAGCTAGCTGGATCAGTGTCACGTACTATGCATGTGTAAATAAATAGTGATGAATCATAGAATCCCTACAGTGTGGAAATCAGCCCTTTGGCCCAAAACATCCACACTGACCCATTCCCCTACCAGTCACCCAACTAGATAAAATATGCACCTAACCTATACATCCCTGAACACTATGTATAATTTAGCATGACCAATTCATTTAACTTGTACATCTTTGGACTGTGGGAGGAAACCAATGCACCCTGAGGAAACCAACACAGACACAGGGACAACGTGCAAATTCCACACAGACAGTTGTCCATGGCTGGAATCGAACCCAGGACCTTGGCGCTGTGAGGCAGCAGTGCTAACCACTGAGCCACCGTGCTGCCCCAAGGGGTTATTTCAAAGCCTCTTTTATGAGATGCAATCCTGGTGCGACATTATTGGTGCAAACTCAAATGCAGCACTTAGAGGCTTTTCTCTTTTAGAAAAAAACCTTCATTTAAAAATAGGCCCGAGTGAAGGAAGATTTTGGCAGGTCCTTTATTTTGACTGAGGCCTTTGGCAGCTCCAGCTGTGCCCTGTTGGCCGCTTTCGGCCTGACAAATACAGAAACGTGGCCAAGCGTTTATTCATTTCAATCCCTGCGAAGAAGGCTTAGGATTCAGCAAAACTAGGGTGTGCAACTGTACTGTGGCACGGTTAAGACTGAACATCGTTTATCGGGAGAAGCAGTTAAAGAATCCGGAGCCGAAGCTGTGAAATGGTGTTAAGGTACAAATCAGCCGTGATGTATTTCAGTGATAGAGCAATCCAGAGGGGCCGAATGGTCTCCCTCTGTTCCTATGAACTGATATAGCGAGAAAGAATGAAAGACAAGTGGTATCGGGAGCAGGTGAAAATGTCTTTTTATCTTTACACCGTATTTACAAAGTGAATCAGTTCTGCAGGTGGCCTTCCAAACCACATGTTTCCTTCCAGGTTTTCCACTTCTATGTTCATTCCCAAAAACAAAATGATCACTGGAATTGCCTGGTCTTGTTTCCTCCCCTTGGGAACGCTGCAAACTCTCAACTTCTTCAGTGGATTGAAGTGAGTCTCAGATAAAGAACTTCAGGATGGGGATCTATGCGTTGTGAAAAAGTAATCATGACTGTGTTTGGGTCAGGTACAGCGCAAGACAGGTGCATTGTCCCATTCCTGGCTTTAAAACAATCTCCTGTGAGGAGGTGCCCGAGTGAAACATGAAACCTTGCCTTGGAGTCATAGCGATTTTACCACATAGAAAGAGGCCCTTCAGCCCAACTTGTCCATGCCAGTCATCTGACCGAATCCCATAATCCAGCTCTTGGCCCATAGCTCTGTATGCTGTGCTCATCTAAATAGGTCTCAAATATTGCTAGGCGTCCTACCTCTACCACCCTTTCTTCAGTGTGTTCTAGATACCCACAAACTCTGTGTGAAAAAACGTTTCCTCAAAATCCCTTATAAATCCTTGCCCCTTACCTTAAATCCATACACCTTGGTTATTGGACCCTCTACCAAGAGTAAAAGCATCTCCGATCTATCCTGTACATGCCTCTTGTAATTTTCTGCACCTTAATCCGATTCACCCCCCAGCCGTTTCTTGCTGAATCACTCCAGCCCCAGACAACATCCTGGTGAGTCTCCTCTGTAGCCTCTCTTGTGCAACCACATCCTTCCTACAGTGTGATAACAGAACTGCACACAGTACTCCAACTGTGGCCTGTTGAATGTTATATACTGAAATCATCATAGAATCCCTACAGTTCGGAAGCAGGCCATTTGGCCCATCAAATCCACACCGATCCTCCGAAAAGCCATCCCACCCTGACCCACCCCCTATGGCTAATCCACATAGTCTGCACATCCCTGAATGCTACGGGCAATTTCCCAATGTCAATCCACCTGACCTGCACACCTTTGGACTGTGGGAGGAAACCGGAGCACCCGGAGGAAACCCACGCAGACATGGGGAGAATGTGCAAACTCCACACCTACAGTCACCTGAGGGTGGAATCGAACCTGGGTCCCTGGCGCTGTGAGGCAACAGTTAAAACCACTAAACAATTAACTTTTCGAGTCCAGTGATTCTCCTTCAGAATTGAATCTGAAGAAGGGCCATTAGACATGAAATGTTGACTCTGTTTTCTCTTCACAGATGCTGCCAGACCTGCTGAGTTTCTCCAGCATTCTCTGTTTTTTTGTTTGCTGACATTATATACATTCAAGATTAGAGTGTGTTGCTGGAAAAGCACAGAAGGTCAGGCAGCCTCTGAGGAGCAGGGAAATCAACTTTTCGGGCAAAAGCCCTTCATCAGGAACGTGACCGAACGTCGATTTTCCTGCTCCTCAGATGCTGCCTGTCACGCTGTGCTTTTCCAGCACCACACTCTCATCTTGACTCTAATCTCCAGCATCCGCAGTGCCCACCTCCGCCCAACATTATATACAGCTCTATCATAATCTCCTGGTTCATGTATTTAGTTGCTCGACTATTGTGAAGAAATAAAGGGACATAAGAGCACTCTTAGTTACATTCTTCTGGTCAAAATAGGCAAAGCTCAGGTAGCAAGCCAGAAATGGTGCATGGTGGAAGATTAAAGAGAGATAACTTGAGGATTAACTGGTACATAATGTCGATGCAAGGCAGAACACTGCATTGCACACAATGAGAGATCCTTAATAGAAATAGGACGATACAAAATAAAACACACATTAATCTGGGCATGACATAGAGATTATTTAGCATTTCTTGAAGGTGCTCATTAATGAACCACTATATTCACCAATAATCTCAGTGATGCTGCCTGCCCCATCCTGTTGTGACATATCTTGCAACAAAGGTGACAATAACACCATCAAGATAGATGAATGCGTTCAAGTCATTGTGATTGTGGAGTCAGTGGTTGAAAAGGCTCCAGTTGGCTTGCCAGGGACAGATCCCCTGGAAACGGAATGGAGCCTTGAGGTGGCCCTCGCTGAAGACTAAACATTGGAAATGCTGAGAAAAGCCTCAGAAAAATGGCGGGTGAGGGGGCGTTTGGGTGGCTACCAAATTGCTAAAACAAGTGAAGATGTAGATGCCAATTAGAACTGAAGGTCATGAAATTGCCTATTCTGGATGTCCAGTTGGACTTGACAGGATTGAAGTGATCTGTTTTAATTGCTCCTGACTATTTTTGGACAAATGTCAATAATTAATGAATAGTAATTGGGGAAAATGCAATGTACTGAATTTGTAGAACGACCAGGCAGAATCCGGGGTCAACTTAGCAGTACATTAATGCTCTTAATGTGAGTGAAGGAGTTATAAACCATGCAACAGACAGGCGGTTGCAAAGTGCATTTTACCAAAGGTTACGTGGCATTGTGACAAAATTACGAACTCTCTACTCAAGGGGCATCCATTTTCTTGAACTCTTGTGAGTGCGTGTGAGAACACCTCCAAGGTAAAAGGCAGTGCAATGACAAACCTCACACACAGGTGACGTTTCTGCAGCCCTTGCTACATTCTGCAGGGATTTCCAGCGAAATGTGTGAGAACCCCATATTAATTTTCAGAACCTAGGAAATCAAAATTAAAATGGGAGTGCGGAAATGTATTTGTGGATGAGGAATTGACAATGTCACAGGAGGACACAGACCCAGGGTATAGAACTGAGAGTGCTCCTTCAAAGAGCTAGTAAATGCCCAAAAATGACACGTGGTCTCTTCCTGTGCTGTAAGATTCTATAAATTCTTTACATTCCTTTCATTTACTCTGTCCTACTTTTATTCTCTTTTCTCCAGGTCGGATTTATCCTTTTCTGTTTTCCTCATTTTTTTAAATTTGCTGTCTTGTTTCTCTCTTTGGACTTTCTTTTTTAATTAATGATATTTTCTTCAGGTAAAGGAAAAAACATTTTCTATTTTGGCAGATAGTTTCCCCTGGTTGCTATGTATAATAAAAATGGGCTGATTCCTTACATTTTACTTTTCCGTGGAGATGTGAAGTATTCCGGCATAACAGGTTTATGATGTTTTTAGAAATAATAATCAAAGGAAGTCTTTCAGCCCTGGTTACCGGGTCACCAATACTCCCCCTTCATCAGTTTTTATACTTTACTTTCTCACACGACCATGTGCATCTAATTATTGGCAATGCATAAAATAAAGTGGAGTCTCTCAGCGGTCGGTGAATTAGCTGGGCATCAGCAATTCTTCGAAACTTTAAGTATCTCAGCTTGTGAATTAGCGGCTGCGTGGTGGCTCAGTGGTTAGCACTGCTGCCTCACAGCGCCAGGGGCCCGGGTTCAATTCCAGCTCTGAGAGACTGTCTGTGTGAGGTTTACGCGTGTCTGCATGGGTTTGCTCAGGTTTTCTCCCAGAGTCCAAAGGTGCACAGGTTAGATGGATTAGTCATGTTAAGTTGCTTGTAGTGTCCCCAGCGATGTGCAGGCTAGGTGGATTGGTAGGGATGTTACAGCGGCTGAGTGGGATGCTCTTTGGAGGTCGGTGTGGACTCGGTGGGCTGAATGGCCTGCTTCCAAGCTGTAGGGATTCTATAATGTGAGACTGCAAGTGGAAAATGTTGTACAAGTTGATGGGTATGAAGGGTTAATCCATGAGTGTGCTAGGGGCCCTGAGTGAAGCAGTTGGTAGTTTAAAGACACATAAGTCTGGTACAGTCTGCTGATGGAGAGCAAATGAAAGCAAAATACTGCAGATGCTGGAAATCTGAAACAAGCACAGAGAGTGCTGGAGGAGAGGGGAAAAACAGAGTTAATGTTTCAGGTCAGTATGACTCTTCTTCATGATGTGCTTTCACTATATCTTGTTAGTAATAGTTAATTAACCCCAAGAGTTGCCCACTGGAGGTGGTGATGGCCTAGTGGTATTATTGCTAGACTGTTAATCCAGAGACCCAGGGATTGTTCTGAGGGCCCAGTTTGAAATCCTGCCACAGCAGATGGTGGAATTTGAATTCAATAAATACCTGGAATTAAGAGTCTAATGATGACCATGAACCGATTGTTGGAAAAACCCAACTGGTTCACTAATGTCCTTACCTGGTCTGGCCTACACGTGACTCCAGACCCACAGCAATGGGGTTGACTCTTAACTGCCCTCTGGGCAATAAATGCTGGCCTAACCAGCAACACCTTCATCCCGTGCTTGAATAAAAACAAAGTTGATGAATCCGACAAATCGTGTTAAAATGTAATAAACTGCATCCTGTTATCTCAGACAACAGCCTCCTCAACTGAGTTTTTATAATTTACTTTCTCTCACGACCATGTGCTTCTAATTATTGGCCACGCATAAAATAAAGCAGAGTCTCTCAGCGGTCGATGAACCAGCTGGGCACCGGCAATCCGTGGAATCTTTAGGTATCTTAGCTTGTGAAGAGATGAATTAGGAGCAGTGCGGTGGCTCAGTGGTTAGCACTGCTGCCACATAGCCCCAGGGACCTGGGTTCGATTCCAGCCTCAGGTGACTGTCTGTGTGGAGTTTACACATTCTTCCAGTGTCTGTATGGGTTTGCTCAGGTTCTCTCCCAGAGTCCAAAGATGCACAGGTTAGATGGATTAGCAATGTTAAGTTGCTCGTAGCATCCAGCGATGTGCAGGCTAGGTGGAATAGCAGGATTGAAGTGTGTGGTGCTGGAAATGCACAGTAGGTCAGGCAGTATGTGAGCAGCAGGAGAATCAATGTTTCAGGCATAAGCTCTTTTCCAGCATCACACTCTCGACTCTGATCTCCAGCATCTGCAGTCCTCACCTTCTCCTATGGAATAACAGGGAAACTACAGTGATGGAGTCGGCCTGGGTGGGATACTCTTCAGAGGGTCAATGTGAACTCAATGGGCTGAATGGCCTGCTTTCACACTGTAGAGATTCTATAATGTGAGACCGTTATACGAGGTGATGGATATGAAGAGTTAATCCATTTATTTGTGGTCCATCCTTCACCACAGACGACTGAAGTCCCTTGAGCTAACACAGGAAGGAGGATTAGTGACAGTACTATGAAAGATTAGTGGTGCTGGAAAAGCACAGCAGGTCAGGCAGCATGAGTGAGTCCCTCATTCCTGATGAAGGACTTTTGCCCGAACCATTGATTTTCCAGCTCCTAGGATGCTGCCTGACCTGCTGTGCTTTTCCAGCACCACTCTAATCTTATCTCTAGTCTCCAGCATCTTCAGTCTTCGCTTTCTCCTCCGTGTACTGTGAAAGATGAGGGAGGTGCCACATAAATCCAAGTTCTGAGTGAAAATTGATGTAGAACTCTTTCCATTGTCAAGGTACGGGCCTGTGCTCATTGGAATGTAGAAGAACAAAAGGGAACCCTATTGAAACTTAAACAATTCTGGGGAGACTTGATATGGTCAATGCTGAGAGATTGCTTTTCCTGTGGGACCGTCTAGGACCAGATGGTATCATCTCAGAATAACAGGTCACAAAAAGACAGAGGTGAGGAAGAATTTCTTTTCACACAGGGCAGTGAATCTGTGGAATTCTTTACTGCAGAGGCTGGGTCAGTAAGTGTATTCAAGGCTGAGATACACAGTAAGGAAATCAAGGGCTATGGGGAAAAGTGGAGTTGAGGATTATCAGATCAGCCATGATCTTATTGAGTGGTGGAGCAGACTCGATGGGCGGAATGGCTTTACCTCTGCTCCCACATCTTTATGGCCTTAATCTGAAGGTCAAGATTGAGTAGAGTGGGCCTTTTGTTTTACTGGAAAGAATTTGAAGTGATCTTATTGAAAGGCGTAATATTCTTGAAAGGTTTGACTGGGTCAATGCTTGAAAGGCTGCTTCCCTGACTACAGGGCCTAAAGCTCAGGATCACAGTGTGTGGATATGGGGTTCAACCACTTAGAGGGCTTTTAATCTTTGAAGTTCTCTACTCCAGAGAGCTGTGAATGCTCAGTCATTGAAGTATTTAGAATTGGGATGAATAGATTTTTTGACACTAGAGATAGGCAAGAAAGAGGAGTTGATTTGACATTGTTATTCGAACGGTAGAGCAGGCTTGAGGCCTTGTGCGGCCTACTCCTGTTTCTGTTCCTTATTCTCTAACAGTGGTATAATTGTGCGCTGTGGACAGATAGTAGGCCTTAGATGAGGAGAGCAAAAGTGTGGTAGCTAATTTAGTGGATGACACATAGATAGGTAGGAAATTATATAGTGAAGTGGTTGCAGGCAAATATAGATAGTTTGAGTGAATCGGCAGAAATCCAACTCCTATACTCAATGCACTAACCAATAAAGGCATGCATACCAAATGCTTCTTCACTATCCTCTCTGCCTGCAACTCCACTTTCCTGGTAAATTTCTGCACCCGCTTAAGTTTATCAACAACTTTCCTATAGAAGAGTGACAAGAATTCTATGCAGGATTCTAAAAGTGGCCTCACCAATGTCCTGTACAGCCGCAACACGACGTCCCAACTCCCAAGGTCTGCAGCACCTATTTTGAGGAGCCAACCAGTTGTGTTCTCATGCCCCCACTCTTTCCCTCCCCCATTCTTTGTTTCTCTTTGTGTCCTCACACATCTGTCCAAAGGCAGTTTCCTCCTCTTGGCCAGCAGGTTCCAAATCCAAACTGCTCGCTCCTTTTGTGGAAAAAATGTATAATTTTCACATTGCCTGTGGTTCTTTTGCAAATGTTGACATAATCTAACTGTATTGTTCACAACAGGCTTCTGAATGGTCAGTGCTTTTAAACAAGATTACAAATTGCTTTTGAACAAGCCAATTAATGAGCTTGATTCCATGTATTTTCATTGTTTTTTTTCTGAGCTTTAATAACTTACTTCCTGTTTGGTGAGAAATTATTTTTGTAATGAGCTTATCTCGAGGAATAATATCTTGAATCAATTTCTCTGTGGATCTGAGCACCAGTCTGGGAATTTGATCTTCAGAAGATTACTTGATCTAAACTAATAAAACAATAAAGCATGTGAGACACAGTAATTGCTGTTTGGACTTGGTGCAGAGGCTATTTATTTGGTTTGCTCTGTTGACTGGATGGCTGGTGTGGCAATGCCAATAGTGTGGGTTTAGTTTGCACTCTGGTTTTAGTCAGCATGAAGGCCACACCTTCCTGAGACAGGGTGACCCTCAGGTTAAGCTCACCACAGGTCGTCTGTGTCTCCGTAATCAGAGAGCAGGCATATCATCCACTGGGACTGTGGTAACTTTCCCTTAAAGCACTGAAGGAAACCATTCAGCCAACTGTGTCTCTGCTGGTTCTCCAAATGAGCCATCCCCACCCATTTTCAGATAATAATCCAATTTTGAATTCCTCAATTGCACCTGCTTCCTTCACACTTTGTTACCTGTGTATGTCATCCAGGTTTTACAACATCGAGATGAGTGTGAGTTGCCATAGTCTTACCATGACCATAGGGACTACTCTCTGATTAGACAAAGGTGGTGGTTTAACCTGAGGTCCACCGTACCTCAGGTGAGGGGAGAGATTGAGAAGGAGAGTCCTTCATGGTAACCTCAACCAGTGATGGGAATTAAACCCACGCTGTCTGCTTCACACTGCTTCACAAACCAACTGTCCAGCCAACTGAGCTAGACTGACCCCACACAGGGATACAGGCTGCTCCAGCATCTGAGGAGCAGTGAGTGGTGCTGAACGTTGTGCAGTCAACAGTGAACATCCTCAGTCTGACCTTATGATGGAGGTAAGGTCATTGATGAAGCAGCTGAAGATGGCAGGGCCTAGGGTGTGTCATTATTCCCCTGAAGTCTATTGATATCGCCACAATTAACCAATATTGAATCCATTTTGAGGTTTAGATCCTTTTTCTTAATGCAAACATGGGGCTGTTCTGTCAGAGAGTCAGCTGTATTTATCATGAGGGTTTGTGTGGCACAGTCATAGTGTCCCTAGCTCTGGGGTAAAACTCCCAGGTTCAAGCTCCACCTGCTCCAGACTTGTGGTATCATATGTCTGAACAGATTGTTTACAAAGAAGAGATTGTTTTTCCTTTAACAAAAGATTCTAATTGGGGTAACTGTGTTAGTTAATCATTCTGACCTGTGCAGCCACTTAGTGAGGTTGCTGCTCGTCTCTTGCCCTTGTGTACAGATTGGTCCTTACTTGAGGAGGGATGTAGTTGGATTGGAGGCTGTTCAGAGGAGCTTCACAAAATTGATTTCAAAGCTGAGCATTTTGTTTTATGAAGTGAGATAAACAGTTTAGGTCTATACTCTCTGGAGTTGAGAAGAATGACAAGAACATGGAACATAGAACATTCCAGCGCAGTACAGGCCCTCCGGCCCTCGATGTTGTGCCGACCTGTGAAACCAATCTGAAGCCCATCTAACCTACACTATTCCATTATTGTCCATATGTTTATCCAATGACCATTTAAATGCCCGTAATGTTGGCGAGTCTACTACTGTTACAGGCAGGGCGTTCCATGCCCTTACTACTCTCTGAGTAAAGAGAGTACCTTTCGCGTAAGATGCGAAAGGGGATTGACAAAATAGACATAGAGATGATGTGCCCCTTGTGGGGAAATCCAGAATGAGAGGTCATAGTTTCAGGATAAGGAATGACGGATTTAAATCTGATTTGAGGAGAAATTACATCTCTCATGGGTAGTGAATCTGTGGAATTCAGCACCCCAGAGTGTAGTAAATGCTTAGACACTGATTAAATTTAAGGAGGAGATAAACATATTTTTAATTAGCAGCCGGTTGAAAGGTTATGAAGAGTGAGCAGGGAAGTGGAGTTGAGACCGAGATGAGATCAGCTAATATTGTATTAAATAGCAGAACAGGCTGAAAGGGGCTGACTTGACTCCTCCCACTCCTGATTGTAATGTAAAAGAAATAAACTTTGTGAAGTGATTGCCACTTCTGAAGGTACTCAAAGCCATAAAACTTTACAATTAATGCTGTCATAAGCTGGATCTGACAGTTAGTTGATGTGTATTGTCCCTAGCTCATCAGCCTGCTGGGTATTCAGACATTATCATTGAAAGTCTTGATGCTTAAATAAGCAACTGAGTAACAACGGCCAAAACCTGGCTTCCTGTGCCGTGCTGGTCATTAAAGTGTGAAACATTAGTCTCAAAGCCAGTCAGTGGACAATTTAAAATAAAGAGGAATATTAGGAATCCCTTGGTGTTTGTGTTTGTGTGTGTGTGTGTGTGTTTGTGTGAGGGTGAGGGAGTGTGTGTGAGGGTGAGAAGAGAGAATATGGTTGTGTGCGTGGGGGTGAGGGAGCGTGTGTGTGTGTGTGAGGGTGAGAAGGGAGAATGTGTTTGTGCGTGTGGGTGAGAGTGTGTGAGTGAGAGAGAATGCGTGTGTGACAGAGAAAGTGCGTGAGTGTGTGTGAGAGAGTGAGAGTGTATGTGAGACAGAGAGCGAGTGTGTGTGTGTGTGTGTCTGTCTGTGCATGTGTTTTTGTGTGTGACTGTGCCTCTGTGTTCGTGTCTGTGTGTTCGTGTCTGTGTGTTCGTGTCTGTGTCTGTATGTTTGTGTATGTGTGTGAGTGAGAGAGAGTGTGTTTGTGTGTGTGTGAGAGTGTGTAAGTGTGAGAGGGTGTGTTAGAGAGACTGTGAGAGAGAGAGTATGAGTGATTGTGTAAGAAAAAGTGTGAGAGAGAGAGAATGTGTGAGAGTATGTTGAGAACAAGTGAGTGTGAGAGTGCAAGAGATTGAGTGCGTATATATGTGTGTGTGTCTGTGTGTGTGTGTTTTCGCGAGTGTGTGTATATGTCTGTATCTCTGTGTTTTCGCAAGTGTGTGTGTATATGTTTGTGTCTCTGTGTGTGTCTCTATGTGTGTGTATATGTCTGTGTTTCTGTGTGTGTGTATGTCTGTGTCTCTGTGTGTGTGTGCGAGTTAGTGTGTATATGTCTGTGTGTGTGTGTGTATATGTCTGTGTCTATGTGTGTGTGTGCGTGTGCGGATGTGTGTGTATATGTCTGTGTCTCTGGGTGTGTGTGTATGTGTCTGTGTATGTGTGTGTGTCTCTCTGTGTGTCTATGTGGCCGTGTGTGTGTGTGTGTATGTGTCTGTGTCTATGTGTCCATGTCCGTGTGTGTGTGTGTATGTGTGTGTGTGTGTATATATATATGTGTGTGTGTGTTTTTGTGTGTATGTGTGTCCGGGTGTGGAGTGTACAATTTGCCTGCCCTGGTTGCTACATCACAAGTGCTTTGTGAAGAATATAAAACACTTTTGGAGATTAGATTCTCTACAGTGTGGAAACAGGCCCTTTGGCCCAACAAGTCCACACCGCCCCTCCAAAGAGAAACCCACCCAAACCCATTCCCCTACCCTATATTTACCCCTGACTAATGCACCTAACACTGTGGGCAATTTGGCATGGTCAGTTCACCTGACCTGCACATCTTTGGATTGTGGGAGGAAACCGGAGCACCTGGAGGAAACCCGCGCAGACACGGGGAGAATGTGCAAACTCCACACAGACAGGCGGGAATCGAACCCCCAGGACCCTGGAGCTGTGAGGCAGCAATGCTGACCACTGAGCCATTGTGCCACCCAATCTGGATGCTGTAGAGGGCACGGTGGTGTAAATGCGAAGCTGCTTTATCATTCGCCTGTTACGAGAGCCGTGTGTTATGCCTGGAATGGCAATCAGCTTTGGGTCCAGTTAACAAGACCAAATCGTGAGGCAGTGGGTGCATCACTTCCTCTGAGCCAGAAGCTTCAGCTTCAAGTCCCATTTACAGGACTAGAAGAGATAGGAAAACACATGGAGGCCATTGTGCCCATCGAGTCTGCTCCACCATTCAATATGATCATGGTTGATCTGATAATGCTCAACTCCACTTTCCTCCCTTTTCCCATAATCCTTGATTTACAGATTTGTCAACCTCAGCCTAGAGTGTGCTTACTAACCCAGCCATGATAGCCCTTTGAGGTAAAGGATTCCACACATTCAGTACTGTCTGGATTGAGGAATGAGGCTAAGGAAACTGGTGTGTTACGGCTCACAGTCAGTATCTCAGTGTGAGACATGCTCATAACACTATAACTGTATCATACTGTCGGGGTATAAAATTCTCATTCTCCGTCTTACCTTGGATCACCTGAGCATGAGACTCCACAGGAAACACGTGCTTGTTTTGTAACTTCATTGCTTAATACACTGTGGTACCTGAGGGAATGTACTGTCCATACACAATAGTTAGCTCTAATAAACATCTGCGGGGTTCTTCAATACGATATCCTTGCACAGTTTTGTATGTTATAGGAGATAACATAAACAAGCATCAGATAAAACACCCCTGTTGGAGGCAGGATCACAGCTTGGTCAGTCAGAACCCTGGGACAACTGCAATGTAATAGCCTCCCACACTAAAAGACTCCCCAGGACAGGTTGTTACTGTTGGCTATACTCAGTGAGAAACATCCTCCTCACTTTGAGAGGTTGGTAGAAGAAGAAAAATTGGTCAAACTTTGAATTCCATCTCCATTCCTCCTCTCCTCCTGCTAGGATAGGATGAATAGACAAGGTCTTTTCCCTGGGGTAGGGGAGTCCAAAACTAGAGGGCATAGGTTTAAGGTGAGAGGGGAAAGATATAAAAGGGACCTAAGGGGCACCTTTTTCACGCAGAGGGTGGTGCGTGTATGAAATGAGCTGCCAGAGGAAGTGGTGGAGGCTGGTACAATTATAGCATTTAAAAGGCATCTGGATGGGTATATGTATAGGAAGGGTACAGAGGGATATGGGCCGGGTGCTGGCAAATGGGACTAGATTCATTTAGGGTATCTGGTCGGCATGGACGAGCTGGACCGAAGAGTCTGTTTCCATGCTGTGACTCTAGTGAAAATAATGGTATCCTTGAGGTTACAGATTGGTGTGACGTTTTTGCAGTGAGTCTGAGTTATGTGAGTGACCCTCTTTTTGTGAAAGTCATTGTTTTGGGGAATGGAGTGTTGCAGGGGAAAGGAGAGAGAATTGCTACCCTTTGCTTCCAATCGTAAGTGCGGAACTCCCCATCTTCACTGCATCTATGCACTTTGAAGATGGTTTCTCTTGCACTTTGACTAGTTTAACAACAATCCCATAACAGAACAGTGATGTCCAACATCTGTCTGAAAGACAGAGCTTCCCTGATAATTCGATTGGACCGTTGCCGTAAGAATTGAATTTCCCCACTTTGCAAATTGAGGAGCAGAAATATTGCACGGAAGTGGGAATGCGGTGCTAATGTTGGTTTGAATAAGCAGATGCCTTTAATTATGCAACTGGGAATGAAGGGTAGACTATTATTCAATGTGACAGGAAGATGCAGTGTCCTGTGGTGGTGTTTTCAGTAACTCAAATGATATGTTGCTTTGCGCTAGTGAAATGTAAGGGATGCAGCATGAAACTAGTCCCTGCTATTAGCTTTTGACACATTAGGGAACATTCTAAGAGCTCTTGATAAGGCAATGGATTGAATGTAAATGTCAGTGGAGGGGGCAGGTACTTGAGGGGACAACCACTTTGTGGGGTGGGGGAGGCACTGGCAAGGACTTGAGCTGGTTCCAGGGTCCCAGAATCAGACAATGATAAGTTTTTAGAGAATCCCCCATAGTGTGGAAACAGGCTATTGGGTCCAACCAGTCCACACCGACCCTCCGAAGAGTATCCCACCTAGACCCATTCCCTACCCTATTCTTCTACATTTACCCCTGATTAATGCACCTAACCTACCCATCCCTGAAGACTATGGGCAATTTAACATGACCAATTCACCTAAACTGTACAGCTTTGGACTGTGGAGAAAAAAAAACCCAGAGGAAACTCACACAGATTCAAGGAGAATGTACAAACTCCACACAGGCAGTTGCCTGAGGCTGGAATCGAACCCAGGCCCCTGGTGCAGTGAGGCAGCAGTGCTAACCACTGAGCCATCGTGCTGCCTCTTGAAGGGTGGGTCAGTGCAAAAATAGAAAACAGCACCCCCTCGCCTGGTGGGTCAGGAGGAGGTCTTCAACGCATGTCAGCTGCAATGCGGCTACTGGAGATCAAAATCTGGGGGGATGCGACATCTATAATACAAAACCTATCATGCCCAAAGAACCTTTTGGGAAGTTTACACCTATTTAAACAAATCTGTTTTCGGATCTCCAGCATCTGCAGTGTTTTATGTCAGTATTCCCAACACGTACACTTCCCACAAACTCTGCTGCATAAGTTTTTGTTCTTTAATTGTGCGAATTCTTGCTGCTCAAAATAAACCCTGGCTTACAGGCTAAATAACAAGCTCCATCATTTTGTGTTGTGCTCAGTCTCTAATTGGGAGTTAATTATATGAAGTGCGATTACGCGCTGGAAGTGGAACAGCTCCTCAGGGACGGTACCGCTGTCACGGTAACCTGCCGGGGACTTCATTACGCATTAGTAAGGATGACAGATGACTTTTGTTTTCAGTAAGTTCTGAGGAGGATGGAGGAAATCCCTTTCACAGTTTATCAGGGCGTTTTATCAGGAGCAATACTTGTCAAAATACAGATACTGAACCATGTGAGACTCGTGCCCAAGAATTGAGTGGCAGCCTGTTTTGAGGAGTGTCTTAAGAACCTAAGAACTAGGAGAGGAGTAGGCCGTGAAGCCTGATCCAACATTCAACAAGATCATTCAGCAAGACCATTTCGTGGACTCAGCTCCACTTTCCCGCCCGTTCACTGTAACCCTTATATCCTTTACTGTTCAAAGATCTATTTGCCTTATTAACATTCAACGACGTAGCCTCAACTGCTTCACTTGGCAGGGAATTCCACAGATTCACAACCCTTTGGGTGAAGAAGTTCCTCCTCAACTCAGTCCTAAATCTGCTCCTTCTTGTAAGAAAAGAAGGCGGACAATGATAGGAGAGGCGTAGAGTGTGTGTGTCTGTGTGTGTGTGGGTGTGTGTGTGTGGGTGTGGGTGTATCTGTGTGTGTATCTGTGGGTGTGTCTGTGTGTGTGTGGGTGTGTCTGAGTGGGTGTTTGTGTGTGTGTGTGTGGGTGTGGGTGTATCTGTGTGTGTATCTGTGGGTGTGTCTGTGTGTGTGTGGGTGTGTCTGAGTGGGTGTTTGTGTGTGTGTGTGTGGGTCTGGGTGTATCTGTGTGTGTATCTGTGGGTGTGTCTGTGTGTGTCTGTGTGTGTGGGTGTCTGTCTGTGTGTCTGTATGTGTCTTGTCTGTGGGTGTGTCTGTGTGTGTGTCTGTGTGGGTGTGTCTCTGTGTGTGTGTGTGTGTCTGTGTATGTGAGAGAGAGAGAGAGAGGGAGGAATGGGGGGGGGGAAGCTGAGAGGGTTGTGGCTGGATATCGCGGAGTTTGGGGCCTAGGCAACTGGAGGCCAGCGGTAAAATGTTGAAAATCACAGTTGCTCATGAGACCAGAGTGGGAGAAATGCGGTCAAGATTTTTGGGGGCTAGTGTATGTTTGCAGCTTTGATAATAAGATCTCCAGGGAGTGTGAAGTTGAGTAGTTCTGTCTCAAGCCTGCTGCCTCTTACACCAGTGGAGCAGGTAGAAGTCACCACCTGAAAGCAGGACCACTCACTCCTGTGAAAAAAACCCACTGGGATGTGCACTTGAGATGCTATAGCCAACAGGACTATGAACCAAGAGCTAGATGGTGGAGTTATATTGAATGGCCTCTTTTTTTTTTGAGCCTTACTGAACATGATGGACCAAATGGCCTCCATCTCGGCTGCAAATTTTGTTTTATTGACTCTTGGGACTGGGCCACGCTGGCTGGATCAGCATTGATTTCCCATCCCTTGACGCCCGTTCTTGAACTGCTACAGTCCTTGAGATCTTAGTAGACCTACAATAGAAAGGGAAATCTTTCTACATTTCGAAGTTTCAGATAACTCATGTTTTTAAGGAAGTTTCGGCAATGTTTCAAAGTGCTTCACGTGAGCGATACAGATCAGAGTTCAACACTGAGCCACATGAGAGCAGGCAGCTTAAAGCTTTCGCAAAGCAGTAGGTTTTTAGAAGGAATTAATAGAGAGGGTTAGGGAGGGTATCCTGGAGTTTAAGGCTGAGACTGCTGAGGCACAGCTGCCACTGGTGGAGCAGTTATAATCAGAGAAGCTCCAAGGGGACAGAGTTCAAGGGAATGCATGCAGGGATCTCAGAGGGGACTGGGAAACATGTTAGACAATAGACAATAGACAATAGGTGCAGGAGTAGGCCCTTCGCACCTGCACCACCATTCAATATGATCATGGCTGGTCATCCTCAATCAGTATCCTGTTCCTGCCTTATCTCCATAACCCTTGATTCCACTATCTTTAAAAACTCTATCCAACTCTTTCTTAAATGAATCCAGAGATTGGGCCTCCACTGCCCTCTGGGGCAGAGCATTCCACACAGCCACCACTCTCTGGGTGAAGAAGTTTCTCCTCATCTCTGTCCTAAATGGTCTACCCCATATTTTTAAGCTGTGTCCTCTGGTTTGGCACTCACCCATCAGCAGAAACATGTTTCCTGCCTCCAGAGTGTCCAATCCTTTAATAATCTTATATGTCTCAATCAGATCCCCTCTCAGTCTTCTAAACTCAAGGGTATACAAGCCCAGTCGCTCCAGTCTTTCAGTGTAAGGTAATCCCGCCATTCCAGGAATTGACCTCGTGAACCTACGCTGCACTCCCTCAATAGCCAGAATGTCTTTCCTCAAATTTGGAGACCAGAACTGCACACAGTACTCCAGGTGTGGTCTCACCAGGGCCCTGTACAGCTGCAGAAGAATGTTGAATGTTTTTATCCTCAATCATTGTATGAGACCGTGCCCCTGGATTGAGATTCTGTTCCTCTGGTGCTAACCTGTTGCCTGCCTGTCCCCCTCCCTCTCGTTCAGCCTTTAAAGTTGCCACACCATGGAATTGTCTTCCTGAATGTTTCCAAACCACGGCACATCTCCCTGTTTGCAAATCCCTTGAATTGGACCTTCAGTCGCTACCCTAACTCTTGTAAGACAGCTGCCAGCTGCCAATCCATGATTGCTGATGCAAGGCTTGCTTTGATGCAGCTTGCTGCATGCAGACTGTTCTCCAAACCCCATCATAGCCTTACCGAGAAGACAGACAGGTCTCCGTAACTCGGGGGAGCACGTGTGCAGAGTTTCCTGGAACTGGGCTCAATGGTTAGCACTGCACCCTCACAGTGTGGAAAGTGAGGACTGCAGATGCTGGAGATCAGAGTCGCGAGTGTGGTGCTGGAAAAGCGCAGCAGATCAAGCAGCATCTGAGGAGCAGGAGAATCGACGTTTCGGACATGAGCCCTTCATCAGCATTCCTCGGATGCTGCCTGACCTGCTGTGATTTTCCAGCACCACACTCTCGACTGCTACCTCATAGCGCCAGGGACCCGGGTTCGATTCCAGACTCAGACAACTGTCTGTGTGGAATTTACACATTCTCCCCATGTCTGTGTGGGTTTCCTCTGGGTGCTCTGGTTTCCTCCCACAGTCCGAAGATGTGCAGGTTAGGTGGATTGGCCATGCTAAATTGTCCATTGTGTCCAGGGATGTGCAGGCTAGTTGGGTTAGCCATGGGAAATGCAAGCTTACAGGGATAGGGTAGGGAGGGATGTGGGTCTGGGTGGGATGCTGTTCAGAGGGTCAGTGTGGACCCATTTGGCCAAATGGCCTGCTTTTTGGGATTCTATGATTCTATGAAAGCAAATAGGGGATTTGAACCTTATTACCAATGTATCCTCGGGAATGATGAGTTATTTGCAATTGGTTAGGCAAAAGTGAGGGCTGCAGATGCTGGAAATCAGAGTCTTGATTAGAGTGTTGCTGGAAAAGCACAGCAGGTCAGGCAGCATCTGAGGAGCAGGAAAATCGACATTTCGGACAAAAGCCCTTCATCAAGAATGAAGGCAGGGAGCCTCTGGAATGGGGAGATAAATGGGAGGGCAGGGGTGGGGCTGGAGAGAAGGCAGCAAAGAGTACAATAGGTGGATGGGGGTGGGGATGAAGGTGCAGGGCAGAGGAGATGACCTGGGGGTTGCAGTGAGAGATAGACTCACTGAAATCCTTGTAGAGAGAGGAGGAGAACTTCTTCAAGGTAGGTTTAGGTGGGGTCTCTTGTTGACACTCCATTGCCTGCCTCACAACCATGACTGCACTCCAGGGTGCATTGTCGGCTGCAGTATACTTTGAAATATCTAAGGTTGGAAAAGGTGCCACAGAAATGCCGGTCTTTGAGTAAAGCTTGGAAGAAAACTGCATGAAGCTGCGATCATTGTAATTTCACTGAATGCCGGTTTAGCTACTTAGTCGAAGCAAGCATCAATGGACACTATACTGGGGTGGCTAGGAGCCCCAGCCTTGAGGGCTGCTCACTTTGAATTAGAGGTTGAGTTTTATTTTTACAGATGAGTGGAAGCCTATTGCGCAAATTGATATTATAAGACTTTTCTAACTGATTAACCTTGTGCTTTAATCAGCCTTGTGCACATTATACCTCCACATTTATTCATTATTCCAGAGAAACGGGAAGCTCTGAAGAAATGTCAAGGAATAATGGTTATTTTTGACGAACTGCAGAAACTGCAGTGACATTTTCTTTCGGGTTTGTTTGTGTGACTGGGGAAGCCGCAGGTGGAATCAGTTGCCAAGGGAAAGGGCAATAATATATATAAACGAAAGCCGCAAGAGTTTTAACTTGAATCAGTCTGTTCGATGGCTGTTTTGTCACAGAGTTCTGTTTTGATAATCGAATAAAGAGTAACTCAGGAATGATTTGCTAAAACTCGCGTTCCCACACTATACAACTGTATTATACAATGAAAAGTCTTTCCTGTTCCAAAACATCCTTCTGGACTGAATGTTCAGTTAGAGTCATAAAGACGTACAGTATGGAAACAGACCCTTCGGTCCAACTCGTTCATGCCGACCAGATATCCTAACCTAATCCAGTCCCATTGCCAGCATTTGGCCCATATCCCTCTAAACTCTTCCTATTCATGTACCCATCCAGATGCTTTTTAAATGTTGTAATTTTACCAGCCTCCACCACTTCCTCTGGCAGCTCATTCCATACACACACCACCCTCTGCGTGAAAAAGTTGCCCTTTAGGTCCCTTTTAAATCTTTCCTCACTCACGTTAACCCTATGCCCTATAGTTTTGGACTCCCTTACCCTGGGGCAAAGACCTTGGCTCTTCACCCTATCCATGATTTTGTAGACCTCTGTGAGGTTACCCTTCAACCTCCAATGTTCCACGGAAAATAGCCCCAGCCTATTCAGCCTCTCCCTGTAGCTCGAATGCTCCAGTCCAGGCGACATCCTTGTAAATCTTTTTTGAACCCTTTCAAATTTCACAACATCCTTCTTATAGCAGGGAGACCAGAATTGAATGCAATATTCCAAAAGTGGCCTAACCAATGTTGTGTATAGCTTCAACATGACCTCCCAATTCCTATACTCCATGCAATGACCAATAAACTCGAAAGTGTGAGTGCTGGAACGACACAGCAGGTTAGGCAGCATCCGAGAGGCAGGAGAATCGATGCTTTGAGCATAAGCCCTTTATCAGGATCCCGAAAAACCCTTCATCATGATGATGGGCTTATGCCCAAAATGTTGATTCCCCTGCTCCTCGGATGCTGCCTGACCTGCTGTGCTTTTCCAGTGCCACTTTAATCTCCAGACTCTAATTTCCAGAATCTGCAGTCCTCACTTTCTCCGTTTTCTTCATTATCCAGTCGGCTTGCGACTCCACTTTCAAGGAATTGTGAACCTGCACCCTTAGGTCTCCTTGCTTGGCAATGCTCCCCAGGACCTTACCATTAAGTGTCTAAATCCTGCCCTGATTTGCCTTACCAAAATGCAACATCTCACATTTATCTAAATTAATCTCCATCTGCCACTCCTCAGCCCATCAGCCCATCTGATCAAGGTCCCGTTGTACTCTTGAGTTGTGTATAAACTATTGGATGCAAATCCATTGATGGTGCCATGGTCATGTCAATGGACCAGCACTCTAGGGGACATGGATTCACATGCCCAGCTGGCAAAGTTTAAATTCAATTAATTTATCATTCTGGAATTGCAAATTAGTTGTAGTAATGGTGACCATAAGACTGTCATCGATAGCTGTACAACACATCTGGTTTCCTAATGCCCTAAAGAAAGGAAACTGACGTCCTGACTTGGTTTGGTCTCCATGTGGCTCCAGATCCACAGCGATGGGTAGAACATTACAGCGCAGTACAGGCCCTTCAGGGGGTTAACTCTTCACTATCCAGAAGGCTACTTAATTCAAGGGCAATTAGTGAAGGGCAACAAATGCTGGCCTTCCTATTGACACCCACATCCCAGGAAAGAATATTTTACAGCACATAGTTGTAACAGTCAGTGGACACTATTGCTGTGGATATATTTCAACTTCAAAGTTGCAAAGAGAGAAACAGGCACTTCTATTGTCAAATATAGAGACAGGAAGCAGGGAAAACACTATTCTGCATCCTGCCCAGGGAGCTTAGTGCTCTAATTGAATTGGAGTCGACAACCCTTTGTTCTCTCAACCCACTTAATCTAGTGCTATGGGAATGTTATGAAACATTAATTAAGAATAGCATTGGCTGTAGATATCTATGATATCGTGTGCTTTTTAGAAAGAACACTTTAAATAAGAAACAATGCTGGCTACAGCAGCAAAAGTGTTTCATTTGTAAAGAACACAAGAAACAAAGTTTTGGGAAAAGTAGGCCACGGGCGTAATATTTTCTTCACAAAGTTCCCTTAAAATATTCCAGAGGAAACTGTGTTTTCCGGTGTAGAGATAGAGAATGGTGTGGCATTGGAATAGTTAATATCTGCTTAGTTTGATCTTATCTGCAATCAGGGTATGTTTGACTGGTTTCATTAGTCTTAGGTTATGTTGACATACAGTTGCTGACATATTGAATGCTTTTATTTGGACTCAATATTCTGACTGTAAGCTAAATGGGTGCTCATTCTTTGCACTTTTGCAAATTACTGCGTATGACGGAATGAATCTGGCAGGTTTACTTTTATCTTGTTGCTGTGCTGTTATAATGACAGTCAATTGGGAAGCAGTGATACTCCTGCTGTACTAGGCCCAGATCCCTACTCAAGTGTGGATTCCTGCCAGCCTCAGAATGTCCTGCACAGCCATCTCAGGAAATGGAGTGGAGGGAATGTCCCTGTCTGCATCAATGGTGCTAAGGTGGAAATGGTGGAGAGCGTCAAGTTCCTGGGCATGATGGTCACCAACAATCTGTCCTGGTCCACCTGTGTTGATGTGATGGTCAAGAAAGTAGAACATCATCCCTACTTCCTCAGGAGGCTAAGGAAAGCCACCTATGTGGATGCATCGCAGCTTGGAATGGCAACTACTCTTCCTAAGACTGCAAGAAATTGCAGAGAATATAGTGAACACAGTCCAGTCCATCACACAAACCAGCCTTCCATCCATCGACTCCATCTATATTCTCATTGTCTCGGGAAAGCAACCAAATAATCAAAACCCCTCCCATCCAATTTATAATCTTTTCCACCCTCTTCCAAGACATAAAAGTTTGAATATGCCTACAAATAGATTCAAGAGCAGCTTCTTCCCTGCTGTTGTCAGACTTTGGAATGGACCTCTCAAATGTTGATTCTGATCTCTCTCTCTCTCTCTCTTTCACACACACACTCTCTTCTCTCTCTTTCTCTCTCTATTCTCTCTCTCTCTCCCTCCCCCTCCCTTCCTCTCTCTCTCTCCATCCCCCTCCCTTCCTCTCTCTCTCTTTCTCTCTCTCTCTCTTTCTCTGTCTCTCTCTCTCTCTGTCTCACTCTCTCTGTGGCTGTAACACTGTATCTTGCACTCTATCCTCATTCCAGATGAAGAGCTTATACTTGAAAGTTAGGAGTGTTAACTCTCCTGCTCCTCGGATGCTGCCTGACCTGCTGTGCTTTTCCAGCACCACACTTCACGACTCTGTTCTCCAGCATCTGCAGTCCTCACTTTCTCCCTCTATTCTGTTACCCTGATGGACTTTGTATGGTGTATGGCATGCAAAACAGCGCTCTTCACTGTGTCTCAGTGCATGTGGCAACAATAAATCAATCAAGCTATCAATCAATCTATCTCTCTTGGCTTTTGGTCTCACTGTTCAAGCGCAAAATGTTTCTGATCACTTAACCCCTGGATTCCTTGAAGCTGTCGAGAGGTTCCATTTGCGAAGTGGTGGAACAGGCATGAGAGTCTAATGTTTGCTTCAAATAACCTGCCGTGACCCTGCCCCTTGACACTGAAATGGCCCATCTTCTTTGATGGAGAAAACTTAATAATATTAGATGTCTCCAAAAATAGAAAGTGTGCTCTTGATAATCTTGGAAAAGGAGAAGGACCTTACGTTTGTAAGAGAACTCCCCGGCATCCTCTGGGTATAACAGTTTCATCTTAAGCCTCGACATGACCTTCCCAATTGGCACCTTGTGGAGTCATTTCATTAACTTCCTTTGAGGTTGGCAGCTTAACTTTTACATTAATTCCTGACAAACAATGCAGCGATTACTGGGAATCTCGTTGCAGTGTGGAATTCATTACTTTCAGTGACAGTGACCTTGTGAAAACAGAATGCCAGTCAATCTCTTCAATTTACTACGTGGCAATCCATTAATATTAAAATTATTTTGTGTATCACTGAAAGTAATTAAACATGTTCATTGCAGTGCATCCAACGAACAGTGAATCCTTAAAACAACTCAGGAAATCAGGGTAGACCACTCGGCCCTCGACCCTTTTCCGCCATTCAGTAAGATGATGAAAGATGTGATTGTGTCTTCAATCCACTTTCCCGCGTATTTCCCAAAAGCCTTGACTCTCTTGTCAATCTGACGAACTTGGCTTTGAAGATATTCAATGACGCAGACCCCCCTGTTGCTTGTTTGGGGCCGAATGGCCTTACTTCCCCTCCTATGTCTTATGGTCTTATGGTCTTATAATAATAATCCTCAGAGAGAAGACATTCTTCAGCCTGTTCTCCCAGGTGGCATGGTGGCTCAGTGGTAGGCACTGCTGCCTCTCAGCACCAACGACGTGGGTTCAATTCCACACTCAGCTGAGTGTCTGTTTAGAGTTTCCCCCTGTTCTCCTTGTGTCTGTGTGGGTTTCCTCCTACAGTCCAAAGATGTGCAGGTCAGGTGAATTGGCTAAGTTAACTTTTCGATAGTGTCCAGGGATGTGTAGTTAGGTGGGTTTACCATGGGAAATATAGGGTTGGGGATAGGGTGAGGGAATGGGTCTGTGTGGGATACTCTTCAGAGGGTCAATGCAGACTCAGTGGGCTGAATGGCCACATTATGCACTGTAGGGGGTTCTATGATTCTAGTTTGACTTTCATCCATGAGGGATGGGAAGCATCCTGTCAACTTCCAACTTGTCAAGTCTCCTTGGAATCCTGAAATATTTCAATAAGATAATTCTTTTCAACTTGAATGAATGTGTGGTTAACCAGTTGTTCCTTTCCTCATAAGACAACCCCTTCAGCCCAGGAATCAACCTGGTGAAACTTCTCCGAGTCATGTCTAAGGCATGTATGCCCCTCCTTAAATAAGGACACCAAAACTGTACTGAGTGCTCCAGTACTTAGGGGAGCTTAGTGGTATTGTCACCAGACTGTTAATCCAGAGACCTCGGTAAATGTTCTCTCGAAACACAAACGGGAATTGTTGGAGAAACTCAGCAGGTCTGGGGAGAGAAATCAGTCAATGTTTTGAGTCCAGTGACCCTTCAGAACGCAGTGTTTGATGTTCTGGGGACCTAGGTTGAATCCTGTCACGGCAGGTGGTGGAATTTGAATTCAATGAAAATCTGGAATTAAGAATCTAATGATGATCATGAATCCATTATCAGTGGTAAAAACCATCTGGTTCACTCATCCTTTATGGAAGAAAATCTGCCAGTCCTTACCCAGTCTGATCTCCCTATGACTCCAGACCAATAGCAATATGGTTGACTCTTAACTGTCCTCTGTCCTCCAGCCAGCATTGCCCACATCCCATGAGTGAATAAAGAAAAAGGTGTTGTTTCATCATTGTGCTGTATCATTATAGTAAGATTTCCCTATATTTATACACCATTCTAATGGCCATAGAACCATTCCATTGGGTCTAGATTGCACTATAGAGTGAAACATATTGGGGCTAATATAGAATAATCAAGCACATGTTGAACTTTCTGAATAGTTGCCTGGTCCGAAGTGTTGACAAGGGATAAACAGTAAATCCTGTCCTGCCAGAGAATTAAACAAGGTAAAATAACCGACTTGGAATAGAAATCCAAACCTGGGTGTGAGAAATCTGAAATCACTGGGGAATGGATGCTACTCGTTGTAGAGTGCTGGGGAACGCATTGGGTAGTGTTCTAGTATATAAATCATGTCAGATTAGTATGAAGTCTCAGCAAATAAATAGGAAAGCAAATAAAATGTTGCTGTGTATTATGAGGAGAATTGAATATAAAAATAGTGAAGTTATGCTTCAGTTATACAGAGGGTTGGTGTGACAATGTAGCGAGTGTGGTCCTGGAAAAGCACAGCAGTTCAGGTACCATACAAGGAGCAGGAGAATCGATATTTCGGGCATAAGCCTTTCATCAGGAAAAAATCCTGCTCCTTGGATGCTGCCTGACCTGCTGTGCTTTTCCGGCAACACACCCTCGACTTTGATCTCCAGCATCTGCAGTCCTCACTTTCTCCTTATGCACAGTTTCGGTCTCCTTATTTAACAGAAGGATGTATGTGTGTTGGAAGCTGTTCAGACAAGCTTTACCAGACTAATACCTGGAATGAGTGGGTTGTCTTAAGAGGACATGATAGCTCAGCTGGGCTTCTATCCACAGATTGTGTATCCGTTCAGCCAAAGGTCACTGGATTTGAAACGTCTATTTTCAAGAGTCTAATGATGACTATGAATCCATTGTCAGTGCTAAACACCATCTGATTCACCCATTATTGGAAGGAACTCTGCAATCCACTGGAGTTTAGAATCATAAGAGGTGATTTGACTGAAGAATACAAGGTCCAGAGGAAGTTTGACAGGGTAACTGTGGAAAGGATGTTTGCTTTTCTGGGAGAAATCAGAAGATAATGTCAATTTTTAAAAAATAAAGGATCACCCATTTTGGAATGAAATTACAAGATTTTTTCTCACAGGGTCATGAGCATTTGGAATTTAGTGGTGGGAGCAGAATCCTTGATTAATTTTAAGTTAAGTGATAGTTAGATTGTTGGTAAGAAAAGTGGTATAGGTTGGCACCAGTCTCAATGGGCTGAAGGGCCTGACGTGATATATGACTATGACTCATCTGGGATAGGTGGGAAAATGGAGTACAGAGGAACCTCGATTATCCGAACGATCCGGGCACGAAGTATTTTGTTCGGATAATCGAATGTTAGGCTAATCGAATGCTGGACAACACAGTTTGGCCAAGCATTGGGACCTTCGGATCTTGTTCAGATAATCCGAAATTCGGACAATCGAATGCCGGATAATCGAGGCTCCGCTGTAGTCAGATTGGTCCTAGTCTTATTGAATTTGATTGGATTTATGCTGTCTTTTGTCGGGGTAAATTTGAAGCAGGTTGGGCCTATAGTTTGGAGTTTAGGAAACAAGAGACGATCTTATGGAAATATATAAGATTCTGGGGGGGGGGGGGGATGTAGCAAGACAGAGTGGATGTGTCCTCAGAATTCACAACTAGGAGGATAGCTTCAAAATAAGAATTTCACCCAGTGCTAAGAAAGATGAGGAGCAGTTCTTATTCTCAGAGGGGAAATAACCTTTGGAATTCTCTTACAAACAGCACTGGAGTTTGAGTTGTTGAGTACAGAACTAAGTGATTGTTTTTCTACTTTTGAATCTCATAGTGTAAAAAGAAAAGCTTTTCATAACATTTTCAGAATAGTTTTGCCTTTTACTTATACTGGAAACAATGCTGGTTATAACTGAGAAAACCAGCATTATCGATAACCATTTAATTATAAGAGGTGACTCAAACAAATGAATGGGTTTATGTGGAGCATGATGACGATTTTCATTAAAATCCTCATTTGAAACAGTAAAGTGCAACACACTGACTCACCTTTAATGTCACAATATAAACATGGTCCTCACTTCTCTTGACTTTTTTAAAAGCTATTTTCATGTAAATGTGATCTGATTGGAAAAGGGTAGGAGTTGCAAATGTGGTGCTGACGAGTAACAAGTGGCTCCTGAGCTGCAGGTTTTCAGACCCTGAAGAGATCTATTCAAGGCTTCAAAAAGGCACTTGACAAAATGCCATCACGAAAGGTCCTCAGTCAAACTTAAAGCAATGGAGATTCATGATGAGCACTGGGAACAGGTTGGTTGGAAGGTATAACGTAATGAAACTTCAATGAGTAGGAGATGAGAAAGTGACAGCACCGATTTGGTAGCTTCAGAGCAACAGGAGGAATTGAGGACTGCAGATGCTGGAGAACAGATTTGAGAGTGTGGTGCTGGATTAAAATCAACAAGGAGAATGTGATTCCTGATGAAGAGCTTATAACCAAAACATCGATTCTCCTGTTGCTTAGATATTGCCTGACCTGCTGTGCTTTTTCAGCACCACACGCTCCACAGCCTTAGAGCGATACCCAAGTTTATAATGCAGTGTGGGTCCAGGTTTATAATGCAGTGTGGGTCCAGGTTTATAATGCAGTGTGGGTCCAGGTTTATAATGCAGCGAGGGTCCGGGTTTATAATGCAGTGTGGGTCCAGGTTTATAATACAGTGAGGGACCAGGTTTATAATGCAATGTGGGCCCAGGTTTATAATGCAGTGTCTGTCCAGGTTTATAATGCAGTGTCTGTCCAGGTTTATAATGCAGCGAGGGACCAGGTTTATAATACAGTGAGGGACCAGGTTTATAATGCAGTGAGGGACCAGGTTTATAATGCAATGTGGGCCCAGGTTTATAATGCAGTGAGGGTCCAGGTTTATAATGCAATGTGGGCCCAGGTTTATAATGCAGTGAGGGTCCAGGTTTATAATGCAGTGTCTGTCCAGGTTTATAATGCAGTGTCTGTCCAGGTTTATAATGCAGCGAGGGACCAGGTTTATAATGCAGTGAGGGTCCAGGTTTATAATGCAATGTGGGCCCAGGTTTATAATGCAGTGAGGGTCCAGGTTTATAATGCAGTGTCTGTCCAGGTTTATAATGCAGTGTCTGTCCAGGTTTAAAATGCAGCGAGGGACCAGGTTTATAATGCAGTGAGGGTCCAGGTTTATAATGCAGTGTCTGTCCAGGTTTATAATGCAGTGAGGGTCCAGGTTTATAATGCAGCGAGGGTCCAGGTTTATAATGAAGCGCAGGTCCAGGTTTATAATGCAGTGAGGGTCTAGGTTTATAATGCAGTGAGTGTCCAGGTTTATAATGCAGTGTGGGTCCAGGTTTATAATGCAGTGAGGGTACAGGTTTATAATGCAGTGTGGGTCCAGGTTTATAATGCATCGCAAGTCCAGGTTTATAATGCAGTGAGGGTCTAGGTTTATAATGCAGTGAGTGTCCAGGTTTATAATGCAGTGTGGGTCCAGGTTTATAATGCAGTGTGGGTCCAAGTTTATAATGCAGTGTGGGTCCAGGTTTATAATGCAGCGCATGTCCAGGTTTATAATGCAGTGAGGGTCCAGGTTTATAATGCAGTGTGGGTCCAGGTTTATAATGCAGTGAGGGTCCAGGTTTATAATGCAGTGTGGGTCCAGGTTTATAATGCAGCGAGGGTCCAGGTTTATAATGCAGTGTGGGACCAGGTTTATAATGCAGTGTGGGTCCAGGTTTATAATGCAGCGCAGGTCCAGGTTTATAATGCAGTGAGGGTCCAGGTTTATAATGCAGTGTGGGTCCAGGTTTATAATGCAGCGAGGGACCAGGTTTATAATGCAGTGAGGGTCCAGGTTTATAATGCAGTGTGGGTCCAGGTTTATAATGCAGCGACGTGTAGGTTTATAATGCAGTGTGGTTCCAGGTTTATAATGCAGTGAGGGTCCAGGTTTATAATGCAGTGTGGGTCCACGTTTATAATGCAGCAAGGGTCGAGGTTTATAATGCAGCGAGGGTCCAGGTTTATAATGCAGTGAGGGTCCAGGTTTATAATGCAGTGTGGGTCCAGGTTTATAATGCAGTGAGGGTCCAGGTTTATACTGCAGTGAGGGTCCAGGTTTATAATGCAGTGAGAGTCCAGGTTTATAATGCAGTGTGGGTCCAGGTTTATAATGCAGTGTGGGTCCAGGTTTATAATGCAGTGAGAGTCCAGGTTTATAATGCAGTGTGCGTCCAGGTTTATAATGAAGTGTGGGTCCAGGTTTATAATGCAGTGAGGGTCCTGGTTTGTAATGCAGTGTGGGTCCAGGTTTATAATGCAGTGAGGGTCTAGGTTGAAAATGCAGTGAGTGTCCAGGTTTATAATGCAGTGTGGGTCCAGGTTTATAATGCAGTGAGGGACCAGGTTTATAATGCAGTGTGGGTCCAGGTTTATAATGCAGTGAGGGACCAGGTTTATAATGCAGTGTGGGTCCAGGTTTATAATGCAGCGCAGGTCCAGGTTTATAATGCAGTGAGGGTCCAGGTTTATAATGCAGTGTGGGTCCAGGTTTATAATGCAGTGAGGGTCCAGGTTTATAATGCAGTGTGGGTCCAAGTTTATAATGCAGTGTGGGTCCAGGTTTATAATGCAGCACAGGTCCAGGTTTATAATGCAGTGAGGGTCCAGGTTTATAATGCAGTGAGGGTCCAGGTTTATAATGCAGCGCAGGTCCAGGTTTATAATGCAGTGTGGGTCCAGGTTTATAATGCAGCACAGGTCCAGGTTTATAATGCAGTGAGGGTCCAGGTTTATAATGCAGTGTGGGTCCAGGTTTATAATGCAGCGCAGGTCCAGGTTTATAATGCAGTGTGGGTCCAGGTTTATAATGCAGTGAGGGTCCAGGTTTATAATGCAGTGAGGGTCCAGGTTTATAATGCAATGTGGTCCAGGTTTATAATGCAGTGAGGGTCCAGGTTTATAATGCAGTGAGGGACCATGTTTATAATGCAGTGTGGGTCCAGGTTTATAATGCAGTGAGGGTCCAGGTTTATAATGCAATGTGGTCCAGGTTTATAATGCAGTGAGGGTCCAGGTTTATAATGCAGTGAGGGACCATGTTTATAATGCAGTGAGGGTCCGGGTTTATAATGCAGTGTGGGTCTAGGTTTATAATGCAGTGAGGGTCCAGGTTTATAATGCAGCGAGGGTCCGGGTGTATAATGCAGTGAGGGTCCAGGTTTATAATGCAGTGAAGATCCAGGTATATAATGCAGTGAAAGTGCAGATTTATAATGCAGTGAAAGTCCAGGTTTATAATGCAGTGAAGATCCAGGTATATAATGCAGTGAAAGTCCAGATTTATAATGCAGTGAAAGTCCAGGTTTATAATGCAGTGAGGGTCCAGGTTTATAATGCAGTGAAAGTCCAGGTTTATAATGCAGTGTGGGTCGAGGTTTATAATGCAGTGACGGTCCAGGTTTATAATGCAACGAGGGTCCGGGTGTATAATGCAGTGAGGGTCCAGGTTTATAATGCAGTGAAGATCCAGGTATATAATGCAGTGAAAGTCCAGATTTATAATGCAGTGAGGGTCCAGGTTTATAATGCAGTGAAGATCCAGGTATATAATGCAGTGAAAGTCCAGATTTATAATGCAGTGAAAGTCCAGGTTTATAATGCAGTGAGGGTCCAGGTTTATAATGCAGTGAAAGTCCAGGTTTATAATGCAGTGAGGGTCCAGGTTTATAATGCAGTGAGGGTCCGAGTTTATAATGCAGTGTGGGTCCAGGTTGATAATGCAGTGAGGGTCCAGGTTTATAATGCAGTGAGGATCCAGGTTTATAATGCAGTGAGGGTCCAGGTTTATAATGCAGTGAGGGTCCGAGTTTATATTGCAGTGTGGGTCCAGGTTGATAATGCAGTGAGGGTCCAGGTTTATAATGCAGTGAGGGTCCAGGTTTATAATGCAGTGAGGGTCCAGGTTTATAATGCAGTGTGGTTCCAGGTTGATAATGCAGTGAGGGTCCAGGATTTATAATGCAGTGAGGGTCCGGGTGTATAATGCAGCGCAGGTCCAGGTTTATAATGCAGTGAGGGTCCAGGTTTATAATGCAGTGAGGGTCCATGTTTATAATGCAGTATGGGTCCAGGTTTCTAATGCAGCGCAGGTCCAGGTTTATAATGCAGTGAGGGTCTAGGTTTATAATGCAGTGAGTGTCCAGGTTTATAATGCAGTGTGGGTCTAGGTTTATAATGCAGTGAGGGTCCAGGTTTATAATGCAGCGAGGGTCCGGGTGTATAATGCAGTGAGGGTCCAGGTTTATAATGCAGTGAAGATCCAGGTTTATAATGCAGTGAAAGTCCAGATTTATAATGCAGTGTGGGTCCAGGTTTATAATGCAGTGAGGGTCCAGGTTTATAATGCAGTGAAAGTCCTGGTTTATAATGCAGTGAGGGTCCAGGTTTATAATGCAGTGAGGGTCCGGGTTTATAATGCAGTGTGGGTCCAGGTTGATAATGCAGTGAGGGTCCAGGTTTATAATGCAGTGAGGGTCCGGGTGTATAATGCAGTGAGGGTCCAGGTTTATAATGCAGTGAGGGTCCGGGTGTATAATGCAGTGAGGGTCCAGGTTTATAATGCAGTGAGGGTCCAAGTTTATAATGCAGTGTGGGTCCAGGTTTATAATGCAGTGTGGGTCCAAGTTTATAATGCAGTGTGGGTCCAGGTTTATAATGCAGTGAGGGTCCAGGTTTATAATGCAATGTGGGTCCAGGTTTATAATGCAGTGAGGGTCCGGGTGTATAATGCAGTGAGGGTCCAGGTTTATAATGCAGTGAGGGTCCGCGTGTATAATGCAGTGAGGGTCCAGGTTTATAATGCAGTGAGGGTCCAAGTTTATAATGCAGTGTGGGTCCAGGTTTATAATGCAGTGAGGGTCCAGGTTTATAATGCAGTGTGGGTCCAGGTTTATAATGCAGTGAGGATCCAGGTTTATAATGCAATGTGGGTCCAGGTTTAGAATGCAATGAGGGTCCAGGTTTATAATGCAATGTGGGTCCAGGTTTATAATGCAATGTGGGTCCAGGTTTATAATGCAGTGAGGGTCCAGGTTTATACTGCAGTGAGGGTCCAGGTTTATAATGCAGTGTGGGTCCAGGTTTTTAATACAGCGCAGGTCCGGGTTTATAATGCAGTGAGGGTCCAGATTTATACTGCAGTGAGGGTCCAGGTTTATAATGCAGTGTGGGTCCAGGTTTATAATACAGCGCAGGTCCGGGTTTATAATGCAATGTGGGTCCAGGTTTATAATGCAGTGAGGGTCCAGGTTTATACTGCAGTGAGGGTCCAGGTTTATAATGCAGTGTGGGTCCAGGTTTATAATGCAGCGCAGGTCCGGGTTTATAATTCAGTGTGGGTCTAGGTTTATAATGCAGTGAGGGTCCAGGTTTATAATGCAGCGAGGGTCCGGCTTTATAATGCAGTGAGGGTCCAGGTTTATAATGCAGTGAAGGTCCAGGTTTATAATGCCGTGAGGGTCCACGTTTATAGTGCAGTGTGGGACCAGGTTTAGAATGCAGCGAGGGACCAGGTTTATAATGCAGTGTGGGTCCAGGTTTATAGTGCAGTGTGGGACCAGGTTTATAATGCAGTGTGGGACCAGGTTTATAGTGCAGTGAGGGACCAGGTTTATAATGCAGTGTGGGACCAGGTTGATCATGCAGCGACGGTCCAGGTTTATAATGCAGCGCAGGTCCAGGTTATAATGCAGCGAGGGACCAGGTTTATAATGCAGCGAGGGTCCGGGTGTATAATGCAGCGAGGGACCAGATTTATAATGCAGCGAGGGTCCAGGTTTATAATGCAGTGTGGGACCAGGTTTATACTGCAGCGAGGGACCAGGTTTATAATGCAGCGAGGGTCCGGGTGTATAATGCAGTGAGGGTCCAGGTTTATAATGCAGTGAGGGTCCGGGTTTATAATGCAGTGAAAGTCCAGATTTATAATGCAGTGAAAGTCCAGGTTTATAATGCAGTGAGGGTCCAGGTTTATAATGCAGTGAAAGTCCAGGTTTATAATGCAGTGAGGGTCCAGGTTTATAATGCAGTGAGGGTCCGGGTTTATAATGCAGTGTGGGTCCAGGTTTATAATGCAGTGAGGGTCCGGGTGTATAATGCAGTGAGGGTCCAGGTTTATAATGCAGTGAGGGTCCGGGTGTATAATGCAGTGAGGGTCCAGGTTTATAATGCAGTGAGGGTCCAGGTTTATAATGCAGTGTGGGTCCAGGTTTATAATGCAGTGAGGGTCCAGGTTTATAATGCAATGTGGGTCCAGGTTTATAATGCAGTGAGGGTCCAGGTTTATAATGCAGTGTGGGTCCAGGTTTATAATGCAATGTGGGTCCAGGTTTATAATGCAGTGAGGGTCCAGGTTTATACTGCAGTGAGGGTCCAGGTTTATAATGCAGTGAGTGTCCAGGTTTATAATGCAGTGTGGGTCCAGGTTTATAATACAGTGAGGGTCCAGGTTTATAATGCAATGTGGGTCCAGGTTTATAATGCAGTGAGGGTCCAGGTTTATAATACAGTGAGGGTCCAGGTTTATAATGCAATGTGGGTCCAGGTTTATAATGCAGTGAGGGTCCGGGTTTATAATGCAGTGAAAGTCCAGATTTATAATGCAGTGAAAGTCCAGGTTTATAATGCAGTGAGGGTCCAGGTTTATAATGCAGTGAAAGTCCAGGTTTATAATGCAGTGAGGGTCCAGGTTTATAATGCAGTGAGGGTCCGGGTTTATAATGCAGTGTGGGTCCAGGTTTATAATGCAGTGAGGGTCCGGGTGTATAATGCAGTGAGGGTCCAGGTTTATAATGCAGTGAGGGTCCGGGTGTATAATGCAGTGAGGGTCCAGGTTTATAATGCAGTGAGGGTCCAGGTTTATAATGCAGTGTGGGTCCAGGTTTATAATGCAGTGAGGGTCCAGGTTTATAATGCAATGTGGGTCCAGGTTTATAATGCAGTGAGGGTCCAGGTTTATAATGCAGTGTGGGTCCAGGTTTATAATGCAATGTGGGTCCAGGTTTATAATGCAGTGAGGGTCCAGGTTTATACTGCAGTGAGGGTCCAGGTTTATAATGCAGTGAGTGTCCAGGTTTATAATGCAGTGTGGGTCCAGGTTTATAATACAGTGAGGGTCCAGGTTTATAATGCAATGTGGGTCCAGGTTTATAATGCAGTGAGGGTCCAGGTTTATAATGCAGTGTGGGTCCAGGTTTATAATGCAATGTGGGTCCAGGTTTATAATGCAGTGAGGGTCCAGGTTTATAATGCAGTGAGGGTCCAGGTTTATACTGCAGTGTGGGACCAGGTATATAATGCAGTGAGGGTCCAGGTTTATAATGCAGTGAGGGTCCGGGTTTATAATGCAGCGAGGGACCAGGTTTATAATGCAGTGAGGGTCCGGGTTTATAATGCAGTGTGGGACCTGGTTTATACTGCAGCGAGGGACCAGGTTTATAATGCAGCGAGGGATCAGGTTTATAATGCAGTGAGGGTCCGGGTTTATACTGCAGCGAGGGACCAGGTTTATAATGCAGCGAGGGACCAGGTTTATAATGCAGCGAGGGTCCAGGTTTATAATGCAGCGAGGGACCAGGTTTATAATGCAGTGAGGGTCCGGGTTTATAATGCAGTGTGGGTCCAGGTTTCTAATGCAGCGCAGGTCCAGGTTTATAATGCAGTGTGGGTCCAGGTTTCTAATGCAGCGCAGGTCCAGGTATATAATGCAGTGAGGGCCAGGTTTATAATGCAGTGTGGGTCCAGGTTTATAATGCAGCGAGTGACCAGGTTTATAATGCAGCGAGGCTCCGGCTGTATAATGCAGTGAGGGTCCAGGTTTATAATGCAGTGAAGGTCCGGGTTTATAATGCAGTGTGTGTCCAGGTTTATAATGCAGTGAGGGTCCAGGTTTATAATGCAGCAAGGTGCAGGTTTATAATGCAGTGTGGGTCCAGGTTTATAATGCAGTGAGGGTCCAGGTTTATAATGCAGTGTGGGTCCAGGTTTATAATGCAGTGAGGGTCCAGGTTTATAATGCAGCGAGGTGCAGGTTTATAATGCAGTGTGGGTCCAGGTTTATAATGCAGTGAGGGTCCAGGTTTATAATGCAGTGTGGGTCCAGGTTTATAATGCAGCAAGAGTCCAGGTTTATAATGCAGTGTGGCTCCAGGTTTATAATGCAGCGAGGGTCCAAGTTTATAATGCAGTGAGGGTCCAGGTTTATAATGCAGTGTGGGTCCAGGTTTATAATGCAGTGAGGGTCCAGGTTTATAATGCAGTGTGGGTCCAGGTTTATAATGCAGTGAGGGTCCAGGTTTATAATGCAGTGTGGGTCCAGGTTTACAATGAAGTGTGGGTCCAGGTTTATAATGCAGTGAGGGTCCTGGTTTATAATGCAGTGAGGGTCTAGGTTGAAAATGCAGTGAGTGTCCAGGTTTATAATGCAGTGAGGGTCCAGGTTTATAATGCAGTGTGGGTCCAGGTTTATAATGCAGCGCAGGTCCAGGTTTATAATGCAGTGAGGGTCCAGGTTTATAATGCAGTGAGGGTCCAGGGTTATAATGCAGTGTGGGACCAGGTTGATCATGCAGCGACGGTCCAGGTTTATAATGCAGCGCAGGTCCAGGTTATAATGCAGCGAGGGACCAGGTTTATAATGCAGCGAGGGTCCGGGTGTATAATGCAGCGAGGGACCAGGTTTATAATGCAGCGAGGGTCCAGGTTTATAATGCAGTGTGGGACCAGGTTTATACTGCAGCGAGGGACCAGGTTTATAATGCAGCGAGGGACCAGGTTTATAATGCAGCGAGGGTCCGGGTTTATAATGCAGCGAGGGACCAGGTTTATAATGCAGTGAGGGTCTGGGTTTATAATGCAGTGTGGGCCCAGGTTTCTAATGCAGCGCAGGTCCAGGTTTATAATGCAGTGTGGGTCCAGGTTTCTAATGCAGCGCAGGTCCAGGTATATAATGCAGTGAGGGCCAGGTTTATAATGCAGTGTGGGTCCAGGTTTATAATGCAGCGAGTGACCAGGTTTATAATGCAGCGAGGTTCCGGCTGTATAATGCAGTGAGGGTCCAGGTTAATAATGCAGTGAAGGTCCGGGTTTATAATGCAGTGTAGGTCCAGGTTTATAATGCAGTGAGGGTCCAGGTTTATAATGCAGTGAGGGTCCAGGTTTATACTGCAGTGTGGGACCAGGTATATAATGCAGTGAGGGTCCAGGTTTATAATGCAGTGAGGGTCCGGGTTTATAATGCAGCGAGGGACCAGGTTTATAATGCAGTGAGGGTCCGGGTTTATAATGCAGTGTGGGACCTGGTTTATACTGCAGCGAGGGACCAGGTTTATAATGCAGCGAGGGATCAGGTTTATAATGCAGTGAGGGTCCGGGTTTATACTGCAGCGAGGGACCAGGTTTATAATGCAGCGAGGGACCAGGTTTATAATGCAGCGAGGGTCCAGGTTTATAATGCAGCGAGGGACCAGGTTTATAATGCAGTGAGGGTCCGGGTTTATAATGCAGTGTGGGTCCAGGTTTCTAATGCAGCGCAGGTCCAGGTTTATAATGCAGTGTGGGTCCAGGTTTCTAATGCAGCGCAGGTCCAGGTATATAATGCAGTGAGGGCCAGGTTTATAATGCAGTGTGGGTCCAGGTTTATAATGCAGCGAGTGACCAGGTTTATAATGCAGCGAGGCTCCGGCTGTATAATGCAGTGAGGGTCCAGGTTTATAATGCAGTGAAGGTCCGGGTTTATAATGCAGTGTGTGTCCAGGTTTATAATGCAGTGAGGGTCCAGGTTTATAATGCAGCAAGGTGCAGGTTTATAATGCAGTGTGGGTCCAGGTTTATAATGCAGTGAGGGTCCAGGTTTATAATGCAGTGTGGGTCCAGGTTTATAATGCAGTGAGGGTCCAGGTTTATAATGCAGCGAGGTGCAGGTTTATAATGCAGTGTGGGTCCAGGTTTATAATGCAGTGAGGGTCCAGGTTTATAATGCAGTGTGGGTCCAGGTTTATAATGCAGCAAGAGTCCAGGTTTATAATGCAGTGTGGCTCCAGGTTTATAATGCAGCGAGGGTCCAAGTTTATAATGCAGTGAGGGTCCAGGTTTATAATGCAGTGTGGGTCCAGGTTTATAATGCAGTGAGGGTCCAGGTTTATAATGCAGTGTGGGTCCAGGTTTATAATGCAGTGAGGGTCCAGGTTTATAATGCAGTGTGGGTCCAGGTTTACAATGAAGTGTGGGTCCAGGTTTATAATGCAGTGAGGGTCCTGGTTTATAATGCAGTGAGGGTCTAGGTTGAAAATGCAGTGAGTGTCCAGGTTTATAATGCAGTGAGGGTCCAGGTTTATAATGCAGTGTGGGTCCAGGTTTATAATGCAGCGCAGGTCCAGGTTTATAATGCAGTGAGGGTCCAGGTTTATAATGCAGTGAGGGTCCAGGGTTATAATGCAGTGTGGGACCAGGTTGATCATGCAGCGACGGTCCAGGTTTATAATGCAGCGCAGGTCCAGGTTATAATGCAGCGAGGGACCAGGTTTATAATGCAGCGAGGGTCCAGGTTTATAATGCAGTGAGGGTCCAGGGTTATAATGCAGTGTGGGACCAGGTTGATCATGCAGCGACGGTCCAGGTTTATAATGCAGCGAGGGACCAGGTTTATAATGCAGCGAGGGTCCGGGTGTATAATGCAGCGAGGGACCAGGTTTATAATGCAGCGAGGGTCCAGGTTTATAATGCAGTGTGGGACCAGGTTTATACTGCAGCGAGGGACCAGGTTTATAATGCAGCGAGGGACCAGGTTTATAATGCAGCGAGGGTCCGGGTTTATAATGCAGCGAGGGACCAGGTTTATAATGCAGTGAGGGTCTGGGTTTATAATGCAGTGTGGGCCCAGGTTTCTAATGCAGCGCAGGTCCAGGTTTATAATGCAGTGTGGGTCCAGGTTTCTAATGCAGCGCAGGTCCAGGTATATAATGCAGTGAGGGCCAGGTTTATAATGCAGTGTGGGTCCAGGTTTATAATGCAGCGAGTGACCAGGTTTATAATGCAGCGAGGTTCCGGCTGTATAATGCAGTGAGGGTCCAGGTTAATAATGCAGTGAAGGTCCGGGTTTATAATGCAGTGTAGGTCCAGGTTTATAATGCAGTGAGGGTCCAGGTTTATAATGCAGCGAGGTGCAGGTTTATAATGCAGTGTGGGTCCAGGTTTATAATGCAGTGAGGGTCCAGGTTTATAATGCAGTGTGGGTCCAGGTTTATAATGCAGTGAGGGTCCAGGTTTATAATGCAGCGAGGTGCAGGTTTATAATGCAGTGTGGGTCCAGGTTTATAATGCAGTGAGGGTCCAGGTTTATAATGCAGTGAAAGTCCAGGTTTATAATGCAGCAAGAGTCCAGGTTTATAATGCAGTGTGGCTCCAGGTTTATAATGCAGCGAGGGTCCAGGTTTATAATGCAGTGAGGGTCCAGGTTTATAATGCAGTGAGGGTCCAGGTTTATAATGCAGTGTGGGTCCAGGTTTATAATGCAGTGAGGGTCCAGGTTTATAATGCAGTGTGGGTCCAGGTTTATAATGCAGTGAGGGTCCAGGTTTATAATGCAGTGTGGGTCCAGGTTTACAACGAAGTGTGGGTCCAGGTTTGTAATGCAGTGAGGGTCCTGGTTTATAATGCAGTGAGGGTCTAGGTTGAAAATGCAGTGAGTGTCCAGGTTTATAATGCAGTGTGGGTCCAGGTTTATAATGCAGTGTGGGTCCAGGTTTATAATGCAGTGTGGGTCCAAGTTTATAATGCAGTGTGGGTCCAGGTTTATAATGCAGCGCAGGTCCAGGTTTATAATGCAGTGAGGGTCCAGGTTTATAATGCAGTGTGGGTCCAGGTTTATAATGCAGCGCAGGTCCAGGTTTATAATGCAGTGAGGGTCCAGGTTTATAATGCAGTGAGGGTCCAGGTTTATAATGCAGTGAGGGTCCAGGTTTATAATGCAGTGTGGGTCCAGGTTTATAATGCAGTGAGGGTCCAGGTTTATAATGCATTGTGGGTCCAGGTTTATAATGCAGTGAGTGTCCAGGTTTATAATGCAATGTGGTCCAGGTTTATAATGCAGTGAGGGTCCAGGTTTATAATGCAGTGAGGGTCCATGTTTATAATGCAGTGTGGGTCCAGGTTTCTAATGCAGCGTAGGTCCAGGTTTATAATGCAGTGAGGGTCTAGGTTTATAATGCAGTGAGTGTCCAGGTTTATAATGCAGTGTGGGTCTAGGTTTATAATGCAGTGAGGGTCCAGGTTTATAATGCAGCGAGGGTCCGGGTGTATAATGCAGTGAGGGTCCAGGTTTATAATGCAGTGAAGATCCAGGTATATAATGCAGTGAAAGTCCAGATTTATAATGCAGTGAAAGTCCAGGTTTATAATGCAGTGAGGGTCCGGGTTTATAATGCAGTGTGGGTCCAGGTTGATAATGCAGTGAGGGTCCAGGTTTATAATGCAGTGAGGGTCCAGGTGTATAATGCAGTGAGGGTCCAGGTTTATAATGCAGTGAGGGTCCATGTTTATAATGCAGTGAGGGTCCAGGTTTATAATGCAGTGAGGGTCCAGGTTTATAATGCAGTGAGGGTCCATGTTTATAATGCAGTGAGGGTCCAGGTTTATAATGCAGTGAGGGTCCAGGTTTATAATGCAGTGTGGGTCCAGGTTTATAATGCAGTGTGGGTCCAGGTTTATAATGCAGTGAGGGTCCGGGTGTATAATGCAGCGCAGGTCCAGGTTTATAATGCAGTGAGGGTCCAGGTTTATAATGCAGTGAGGGTCCATGTTAATAATGCAGTATGGGTCCAGGTTTCTAATGCAGCGCAGGTCCAGGTTTATAATGCAGTGAGGGTCTAGGTTTATAATGCAGTGAGTGTCCAGGTTTATAATGCAGAGTGGGTCTAGGTTTATAATGCAGTGAGGGTCCAGGTTTATAATGCAGCGAGGGTCCGGGTGTATAATGCAGTGAGGGTCCAGGTTTATAATGCAGTGAAGATCCAGGTTTATAATGCAGTGAAAGTCCAGATTTATAATGCAGTGTGGGTCCAGGTTTATAATGCAGTGAGGGTCCAGGTTTATAATGCAGTGAAAGTCCAGGTTTATAATGCAGTGAGGGTCCAGGTTTATAATGCAGTGAGGGTCCGGGTTTATAATGCAGTGTGGGTCCAGGTTGATAATGCAGTGAGGGTCCAGGTTTATAATGCAGTGAGGGTCCGGGTGTATAATGCAGTGAGGGTCCAGGTTTATAATGCAGTGAGGGTCCGCGTGTATAATGCAGTGAGGGTCCAGGTTTATAATGCAGTGAGGGTCCAAGTTTATAATGCAGTGTGGGTCCAGGTTTATAATGCAGTGAGGGTCCAGGTTTATAATGCAGTGTGGGTCCAGGTTTATAATGCAGTGAGGATCCAGGTTTATAATGCAATGTGGGTCCAGGTTTAGAATGCAATGAGGGTCCAGGTTTATAATGCAGTGTGGGTCCAGGTTTATAATGCAATGTGGGTCCAGGTTTATAATGCAGTGAGGGTCCAGGTTTATACTGCAGTGAGGGTCCAGGTTTATAATGCAGTGTGGGTCCAGGTTTTTAATACAGCGCAGGTCCGGGTTTATAATGCAGTGAGGGTCCAGATTTATACTGCAGTGAGGGTCCAGGTTTATTATGCAGTGTGGGTCCAGGTTTATAATACAGCGCAGGTCCGGGTTTATAATGCAATGTGGGTCCAGGTTTATAATGCAGTGAGGGTCCAGGTTTATACTGCAGTGAGGGTCCAGGTTTCTCATGCAGTGTGGGTCCAGGTTTATAATGCAGCGCAGGTCCGGGTTTATAATGCAGTGTGGGTCTAGGTTTATAATGCAGTGAGGGTCCAGGTTTATAATGCAGCGAGGGTCCGGCTTTATAATGCAGTGAGGGTCCAGGTTTATAATGCAGTGAAGGTCCAGGTTTATAATGCCGTGAGGGTCCAGGTTTATAGTGCAGTGTGGGACCAGGTTTAGAATGCAGCGAGGGACCAGGTTTATAATGCAGTGTGGGTCCAGGTTTATAGTGCAGTGTGGGACCAGGTTTATAATGCAGTGTGGGACCAGGTTTATAGTGCAGTGAGGGACCAGGTTTATAATGCAGTGTGGGACCAGGTTGATCATGCAGCGACGGTCCAGGTTTATAATGCAGCGCAGGTCCAGGTTATAATGCAGCGAGGGACCAGGTTTATAATGCAGCGAGGGTCCGGGTGTATAATGCAGCGAGGGACCAGGTTTATAATGCAGCGAGGGTCCAGGTTTATAATGCAGTGTGGGACCAGGTTTATACTGCAGCGAGGGACCAGGTTTATAATGCAGCGAGGGTCCGGGTGTATAATGCAGTGAGGGTCCAGGTTTATAATGCAGTGAGGGTCCGGGTTTATAATGCAGTGAAAGTCCAGATTTATAATGCAGTGAAAGTCCAGGTTTATAATGCAGTGAGGGTCCAGGTTTATAATGCAGTGAAAGTCCAGGTTTATAATGCAGTGAGGGTCCAGGTTTATAATGCAGTGAGGGTCCGGGTTTATAATGCAGTGTGGGTCCAGGTTTATAATGCAGTGAGGGTCCGGGTGTATAATGCAGTGAGGGTCCAGGTTTATAATGCAATGTGGGTCCAGGTTTATAATGCAGTGAGGGTCCAGGTTTATAATGCAGTGTGGGTCCAGGTTTATAATGCAATGTGGGTCCAGGTTTATAATGCAGTGAGGGTCCAGGTTTATACTGCAGTGAGGGTCCAGGTTTATACTGCAGTGAGGGTCCAGGTTTATAATGCAGTGTGGGTCCGGGTTTATAATGCAGTGAGGGTCCAGGTTTATAATGCAGTGAAGGTCCAGGTTTATAATGCAGTGAAAGACCAGGTTTATAATGCAGCGAGGGTCCGGCTGTATAATGCAGTGAGGGTCCAGGTTTATAATGCTGTGAAGGTCCAGGTTTATAATGCCGTGAGGGTCCAGGTTTATAGTTTAGTGTGGGACCAGGTTTAGAATGCAGCGAGGGACCAGGTTTATAATGCAGTGTGGGTCCAGGTGTATAATGCAGTGTGGGTCCAGGTTTATAATGCAGTGTGGGACCAGGTTTATAATGCAGTGTGGGACCAGGTTGATCATGCAGCGACGGTCCAGGTTTATAATGCAGCGCAGGTCCAGGTTATAATGCAGCGAGGGACCAGGTTTATAATGCAGCGAGGGTCCGGGTGTATAATGCAGCGAGGCACCAGGTTTATAATGCAGCGAGGGTCCAGGTTTATAATGCAGTGTGGGACCAGGTTTATACTGCAGCGAGGGACCAGGTTTATAATGCAGCGAGGGACCAGGTTTATAATGCAGCGAGGGTCCGGGTTTATAATGCAGCGAGGGACCAGGTTTATAATGCAGTGAGGGTCCGGGTTTATAATGCAGTGTGGGTCCAGGTTTCTAATGCAGCGCAGGTCCAGGTTTATAATGCAGTGTGGGTCCAGGTTTCTAATGCAGCGCAGGTCCAGGTATATAATGCAGTGAGGGTCCAGGTTTATAATGCAGTGTGGGTCCAGGTTTATAATGCAGCGAGTGACCAGGTTTATAATGCAGCGAGGTTCCGGCTGTATAATGCAGTGAGGGTCCAGGTTTATAATGCAGTGAAGGTCCGGGTTTATAATGCAGTGAAGGTCCAGTTTTATAATGCAGTGAGGGACCAGGTTTATAAGGCTGTGTGGGACCACGTTTATAATGCAGCGAGGGTCCAGGTTTATAATGTAGCGAGGGTAAGGGTGTATAATGCAGTGAGGGTCCGGGAGTATAATGCAGTGAGGTTCCGGGTTTCTAATGCGGTGTGTGTCCAGGTTTATAGTGCAGTGTGGGACCAGGTTTATAATGCAGTGAGGGTCCGGGTTTATAATGCAGCGAGGGTCCAGGTTTATAATGCAGTGAGGGTCCAGGTTTATAGTGCAGTGTGGGTCCAGGTTTATAGTGCAGCGACGGTCCAGGTTTATAGTGCAGTGTGGGACCAGGTTTTTAATGCAGTGAAGGTCCAGGTTTATAGTGCAGTGTGGGACCAGGTTTATAATGCAGCGAGGATCCAGGTTTATAATGCAGTGAGGGTCCAGGTGTATCATGCAGTGAGGGTCCGAGTTTCTAATGCAGTGAGGGTCCAGGTTTATAATGCAGTGAGGGTCCAGGTTTATAGTGCAGTGTGGGACCAGGTTTATAATGCAGCGAGGGACCAGGTTTATAATGCAGTGAAGTTCCGGGTTTAGAATGCAGCGAGGGACCAGGTTTATAATGCAGCGAGGGTCCGGGTTTATAATGCAGTGTGGGACAAGGCTTATCCTGCAGCGAGGGACCAGGTTTATAATGCAGTGTGGGACTAGGTTTATAATGCAGCGAGGGACCAGGTTTATAATGCAGTGAGGGTCCGTGTTTATAATGCAGCGAGGGACCAGGTTTATAATGCAGTGAGGGTCCGGGTTTATCATGCAGTGAGGGTCCAGGTTTCTAATGCAGCGCCGGTCCAGGTTTATAATGCAGTGAGGGTCCAGGTTTATAATGCAGTGAGGGTCCAGGTTTATAATGCAGCGAGGGACCAGGTTTATAATGCAGTGAGGGTCCGGGTGTATAATGCAGTGTGGGTCCAGGTTTATAATGCAGTGTGGGTCCAGGTTTATAATGCAGTGTGGGTCCAGGTTTATAATGCAGTGTGGGACCAGGTTTATAATGCAGTGAAGTTCCGGGTTTATAATGCAGCGAGGGACCAGGTTTATAATGCAGCGAGGGTCCGGGTTTATAATGCAGTGAGGGTGCAGGTTTATAGTGCAGTGTGGGATCAGGTTTATAATGCAGCGAGGGTCCGGGTTTATAATGCAGCGAGGGTCCGGGTGTATAATGTAGCGAGGGACCAGGTTTATAATGCAGCGAGGGTCCGGGTTTATAATGCAGTGTGGGACCAGGTTTATACTGCAGCGAGGGACCAGGTTTATAATGCAGCGAGGGACCAGGTTTATAATGCAGTGAGGGTCCAGGTTTATAATGCAGCGATGGACCAGGTTTATAATGCAGTGAGGGTCCGGGTTTATAATGCAGTGTGCCTCCAGGTTTATAATGCAGCGAGGGACCAGGTTTATAATGCAGTGAGGGTCTGGCTTTATAATTCAGTGTGGCTCCAGGTTTATAATGCAGCGAGGGACCAGGTATACAATACAGCGAGGGACCAGGTGTATAATGCAGCGCAAGTCCAGCTTTATAATGCAGCGCAGGTCCAGGTTTATAATGCAGCGAGGGACCACGTTTATAATGCAGCGAGTGTCCGGGTGTATAATGCAGTGAGGTTCCGGGTGTATAATGCAGTGTGGGTCCTGGTTTATAGTGCAGTATGGGTCCAGGTTTATAATGCAACGAGGGACCAGGTTTATAATGCAGTGAGGGTCCGGGTGTATAATGCAGTGAGGGTCCAGGTTTATAATGCAGCGAGGGACCAGGTTTATAATGCAGTGAGGGACCAGGTTTATAATGCAGCGAGGGACCAGGTTTATAATGCAGCGAGGGACCAGGTTTATAATGCAGCGAGGGTCAGGGTGTATAATGCAGTGAGGGTCCGGGTGTATAACGCAGTATTGGTCCAGGTTTATTATGCAGCGAGGGACCAGGTTTATAATGCAGTGCGTGTCCGGGTGTATAATGCAGTGAGGGTCCGGGTTTATAATGCAGCGAGGGACCAGGTTTATAATGCAGCGAGGGACCAGGTTTGTAATGCAGTGAGGGACCAGGTTTATCATGCAGCGACGGTCCAGGTTTATAATGCAGCGCAGGTCCAGGTTTATAATGCAGCGAGGGACCAGGTTTATAATGCAGCGAGGGTCCGGGTGTATAATGCAGTGAGGGTCCGGGTGTATAATGAAGTGAGGGTCCGGGTGTATAATGCAGTGAGGGTCCAGGTTTTTAATGCAGTGAGGGTCCAGGTTTATAGTGCAGTGTGGGACCAGGTTTATAATGCAGTGAGGGTCCAGGATTATAATGCAGCGAGGGTCCAGGTTTATAATGCAGCGAGGGTCCAGGTTTATAATGCAGCGAGGGTCCAGGTTTATAATGCAGCGCAGGTCCAGGTTTATAATGCAGCGAGGGACCAGGTTTATAATGCAGCGAGGGTCCGGGTGTATAATGCAGTGAGGGTCCGGGTGTAAAAGGAAGTGAGGGTCCGAATTTCTAATGCAGTGAGGGTCCAGGTTTATAATGCAGTGAGGGTCCAGGTTTATAGTGCAATGTGGGACCAGGTTTATAATGCAGCGAGGGTCCAGGTTTATAATGCATTGAGGGTCCGGGTTTATAATGTAGCGAGGGACCGGGTTTATAATGCAGCGAGGGTCCGGGTTTATAATGCAGTGTGGGACCAGGTTTATACTGCAGCGAGGGACCAGGTTTATAACGCAGCGAGGGACCAGGTTTATAATGCATCGAGGGTCCAGGTTTATAATGCAGCGAGGGACCAGGTTTATAATGCAGTGAGGGTCTGGCTTTATAATTCAGTGTGGCTCCAGGTTTATAATGCAGCGCATGTCCAGGTTTATAATGCAGCGAGGGACCAGGTATACAATACAGCGAGGGACCAGGTGTATAATGCAGCGCACGTCCAGCTTTATAATTCAGCGCAGGTCCAGGTTTATAATGCAGCGAGGGACCACGTTTATAATGCAGCGAGGGTCCGGGTGTATAATGCAGTGAGGTTCTGGGTGTATAATGCAGTGTGGGTCCTGGTTTATAGTGCAGTGGTCCAGGTTTATAATGCAACGAGGGACCAGGTTTATAATGCAGTGAGGGTCCGGGTGTATAATGCAGTGAGGGTCCGTGTTTATAATGCAGTGAGGGACCAAGTTTATAATGCAGCGAGGGACCAGGTTTATAATGCAGCGAGGGTCCGGGTGTATAATGCAGTGAGGGTCCGAGTGTATAACGCAGTATGGGTCCAGGTTTATTATGCAGCGAGGGACCAGGTTTATAATGCAGTGCGTGTCCGGGTGTATAATGCAGCGAGGGACCATGTTTATAATGCAGTGAGGGTCCGGGTGTATAATGCAGCGAGGGACCAGGTTTATAATGCAGTGAGGGTCCGGGTTTATAATGCAGCGATAGACCAGGTTTATAATGTAGTGAGGGTCCGGGTTTATAATGCAGTGTTGCTCCAGGTTTATAATGCAGCGAGGGTCCAGGTTGAAAATGCAGCGAGGGACCAGGTTTATAATGCAGTGAGGGTCCGGGCTTATAATTCAGTGTGGCTCCAGGGTTATAATGCAGCGCAGGTCCAGGTTTATAATGCATCGAGGGACCAGGTATACAATACAGCGAGGGACCAGGTGTATAATGCAGCGCAAGTCCAGGTTTATAATGCAGCGCAGGTCCAGGTTTATAATGCAGCGAGGGACCACGTTTATAATGCAGCGAGGGTCCGGGTGTATAATGCAGTGAGGGTCCGGGTGTATAATGCAGTGTGGGTCCAGGTTTATAATGCAGCGAGGGTCCGGGTTTATAATGCAGTGAGGGTCCAGGTTTATAATGCAGTGAGGGACCAGGTTTATAATGCAGCGAGGGACCAGGTTTATAATGCAGCGAGGGTCCGGGTGTATAATGCAGTAAGGGTCCGGGTGTATAATGCAGCGAGGGTCCAGGTTTATAATGCATCGAGGGACCAGGTATACAATACAGCGTGGGACCAGGTGTATAATGCAGCGCAGGTCCAGGTTTATAATGCAGCGCAGGTCCGGGTGTATAATGCAGTGAGGGTCCGGGTGTATAATGCAGTGTGGGTCCAGGTTTATAGTGCAGTGTGGGTCCAGGTTTATAATGCAGCGAGGGACCATGTTTATAATGCAGTGAGGGTCCGGGTGTATAATGCAGTGAGGGACCAGGTTTATAATGCAGCGAGGGACCAGGTTTATAATGCAGCGAGGGTCCGGGTGTATAATGCAGTAAGGGTCCGGGTGTATAATGCAGTGAGGGTCCAGGTTTATAATGCAGCGAGGGACCAGGTTTATAATGCAGCGAGGGACCAGCTTTACAATGCAGCGAGGGACCAGCTTTACAATGCAGCGAGGGACCAGGTTTATCATGCAGTGAGGGACCAGGTTTATAATGCAGCGCGGGTCCGGGTGTATAATGCAGTGAGGGTCCAGGTTTATAATGCAGCGAGGGACCAGGTTTATAATGCAGCGAGGGACCAGGTTTATAATGCAGCACGTGTCCGGGTGTATAATGCAGTGAGGGTCCGGGTTTAAAATGCAGCGCAGGACCAGGTTTACAATGCAGCAAGGGACCAGGTTTACAATGCAGCGGGGGACCAGGTATATAATGCAGCGCGGGTCCGGGTGTATAATGCAGTGTGGATCCGGGTTTATAATGCAGCGAGGGACCAGGTTTATAATGCAGCGAGGGTCCGGGTGTATAATGCAGTGAGGGTCCGGGTGTATAATGCAGTGAGGTTCCGGGTGTATAATGCAGTGAGGGTCCAGGTTGATAATGCAGTGTCGGACCAGGTTTATAATGCAGCGAGGGACCAGGTTTATAATGCAGCGAGGGACCAGGTTTACAATGCAGTGAGGGACCAGGTTTATAATGCAGCGAGGGACCAGGTTTATAATGCAGCGATGGTCCGGGTGTATCATGCAGTAAGGGTCCGGGTGTATAATGCAGCGAGGGTCCAGGTTTATAATGCATCGAGGGACCAGGTATACAATACAGCGAGGGACCAGGTGTATAATGCAGCGCAAGTCCAGGTTTATAATGCAGCGCAGGTCCAGGTTTATAATGCATTGTGGGTCCAGGTTTATAATGCAGTGAGGGACCAGGTTTATAATGCAGCGAGGGACCAGGTTTATAATGCAGCGAGGGACCAGGTTTATAATGCAGCGAGGGTACGGGTGTATAATGCAGTAAGGGTCCGGGTGTATAATGCAGCGAGGGTCCAGGTTTATAATGCATCGAGGGACCAGGTATACAATACAGCGAGGGACCAGGTGTATAATGCAGCGCAAGTCCAGGTTTATAATGCAGCGCAGGTCCAGGTTTATAATGCAGCGAGGGACAACGTTTATAATGCAGCGAGGGTCCAGGTTTATAGTGCAGTGTGGGACCAGGTTTATATTGCAGCGAGGGACCAGGTTTATAATGCAGCGAGGGACCAGGTTTATAATGCAGCGAGGGTCCGGGTTAATAATGCAGTAAGGGTCCAGGTGTATAATGCAGCGAGGGTCCAGGTTTATACTGCAGCGAGGGACCAGGTATACAATACAGCGAGGGACCAGGTGTATAATGCAGCGCAAGTCCAGGTTTATAATGCAGCGCAGGTCCAGGTTTATAATGCAGCGAGGGACAACGTTTATAATGCAGCGAGGGTCCAGGTTTATAATGCAGTATGGGACCAGGTTTATAATGCAGCAAGGGACCAGGTTTATAATGCAGTGAGGATCCGGGTTTATAATGCAGCGAGGGACCAGGTTTATAATGCAGCGAGGGTCCGGGTGTATAATGCAGTGTGGGACCAGGTTTATACTGCAGCGAGGGACCAGGTTTATAATGCAGTGTGGGACCAGGTTTATAATGCAGCGAGGGACCAGGTTTATAATGCAGTGAGGGTCCGGGTTTATAATGCAGTGAGGGTCCGGGTTTATAATGCAGCGAGGGACCAGGTTTATAATGCAGTGAGGGTCCGGGTTTATAATGCAGTGTGGCTCCAGGTTTATAATGCAGCGAGGGTCCAGGTTGAAAATGCAGCGAGGGACCAGGTTTATAATGCAGTGAGGGTCCGGGTTTCTTATGCAGTGTGGCTCCAGGGTTATAATGCACCGCAGGCCCAGATTTATAATGCATCGAGGGATCAGGTATACAATACAGCGAGGGACCAGGTGTATAATGCAGCGCAGGTCCAGGTTTATAATGCAGCGAGGGACCACGTTTATAATACAGTGAGGGTCCGGGTGTATAATGCAGTGTGGGTCCAGGTTTATAGTGCAGTGTGGGTCCAGGTTTATAATGCAGTGAGGGTCCGGGTGTATAATGCAGTGTGGGTCCAGGTTTATAGTGCAGTGTGGGTCCAGGTTTATAATGCAGTGAGGGACCATGTTTATAATGCAGTGAGGGTCCGGGTGTATAATGCAGTGAGGGACCATGTTTATAATGCAGCGAGGGACCAGGTTTATAATGCAGCGAGGGTCCGGGTGTATAATGCAGTAAGGGTCCGGGTGTATAATGCAGCGAGGGTCCAGGTTTATAATGCAGCGAGGGACCAGGTTTATAATGCAGCGAGGGACCAGGTTAATAATGCAGCGAGGGACCAGGTTTATAATGCAGCGAGGGACGAGCTTTACAATGCAGCGAGGGACCAGGTTTATAATGCAGCGAGGGACCAGGTTTATAATGCAGCGAGGGACGAGCTTTACAATGCAGCGAGGGACCAGGTTTATAATGCAGCGAGGGACCAGGTTTATAATGCAGCGAGGGACCAGGTTTATAATGCAGCACGTGTCCGGGTGTATAATGCAGTGAGGGTCCGGGTTTATAATGCAGCGAGGGACCAGGTTTATAATGCAGCGAGGGACCAGGTTTATAATGCAGCGCGGGTCCGTGTGTATAATGCAGTGAGGGTCCAGGTTTATAATGCAGCGAGGGACCAGGTTTATATTGCAGCGCGGGTCCGTGTGTTTTATGCAGTGAGGATCCAGGTTTATAATGCAGCGAGGGACTAGGTTTATAATGCAGTGAGGATCCGGGTTTATAATGAAGCGAGGGACCAGGTTTATAATGCAGCGAGGGTCCGGGTTTATAATGCAGTGTGGGACCAGGTTTATACTGCAGCGAGGGACCAGGTTTATAATGCAGTATGGGACCAGGTTTATAATGTAGCGAGGGACCAGGTTTATAATGCAGTGAGGGTCCGGGTTTATAATGCAGCGAGGGACCAGGTTTATAATGCAGTGAGGGTCCGGGTTTATAATGCAGTGTGGCTCCAGGTTTATAATGCAGCGAGGGTCCAGGTTGAAAATGCAGCGAGGGACCAGGTTTATAATGCAGTGAGGGTCCGGGCTTATAATTCAGTGTGGCTCCAGGGTTATAATGCATCGAGGGACCAGGTATACAATACAGCGAGGGACCAGGTGTATAATGCAGCGCAAGTCCAGGTTTATAATGCAGCGCAGGTCCAGGTTTATAATGCTGCAAGGGACCACGTTTATAATGCAGCGATGGTCCGGGTGTATAATGCAGTGAGGGTCCGGGTGTATAATGCAGTGTGGGTCCAGGTTTATAGTGCAGTGTGGGTCCAGGTTTATAATGCAGCGAGGGACCATGTTTATAATGCAGTGAGGGTCCGGGTGTATAATGCAGAGAGGGACCAGGTTTATAATGCAGCGAGGGACCAGGTTTATAATGCAGCGAGGGTCCGGGTGTATAATGCAGTAAGGGTCCGGGTGTATAATGCAGCGAGGGTCCAGGTTTATAATGCAGCGAGGGACCAGGTTTATAATGCAGCGAGGGACCAGGTTTATAATGCAGCGAGGGATCAGCTTTACAATGCAGCGAGGGACCAGGTTTATCATGCAGCGCGGGTCCGGGTGTATAATGCAGTGAGGGTCCAGATTTATAATGCAGCGAGGGACCAGGTTTATAATGCAGCGAGGGACCAGGTTTATAATGCAGCACGTGTCCGGGTGTATAATGCAGCGAGGGACCAGATTTATAATGCAGCGAGGGACCAGGTTTATAATGCAGCGAGGGACCAGGTTTATAATGCAGCACGTGTCCGGGTGTATAATGCAGTGAGGGTCCGGGTTTATAATGCAGTGCAGGACCAGGTTTACAATGCAGCGAGGGACCAGGTTTACAATGCAGCGCGGGACCAGGTGTATAATGCAGTGTGGGTCCGGGTTTATAATGCAGCGAGGGACCAGGTTTATAATGCAGCGAGGGTCCGGGTGTATAATGCAGTGAGTGTCCGGGTGTATAATGCAGTGAGGGTCCGGGTGTATAATGCAGTGAGGGTCCAGGTTTATAATGCAGTGTGGGACCAGGTTTATAATGCAGCGAGGGACCAGGTTTATAATGCAGCGAGGGACCAGGTTTACAATGCAGTGAGGGACCAGGTTTATAATGCAGCGAGGGACCAGGTTTATAATGCAGCGATGGTCCGGGTGTATAATGCAGTAAGGGTCCGGGTGTATAATGCAGCGAGGGTCCAGGTTTATAATGCATCGAGGGACCAGGTATACAATACAGCGAGGGACCAGGTGTATAATGCAGCGCAAGTCCAGGTTTATAATGCAGCGCAGGTCCAGGTTTATAATGCAGCGAGGGACAACGTTTATAATGCAGCGAGGGTCCAGGTTTATAGTGCAGTGTGGGACCAGGTTTATATTGCAGCGAGGGACCAGGTTTATAATGCAGTGAGGATCCGGGTTTATAATGCAGCGAGGGACCAGGTTTATAATGCAGCGAGGGACCAGGTTAATAATGCAGCGAGGGACCAGGTTTATAATGCAGCGAGGGACGAGCTTTACAATGCAGCGAGGGACCAGGTTTATAATGCAGCGAGGGACCAGGTTTATAATGCAGCGAGGGACCAGGTTTATAATGCAGCACGTGTCCGGGTGTATAATGCAGTGAGGGTCCGGGTTTATAATGCAGCGAGGGACCAGGTTTATAATGCAGCGAGGGACCAGGTTTATAATGCAGCGCGGGTCCGTGTGTATAATGCAGTGAGGGTCCAGGTTTATAATGCAGCGAGGGACCAGGTTTATATTGCAGCGCGGGTCCGTGTGTTTTATGCAGTGAGGGTCCAGGTTTATAATGCAGCGAGGGACTAGGTTTATAATGCAGTGAGGATCCGGGTTTATAATGAAGCGAGGGACCAGGTTTATAATGCAGCGAGGGTCCGGGTTTATAATGCAGTGTGAGACCAGGTTTATACTGCAGCGAGGGACCAGGTTTATAATGCAGTATGGGACCAGGTTTATAATGTAGCGAGGGACCAGGTTTATAATGCAGTGAGGGTCCGGGTTTATAATGCAGCGAGGGACCAGGTTTATAATGCAGTGAGGGTCCGGGTTTATAATGCAGTGTGGCTCCAGGTTTATAATGCAGCGAGGGTCCAGGTTGAAAATGCAGCGAGGGACCAGGTTTATAATGCAGTGAGGGTCCGGGCTTATAATTCAGTGTGGCTCCAGGGTTATAATGCATCGAGGGACCAGGTATACAATACAGCGAGGGACCAGGTGTATAATGCAGCGCAAGTCCAGGTTTATAATGCAGCGCAAGTCCAGGTTTATAATGCTGCAAGGGACCACGTTTATAATGCAGCGATGGTCCGGGTGTATAATGCAGTGAGGGTCCGGGTGTATAATGCAGTGTGGGTCCAGGTTTATAGTGCAGTGTGGGTCCAGGTTTATAATGCAGCGAGGGACCATGTTTATAATGCAGTGAGGGTCCGGGTGTATAATGCAGAGAGGGACCAGGTTTATAATGCAGCGAGGGACCAGGTTTATAATGCAGCGAGGGTCCGGGTGTATAATGCAGTAAGGGTCCGGGTGTATAATGCAGCGAGGGTCCAGGTTTATAATGCAGCGAGGGACCAGGTTTATAATGCAGCGAGGGACCAGGTTTATAATGCAGCGAGGGACCAGCTTTACAATGCAGTGAGGGACCAGGTTTATCATGCAGCGCGGGTCCGGGTGTATAATGCAGTGAGGGTCCAGGTTTATAATGCAGCGAGGGACCAGATTTATAATGCAGCGAGGGACCAGGTTTATAATGCAGCGAGGGACCAGGTTTATAATGCAGCACGTGTCCGGGTGTATAATGCAGTGAGGGTCCGGGTTTATAATGCAGCGCAGGACCAGGTTTACAATGCAGCGAGGGACCAGGTTTATAATGCAGCGAGGGACCAGGTTTATAATGCAGCGACGGACCAGATTTATAATGCAGCGAGGGACCAGGTTTACAATGCAGCGCGGGACCAGGTATATAATGCAGCGCGGGTCCGGGTGTATAATGCAGTGAGTGTCCGGGTGTATAATGCAGTGAGGGTCCGGGTGTATAATGCAGTGAGTGTCCGGGTGTATAATGCAGTGAGGGTCCAGGTTTATAATGCAGTGTGGGACCAGGTTTATAATGCAGCGAGGGACCAGGTTTATAATGCAGCGAGGGTCCGGGTGTATAATGCAGTGAGGGTCCAGGTTTATAATGCAGTGTGGGTCCGGGTTTATAATGCAGCGAGGGACCAGGTTTATAATGCAGCGAGGGTCCGGGTGTATAATGCAGTGAGTGTCCGGGTGTATAATGCAGTGAGGGTCCGGGTGTATAATGCAGTGAGGGTCCAGGTTTATAATGCAGTGTGGGACCAGGTTTATAATGCAGCGAGGGACCAGGTTTATAATGCAGCGAGGGACCAGGTTTACAATGCAGTGAGGGACCAGGTTTATAATGCAGCGAGGGACCAGGTTTATAATGCAGCGATGGTCCGGGTGTATAATGCAGTAAGGGTCCGGGTGTATAATGCAGCGAGGGTCCAGGTTTATAATGTATCGAGGGACCAGGTATGCAATACAGCGAGGGACCAGGTGTATAATGCAGCGCAAGTCCAGGTTTATAATGCAGCGCAGGTCCAGGTTTATAATGCAGCGAGGGACAACGTTTATAATGCAGCGAGGGTCCAGGTTTATAGTGCAGTGTGGGACCAGGTTTATATTGCAGCGAGGGACCAGGTTTATAATGCAGTGAGGATCCGGGTTTATAATGCAGCGAGGGACCAGGTTTATAATGCAGCGAGGGTCCGGGTGTATAATGCAGTGTGGGACCAGGTTTATGCTGCAGCGAGGGACCAGGTTTATAATGCAGTGTGGGACCAGGTTTATAATGCAGCGAGGGACCAGGTTTATAATGCAGTGAGGGTCCGGGTTTATAATGCAGTGAGGGTCCGGGTTTATAATGCAGCGAGGGACCAGGTTTATAATGCAGTGAGGGTCCGGGTTTATAATGCAGTGTGGCTCCAGGTTTATAATGCAGCGAGGGTCCAGGTTGAAAATGCAGCGAGGGACCAGGTTTATAATGCAGTGAGGGTCCGGGTTTCTTATGCAGTGTGGCTCCAGGGTTATAATGCACCGCAGGTCCAGATTTATAATGCATCGAGGGATCAGGTATACAATACAGCGAGGGACCAGGTGTATAATGCAGCGCAAGTCCAGGTTTATAATGCAGCGCAGGTCCAGGTTTATAATGCAGCGAGGGACCACGTTTATAATACAGTGAGGGTCCGGGTGTATAATGCAGTGAGGGTCCGGGTGTATAATGCAGTGTGGGTCCAGGTTTATAGTGCAGTGTGGGTCCAGGTTTATAATGCAGTGAGGGACCATGTTTATAATGCAGTGAGGGTCCGGGTGTATAATGCAGTGAGGGACCAGGTTTATAATGCAGCGAGGGACCAGGTTTATAATGCAGCGTGGGTCCGGGTGTATAATGCAGTAAGGGTCCGGGTGTATAATGCAGCGAGGGTCCAGGTTTATAATGCAGCGAGGGACCAGGTTTATAATGCAGCGAGGGACCAGGTTAATAATGCAGCGAGGGACCAGGTTTATAATGCAGCGAGGGACGAGCTTTACAATGCAGCGAGGGACCAGGTTTATAATGCAGCGAGGGACCAGGTTTATAATGCAGCGAGGGACGAGCTTTACAATGCAGCGAGGGACCAGGTTTATAATGCAGCGAGGGACCAGGTTTATAATGCAGCGAGGGACCAGGTTTATAATGCAGTGAGGATCCGGTTTGATAATGAAGCGAGGGACCAGGTTTATAATGCAGCGAGGGTCCGGGTTTATAATGCAGTGTGGGACCAGGTTTATAATGCAGTGTGGCTCCAGGTTTATAATGCAGCGAGGGTCCAGGTTGAAAATGCAGCGAGGGACCAGGTTTATAATGCAGTGAGGGTCCGGGTTTATAATGCAGTGTGGCTCCAGGTTTATAATGCAGCGAGGGTCCAGGTTGAAAATGCAGCGAGGGACCAGGTTTATAATGCAGTGAGGGTCCGGGCTTATAATTCAGTGTGGCTCCAGGGTTATAATGCATCGAGGGACCAGGTATACAATACAGCGAGGGACCAGGTGTATAATGCAGCGCAAGTCCAGGTTTATAATGCAGCGCAGGTCCAGGTTTATAATGCAGCAAGGGACCACGTTTATAATGCAGCGATGGTCCGGGTGTATAATGCAGTGAGGGTCCGGGTGTATAATGCAGTGTGGGTCCAGGTTTATAGTGCAGTGTGGGTCCAGGTTTATAATGCAGCGAGGGACCATGTTTATAATGCAGTGAGGGTCCGGGTGTATAATGCAGTGAGGGACCAGGTTTATAATGCAGCGAGGGACCAGGTTTATAATGCAGCGAGGGTCCGGGTGTATAATGCAGTAAGGGTCCGGGTGTATAATGCAGCGAGGGTCCAGGTTTATAATGCAGCGAGGGACCAGGTTTATAATGCAGCGAGGGACCAGGTTTATAATGCAGCGAGGGACCAGGTTTATAATGCAGCGCGGGTCCGGGTGTATAATGCAGTGAGGGTCCAGGTTTATAATGCAGCGAGGGACCAGATTTATAATGCAGCGAGGGACCAGGTTTATAATGCAGCGAGGGACCAGGTTTATAATGCAGCACGTGTCCGGGTGTATAATGCAGTGAGGGTCCGGGTTTATAATGCAGCGCAGGACCAGGTTTACAATGCAGCGAGGGACCAGGTTTACTATGCAGCGCGGGACCAGGTATATAATGCAGCGCGGGTCCGGGTGTATAATGCAGTGTGGGTCCGGGTTTATAATGCAGCGAGGGACCAGGTTTATAATGCAGCGAGGGTCCGGGTGTATAATGCAGTGAGTGTCCGGGTGTATAATGCAGTGAGGGTCCGGGTGTATAATCCAGTGAGGGTCCAGGTTTATAATGCAGTGTGGGACCAGGTTTATAATGCAGCGAGGGACCAGGTTTATAATGCAGCGAGGGACCAGGTTTACAATGCAGTGAGGGACCAGGTTTATAATGCAGCGAGGGACCAGGTTTATAATGCAGCGATGGTCCGGGTGTATAATGCAGTAAGGGTCCGGGTGTATAATGCAGCGAGGGTCCAGGTTTATAATGCATCGAGGGACCAGGTATACAATACAGCGAGGGACCAGGTGTATAATGCAGCGCAAGTCCAGGTTTATAATGCAGCGCAGGTCCAGGTTTATAATGCATTGTGGGTCCAGGTTTATAATGCAGTGAGGGACCAGGTTTATATTGCAGCGAGGGACCAGGTTTATAATGCAGCGAGGGACCAGGTTTATAATGCAGCGAGGGTCCGGGTTAATAATGCAGTAAGGGTCCGGGTGTATAATGCAGCGAGGGTCCGGGTGTATAATGCAGTAAGGGTCCGGGTGTATAATGCAGCGAGGGTCCAGGTTTATAATGCAGCGAGGGACCAGGTTTATAATGCAGCGAGGGACCAGGTTAATAATGCAGCGAGGGACCAGGTTTATAATGCAGCGAGGGACGAGCTTTACAATGCAGCGAGGGACCAGGTTTATAATGCAGCGAGGGACCAGGTTTATAATGCAGCGAGGGACGAGCTTTACAATGCAGCGAGGGACCAGGTTTATAATGCAGCGAGGGACCAGGTTTATAATGCAGCGAGGGACCAGGTTTATAATGCAGTGAGGATCCGGGTTGATAATGAAGCGAGGGACCAGGTTTATAATGCAGCGAGGGTCCGGGTTTATAATGCAGTGTGGGACCAGGTTTATAATGCAGTGTGGCTCCAGGTTTATAATGCAGCGAGGGTCCAGGTTGAAAATGCAGCGAGGGACCAGGTTTATAATGCAGTGAGGGTCCGGGTTTATAATGCAGTGTGGCTCCAGGTTTATAATGCAGCGAAGGTCCAGGTTGAAAATGCAGCGAGGGACCAGGTTTATAATGCAGTGAGGGTCCGGGCTTATAATTCAGTGTGGCTCCAGGGTTATAATGCATCGAGGGACCAGGTATACAATACAGCGAGGGACCAGGTGTATAATGCAGCGCAAGTCCAGGTTTATAATGCAGCGTAGGTCCAGGTTTATAATGCAGCAAGGGACCACGTTTATAATGCAGCGATGGTCCGGGTGTATAATGCAGTGAGGGTCCGGGTGTATAATGCAGTGTGGGTCCAGGTTTATAGTGCAGTGTGGGTCCAGGTTTATAATGCAGCGAGGGACCATGTTTATAATGCAGTGAGGGTCCGGGTGTATAATGCAGTGAGGGTCCAGGTTTATAATGCAGCGCGGGTCCGGGTGTATAATGCAGTGATGGTCCAGGTTTATAATGCAGCGAGGGACCAGATTTATAATGCAGCGAGGGACCAGGTTTATAATGCAGCGAGGGACCAGGTTTATACTGCAGCACATGTCCGGGTGTATAATGCAGTGAGGGTCCGGGTTTATAATGCAGCGCAGGACCAGGTTTACAATGCAGCGAGGGACCAGGTTTACAATGCAGCGCGGGACCAGGTATATAATGCAGCGCGGGTCCGGGTGTATAATGCAGTGTGGGTCCGGGTTTATAATGCAGCGAGGGACCAGGTTTATAATGCAGCGAGGGTCCGGGTGTATAATGCAGTGAGTGTCCGTGTGTATAATGCAGTGAGGTTCCAGGTGTATAATGCAGTGAGAGTCCACGTTTATAATGCAGTGTGGGACCAGGTTTATAATGCAGCGAGGGACCAGCTTTATAATGCAGCGAGGGACCAGGTTTATAATGCAGCGAGGGACCAGGTTTACAATGCAGTGAGGGACCAGGTTTATAATGCAGCGAGGGACCAGGTTTATAATGCAGCGATGGTCCGCCTGTATAATGCAGTAAGGGTCCGGGTGTATAATGCAGCGAGGGTCCAGGTTTATAATGCATCGAGGGACCAGGTATACAATACAGCGAGGGACCAGGTGTATAATGCAGCGCATGTCCAGGTTTATAATGCAGCGCAGGTCCAGGTTTATAATGCATTGTGGGTCCAGGTTTATAATGCAGTGAGGGACCAGGTTTATATTGCAGCGAGGGACCAGGTTTATAATGCAGCGAGGGACCAGGTTTATAATGCAGCGAGGGTCCGGGTGTATAATGCAGTAAGGGACCAGGTTTATAATGCAGCGAGGGACCAGGTTTATAATGCAGCGAGGGTCCGGGTGTATAATGCAGTAAGGGTCCGGGTGTATAATGCAGCGAGGGTCCAGGTTTATAATGCAGCGAGGGACCAGGTTTATAATGCAGCGAGGGACCAGGTTTATAATGCAGCGAGGGACCAGGTTTATAATGCAGCGAGGGACCAGCTTTACAATGCAGCGAGGGACCAGGTTTATAATGCAGTGAGGGACCAGGTTTATAATGCAGCGCGGGTCCGGGTGTATAATGCAGTGATGGTCCAGGTTTATAATGCAGCGAGGGACCAGATTTATAATGCAGCGAGGGACCAGGTTTATAATGCAGCGAGGGACCAGGTTTATACTGCAGCACATGTCCGGGTAATAATGCAGTGAGGGTCCGGGTTTATAATGCAGCGCAGGACCAGGTTTACAATGCAGCGAGGGACCAGGTTTACAATGCAGCGCGGGACCAGGTATATAATGCAGCGCGGGTCCGGGTGTATAATGCAGTGTGGGTCCGGGTTTATAATGCAGCGAGGGACCAGGTTTATAATGCAGCGAGGGTCCGGGTGTATAATGCAGTGAGTGTCCGTGTGTATAATGCAGTGAGGTTCCAGGTGTATAATGCAGTGAGAGTCCACGTTTATAATGCAGTGTGGGACCAGGTTTATAATGCAGCGAGGGACCAGGTTTATAATGCAGCGAGGGACCAGGTTTATAATGCAGCGAGGGACCAGGTTTACAATGCAGTGAGGGACCAGGTTTATAATGCAGCGAGGGACCAGGTTTATAATGCAGCGATGGTCCGCCTGTATAATGCAGTAAGGGTCCGGGTGTATAATGCAGCGAGGGTCCAGGTTTATAATGCATCGAGGGACCAGGTATACAATACAGCGAGGGACCAGGTGTATAATGCAGCGCAAGTCCAGGTTTATAATGCAGCGCAGGTCCAGGTTTATAATGCATTGTGGGTCCAGGTTTATAATGCAGTGAGGGACCAGGTTTATATTGCAGCGAGGGACCAGGTTTATAATGCAGCGAGGGACCAGGTTTATAATGCAGCGAGGGTCCGGGTGTATAATGCAGTAAGGGTCCGGGTGTATAATGCAGCGAGGGTCCAGGTTTATAATGCATCGAGGGACCAGGTATACAATACAGCGAGGGACCAGGTGTATAATGCAGCGCAAGTCCAGGTTTATAATGCAGCGCAGGTCCAGGTTTATAATGCAGCGAGGGACAACGTTTATAATGCAGCGAGGGTCCAGGTTTATCGTGCAGCGAGGGACCAGGTTTATAATGCAGTGAGGATCCGGGTTTATAATGCAGCGAGGGACCAGGTTTATAATGCAGCGAGGGTCCGGGTGTATAATGCAGTGTGGGACCAGGTATATACTGCAGCGAGGGACCAGGTTTATAATGCAGTGTGGGACCAGGTTTATAATGCAGCGAGGGACCAGGTTTATAATGCAGTGTGGCTCCAGGTTTATAATGCAGCGAGGGTCCAGGTTGAAAATGCAGCGAGGGACCAGGTTTATAATGCAGTGATTGTCCGGGCTTATAATTCAGTGTGGCTCCAGGGTTATAATGCAGCGCAGGTCCAGATTTATAATGCATCGAGGGATCAGGTATACAATACAGCGAGGGACCCGGTGTATAATGCAGCGCAAGTCCAGGTTTATAATGCAGCGCAGGTCCAGGTTTATAATGCAGCGAGGGACCACGTTTATAATACAGCGAGGGTCCGGGTGTATAATGCAGTGAGGGTCCGGGTGTATAATGCAGTGTGGGTCCAGGTTTATAGTGCAGTGTGGGTCCAGGTTTATAATGCAGCGAGGGACCATGTTTATAATGCAGTGAGGGTCCGGGTGTATAATGCAGTGAGGGACCAGGTTTATAATGCAGCGAGGGACCAGGTTTATAATGCAGCGAGGGTCCGGGTGTATAATGCAGTAAGGGTCCGGGTGTATAATGCAGCGAGGGTCCAGGTTTATAATGCAGCGAGGGACCAGGTTTATAATGCAGCGAGGGACCAGGTTTATAATGCGGCGAGGGACCAGGTTTATAATGCAGCGAGGGACGAGCTTTACAATTCAGCGAGGGACCAGGTTTATAATGCAGCGAGGGACCAGGTTTATAATGCAGCGAGGGACCAGGTTTATAATGCAGCACGTGTCCGGGTGTATAATGCAGTGAGGGTCCGGGTTTATAATGCAGCGAGGGACCAGGTTTATAATGCAGCGAGGGACCAGGTTTATAATGCAGCGCGGGTCCGTGTGTATAATGCAGTGAGGGTCCGGGTTTATAATGCAGCGAGGGACCAGGTTTATAATGCAGCGAGGGTCCAGGTTTATAATGCAGTGAGGGTCCGGGTGTATAATGCAGTGAGGGTCCGGGTGTATAATGCAGTGAGGGTCCAGGTTTTTAATGCAGTGAAGGTCCAGGTTTATAATGCAGTGTGGGACCAGGTTTATAATGCAGCGAGGGACCAGGTTTATAATGCAGTGAGGGTCCAGGTTTATAATGCAGTGAGGGACCAGGTTTATAATGCAGCGAGGGACCAGGTTTATAATGCAGTGAGGGTCCGGGTGTATAATGCAGTAAGGGTCCGGGTGTATAATGCAGCGAGGGTCCAGGTTTATAATGCATCGAGGGACCAGGTATACAATACAGCGAGGGACCAGGTGTATAATGCAGCGCAAGTCCAGGTTTATAATGCAGCGCAGGTCCAGGTTTATAATGCAGCGAGGGACCACGTTTATAATGCAGCGAGGGTCCAGGTTTATAGTGCAGTGTGGGACCAGGTTTATAATGCAGCGAGGGACCGGGTTTATAATGCAGTGAGGATCCGGGTTTATAATGCAGCGAGGGACCAGGTTTATAATGCAGCGAGGGTCCGGGTTTATAATGCAGTGTGGGACCAGGTTTATAATGCAGCGAGGGACCAGGTTTATAATGCAGTGTGGGACCAGGTTTATAATGCAGCGAGGGACCAGTTTTATAATGCAGTGAGGGTCCGGGTTTATAATGCAGCGAGGGACCAGGTTTATAATGCAGTGAGGGTCCGGGTTTATAATGCAGTGTGGCTCCAGGTTTATAATGCAGCGAGGGTCCAGGATGAAAATGCAGCGAGGGACCAGGTTTATAATGCAGTGAGGGTCCGAGCTTATAATTCAGTGTGGCTCCAGGGTTATAATGCAGCGCAGGTCCAGGTTTATAATGCATCGAGGGACCAGGTATACAATACAGCGAGGGACCAGGTGTATAATGCAGCGCAGGTCCAGGTTTATAATTCAGCGAGGGACCACGTTTATAATGCAGCGAGGGTCCGGGTGTATAATGCAGTGAGGGTCCGGGTGTATAATGCAGTGTGGGTCCAGGTTTATAGTGCAGTGTGGGTCCAGGTTTATAATGCAGCGAGGGACCATGTTTATAATGCAGTGAGGGTCCAGGTGTATAATGCAGTGAGGGACCAGGTTTATAATGCAGCGAGGGACCATGTTTATAATGCAGTGAGGGTCCAGGTGTATAATGCAGTGAGGGACCAGGTTTATAATGCAGCGAGGGACCAGGTATATAATGCAGTGAGGGTCCGGGTGTATAATGCAGTGAGGGACCAGGTTTATAATGCAATGAGGGTCCAGGTTTATAATGCAGCGAGGGACCAGGTTTATAATGCAGCGAGGGACCAGCTTTACAATGCAGCGAATGACCAGGTTTATAATGCAGCGAGGGACCAGGTTTATAATGCAGCGCGGGTCCGGGTGTAGAATGCAGTGAGGGTCCAGGTTTATAATGCAGCGAGGGACCAGGTTTATAATGCAGCGAGGGACCAGGTTTATAATGCAGCGAGGGACCAGGTTTATAATGCAACACGTGTCCGGGTGTATAATGCAGTGAGGTTCCGGGTTTATAATGCAGCGCAGGACCAGGTTTACAATGCAGCGAGGGTCCGGGTTTATAATGCAGCGCGGGACCAGGTTTATAATGCAGCGCGGGTCCGGGTGTATAATGCAGTGAAGGTCCGGGTTTATAATGCAGCGAGGGACCAGGTTTATAATGCAGCGAGGGTCCGGGTGTATAATGCAGTGAGGGTCCGGGTGTATAATGCAGTGAGGGTCCGGGTGTATAATGCTGTGAGGGTCCAGGTTTTTAATGCAGTGAAGGTCCAGGTTTATAATGCAGTGTGGGACCAGGTTTATAATGCAGCGAGGGACCAGGTTTACAATGCAGCGAGGGACCAGGTTTACAATGCAGCGCGGGACCGGGTTTATAATGCAGCGAGGGTCCGGGTGTATAATGCAGTAAGGGTCCGGGTGTATAATGCAGCGAGGGTCCAGGTTTATAATGCATCGAGGGACCAGGTATACAATACAGCGAGGGACCAGGTGTATAATGCAGCGCAAGTCCAGGTTTATAATGCAGCGCAGATCCCGGTTTATAATGCAGCGAGGGACAACGTTTATAATGCAGCGAGGGTCCAGGTTTATAGTGCAGTGTGGGACCAGGTTTATAATGCAGCGAGGGACCAGGTTTATAATGCAGTGAGGATCCGGGTTTATAATGCAGCGAGGGACCAGGTTTATAATGCAGCGAGGGTCCGGGTGTATAATGCAGTGTGGGACCCGGTTTATACTGCAGCGAGGGACCAGGTTTATAATGCAGTGTGGGACCAGGTTTATAATGCAGCGAGGGACCAGGTTTATAATGCAGTGAGGGTCCGGGTTTATAATGCAGCGAGGGACCAGGTTTATAATGCAGTGAGGGTCCGGGCTTATAATTCAGTGTGGCTCCAGGTTTATAATGCAGCGCAGGTCCAGATTTATAATGCATCGAGGGACCAGGTATACAATACAGCGAGGGACCAGGTGTACAATGCAGCGCAGGTCGAGGTTTATAATGCAGCGACGGACCACGTTTATAATACAGCGAGGGTCCGGGTGTATTATGCAGTGAGGGTCCGGGTGTATAATGCAGTGTGGGTCCAGGTTTATAGTGCAGTGTGTGTCCAGGTTTATAATGCAGCGAGGGACCATGTTTATAATGCAGTGAGGGTCCGGGTGTATAATGCAGTGAGGGACCAGGTTTATAATGCAGCGAGGGACCAGGTTTATAATGCAGCGAGGTTCCGGGTGTATAATGCAGTAAGGGTCCGGGTGTATACTGCAGCGAGGGTCCAGGTTTATAATGCAGCGAGGGTCCAGGTTTATAATGCAGCGAGGGACCAGGTTTATAATGCAGCGAGGGACCAGGTTTATAATGCAGCGAGGGACCAGGTTTATAATGCAGCACGTGTCCGGGTGTATAATGCAGTGAGGGTCCGGGTTTATAATGCAGCGAGGGACCAGGTTTACAATGCAGCGAGGGACCAGGTTTATAATGCAGCGAGGGACCAGCTTTATAATGCAGCGCGGGTCCGTGTGTATAATGCAGTGAGGGTCCAGGTTTATAATGCAGCGAGGGACCAGGTTTATAATGCTGCGAGGGTCCGGGTGTATAATGCAGTGAGGGTCCGGGTGTATAATGCAGTGAGGGTCCGGGTGTATAATGCAGTGGGGGTCCAGGTTTTTAATGCAGTGAAGGTCCAGGTTTATAATGCAGCGAGGGACCATGTTTATAATGCAGCGAGGGACCAGGTTTATAATGCAGCGAGGGACCAGGTTTACAATGCAGCGAAGGACCAGGTTTATAATGCAGCGAGGGACCAGGTTTATAATGCAGCGCGGGTCCGGGTGTATAATGCAGTGAGGGTCCAGGTTTATAATGCAGCGAGGGTCCAGGTTTATAATGCAGCGCGGGACCAGGTTTATAATGCAGCGAGGGACCAGGTTTATTATGCAGCGAGGGACCAGGTTTATAATGCAGCACGTGTCCGGGTGTATAATGCAGTGAGGGTCCGGGTTTATAATGCAGCGAGGGACCAGGTTTACAATGCAGCGAGGGACCAGGTTTATAATGCAGCGAGGGACCAGGTTTATAATGCAGCGCGGGTCCGGGTGTATAATGCAGTGAGGGTCCAGGTGTATAATGCAGCGAGGGACCAGGTTTACAATGCAGCGAGGGTCCGGGTGTTTAATGCAGTGAGGGTCCGGGTGTATAATGCAGTGAGGGTCCAGGTTTTTAATGCAGTGAAGGTCCAGGTTTAAAATGCAGTGTGAGACCAGGTTTATAATGCAGCGAGGGACCAGGTTTATAATGCAGCGAGGGACCAGGTTTACAATGCAGCGAGGGACCAGGTTTATAATGCAGTGAGGGACCAGGTTTATAATGCAGCGCGGGTCCGGGTGTATAATGCAGCGAGGGACCAGGTTTATAATGCAGCGCGGGACCTGGTTTATAATGCAGCGAGGGACCAGGTTTTTAATGCAGCACGTGTCCGGGTGTATAATGCAGTGAGGGTCCGGGTTTATAATGCAGCGAGGGACCAGGTTTACAATGCAGCGAGGGACCAGGTTTATAATGCAGCGAGGGACCAGGTTTATAATGCAGCGCGGGTCCGGGTGTATAATGCAGTGAGGGTCCAGGTTTATAATGCAGTGAGGGACCAGGTTTATAATGCAGCGAGGGACCAGGTTTATAATGCAGCGAGGGACCAGGTTTATAATGCAGCACGTGTCCGGGTGTATAATGCAGTGAGGGTCCGGGTTTATAATGCAGCGAGGGACCAGGTTTACAATGCAGCGAGGGACCATGTTTATAATGCAGCGAGGGACCAGGTTTATAATGCAGCGCGGGTCCGGGTGTATAATGCAGTGAGGGTCCAGGTGTATAATGCAGCGAGGGTCCAGGTTTACAATGCAGCGAGGGTCCGGGTGTATAATGCAGTGAGGGTCCGGGTGTATAATGCAGTGAGGGTCCAGGTTTTTAATGCAGTGAAGGTCCAGGTGTATAATGCAGTGTGGTACCAGGTTTATAATGCAGCGAGGGACCAGGTTTATAATGCAGGGAGGGACCAGGTTTATAATGCAGCGTGGGTCCGGGTGTATAATGCAGCGAGGGACCAGGTTTATAATGCAGCGAGGGACCTGGTTTATAATGCAGCGAGGGACCAGGTTTATAATGTAGCACGTGTCCGGGTGTATAATGCAGTGAGGGTCCGGGTTTATAATGTAGCGAGGGACCTGGTTTATAATGCAGCGAGGGACCAGGTTTATAATGCAGCACGTGTCCGGGTTTATAATGCAGTGAGGGTCCAGGTTTATAATGCAGCGAGGGACCAGGTTTATAATGCAGCGCGGGTCCGGGTGTATAATGCAGTCAGGGTCCAGGTTTATAATGCAGCGAGACTCCAGGTTTATAATGCAGCGAGGGACCAGGTTTACAATGCAGTCAGGGTCCAGGTTTATAATGCAGCGAGCGACCAGGTTTATAATGCAGCGATGGTCCGGGTGTATAATGCAGTAAGGGCCTGGGTGTATAATGCAGCGAGGGTCCAGGTTTATAATGCATCGAGGGACCAGGTATACAATACAGCGAGGGACCAGGTGTATAATGCAGCGCAAGTCCAGGTTTATAATGCAGCGCAGGTCGAGGTTTATAATGCATTGTGGGTCCAGGTTTATAATGCAGTGAGGGACCAGGTTTATAATGCAGCGAGGGACCAGGTTTATAATGCAGCGAGGGACCAGGTTTATAATGCAGCGAGGGTCCGGATGTATAATGCAGTAAGGGTCCGGGTGTATAATGCAGCGAGGGTCCAGGTATACAATACAGCGAGGGACCAGGTGTATAATGCAGCGCAAGTCCAGGTTTATAATGCAGCGCAGGTCCAGGTTTATAATGCAGCGAGGGACAACGTTTATAATGCAGCGAGGGTCCAGGTTTATAGTGCAGTATGGGACCAGGTTTATAATGCAGCGAGGGACCAGGTTTATAATGCAGTGAGGATCCGGGTTTATAATGCAGCGAGGGACCAGGTTTATAATGCAGCGAGGGTCCGGGTGTATAATGCAGTGTGGGACCAGGTTTATACTGCAGCGAGGGACCAGGTTTATAATGCAGTGTGGGACCAGGTTTATAATGCAGCGAGGGACCAGGTTTATAATGCAGTGAGGGTCCGGGTTTATAATGCAGTGAGGGTCCGGGTTTATAATGCAGCGAGGGACCAGGTTTATAATGCAGTGAGGGTCCTGGTTTCTTACGCAGTGTGGCTCCAGGTTTATAATGCAGCGAGGGTCCAGGTTGAAAATGCAGCGAGGGACCAGGTTTATAATGCAGTGAGGGTCCGGGTTTCTTATGCAGTGTGGCTCCAGGGTTATAATGCAGCGCAGGTCCAGATTTATAATGCATCGAGGGATCAGGTATACAATACAGCGAGGGACCAGGTGTATAATGCAGCGCAAGTCCAGGTTTATAATGCAGCGCAGGTCCAGGTTTATAATGCAGCGAGGGACCACGTTTATAATACAGCGAGAGTCCGGGTGTATAATGCAGTGAGGGTCCGGGTGTATAATGCAGTGTGGGTCCAGGTTTATAGTGCAGTGTGGGTCCAGGTTTATAATGCAGTGAGGGACCATGTTTATAATGCAGTGAGGGTCCGGGTGTATAATGCAGTGAGGGACCAGGTTTATAATGCAGCGAGGGACCAGGTTTATAATGCAGCGAGGGACCAGGTTTATAATGTAGCGAGGGACCAGGTTTATAATGCAGCGAGGGACGAGCTTTACAATGCAGCGAGGGACCAGGTTTATAATGCAGCGAGGGACCAGGTTTATAATGCAGCGAGGGACCAGGTTTATAATGCAGCACGTGTCCGGATGTATAATGCAGTGAGGGTCCAGGTTTATAATGCAGCGAGGGACCAGGTTTATAATGCAGCGAGGGACCAGGTTTATAATGCAGCGCGGGTCCGTGTGTATAATGCAGTGAGGGTCCAGGTTTATAATGCAGCGAGGGACCAGGTTTATAATGCAGCGAGGGTCCGGGTGTATAATGCAGTGAGGGTCCGGGTGTATAATGCAGTGAGGGTTCAGGTGTATAATGCAGTGAGGGTCCAGGTTTTTAATGCAGTGAAGGTCCAGGTTTATAATGCAGTGTGGGACCAGGTTTATAATGCAGCGAGGGACCAGGTTTATAATGCAGTGAGGGTCCAGGTTTATAATGCAGTGAGGGACCAGGTTTATAATGCAGCGAGGGACCAGGTTTATAATGCAGCGAGGGTCCGGGTGTATAATGCAGTAAGGGTCCGGGTGTATAATGCAGCTAGGGTCCAGGTTTATAATGCATCGAGGGACCAGGTATACAATACAGCGAGGGACCAGGTGTATAATGCAGCGCAAGTCCAGGTTTATAATGCAGCGCAGGTCCAGGTTTATAATGCAGCGAGGGACCACGTTTATAATGCAGCGAGGGTCCAGGTTTATAGTGCAGTGTGGGACCAGGTTTATAATGCAGCGAGGGACCAGGTTTATAATGCAGTGAGGATCCGGGTTTATAATGCAGCGAGGGACCAGGTTTATAATGCAGCGAGGGTCCGGGTTTATAATGCAGTGTGGGACCAGGTTTATACTGCAGCGAGGGACCAGGTTTATAATGCAGTGTGGGACCAGGTTTATAATGCAGCGAGGGACCAGGTTTATAATGCAGTGAGGGTCCGGGTTTATAATGCAGCGAGGGACCAGGTTTATAATGCAGTGAGGGTCCGGGTTTATAATGCAGTGTGGCTCCAGGTTTATAATGCAGCGAGGGTCCAGGTTGAAAATGCAGCGAGGGACCAGGTTTATAATGCAGTGAGGGTCCGGGTTATAATTCAGTGTGGCTCCAGGGTTATAATGCAGCGCAGGTCCAGGTTTATAATGCATCGAGGGACCAGGTATACAATACAGCGAGGGACCAGGTGTATAATGCAGTGAGGGTCCAGGTTTATAATGCAGCGAGGGACCACGTTTATAATGCAGCGAGGGTCCGGGTGTATAATGCAGTGAGGGTCCGGGTGTATAATGCAGTGTGGGTCCAGGTTTATAGTGCAGTGTGGGTCCAGGTTTATAATGCAGCGAGGGACCATGTTTATAATGCAGTGAGGGTCCAGGTGTATAATGCAGTGAGGGATCAGGTTTATAATGCAGCGAGGGACCATGTTTATAATGCAGTGAGTGTCCGGGTGTATAATGCAGTGAGGGACCAAGTTTATAATGCAACGAGGGTCCAGGTTTATAATGCAGCAAGGGACCAGGTTTATAATGCAGCGAGGGACCAGGTTTATAATGCAGCGAGGGACCAGCTTTACAATGCAGCGAGGGACCAGGTTTATAATGCAGCGAGGGACCAGGTTTATAATGCAGCGCGGGTCCGGGTGTAGAATGCAGTGAGGGTCCAGGTTTTTAATGCAGTGAGGGACCAGGTTTATAATGCAGTGTGGGACCAGGTTTATAATGCAGCGATGGACCAGGATTATAATGCAGCGAGGGACCAGGTTTACAATGCAGCGAGGGACCAGGTATATAATGCAGCGCGGGTCCGGGTGTATAATGCAGTGAGGGTCCGGGTGTATAATGCAGTGAGGGTCCGGGTGTATAATGCAGTGAGGGTCCAGGTTTTTAATACAGTGAAGGTCCAGGTTTATAATGCAGTGTGGGACCAGGTTTATAATGCAGCGAGGGACCAGGTTTATAATGCAGCGCGGGACCAGGTTTACAATGCAGTGAGGGACCAGGTTTATAATGCAGCAAGGGTCCGGGTGTATAATGCAGTGAGGGTCCGGGTGTATAATGCAGTGAGGGTCCAGGTTTTTAATACAGTGAAGGTCCATGTTTATAATGCAGTGTGGGACCAGGTTTATAATGCAGCGAGGGACCAGGTTTATAATGCAGCGCGGGACCAGGTTTACAATGCAGTGAGGGACCAGGTTTATAATGCAGCGAGGGACCAGGTTTACAATGCAGTGAGGGACCAGGTTTATAATGCAGCGAGGGACCAGGTTTACAATGCAGCGAGGGTCCGGGTGTATAATGCAGTAAGGGTCCGGGTGTATAATGCAGCGAGGGTCCAGGTTTATAATGCATCGAGGGACCAGGTATACAATACAGCGAGGGACCAGGTGTATAATGCAGCGCAAGTCCAGGTTTATAATGCAGCGCAGGTCCAGGTTTATAATGCAGCGAGGGACAACGTTTATAATGCAGCGAGGGTCCAGGTTTATAGTGCAGTGTGGGACCAGGTTTATAATGCAGCGAGGGACCAGGTTTATAATGCAGCGAGGGTCCGGGTGTATAATGCAGTGTGGGACCCGGTTTATACTGCAGCGAGGGACCAGGTTTATAATGCAGTGTGGGACCAGGTTTATAATGCAGTGAGGGTCCGGGTTTATAATGCAGTGAGGGTCCGGGTTTATAATGCAGTGTGGGACCCGGTTTATACTGCAGCGAGGGACCTGGTTTATAATGCAGTGTGGGACCAGGTTTATAATGCAGCGAGGGACCAGGTTTATAATGCAGTGAGGGTCCGGGTTTATAATGCAGTGTGGCTCCAGGTTTATAATGCAGCGAGGGTCCAGGTTGAAAATGCAGCGAGGGACCAGGTTTATAATACAGTGAGGGACCAGGTATACAATACAGCGAGGGACCAGGTGTATAATGCAGCGCAAGTCCAGGTTTATAATGCAGCGCAGGTCGAGGTTTATAATGCAGCGAGGGACCACATTTATAATACAGCGAGGGTCCGGGTGTATAATGCAGTGAGGGTCCGGGTGTATAATGCAGTGTGGGTCCAGGTTTATAGTGCAGTGTGGGTCCAGGTTTATAATGCAGCGAGGGACCATGTTTATAATGCAGTGAGGGTCCGGGTGTATAATGCAGTGAGGGAACAGGTTTATAATGCAGCGAGGGACCAGGTTTATAATGCAGCGAGGGCCCGGGTGTATGATGCAGTAAGGGTCCGGGTGTATAATGCAGCGAGGGTCCAGGTTTATAATGCAGCGAGGGTCCAGGTTTATAATGCAGCGAGGGACCAGGTTTATAATGCAGCGAGGGACCCGGTTTATAATGCAGCGAGGGACCAGGTTTATAATGCAGCACGTGTCCGGGTGTATAATGCAGTGAGGGTCCGGGTTTATAATGCAGCGAGGGACCAGGTTTACAATGCAGCGAGGGACCAGGTTTATAATGCAGCGAGGGACCAGGTTTATAATGCAGCGCGGGTCCGTGTGTATAATGCAGTGAGGGTCCAGGTTTATAATGCAGCGAGGGATCAGGTTTATAATGCAGCGAGGGTCCGGGTGTATAATGCAGTGAGGGTCCGGGTGTATAATGCAGTGAGGGTCCGGGTGTATAATGCAGTGAGGGTCCAGGTTTTTAATGCAGTGAAGGTCCAGGTTTATAATCCAGTGTGGGACCAGGTTTATAATGCAGCGAGGGACCAGGTTTACAATGCAGCGAGGGACCAGGTTTATAATGCAGCGAGGGACCGGGTTTATAATGCAGCGCGGGTCCGGGTGTATAATGCAGTGATGGTCCAGGTTTATAATGCTGCGAGGGACCAGGTTTATAATGCAGCACGTGTCCGGGTGTATAATGCAGTGAGGGTCCGGGTTTATAATGCAGCGAGGGACCAGGTTTACAATGCAGCGAGGGACCAGGTTTATAATACAGCGCGGGTCCGGGTGTATAATGCAGTGAGGGTCCAGGTGTATAATGCAGCGAGGGACCAGGTTTACAATGCAGCGAGGGTCCGGGTGTATAATGCAGTGAGGGTCCGGGTGTATAATGCAGTGAGGGTCCAGGTTTTTAATGCAGTGAAGGTCCAGGTTTATAATGCAGTGTGGGACCAGGTTTATAATGCAGCGAGGGACCAGGTTTATAATGCAGCGAGGGACCAGATTTATAATGCAGCGCGGGTCCGGGTGTATAATGCAGTGAGGGTCCGGGTTTATAATGCAGCGAGGGACCAGGTTTATAATGCAGCAAGGGTCCGGGTGTATAATGCAGTGAGGGTCCGGGTGTATAATGCAGTGAGGGTCCGGGTGTATAATGCAGTGAGGGTCCAGGTTTTTAATACAGTGAAGGTCCAGGTTTATAATGCAGTGTGGGACCAGGTTTATAATGCAGCGAGGGACCAGGTTTATAATGCAGCGCGGGACCAGGTTTACAATGCAGTGAGGGACCAGGTTTATAATGCAGCGAGGGTCCGGGTGTATAATGCAGTAAGGGTCCGGGTGTATAATGCAGCGAGGGTCCAGGTTTATAATGCATCGAGGGACCAGGTATACAATACAGCGAGGGACCAGGTGTATAATGCAGCGCAAGTCCAGGTTTATAATGCAGCGCAGGTCCAGGTTTATAATGCAGCGAGGGACAACGTTTATAATGCAGCGAGGGTCCAGGTTTATAGTGCAGTGTGGGACCAGGTTTATAATGCAGCGAGGGACCAGGTTTATAATGCAGCGAGGGTCCGGGTGTATAATGCAGTGTGGGACCCGGTTTATACTGCAGCGAGGGACCAGGTTTATAATGCAGTGTGGGACCAGGTTTATAATGCAGTGAGGGTCCGGGTTTATAATGCAGTGAGGGTCCGGGTTTATAATGCAGTGTGGGACCCGGTTTATACTGCAGCGAGGGACCTGGTTTATAATGCAGTGTGGGACCAGGTTTATAATGCAGCGAGGGACCAGGTTTATAATGCAGTGAGGGTCCGGGTTTATAATGCAGTGTGGCTCCAGGTTTATAATGCAGCGAGGGTCCAGGTTGAAAATGCAGCGAAGGACCAGGTTTATAATACAGTGAGGGACCAGGTATACAATACAGCGAGGGACCAGGTGTATAATGCAGCGCAAGTCCAGGTTTATAATGCAGCGCAGGTCGAGGTTTATAATGCAGCGAGGGACCACATTTATAATACAGCGAGGGTCCGGGTGTATAATGCAGTGAGGGTCCGGGTGTATAATGCAGTGTGGGTCCAGGTTTATAGTGCAGTGTGGGTCCAGGTTTATAATGCAGCGAGGGACCATGTTTATAATGCAGTGAGGGTCCGGGTGTATAATGCAGTGAGGGAACAGGTTTATAATGCAGCGAGGGACCAGGTTTATAATGCAGCGAGGGCCCGGGTGTATGATGCAGTAAGGGTCCGGGTGTATAATGCAGCGAGGGTCCAGGTTTATAATGCAGCGAGGGTCCAGGTTTATAATGCAGCGAGGGACCAGGTTTATAATGCAGCGAGGGACCAGGTTTATAATGCAGCGAGGGACCAGGTTTATAATGCAGCACGTGTCCGGGTGTATAATGCAGTGAGGGTCCGGGTTTATAATGCAGCGAGGGACCAGGTTTACAATGCAGCGAGGGACCAGGTTTATAATGCAGCGAGGGACCAGGTTTATAATGCAGCGAGGGACCAGGTTTATAATGCAGCGAGGGACCGGGTTTATAATGCAGCGCGGGTCCGGGTGTATAATGCAGTGATGGTCCAGGTTTATAATGCTGCGAGGGACCAGGTTTATAATGCAGCACGTGTCCGGGTGTATAATGCAGTGAGGGTCCGGGTTTATAATGCAGCGAGGGACCAGGTTTACAATGCAGCGAGGGACCAGGTTTATAATACAGCGCGGGTCCGGGTGTATAATGCAGTGAGGGTCCAGGTGTATAATGCAGCGAGGGACCAGGTTTACAATGCAGCGAGGGTCCGGGTGTATAATGCAGTGAGGGTCCGGGTGTATAATGCAGTGAGGGTCCAGGTTTTTAATGCAGTGAAGGTCCAGGTTTATAATGCAGTGTGGGACCAGGTTTATAATGCAGCGAGGGACCAGGTTTATAATGCAGCGAGGGACCAGATTTATAATGCAGCGCGGGTCCGGGTGTATAATGCAGCGAGGGACCAGGTTTATAATGCAGCGAGGGACCTGATTTATAATGCAGCGAGGGACCAGGTTTATAATGCAGCACGTGTCCGGGTGTATAATGCAGTGAGGGTCCGGGTTTATAATGCTGCGAGGGACCTGGTTTATAATGCAGCGAGGGACCAGGTTTATAATGCAGCACGTGTCCGGGTTTATAATGCAGTGAGGGTCCAGGATTATAATGCAGCGAGGGACCAGGTTTACAATGCAGCGCGGGTCCGGGTGTATAATGCAGTCAGGGACCAGGTTTATAATGCAGCACGTGTCCGGGTTTATAATGCAGTGAGGGTCCAGGTTTATAATGCAGCGAGGGACCAGGTTTATAATGCAGCACGTGTCCGGGTTTATAATGCAGTGAGGGTCCAGGTTTGTAATGCAGTGAGGGTCCAGGTTTATAATGCAGCGAGGGACCAGGTTTACAATGCAGTCAGGGTCCAGGTTTATAATGCAGCGAGCGACCAGGTTTATAATGCAGCGAGGGTCCAGGTTTATAATGCAGTGTGGGACCAGGTTTATACTGCAGCGAGGGACCAGGTTTATAATGCAGTGAGGGTCCGGGTTTATAATGCAGTGTGGCTTCAGGTTTATAATACAGCGAGGGTCCAGGTTTATAATGCAGTGAGGGACCAGGTTTATAATGCAGCGAGGGACCAGGTTTATAATGCAGCGAGGGACCAGGTTTATAATGCAGCACGTGTCCGGGTGTATAATGCAGTGAGGGTCCGGGTTTATAATGCAGCGAGGGACCAGGTTTTTAATGCAGTGAAGGTCCAGGTTTATAATCAAGTGTGGGACCAGGTTTATAATGCAGCGAGGGACCAGGTTTATAATGCAGCACGTGTCCGGGTGTATAATGCAGTGAGGGTCCGGGTGTATAATGCAGTGAGGGTCCAGGTTTTTAATGCAGTGAAGGTCCAGGTTTATAATCCAGTGTGGGACCAGGTTTATAATGCAGCGAGGGACCAGGTTTACAATGCAGCGAGGGACCAGGTTTATAATGCAGCGAGGGACCGGGTTTATAATGCAGCGCGGGTCCGGGTGTATAATGCAGTGATGGTCCAGGTTTATAATGCTGCGAGGGACCAGGTTTATAATGCAGCACGTGTCCGGGTGTATAATGCAGTGAGGGTCCGGGTTTATAATGCAGCGAGGGACCAGGTTTACAATGCAGCGAGGGACCAGGTTTATAATACAGCGCGGGTCCGGGTGTATAATGCAGTGAGGGTCCAGGTGTATAATGCAGCGAGGGACCAGGTTTACAATGCAGCGAGGGTCCGGGTGTATAATGCAGTGAGGATCCGGGTGTATAATGCACTGAGGGTCCAGGTTTTTAATGCAGTGAAGGTCCAGGTTTATAATGCAGTGTGGGACCAGGTTTATAATGCAGCGAGGGACCAGGTTTATAATGCAGCGAGGGACCAGATTTATAATGCAGCGCGGGTCCGGGTGTATAATGCAGCGAGGGACCAGGTTTATAATGCAGCGAGGGACCTGATTTATAATGCAGCGAGGGACCAGGTTTATAATGCAGCACGTGTCCGGGTGTATAATGCAGTGAGGGTCCGGGTTTATAATGCTGCGAGGGACCTGGTTTATAATGCAGCGAGGGACCAGGTTTATAATGCAGCACGTGTCCGGGTTTATAATGCAGTGAGGGTCCAGGTTTATAATGCAGCGAGGGACCAGGTTTATAATGCAGCGCGGGTCCGGGTGTATAATGCAGTCAGGGACCAGGTTTATAATGCAGCACGTGTCCGGGTTTATAATGCAGTGAGGGTCCAGGTTTATAATGCAGCGAGGGACCAGGTTTATAATGCAGCACGTGTCCGGGTTTATAATGCAGTGAGGGTCCAGGTTTGTAATGCAGTGAGGGTCCAGGTTTATAATGCAGCGAGGGACCAGGTTTACAATGCAGTCAGGGTCCAGGTTTATAATGCAGCGAGCGACCAGGTTTATAATGCAGTGAGGATCCGGGTTTATAATGCAGCGAGGGACCAGGTTTATAATGCAGCGAGGGTCCAGGTTTATAATGCAGTGTGGGACCAGGTTTATACTGCAGCGAGGGACCAGGTTTATAATGCAGTGAGGGTCCGGGTTTATAATGCAGTGTGGCTTCAGGTTTATAATACAGCGAGGGTCCAGGTTTATAATGCAGTGAGGGTCCGGGTTTATAATGCAGCGAGGGACCAGGTTTATAATGCAGCGAGGGACCAGGTTTATAATGCAGCGAGGGACCAGGTTTATAATGCAGCACGTGTCCGGGTGTATAATGCAGTGAGGGTCCGGGTTTATAATGCAGCGAGGGACCAGGTTTACAATGCAGCGAGGGACCAGGTTTATAATGCAGCGAGGGACCAGGTTTATAATGCAGCGCGGGTCCGTGTGTAAAAAGCAGTGAGGGTCCGGGTTTATAATGCAGCGAGGGACCAGGTTTATAATGCAGTGAGGGTCCGGGTTTATAATGCAGCGAGCGACCAGGTTTATAATGCAGTGAGGATCCGGGTTTATAATGCAGCGAGGGACCAGGTTTATAATGCAGCGAGGGACCAGGTTTATAATGCAGCGAGGGTCCAGGTTTATAATGCAGTGTGGGACCAGGTTTATACTGCAGCGAGGGACCAGGTTTATAATGCAGTGTCGGACCAGGTATATAATGCAGTGTGGGACCAGGTTTATAATGCAGCGAGGGACCAGGTTTATAATGCAGTGAGGGTCCGGGTTTATAATGCAGTGAGGGACCAGGTTTATAATGCAGTGAGGGTCCGGGTTTATAATGCAGTGTGGCTTCAGGTTTATAATGCAGCGAGGGTCCAGGTTTATAATGCAGCGAGGGACCAGGTTTATAATGCAATGAGGGTCCAGGTTTATAATGCAGCGAGCGACCAGGTTTATAATGCAGCGAGGGTCCAGGTTTATAATGCAGCGAGGGACCAGATTTATAATGCAGTGAGGGTCCAGGTTTATAATGCAGCGAGCGACCAGGTTTATAATGCAGCGAGGGTCCAGGTTTATAATGCAGCGCAGGTCCAGGTTTATAATGCAGTGAGGGACCAGGTATACAATACAGCGAGGGCCCAGGTGTATAATGCAGCGCAAGTCCAGGTTTATAATGCAGCGCAGGTCCAGGTTTATAATGCAGCGAGGGACCACGTTTATAATGCAGCGAGGGTCCGGGTGTATAATGCAGTGAGGGTCCGGGTGTATAATGCAGTGTGGGTCCAGGTTTATAGTGCAGTGTGGGTCCAGGTTTATAATGCAGCGAGGGACCATGTTTATAATGCAGTGAGGGTCCGGGTGTATAATGCAGTGAGGGACCAGGTTTATAATGCAGCGAGGGTCCGGGTGTATAATGCAGCGAGGGACCAGGTTTATAATGCAGTGTGGGTCCAGGTTTATAATGCAGCGAGGTACCAGGTTTATAATGCAGCGAGGGTCCGGGTGTATAATGCAGTGAGGGTCCGGGTGTATAATGCAGTGAGGGACCAGGTTTATAATGCAGCGAGGGACCAGGTTTATAATGCAGCGAGGGTCCGGGTGTATAATGCAGCGAGGGTCCAGGTTTATAATGCAGCGAGGGTCCAGGTTTATAATGCAGCGAGGGACCAGGTTTATAATGCAGCGAGGGACCAGGTTTATAATGCAGCGAGGGACCAGGTTTACAATGCAGCGAGGGACCAGGTTTATAATGCAGCGAGGGACAAGGTTTATAATGCAGCGAGGGACCAGGTTTATAATGCAGCGAGGGACCAGGTTTATAATGCAGCGAGGGACCAGGTTTATAATGCAGTGAGGGTCCGGGTGTATAATGCAGTAAGGGTCCGGGTGTATAATGCAGCGAGGGACCAGGTTCATAATGCAGCGAGGGACCAGGTTTATAATGCAGCGAGGGACCAGGTTTATAATGCAGCGCGGGTCCGGGTGTATAATGCAGTGAGGGTCCAGGTTTATAATGCAGCGAGGGACCAGGTTTATAATGCAGCGAGGGACCAGGTTTATAATGCAGCGAGGGACCAGGTTTATAATGTAGCGAAGGACCAGGTTTATAATGCAGTGAGCGACCGGGTGTATAATGCAGTGAGGGTCCAGGTTTATAATGCAGTGTGGGTCCAGGTTTATAATGCAGTGAGGGTCCAGGTTTATTATGCAGCGAGGGACCAGGTTTATAATGCAGTGAGGGTCCGGGTTTATAATGCAGCGAGGGACCAGGTTTATAATGCAGTCAGTGTCCGGGTTTATAATGCAGTGAGGGTCCGGGTTTATAATGCAGCGAGGGACCAGGTTTATAATGCAGTCAGTGTCCGGGTTTATAATGCAGTGTGGGTCCAGGTTTATAATGCAGTGAGGGTCCAGGTTTATTATGCAGCGAGGGACCAGGTTTATAATGCAGCGAGGGACCAGGTTTATAATGCAGCGAGGGACCAGGTTTATAATGTAGCGAAGGACCAGGTTGAAAATGCAGTGAGCGACCGGGTGTATAATGCAGTGAGGGTCCAGGTTTATAATGCAGTGTGGGTCCAGGTTTATAATGCAGTGAGGGTCCAGGTTTATTATGCAGCGAGGGACCAGGTTTATAATGCAGTGAGGGTCCGGGTTTATAATGCAGCGAGGGACCAGGTTTATAATGCAGTCAGTGTCCGGGTTTATAATGCAGTGTGGGTCCAGGTTTATAATGCAGCGAGCGACCAGGTTTATAATGCAGTGTGGGACCAGGTTTATAATGCAGCGAGGGTCCAGGTTTATAATGCAGCGAGGGACCAGGTTTATAATGCAGTGAGGGTCCGGGTTTATAATGCAGCGAGGGTCTGGGTTTATAATGCAGCGAGGCACCAGGTTTATAATGCAGTCAGGGTCCAGGTTTATAATGCAGCGAGGGACCAGCTTTATAATGCAGTGAGGGTCCGGGTTTATAATGCAACGAGGGACCAGCTTTATAATGCAGTGAGGGTCCGGGTTTATAATGCAACGAGGGACCAGATTTATAATGCAGTGAGGGTCCAGGTTTATAATGCAGCGAGGGACCAGGTTTATAATGCAGTGTGGGACCAGGTTTATAATGCAGTGTGGGACCAGGTTTATAATGCAGCGAGGGTCCAGGTTTATAATGCAGCGAGGGACCAGGTTTATAATGCAGTCAGGGTCCAGGTTTATAATGCAGCGAGCGACAAGGTTTATAATGCAGTGTGGGTCCGGGTGTATATTGCAGTGAGGGACCAGGTGTATAATGCAGCGCGGGTCCAGGTTCATAATGCAGCGTGGGTCCAGGTCTATAATGCAGTGTGGGTCCAGGTTTATAATGCAGTGAGGGTCCTGGGTTATAGTGCAGTGAGGGTCCAGGTTTATAATGCAGCGAGGGACCAGGTGTATAGTGCAGCGAGGGACCAGGTTCATAATGCAGTGTGGGTCCAGGTTTATAATGCAGTGAGAGTCCAGGTTTATAATGCAGTGAGGGTCCAGGTTTATAATGCAGTGAATGTCCAGGTTTATAATGCAATGAGGGTCCAGGTTTATCATGCAGTGACGGTCCAGGTTTATAATGCAGCGAGAGTCCGGGTTTATAATGCAGTGAGGGTCCAAGTTTATAATGCAGAGGGTGTCCAGGTTTATAATGCAGTGAGGGTCCGGGTGTGTAATGCATTGAGAGTCCAGGTTTATAATGCAGTGAGGATCCGGGTGTGTAATGTATTGAGAGTCCAGGTTTATAATGCAGTGTGGGTCCAGGTTGATAATGCAGCGTGGGTCCAGATTTATTATGCAGTGAGGGTCCAGGTTTATAATGCAGTGAGGGTCCAGGTTTATAATGCAGTGAGAGTCCAGGTTTATAATGCATTGAGGGTCCAGGTATATAATGCAGTCAGGGTCCAGGTTTATAATGCAGTGAGGGTCCGGGTGTATAATGCAGTGTGGGTCCGGGTGTATAATGCAGTGTGGGTCCGGGTGTATAATGCAGTGAGGGTCCGGGTTTATAATGTAGCACGTGTCCAGTTTTATAATGCAGCGAGGGTCCGAGTTTATAATGCAGTGAGGGATCAGGTTTATAATGCTGTGAGGGACTAGGTTTATAATGCAGTGTGAGGCCAGGTGTGTAATGCAGTGAAGGTCCAGGTTTATGATGCAGCAAGAGACCAGGTTTATAATGCAGCGAGTGTCCAGGTTTATGATGCAGCAAGAGACCAGGTTTATAATGCAGTGAGGGTCCGGGTGTATAATGCAGTGAGGGTCCGGGTGTATAATGCAGTGAGGGTCCGGGTGTATAATGCAGTGAGGGTCCAGGTTTATAATGCAGTGAGGGTCCGGGTTTATAATGCAGTGAGGGTCCGGGTTTATAATGCAGTGTGGGTCCAGGTTTATAATGCAGTGTGGGTCCAGGTTTATAATGCAGTGAGGGTCCGGGTGTATAATGCAGTGTGGGTCCAGGTTTATAATTCAGCGAGTGTCCAGGTTTATAATTCAGCGAGGATCCGGGTTTATAATGCAGTGAGGGTCCGGGTTTATAATGCAGTGAGGGTCCGGGTTTATAATGCAGTGAGGGTCCAGGTTTATAATGCAGTGAGGGTCCGGGTTTATAATGCAGTGAGGGTCCAGGTGTATAATGCAGTGTGGGTCCAGGTTTATAATGCAGTGAGGGTCCGGGTGTATAATGCAGTGTGGGTCCAGGTTTATAATTCAGCGAGTGTCCAGGTTTATAATTCAGCGAGGATCCGGGTTTATAATGCAGTGAGGGTCCGGGTTTATAATGCAGTGTGAGTCCAGGAGTATAATGCAGTGTGGGACCAGGTTTATAATGCATCGAGGGTCCAGGTTTATAATGCAGCAAGGGTCTGGTTTTATAATGCAGCAAGGGACCAGGTATATAAGGCAGTGAGGGATCAGGTTTATAATGCTGTGAGGGACCAGGTTTATAATGCAGCGAGGGTCCAGGTTTATAATGCAGCGAGGGTCCAGTTGCTGGTTGTACTCTGCCTGTGACAAACAACCAAAGAGTGTGCTGTTTGATCTGATCCATGACATGCTTGTGCAAAAAGCCCATGTACCAGACAATGCACTGGCACTGAGTGTTGCTCAGGTTTGTGTGAAAGGCAGATTATGGCTTTGGACTGAAGGTAGCTTCCTGTCATTGGGAATTTGGATTGGAGTTTTGCCAAATGCTGAGCTGACTGCTGCCCCCTGCACATGTGCAGATGGTGCCGGTGATGTCACATGGCTGCTACGGAGCCTTCCTTACCACATTGTGTTTGCACATGTAATGAGAACCACGCCACCATCACATACATTTTAACATGAGGAATGTTTGAGGACTCTGGATCTATACTCGATGGGGTTTAGAAAGATGGGGGTGTGGAATCTAATTGAAGCATGCAGAATACTGAATGGCCTGGACAGAGTAGATGATGGGAAGATGTTTCCATTAGTAAGAGAGACTAGGACCTGAGGGTTGAGAATGTGGTGCTAAAAAAGCGCAGCCGGTCAGGCAGCAACCGAGGAGCAGGTGAGCCGACGTTTCGAGCATAAGCTCTTGACTCTGATCTCACTTTCTCCCAGTTGATTAGGACCCAAGGGCACAGCTTTAGTGTAAAGGGAAGACCTTTTAGAATAGACATAAAGAGAAACTTCTTCTGCCAGACAGTGGTGAATCTATGGAATTCATTGCCACAGAAGGCCAGGTCATTGAGTATATTTAAGACAGAGAGAGATAGGTTCTTGAGTATCAAGGGGATCAAGGGTTACGGGGAGAAAGCAGGAGAATGGGGTTGAGAAACTTATCAGCCATGATTGAATGGGGGAGCAGGCTCAATGGGCTGAATGGCCTAATTTCTGCTCCTGTGTCTTATGGTCTTGCACACACAGGGAGTTCCTGTGGGTTTGGTTGACCCCTTTCACCAGGGTGTTGCCTATTGACCCGGTCAGACTGTATTTTTCACTCACTTAAAGAAGCATGAAGATTTTCATTGTGATAACAAATCGATTCATCCCATCATCTCAAAAAAATAGAAGCCTTGGTTGTAGCCAATCAGACAGTCTAAAGTAAACTCTGAGTAAGTAACACCCGTCCCATACGTCTGCACTCCGTCTCTGGTGAGCTCCGGGAATACAGCCCAGAAATTGTGGAGCCTTGAGATCTTCAAGCTCTAAACATTTTCTTTTGCTGCTGGGCGCCATGGGACCAGATTTCCCTGATTTGTTTTAACCCACTCATGACAGTTTTCTCCCGATGTCATTATGACATTGGCATCAACCTGGCAACGTTTGCCCTCGCCACCAAAAATATTAGTAAGTCTAAACTGGCAAATGGCCACCTGCCCTCCTAATCATCATTGATTGAGCCATCAAAGTACTCCTGGTGCTCAGTAAGCTGAGCCATATCTTTCTCTCACTTTAGTACAAAGCTGATTCACCAAAACCAGTCTTTGTGATATAATGCAATAGTTCCACCCTCATGCGATCACGCGATGTAAGAAAATCATGTAATAGCAGCACCATTTAAACTAATGGGACCGGAATTGCATTATAGCCAATACAGGTAAAGAAAGTTTTATTGGTCAGGGTATTGAGTACAGGAGTTGGGAGGTCATGTTGCATCAGTACAGGACATTGGTTAGGCTGCTGTTGGAATATTGAATGCAATTCTGGTCTCCTTCCTATCGGAAAGACGCTGTGAAACTTGAAAGGGTTTAGAAAAGATTTACAAGGATGTTGCCAGGGTTGGAGGATTTGAGCTATAGGGAGAGGCTGAACAGACTGGGGCTGTTTTCCCTGGAGCATCAGAGGCTGACGGGTGACCTTATAGAGGTTTACAAAATTATGAGGGGCATGGATAGGATAAATAGACAAAGTGTTTTCCCTGGGGTCAGGGAGTCCAGAACTAGAGGGCATAGGTTTAGGGTGAGAGGGGAAAGATATAAAATAGACCTAAGGGGCAACTTTTTTACACAGAGGGTGGTATGGGTATGGAATGGGCTGCCAGAGGATGTGGTGGAGGCTGGTACAATTGCAACAATTAAGAGGCATTTGGATGGGTATATGGATAGGAAGGGCTTGGAGGGATGTGGGCTGGGTGCTGGCAGGTGGGACTGGATTGGGTTGGGATATCTGGTCGGCATGGACGGGTTGGACGGAAGGGTCTGTTTCCATGCTGTACATCTCTATGACTCTAAAGTTTGCGTTCTACAAATAATGGTCTACATTCTTCAATCGTGTTATAGCCCATTCACATTGAAGAAACGGCAGAACCAACTGTACTTACAATGAAACTTTACCGCCAGCCCTAGTCATTTTAGCTCCTTAACTCACGACACAATTAATGTCTTAGCATGTGTGATGTGAGTTCTGTCAACCAGCCCTTTATTGTTAACTCCTGCCTCTTGGTGCTCAGACACAATTGTCTTTGTACCTGGAGTTTTCACTGTGACGAATACTTGTTTTCAGGGTTGATTGATGGTCTTCGTTTTCGGGACATATTTATTAATAGGTACCGTTAGCTGTCTCTATTCACCTCCCCAGCCTGAGGAAGAATGTTTGTGAGTTTTCTAATTATCGACTATATTTCTGTAAAGTGGTGTAACTGCTTCCATCTGTCTGTTGTTAGATCAGGTGCAGATGGGAATTGAAACCTCGGTTTTGTTACGGGTGGGTTTGCTGAAGCAGAGTTATGATTACATGTACCTCATTATTTTGTGGTTGCAGGGGGTTCAGGACTTGCAGTTAAACATCCAAGGCTTTACAACTTATCAAAAAGACAGGGAGGTGGGCAGAGGGGGCGGGGTGCCTTGTGAGTTAAGAATGAAATTAAATCTATGGCACTGAATGACATAGGGTCAGAAGATGTGGAGTCTGTGTGGGTCGAGATGAGGAACCACAAAGGCAAAAAAAAACATAATGGGAATTATGTGCAGACCTCCTAGCAGTGGTCAGGACCAGGGGTGCAGGATGTACCAGGAAATAGATAGGGCATGTCAGAAAGGTAAGGTCACGGTGATCATGGGGGACTTCAATATGCAACTGGAACGGGTGAATAATGTTGCGGGTGGATCCAAAGAAAGAGAATTCATGGAATGCTTACAGGATGGTTTTTTGAACAGCTTGTGATGGAGCCCACAAGGGAGCAGGCTATTCTGGGGATTTAGTGCTTTGTAATGAACCAGAGTTTATAAAAGATCTGAAAGTAAGGGAAAACTTAGGAGGCAGCGATCATAACATGATAGCGTTCAGTCTGCAGTTTGAAAGAGAGAAGGCAAAAATGGATATAACGGTGTGACAGTTAAATAAAGGTAATTACAGGGGGATAAGAGAGGAACTGATGAAAATTGAGTGTAAGCAGAGCCTAGTGGGGAAGACAGTAGAGCAACAATGGCAGGAGTTTCTTGGTATAATTGAGGGCACAGTACAGTGGTTCATGCCTTTGATAAGATGCCTCATGGGAGGCTGCTGAGTAAGGTGAGGGCCCATGGTGTTCGAGGTGAGCTACTGGCATGGATTAACAATTAGTTGTCTGACAGAACGCAAAGAGTTGCGATAAAAGGTTCTTTTTCGGAATGGCAGCCGGTGACAAGTGGTGTTCCGCAAGGTTCAGTGTTGGGGCTGCAACTGTTCACTTTATATATTAATGATCTGGATCAAGGGACTGGGGGAATTCTGGTGAAGTTTGCCGATGATATGAAGTTAGGTGGACAGGCAGGTAGTACTGAGGAGGTGGGGAGGCTGCAGAAATATTTAGACAGTTTAGGAGAGTATTGCAGGAAATGGCTGATGAAATTCAACGTGAGCAAATGTGAGGTCTTGCACTTTGGAAAATAAAGTACAGGCATGGATCATTTTCTAAATGGTGAGAAAATTCAAAAAGCCAAAGTACAAAGGGATCTGGGAGTGCTAGTTCAGGATTCCCTAAAGGTTAATTTACAGGTTGAGTCCGTGATTGTGAAAGCGAATGTAATGTTGTCATTTATTTCAAGAGGGTTGGAATTTACAAACAGTGATGTGCTTCCGAGACTTTATAAAGCTCTAGTTAGGCCCCATTTAGAATACTGTGTCCAGTTTGGGGCTCCACACCTCAGGAAGGACATACTGGCACTGGAGTGTGTCAGCGGAGATTCACACAGATGATTCCTGGAATGGTAGACCTAACATACGATGAACGGCTGAGGTTCCTGGGATTGTATTCATTGGAGTTGAGAAGGTTGAGGGGAAATCTAATAGAAATTTACAAGATTAGATTAGATTAGATTACTTACAGTGTGGAAACAGGCCCTTCGGCCCAACAAGTCCACACCGACCCGCCGAAGCGCAACCCACCCAGACCCATTCCCCTACATTTACCCCTGCACCTAACACTACTGCATGGCTTAGAAACGGTGGACGCTGGGAATTTGTTTCCAGTAGGCAGGGAGACTAGGACATGTGGGCACAGCCTTAGAATTAGAGGGGTCAATTTAGAACGGAAATGAGGGGACATTTCTTCAGCCAGAGAGTGGTGGGCCTGTGGAATTCATTGCCACGGAGCGCAGTGGAGGCTGGTCCATTAAATGTCTTCAAGGCAGAGATTGATAAATTCTTGATCTTGCAAGGAATTAAGGGCTACGGGGAGAGTGCGGGTAAGTGGAGTTGGAATGCCCATCAACCATGACTAAATGGTGGAGTGGACTCGATGGGTCCTTACTCCCACCTTTATGTCTTATGGTCTTATGGTCATTATTGAGTTTAGCACTGATCTGTTCAGGATTGGTTGTTTTTAATTATTGAAGTTTGGCAGAACTTGCTTGTACTTTTCTCCCTGTGCAGTTTAGCTTTTGTTATTCAGTGCACTGGGGATGTGGTGTAGTTGGTAATGTAACTGGACTAGTAATGTAAACCTCCAGGCTCATGTTCTGGAGTCAGAGGTTCACATCCCACTATGGCACTTGGTAAAATTTGGATTCAATAAATATCTGGCAGGATCAATTATCTGATCGAATCCCTGTAGTATGGAAGCAGGTCATTTGGCCCATCAAGTCTTCACCAACCATCTGAAGAGCATCCCACTCAGACCCACCTCCCCACTCTATTCTTGTAACCCTGCATTTCCCATGGCAAACTCACCTAGCCTGCACATCCCTGCACACTATGGGCAATTTAGCGTGGCCAATCCACTTAACCTGCACATCTTTGTGACTGTGCATGGAAACTAGAGCACCCAGAGGAAACCCACGCAGACATGGGGAGAATGTGCAAACTCAACGCAGACCATCACCAGAGGGTGGAATTGAACCTGGGTCCCTGGCGCTGTGAGCAATCCACACATGACATAACCATTGTTGTAAACGTGCATCGGCTTTGTGAATGTCCATTAAGGAAGGAAAACTATCATGCTTACCTGGTCTGGCCCACATGTGACCCCAAACGCACAGCGATGTGGTTGATACTTAACTGCATTTGTAGGAAATAAGTGCTGACTTAGCCAGTGATGCCCGCATCCCATGAATTAATTCAAAACAAACTTGCGAGGTCTGTCAGTTCTGCTGTGTTTGTTTAACTGACACCTTTTCCCTTCAGACAATGATGTCATTCATGTCGGCTGACCACCGGCTATGACTGTTGCCTCTGAGCCAGTAAGTTGTGGGTTCAAATCTCACTTCAGAGGCTTGAGGCCACATGTCTACCCTGACGCTTAGGTGCAGTGCTGAGAGAGTGCTGCGTGTGGATGAGTTGCTAAACCTCATTAACCTGTGTTCAATTCCCACCTCAGGCAACTGGCTGTGTGGAATTTGCACATTCTGTCCATGTCTGCGTGGGTTTGCTCCAGTCTCCTTCCTCAGAGCAAAGATGTGCAGGTTAGGTGGATTGGCCAGGCTCAATTGCCCTGTAGTGTCCACAAATGTGCAGGTTGATTGAATAACCATGGGAAATGTAGGATTGCAGTAATGGGGTGGGTTTGGGTGGGGATGCTCTTCAGAGGGTCAATATGGCCTTAATGGGCTGAATGGCATGCATCCACACACTGTAGGGATTCTATGATTTGCCTGTTCACGTAGACATATAAGTTCCATGGTGCTATTTGTACAGAGAGCAGGGTAATTAAACTTGGTTAATTGCCAGTAGTTTTCACTAGGTCAGCATCATGAAATACAGATTAACTGGGTCAATATTACATTGCTGTCTATGGGAGCTTGCTGTGTGAAAATTGGCAGCTGCGTTTCCTAAGTCACAACAGTGACTGCATTTCAAAAGTAATTGATTGACATTCAGTGAGAGACATCCAATGGTCATGAAAAGTGCTATATAACTTGAGGCTTTATTTGATGTTTCAGTGCAGTTTTGGGAGGGGTCTTATCTGCTATCTCAGGTGGACATTAAAGGTCCCGCAGCAAAATGGAGGAGAAGGCGAGTGACCTGGCCAATATTTCTCATTTAACCTCCACCACTTAAAAAAAAGGTCTGGTTATGATTACATTGCTAGTTGTGAGAGTTTGCTGTGTGCAAGTTGGTTAATAATTTTCTTACATTGCTACAGTGACAGCAAGTGGAAAGATTTACAAGGATGTTGCCATTGTTGGAGGGTTTGAGCTATAGGCAGGGGCATCAGAAGCTTAGGGGTGACCTTATAGAAGTTTATAAAATCCTGAGGGGCATGGATTGGGTAAATAGACAAGGTCATTTTCCCTGGGTTGGGGAGTTCAAAATTAGAGGACGCAGGTTTAAGGTGAAAGGGGAATGACATAAAAGGGACCTGAGAGGTAACCTTTTCACACAGGATGGTGCGTGTATGGAATGAGCTGCCAGAGGAAGTGGTGGAGGCTGGTACAGTTACAACATTTAAAAGGCATCTGGATGGTCACATGAATAGGAAGGGTTTAGAGGGATTATGGGCCAAATGCTGGCAAATGGGACGAGATTAATTTAGGATATCTGGTTGGCATGGACAAGTTGGACTGAGTGGACTGTTTCTGTGCTATGTAATTCTATAACGCACTTTAGAAAGTCCCAAGGTCATGAAAACAGCTATATAAATGCAAATTGTTAGTTGTTTGAAACCTGCAATCAGATTTTCCTTGATGTGAGTTCTTTTCCAATTGAGAAGCCCTTGAACAAATTGACTTCAAGTTACAGTTTGTTCCAAATCAATGGTACGTGAAAACATCTCATTCTTAAAGATCAGAGATATAATAATCTAAGATTAGAATCATCTTCTACCAAAGCACACAAACCACAAGTACTAAAGAGTTACTCATTACTTTCTGAACAGATCAATGAAAATTCACACTGTGGCCAGAAACTGCAGCACAGTGTCACCTTGAAAGGAACTGGTTTCAGAGTATAAAAATCTTTACATTAATATAAGTTCCTTAAGTGTGCACTACTGAGTCTCCTTGGAGTGGTGATGTACCCCGTTGTCTGCAGTTAGGACATGAATCAGGAAAGGCTAGTGGTTTCAATCTTTGCAATTATTGCTCCTTTATAAAAGTAAATGTAAATAAAAACAAGTCGCAGTTAGACCCAAGCTTCCAACTTCTTTGTTTTAATGAATATAATTGCGGCAAACAATGTTGAGGAAAGAGGTAATTGGGATCCAGCAATGCAGTTTGATCTTTGCTTTGCCTTCTGTCATCAAGTCTGTTTGTTGCAATGTAAACTGGAGTGAAATTAAGTGCCAGTCTTTCTTTTCAAACTGGGAGGCTGAACATTTCCAAACCATTGAGGCTAATCTGACTGCCTGAAGTTTGTGGGTCAATCCTTGCATATTTTTCTGTATAAGGGTGTAATCTTTTAAAATTCTCTAATTATTTGGCATTACGTCCTCAGTCTAAGGAGGATTGCATGATTCTGGCCAGTCCCTCTTCAATTTCTACCCTGGCTTCAGTGTTCTCAAGTTCACTCATTTGGTCCTGGTGACTTGTCAACTTTAAATCCAGCCGGCGTTTCTCTGACCTCCCCCTTTATCAATTTCAGCCGGTCCAGCATCTCAACTGCATTTGTTTTCACTGCCACTGTGACAGCACTTGTTTTCCTCAGTAAATGACTCATTTAGTACCTCTGTATCCAGATCCCCTTTTTCAGTCTCTAATCAGTCTTACCCCGCTTTGTGGCCCCTTCACTGTTTATAACTTAATAAAGTACATTTTGAAAGTTTTTTTAAACTTTGGCTGCCATTGAATTTTCATATTTTCCCTTTGCCTCTATGATCTCCTTTGGCATTTGCTCTATGAACTTTCTGATTCATTTTTGTTCTCACTTGTATTATCAACCTGACCTGTGTGTCATATGTCCCTTTTTCTGCTTCTTCTCACTCTCTCTCTCTCTCTCTCTTTCATTGATTCAGGGAACTCTGGTTTAGACTATGTACCTTTTCCTCCATGTGGGAACACAATATGAGTGCATCTGCACCACCCTTCTTTAATGTTCTGTTCCAGGCATTTGGCATGCTTGCCTTCATTGGTCAGAGCATTGTGTATAAGCATTGAGAGGTCACGTTGCAGCTGTACAGGACATTGGTTAGGCCATTCTCGGAATACTGCATATGGCTCTGGTTACTCTGCTATAGGCAGGATATTGTAAAATTGGAAAGGGTGCAGAAAAGACTTCCAAGGATGTTACCAGGACTGCAGGGTTTGAGTTATAAGGAGAGGCTAGATAGGCTGGGACATCTTTCCCTGGAGCTTAGGAGCTTAGAGGTTTATAAAATAATGAGTTAAGGTGGATAACAAAGATCTTTTCCCCAGGGTCGGGGAGTTCAAAACTAGAGGGCATAGGTTTAAGGTGAGAGGGGGAAGATTTAAAAAGGACCTGAGGCGCAACATTTTCACACAGAGGATGGTGCGTACATGGAATGAAGTGCCGGAGGAAGCGATAGATGCAGGTACAGTTATAATGTTTGGACAGGTCCATGAATAGGAAAGGTTTAGAGGCACATGGGCCAAAAGCAGGCAAATGAGATTAATTTGGCTTGGGAAACCTGGCCGGCATGGACAGGTTGGACCGAAGGATCTGTTACTGTACTGTGACTGAAATTGACCATAGCCAGATCCATTCTCACCTCATTCAAATTATTCACCCTAGCCTCTCACTATTCTCTAATTTTATTATTTCTCATTGCCAATGTAAACCTGAAGATATTATGATCACTATTCCCTTGTTTTCCTTTACACTGTACTCTGTACTGCTATTATAGGGTATTAAGACCAAAGGTATCCTTACTTGAGACAAAACGCTCAAATGTACTTCCTGGGATATTCCTTTCTGATAAGATAACCTTTGAACTCTAACATGTACTTCAACATGGCTTCAATATCACTGATGCCCTTTCATTCTTTGTGTGAACAGCAACAGAGAACCAGTTTGATCATGGCTGTGATTTTATACTGTCATCTGGAAGAGGCTCCAAACAAATAATTATGTTTCTCCACAGTTGTGTAAAGATGACATTATTTTGTCAAGTGAATGGCTGTCCTAATGGCTGTCCTTTATTGGTGCCACCAGTTCATGTAAATAGGGTGGACCAGATTTATCAAAACATACCTAAACTGATAATAAATGCCAGATCTGTGGAGGTAGAATTATAACGTGAGGCAGAATGGCATTCTAAATTACATCATGAGAGAAAGAAATTTGTATTTTTTGACAATGTGGGAAGGTGATACGTCACATGACAGACTGGACCAGAAGAGAAGCCAGTTATTACCTGAGTACCTTAGTTATTACAAAGTCCCAGATCTTGTTTCAATGGGTCAGAAGGAGTAGAACTGAGGGGCAAAGGAAGGACAGGAGCAGGCAGAGGTGAGTGAAGCATTTGCTTTCACCAGTGATAAATGGCAACTCATGTGGTCTGCATTTATTGCTGCTAGTCATACTCAGACACTTCACCTGATCAACAATAATCCAATAACTCGCTGATGGTCTAACTGGTAGTAACATCTTACCTGTAGCTAGTGCTCTTCCAATAACCTGTTGATATTCACCCTAAATCGTAGCTAGACATTGGAACAGTCTAGCTTCCTGTTGATGTCACACCCACCTTCCCCCACTGTAGGCTTGGATTCTGGTTCGGATTATGTGGATGGTATCGACTCTGAACTGGGAGCTTCAGTCAATGCTAATCTTTACCTCACTCTGCTAGGGCTACAGGTGCTTGCTCTGTTTATGCATGACTTGGATGACAGATGTGAATGTGCCATCTCCAAGTTCATGGAGACATGGAAACAAATGGCAAAACAATTACTGGAGATAACTGGTGCGGAGGCTCAGCGGCTAGCACTGCTGCCTCACAGCGCCAGGGACCCGGGTTTGATTCCAGCCTCGGGCGACTGTCTGTGTGCAGTTTGCATGTTCTCCCCGTGTCTGTGTGGGGTTTCCTCCGGGTGCTCCAGTTTCCTCCCACAATCCAAAGATGTGCAGCTAAGGTGAATTGGCCAGGCTAAATTGCCCCATTATGTTCAGGGATGTGCAGGTTAGGGGGGTTAGCCATGGGAAATACCGGGGTGGGGTGGAGGTGAGATGCCCTTTGGAGAGTTGATGCAGATTTGATGGGCTGATTGGCTACTTTCTGCACTGCAGGGGTTCTAAGACACAAGCAGCCTGCAGAGACTGGACAGAAACTTGACAGCTGGAATATAACATGGGAAGATGTGAGGTTATTCACTTTGGCAGGTAATTAATAAAGAGCTGAAGATTATTTGAATAAGGAAAGACGGCAAAAAGCTTTAGTTCAATGCAAATGGAATATTTGCCTTTATTTCAAAGGAAATGGAGTATAATAGCAGGGAGGTCTTTCTATATTTTTACAGGGCACTAGTCAGACCACAGCTGGAATACTGTGAACAGTCCTCTTATCTCAGGACAGATACATCGGCATTGGAGGCAGTCCAGAGAAGGTTCACTGGGTTGACTCCAGGTATGGAGGAATTTCCTAATGAGGAGAGGTTGACTAGGTTGGGTTTGTAGTCTATTGGAGTTTAGAAGAATTGAGAAGTGAATTTATTGGGAGGTAGAAGGTTCTGAGGGGCCCTTACAGGGTGAGATGCTGTTTCCTCTCACAGGGGAATCTACCACCAGAGGGCATCATCTCCGAGTAAAGCTTCACTCATTTCAGACAAAGATGGTGGAGCCTCCAATTTTCATTCCATCGGGATGGGGTTGCACATTTAAGACAGATCTCCCTGACCTCCACACCCGGAGGAAACCCACGCTTTCCCCAGTCTCCTCCTGTTCCCACAGCCCTTTTCTCTAGTCTCTCCCTCTGCCTGAAACCCCATTCTCCAGTCTCCCTCTCTCCCCTCATTCTCCAGTCTCCCTCTCTCTCCATTCCCCACACTCCCTGATCTCCCTAATCCCCACTCACCCCGACCCCCCATTCCCCAGACCTCCCCACTCCCTAAACCCTCATTCCCCAGTCTTCCCACTCCTCAATCCCCATTCCTCAGTCTCCCCCCCAATCCACCATTCGCCAGTCTCCCCTCACAAGCCCCCTCTCCCGAGACTCTCACCTCTCACTAATCACCCATTCCCCATTCTACCCGTCATCCCGATCCCCCATTCATCAATCCCCCACCCCACCTTGGTCCCCCATTTTCAGTCGCCCCATGTCCTGGATGCCACATTCCCCAGTTGCCCTCCACCCTAATCCCCCATTCCCTAATCTCCCCGATTGCCCCCATTCCCCACTTTCCCTGATCTCCCAATTTCCCACTCTCCCCAATCCCCCGTTCCCCACTCTCCCCGATCTCCCCATTCCCCACATTCCCCGATCTCCCCCATTCCCACTCTCCCCAATCCCCCATTCCCCACTTTCCCTGATCTCCCCCATTCCCCACTTTCCCTGATCTCCCCCATTCCCCACTCTCCCCAATCCCCCATTCCCCACTCTCCCCAATCCCCCATTCCCCACTCTCCCCAATCTCCCTCGTTCCCCACTCCCCCCGATCTCCCCCACTCCCTTCTCTCCCCGATCCCCCATTCCCCACTCTCCTCAAACCTCCAGTCCCACAGTCTCCCCGATCTCCCCCATTCCCCACTCTCCCCAATCTCCCGTTCCCCACTCTCCCCGATCTCCCGATTTCCCACTCTCCCCGATCCCCTATGCCCCACTCTGCCTGATCTCCCCCATTCCCCATTCTCCCCGATCCCTCAATCCCCACTCTCCCCAATCCCCCAATCCCCACTCTCCCCAATCCCCCAATCCCCACTCTCCCCGATCTCCCCATTCCTCCCCTTCCCCAATCCCCCATTCCCCACTCTCCCCAATCCCCCATTCTCCACTCTCCCCATTCTCCACTGTCCCCAATCCCCCATTCCCCACTGTCCCCAATCCCCCATTCCCCATTCTTCCCAATCCCCCATTCCCCACTCTCCCTAGTCTCCCTCATTCCCCACTCTCTCCAATCCCCGATCTCCCCCATTCTTCCCAATCCCCCCTCTCCCCATTGCTCACTCTCCCCAATCCCCCATTTCCCACTCTCCCCATTCCCCACTCTCCCCAATCCCCCATTCCCCATTCTTCCCAATCCCCCATTCCCCACTCTCCCCAATCCCCCATTCCCCATTCTTCCCAATCCCCCATTCCCCACTCTCCCTGGTCTCCCCCATTCCCCACTCTCTCCAATCCCCGATCTCCCCTATTTTCCCCTCTCCCCACTCTCCCCATTCCCCACTCACCCCAATCCCCCATTCCCCACTCTCCCCATTCCCCACTCTCCCAAATCCCCCATTCCCCATTCTCCCCAATCCCCCATTCCTCACTCTCCCCATTCCCCCCTCTCCCCAATCACTCATTCCCCAGTCTCCCAAATCCCCCATTCCCCACTCTCCCCAATCCCCCATTCCTCACTCTCCCTATTCCCCCCTCTCCCCAATCCTCAATTCCCCACTCTCCCCAATCCGCCATTCCGCACTCTCCCCATTCTCTCCTCTCCCCACTTTCCCCATTCCCCACTCTCCCCATTCCCCACTCTCCCAATTCTCCCATTCCCCACTCTCCCCAATCCCCCATTCCCCATTCTTCCCAATCCCCCACTCCCCACTCTCCCTGGTCTCCCTCATTCCCCACTCTCTCCAATCCCCGATCTCCCCCATTCTCCCCTCTCCCCACTCTCCCCATTCCCCACCCCACCCCAATCCCCCATTCCCCACTCTCCCCATTCCCCACTCTCCCCATTCCCCCCTCTCCCCAATTCTCAATTCCCCATTCTCCCCAATTCCCCCATTCCCCACTGTCCCCATTCTCCCCTCTCCCCACTTTCCCCATTCCCCACTCTCCCCATTCCCCACTCTCCCTATTCCCCATTCCCCACTCTCCCCATTCCCCACTCTCCCCAATCTCCCATTCCCCACTCCCCCAATCCCCCATTCCCCACTCTCCCAAATCACCCATTCCCCCCTCTCCCCAATCCTCAATTCCCCACTCTCCCCATTCCCCACTCTCCCCAATCCCCCATTCCCCACTCTCCCCATTCCCCACTCTCCCCAATCCACCATTCCCCATTCTCCCCACTCTTCCCCATTCTCCCCTCTCCCCACTTTCCCCATTCCCCACTCTCCCTATTCCCAACTCTCCCCAATCCCCCATTCCCCACTCTCCCCAATCCACCATTCCCCACTCTCCCCACTCTTCCCCATTCTCCCCTCTCCCCACTTTTCCCATTCCCCACTCTCCCCATTCCCCATTCTCCCCAATCCTCAATTCCCCACTCTCCCCAATCCCCCATTCCCCACTCTCCCCATTCCCCACTCTCTCCAATCCCCCATTCACCACTCTCCCCAATCTCCCCATTCTCCCCTCTCCCCACTCTCCCCATTCCCCACTCTCCCAAATCCCCCATTCTCCACTCTCCCCAATCCCCCATTCCTCACTTTCCCCATTCCCTCCTCCCCAATTCTCAATTCCCCACTCTCCCCATTCCCCACTCTCCCCAATCCCCCATTCCCCACTCTCTCCAATCACCCATTCCCCACTCTCCCTGATCTCCCCCATCCCCACTCTTCCCATTCCCAACTCTTCCTAATCCTCCATTCCCCACTCTGCCTGATCTCCCCCATTCCCCACTCTCCCCAGTCCCCCATTCCCCACACTCCCTGGTCTCCCTCATTCCCCACTCTCTCCAATCCCCCATTCCCCACTCTTCCCGATCTCCCCCATTCCCCACTCTCCCCGATCTCCCCCATTCCCCACTCTCCCCAATCCCCCATTCCCCACTCTCCCCAATCTCCCGATTTCCCACTCTCCCAGATCTCCCAATCCCCACTTTCCCTGATCCCCCATTCCCCACTCTCCCTGATCTCTCCCATTCCCCACTCTCCCCAATCTTCCCCATTCCCCACTCTCCCCAATCCCCCATTGCCCACGCTCCCCAATCCCCCATTCCCCACTCTCCCCAATCCCCCATTCCCCACTCTCCCCAATCTCCCGATTTCCCACTCTCCCAGATCTCCCAATCCCCACTTTCCCTGATCCCCCATTCCCCACTCTCCCCAATCTTCCCCATTCCCCACTCTCCCCAATCCCCCATTGCCCACGCTCCCCAATCCCCCATTCCCCACTTTCCCCGATCTCCCCCATTCCCCACCCTCCTATCTCCATTCCCCAGTCTCCCCCCTCCCTGGTTCCCACATTCCTCAGTCTCCCCCCCCCCCCAGCGATCCACCATTCCCCAATCCCCCCCATTCCCCCTTTCCCAGTTGGTCTCTCCTTTCCCATTGTCGACCTTGAAATTTTACCCAATTCCCAACCTTCAATTGTTCCTGAGAGATCACTCTGTCTGGACTTGCTGCGACATCAGGTTATATTAAAAAAAAGACAAACCATGGTAAAAATAGTCCTGTTGGGGTGAATCTAAAACATTCTCAAAATAACCCAGGTGCTGTTCTTCTTCGCTCCTGTATATCAGCAATTGATGTGTCTTCTCATGAAATACACCTTAACTGACTCGAGTTCTCCTTATTCCTAATCTGTTAATGGGAGAAGATGATCTTTATCATTGGCCTGAATAAACAGGCAGATACACAACCTCAACCGAGTTCCTGTCCAGAGTAATGTTAGCGATGGGACAGCATCTAACAAAGATGCTCAATTCTTAATGATCCACCATGAGATTGTCACTGGAGTTGCCGATTCGAGTGCTTGATTGAGAAAATTATCATCATTTTCACAGGTTATTTTCCAAAATGATTGCATCAAGAATGTGCAGCATCCTGATTATTAAACATCTGCAATCTGATTCATTTCCTTTATTAGAAAAACCCCTTGAGTTGTCATTCTCCTCCTTGCACATTTTAAAACATGGCCTCAATTATTTAGCGGGGGACTGAGTGGTTTCTGTTTTGTATCTGCTGAAATCAGTATTCTCTGCTACGCCCTATTCCATCAGAGCCTTCAGACCGCAGTTATACTGACTTATTTTGGTGTGTGAAATGTCTGGGTCGTCTGTTGGGCTCAAAATGTTAACTCTGTTTCTCTCTCTCTCTCTCTCTCTCTCTCACACACACAGAGGCTGCCAGGCCTAGTAGGTTTCTTCAGCAATTCCTGTTTACATTTGTGAAAGGTTTGCTCTGCTCTTTGCTCATATCAGCCTACTCCCCTTTCCCCAATCTCCTATTCCTCACTTTACCCTATCTCCCCATTCCCCACTCTCCCCAATCCCCCATTCCTCACTCTCTCCAATCCCCCATTCCCCACACTCCCCGATCTCCCCCATTCCCCACTCTCCCCGATCTCCCCCATTCTCCACCCCCCCGTCCCCATTCCCCAGTCTCCCCGATCTCCCCCATTCCCCCATTCCCCACTCTCCCATCACCATTCCCCAGAGCCAGAGCTCTCTGTATTTTTGAAAGTTCACTGTCCTTCCAAAGGCACAATACAGTTGGTTGCACAATTCTTCCACAGATATTCAAAGTTAAAAATCACACAACACCAGGCTAAAGTCTGGATTAGAGTGGTACTGGAAAAGCACAGCAGGTCAGGCAGCAAACCACCTGACGAAGGAGCGGCGCTCCAAAAGCTAGTGCTTCCAATTAAACCTGTCGGACTATAACCTGGTGTTGTGTGATTTTTAACTTTGTCCACCCCAGTCCAACACCGGCATCTCCAAATCATGACAGGTATTCAACAAAGTCACAACCCTGTTCTATCTCTCGTGGGACTCTTTCTCTTAAGTCAAACGTTGCTGGGCTGTGAATTCCTCTCTCCCCACAGTGACTGAGGAGCATTGGAAATAGGAATGAAAAGAGACCATTTGGCCCCTCAAGTCTACGACACCATTAAGCCTGATCATGGTTGATTGTTTTTACTAGATGTCCTCATTCCACTGTGCCATACAGGTCGTTCTTCTGTAATGCGATGGTTGGGTTCTGGTGCAACCCCGCGTTATAGAAAAATCGCTCTTTAGAAACAGTGCTTAAAGTGTTGGCGATGTGATCACGTTACAGCCAATGCACATTTTAAAAGTTTGCGCTGTGGAAACAGCGTCCCCAATTCATCAATTGCGTTCCAGTGAATTTGTGGCAATGAAATACACATTTTGGCTGTATGTGCACAACTTAATTCTGGAGATTTTTTGAATTTTTAACAATTCATTTGTGGCCTGTGGGCGTCGCCGGCTGGGCCCAGCATCTATTGCCCGTCCCCTAGTTGCCCCTTGAGAAGGTGGTGGCGAGCGGCCTCCTTGAACCGCTGCAGTCCACCTGCTGTGGGTTGACCCACAATGACCTTAGGGAGGCAATTCCAGGACTTTGACCCAGCGACAGTGAAGAAACGGTGACATATTTCCAAGTCAGGATGGTTCTTGCGTTCTAATGAACTTTCTCACACAATAAATCTTATACACTTTCTTTTAGAAATTGAGGTCTAGCATTTATCCTTACTTGGACCATTTAGATTTTAATCCATTTTCATAGTTACAGTAGTGCAGGAATGATGGGCCAAATGGCCTCCTTCTATGCTGATTGTGCAATAACAAGACACTGGTTCATACTTTGGAACAAAGAAATCAGAAATAACTGTAGGAAAGGAGTTTTTCTCAATACAGAACAACCTTGGTTATCCAAACATCAATTATCCAAAGTTCGGATTATCCGACCAAGATCTCCAGGACCCGTAAAAACATTATCAGTTATCCGAACAAAATGCCCCCTGCCCATCTCGTTTGGATAACTGAGGTTGTTCTGTAATTACCTGATAGCATTCTGCATCCCTTTATCCTTCAATATTTTCACACATTGAGAATTGTTTTTATTTGTTCATGGGATGAGGATGTCACAGGCCAGGCCAGGCCTGCATTTGCTGCATCCCTAATGGCCCAGAGGGTAGTTGCAGGCCAGCCACATTGCTGTGGGTCTGGAGTCACATGTAGGCCAGGCCAGGTAAGGGTGGCAGTTTCTTTCGCTAAAGGACATTAGTGAACCAGGTGGGCTTTTCCCTAAAAATTGGCAATGGGTTCATGGTCATCATTGCCCTCCTCATTCCAGATTATTATTGCATTCAAATTCCATCATCTACCACGGCAGGATTTGAGCTCAGGTCTCCAGGATGTTACCTGGATTAACAGTTCGGCGATAATGCCACTAGGCCATCGCTTCCCCTAAGGATGCTGTAATTTTCTATTTGTGGTTGATCAGAGATGTTGGACCCATATCTCCAGGTGCTCACCTGTTTTCTCTCTGCATCACCAACCTCCATTACACAAATGCACTTCCTGTTTTAGCTCTTTCCTTGTTCTGTTTGGCAGGAGGGAGGTCAGTTAGCTCAACTGGCTGGATGGCTGATTTGTCATGCAGAGTGATACCAGCAAAAGTGGGTTCAATTCCTGCACTGGCTGAGGTTACCATGAAGGACTCTCCTTCTCACTCTCTTCCCCTTCACCTGTGGTGCGGGGTCCCTCAGGTTAAACCATCACCAGCACGGCCTGTCTAGGATGACAGAGCGGCTGTGCTGGTGACGTTATCTTTAGTACAGAGGCTCTGAACCTCTTTTGGCTCTGAACCTCTTTGGCTCTGGGATGTTTCCCGCAGGAGAGCAATTCCACAGACCCTGCACCACAAGACCTTTCAGTGCACAAAAGGTAATTATACTGTTTTACAAAGAGTGAGAGAAAGCGAGGACTGCAGATGCTGGAGAGTCAGAGTCGAAAAGTGTGGAGTTGGAAAAGCACAGCAGGTCAGGCAGCATCCGAGGAGCAGGAGAATCGACATTTCAGCATTAGCCCTTCATCAGGAATGTGGGGGGGGAGGGAGGTGAAGGGGGCTGAGAGATAAATAGGACGGTGGGGGGGCGGGGCTGGGGGGAACATAGCTGGGAAGGTAGATGGAGGTGGGGGGTGATGGTGATAGGTTGGAAGGGAAGGTGGAGCAGATAGGTGGGAAGGGCTATCATCCCTCACCTGTATCTCCCTGTCACTCCCCAGCCACCCCACCCCCACCTTCCTCTTGATCTCTCAGCCTGTTCCCCGCCCCCACCCCTGCCGCCCACGCCTCCATCATTCCCCGCCCCCCAAACCCACATTCCTGATGAAGGGCTAATGCCGAAACGTTGATTCTCCTGCTCCTCGGATGCTACCTGACCCGCTATGCTTTTCCAGCACCACACTTTTCGACCGTGTTTAACCAAGAATCCAACGCAGCCTGACAATCGCTCTGCTACTGTAACAAAGTGGTCAGTTACTTCTGTACAGTCTGAATGGTGATGGTATGGGTGACTCTGGGTTGCTGTGGCAACATGTGCTTTTTAACTGCATGTGTCAGCCAGATGTAACGGATAGTGATGGTGGAACCTCTGATTCCCCTTCTGTTAGGGATCCCACATTTAAGACAGAGACGAGGAGGAATTTCTATTGTCTCAGGGGGTGGTGCACCTGAGGAATTCTTTACTGCAGAGGGCTGCTGAGGCTGGGTCCTTAAGCTTATTCAAGGCTAATAGACAGATTTTTAAACACAAAGGGAATCAAGGGTCATGGGGGAAAGGCAGGAAAGTGGAATTGAGGATTGTCAAACCAGCCTCATTGAATGGCGGAACAGACCCGATGGGCTGAATGGCCTACATTCTCATTTTATCGTGTAATGTTAGGATCTGGCCAATTCTGTCAGATTCAACTTTATCCTTTGAGTAACTCTCTGTTGATGGGGATTATTGTACACACACTCTTCATAGCGAGTTTCATGTATGAACTTTCTAATAAGCATTCTACACATTGCTTAGAATTACTTAGACTAAAAAGACTTTGACCACCTGCCATTAGTGTAGTTTGGAAGGACTTATAAGATGATTAGATTAGATTCCCTACAGTGTGGAAACAGGCCCTTCGGCACAACAAGTCCACACCGACCCTTCAAAGAGTAACCCACCCAGACTCATTTCTCTCTGACTAACTCACCTAACACAATGGGCAATTTAGCATGGCCAATTCACCTGACCTGCACATCTTTGGATTGTGGGAGGAAACTGGATTGGCCACACTTTTCAACTCTGATCTCCAGCATCTGCAGTTCTCACTTTCTCCCACAGCAATATGATTCACTCAACTGCCCTCTAGGCAATAAATGGCTTGGCCAGCGGCACCCTCCTCCTGCAAATGAATAAAAAAAGCCATTAATTTGCCTTGGTAAATATGACTGCCCCAATCATAGCCTCATAGTATAGTTACAGGACAGAAGGGGGCTATTTGGTCTGTCACAGCCATGCTAGCTCTCTTCAAGATCAACTTAGCTAGCTCCACCCTCTTGCTTTTTTCCTAAAGCCCAGAAAACATTTCAATGTCAGCTGAGTGTCCAATTCTCTTGACAAGACCTGAATTGAACATGCCTCCATCCCACCCTCATTTCAGCTGCTAGCCATGTGCTTCATAAACAAGGCTTTTCCAAATGTCAGCATTGCTCCTTTTGCCAATCACCTCAAATCGATGGTATCTGGTTCTGAACACTTCCACCAATGTGAACAGTTTCTCTCTGTATACTCTGTCCAGACCACAGATGGTTTTATGATACCTCTATCAGATTTCCTGTTAATCTGTGGAGTGGCATGGTGGTTCAGTGGTTAGCAGTGCTGCCTCATAGCGCCAGGGACCTGGGTTCAATTCTAACCTTGGTCTGTATGGAGGTTGCATGTTCTCCCTTTGTCTGCAAGAGTTTCCTTCCACAATCCAAAGATGTGCAGGTTCAGGTGGATTGGCCATGCTGAATTGCCCCACAGTGTTCAGGTATGCGTAGGTTAGGGTGGATTGGCCATGCTGAATTGCTCCATGATGTTCAGGGATGTGTAGGTTAGGGTGGATTGGCCATGCTGAATTGCCCTATAGTGTTCAGGGATGTGTAGGTTAGGGTGGATTGGCCATGCTAAATTGCCCATAGTGTTCAGGGATGTGTAGGTTAGGGTGGATTGGCCATGCTAAATTGCTGAAAATGTGTTGCTGGAACAGCGCAGCAGGTCAGGCAGCATCCAGGGAACAGGAGAATCGACGTTTTGGGCATAAGCCCTTCTTGCTAAATTGCCCCATGATGTTCAGGGATGTGTAGGTTAGGGTGGATTGGCCATGCTAAATTGCCCCATAGTGTTCAGGGATGTGTAGGTTAGGGTGGATTGGCCATGCTAAATTGCCCCATGATGTTCAGGGATGTGTAGGTTAGGATGGATTGGCCATGCTGAATTGCTCCATAGTGTTCAGGAATGTGTAGGTTAGGGTGGATTGGCCATGCTAAATTGCCCCATGATGTTCAGGGATGTGTAGGTTAGGGTGGATTGGCCATGCTGAATTGCTCCATAGTGTTCAGGAATGTGTAGGTTAGGGTGGATTGGCCATGCTAAATTGCCCCATGATGTTCAGGGATGTGTAGGTTAGGATGGATTGGCCATGCTGAATTGCTCCATAGTGTTCAGGAATGTGTAGGTTAGGGTGGATTGGCCATGCTAAATTGCCCCATGATGTTCAGGGATGTGTAGGTTAGGGTGGATTGGCCATGCTGAATTGCTCCATAGTGTTCAGGGATGTGTAGGTTAGGGTGGATTGGCCATGCTAAATTGCCCCATGATGTTCAGGGATGTGTAGATTAGGTGCATTAGTCAGGGGTAAATATAGGATATTAGGGTGGGGGAGTGGGTCTGGGTGGGTTACTCTTTGGAGGCTTGGTGTGGATTTGTTGGGCCGAAGGGCCCGTTTCCACACTGTAGGGATTCTACGATTCTTCGATAGAAAGAACTACGGATGCTAGAAATCTGAAACAACAATGGAAATTGCTGGAAAATCTCAGCAGGTCTGACAGCATCTGTGGAGAGAAGTCAGAGTTAATGTGTTGGGTGCAGTTCTGAAGGAGGGACTCTATGAGTTCCAGTTATCCTATCTTGTGCCCTATTGATAAAGTGCAGGATTGTGTCTTTGTTATTATCCACACTCCCCAAGCTCTCCAGTGATTGGTACATGTTTACCTGCATTTAATTCTGGTCTCTCTGCTGCAGGAAAGATGTTGTTAAACTTGAAAAGGTCAGAAAAGATTTCCAAGAATGTTGCCAGGGTTGGAGGGTTTGAGCGACAGGGAGAGGTTGAATAGGCGGGGGCTGTTTCCCCCTGATTGTCGGAGGCTGAGGAGTGACCTTAGAGAGGTTCACACCAGCATCAGAGCATGGATAGGGTGAATAACCAAGGGTAGCGGAGTCCAAAACTACAGGGCATAGGTTTAAGGAAGGATTTAAAAGGGACCTAAGGGGCAACTTGTACATGCAGAGGGTTGTGTGTGTATGGAATGAGCTGCCAGAGAAAGTGGTGGAGGCTGGTACAATTGCAACATTTAAAATGCATTTGGATGGGTACATGAATAGGGAAGGGTTTAGAGGGATATGTGCCAAATTTCGGGTGGCAATGTCCTAGTAGTATTGTCACTACAAAGTTAATCCAGAGACCTAGGTAATGTTCCATGGACCCAGGTTTGAATCCAACCACGGCAGATGTGGAATTTGAATTTAAACCAAAATCTGGAGTTAAGAGTCTAATGGTGACCAGGAATTGATTGTCGGGAAAAGCCTATCTGGTTCACTAATGTCCTTTAGGGAAGGAAACTGCCAATCTTACCTGGTCGGCCTACATGTGACTCCAGACCCACAGCAATGTGGTTGACTCTTAACTACTCTCTGGGCAATTAGGGATGGGCAATAAATGCTGGTCTAGCCAGTGTCGCCCTCATCGTGTGAATGAATTTAAAAAAGGGACTAGATTTATTTAGGATATCTGGTTGGGATGGACGGGTTGGATCGAAGGGTCTGCTTCCATGCTGTACAGCTCTCTGACCTCCAAGTCTCTCTGCTCCTTCACACTGTTTGGAATTGTATTGCCTTTCCTCATTCTTTCTCTGAAAACGATTCACTTAACACTCCTTGTAACTGTAATTGTAAAGTTGTTGATATCTTCTATCTGATTATCTTCTTTGCCAATAAGATAAATATTTAAATTCTGAAAAGTAGTCTGACAATGATAAATTGGGAATCTCCTTCTCACTGAGAAACAAAATGTTCACTGTTCCTATCTGAGAATGGAACAGTACAATGCAAATATAAAATTGATCATTTGCAGAGGCAATTTGTAGAAAATTATAGTTTTTAAAATTCATTCATGGCTTGTGGATGCCTCTAGCTAGGTCAGCTTTTATTGCCCAGAGGGCAGTTAAAAATCAGCCACTTTGCTGTGGGTCTGGAGTCACGTGTAGGCCAGACCGGATAAGGATGGCAGTTTCCTTCCCTACAGGGACATCGGTAAACCAGATGGGGTTTTCCCAACAATCAACTCACGGTCACCATTAATTCAAGATTTTTATTGCATTCAAATTCCACTGGTGGGAGTTGAACCCAGGTCTCCGGAACATCACCTGAGTCTCTATATTAACAGTTTTTCTAATACGATTAGGTCGTCACCTCCCCTTGTTTAATGTTGTTGTTCTGAAAATTACTTAACCAGGAATCGGCGTTCATAACATTGGTAAGTGCAGCCAGCATTTCAGGTGCAAACTATTTTTTCCATCTTCAGAGATGGATCGAACACGTAGCTCTCCAATCTCAATCAAGCTGTCCTCACAAAATCAATACCCTTAACTTTGCAATTCTATTTAAAACCAGGCTGTTTGTTATTGCGTTACATGGACTGGCTGGTCAATCATGTCATGGGGCAATAGCCTAGGGTGTATAAACATGCTCACTATGGTTCACAGTGAATTACTGCTACTGAGAGCTGGTATGTACAAGACAGGCTGAATTACCTTGTTTTGTGCTTCAGCCATTCTACAATTCTATTTCAGATAGTCAACCTTCAATTTTATGAGCTGTACCCTATCTGTTTACAGTATCTATCTAATTATCTAACTGCAGTGGATAACGAAAGTTTGTTTCCAAGAAAACTCTGGGGAGAACTAAGTGCTTTCTGTCTGTGGGCCGAACCCTTTTAAAAAAAACTTGCTTTCAAATTCTTTCAAAAGTGACATGAGACCATTCTCTCTTTTCTAAATGCAGCATCCATTCCCATCCAAATCAACCTGTCACCTAGCATCCTGTAAACTGTCACATTTGGAGGTGTTACTTTTGATTTGCAAACCCTATGTGACATCCTGATTGGATCAATAATTACATTCGTAACCTGGTAACCTCTCATTGGCCCGTGAGGCTGAGAAACAGATGGCAGCTTTGCGTAAGGGACTGTTTAAGAAAAAAAATGAAAGGAAGCCCGTCGTTTGTGGTTGGTCTGTACTGACCTACCTCCCTTTGAATTTCCACAGGGATCGAAGATAGCATTTGCCAGCAGCAATCATTCAAGCAACAAGACCACCCTTTGCTGCAGCAATTAATTTATGATTAATCTTGGAATGTGTAGTCTCCTGACACATAGCATCTGAGCTTAAAAAGGGGTCTGGGTAAATTCAATACTTCATCATTTTAGCAGCTGACATAAGTCCTCAATGCAATTGGCAAAAGATTTATTGAGATGTAAACCTTCCTCAGATTATTGTAATGCAGTGCCATCTAATAGATTGTAGAACATAGAACATCACCGCACAGGAGCAGGCTATTCGGTCCTCGATGTTGTGCTGAACATGACGCCAAATTAAACAAATCCCTTCTTCCTGACCTGGTCCATATCCCTCCATCTCTTACATATTCATGTCCTTATCTAAAAGTCCTTTAAATGCCCCTATTGTATCTTCCCGCACTACCATCACTCTGGCAGCATGTTCCAGACTCCTACCACTCTCTGTGTAAAACACTCGCCCCTCACATCTCCTTTGAACTTTCCCCCTTTAACTTTAAATCCGTGCCCCCTAGTATTAGATAGTTCAACTCTGGGAAATGGATTCTGACTTTGAATTTTATAGCCTTCTCTCAAGTCTCCCCTCAGCCTCTGCTGCTCCGGAGAAAACAACTTCTAGCTTTCCCTTATTGTTCATAGCCTCTAATCCAGGCAGCATCCTGGTAAACCTCTTCTGCACCCTCTCCAAAGCCTCCACATCCTCCTTGTAATGTGGTGAATGCAATACCCTAAATGTGCCCTCAGCAAAGTCTTATAATACTGCAACATGACATTCTGACTCTTGTACTTAGTTCCCTGACCAATAAAGGCGAGCATCTTCACCACCCTATCCACTTGTGTGGCCACTTTCAGGGAGCTATGGACTTGAACCCCAAGATCCGCCTGTACATCAATGCTGTTCAGGCTCCTGCCATTAACTGTATATTTTTCCTTAACATTTGATCTCTCAAAGTACAGCATAGAGTCATACAATTACAGCATTTAAAAGATCTCTGGATGGGTATGTGAATAGGAAGGGTTTAGAGGGATATGGGCTAAGTGCTGGCAAATGGGACTAGATTACTTTAGGAAATCTGGTTGGCATGGACAAGTTGCCTTTTAAATGCTTTAGCCTCCGCCACTTCTTCTTGCAGCTGATTGCAAAGAGGCACCACACTCTGCATGAAAGGTTGCACTTTGAACCTATGCAGTCTCACACTGGACTCCCCCACCCCAGGAAAAAGATCTTGTCTCTTTAACCTATCCATGACCCTCATGATTGTGTAAACCTCTATAAGGTCACCCCTCAGCCTCTAACACTCCACTTCACACTTACCCGGATCAAACTCCATCTGCCATTTCTCCGTCCATAGCTGCAACTGATCTATATCCCACTGTATCCTTTGACAACCTTCTACCCAATTCACAACTCCACCGACCTCTGTATCGTCTGCAAACTTACTAACCCACCCTTCTACGTTTTCATCTGAGCCATTTAGGTAAATCACAAACAGCAGAGGTCCTAGTACGGATCCCTGCAGAACCCTTCCAGCCAGAGAAACACTCTTCTACCACTACCCTCTGTCTTCTATGGGCAAGCCAGTTCTGAATCCATGAGGCTAAGTACCATGGACCCCATGCATCTTAATCTTCTAGATGACCCTATCTTGAGAGCGGTGAGGAGAAAGGTTTTTTACTCAGAGGGTTTGTGAATGTTTGCAGTTCTCCTTGCACAGTGGGCTGCGGAAGCACAGTCTTTGAGTATGTTTAAGGTAGGAATCGATAGATTTCTGATTCCCAATAGCATACAAGCTTATGGGAATGATGTGGACAAACAGGATTGAAGCGTTCAATCAGCCATGATCATATGGGGCAGACTTGATAGGCTGAATTGCCTACTGTCCCTATATTCCTGCCCTTATAATACAGCACATCTTGCAACATCACTTTGAACAATTCTCAGCAGATCTGCCAATTTGTTTTAGTAAAATTAAAAGAAAACTCACCCTCGCAGAATCAGAGAATTGATAGAGCACAGGAGGCCATTCCGCCCATCATCTTAGCACTAGCTTTCCAAGTGTGGAAATGGATGTAGTGCCACTCTCCTGCAGGTCCCTCATATCCTTGCACATGTTTCTGTTCCAACGGCCATTCCGCGTGCTTCAATTGAACCTGCCTCCATGGCCATCCCAGACAGTGCATTCCATCCCCTAACTATTCACAACTGCACATAATGAGCAGCAATTAATGCAAACCCAATATGTTGTCCTGAAGTGAGACAGATTCTCTGAAGCTAACATCTGAGCAAGGTCACAAGTCATAGTTCACCAGCGTAGACAACAACATGTCCTTTTATAGGTTGAGGAATGCCACTCTGCATCAAACACAGGATAAGGTAAGGACTCAGTTTCCCATGAGCTACCACAGCCAGTTCAAGGGTTGAACCCACAGCCTGGCATCTTCACCAGACCGACATCTAACTATCATTAAGACAAACAAGATTATTTTTCAGCCATAAGCACATATCAGGCTATGTAAAAATCTCAACTAACTGGTAGGGACACAGCGAATGTGTCCATGGTCATGCCTCACGTATGATGACTAATCACTCATTATTTAGGGGAGTTGAAGTCTGTGTGATGACTGTTTTGGGCAAAATGCAACAGGAAAAGAAACTGTGCCACCATCCTATGCCTGCTTTTGTATGGATGACATGGTGGCTCAGTGGTTAGCACTGCTGCCTCACAGTGCCAGGGACCCAGGTTCGATCCCAGCCTCAGGCAGCTATACATGTGGGGTTTGCACATTCTCCCTGCGTGGGATGTAGTCCAAAGATATGTAGATTAGCTGGATTAGCTGTGCTAAGTTGTCCTGTAGTGTCCAGCGATTTGCAGGCTAGGTAGATTAGCCATGATAAATGTGGCCTTATAGGGATAGGGTTGGTGTCTATTTTTGAATGTGATGCTCTTCAGAGGGTCAGGTATACACTTGATGAAGTGAATGGTCCCTTTGTTCATTGTGGGGGATTCTATGACAGGTCCAGTTTATATTGTTTCTAATTCTATTGACCCCCCCAATTCCTGCTGTTGTATTTGGAGGTGCAAGTTCATAGAATCATTATAGAATCCCTACACTGTAAAAACAGGCTATTTGGCCCAACAAGTCCACACTGACCCCCCCCCCCCCCCCCCCCCCCCCCCCGAAGAGTAACCCTTCCAGACCCATTCCCCTACTCTAATACTCTACATTTACCGCTGACTACTGTACCTAACTTACACATCCCTGAATACTGCGGGCAAGTTTGCATGGCCAATTCACATCTTTGGATTGTGGGAGGAAATCCACGTAGGGATGGGGAAAACGTGCAAACTCCACACAGACAGTCACCCGAGGCTGGAATCGAACCCGGGTCCCTGGTGCTGTGAGGCAGCAGTGCTGGCCAAGTTCTTGTTATTATCAGATACTTTTACGTCCAATGTGCTAAAAGGAAATTTTGAACTCATTTAATAATCTTGATTAATAGTCACTGAGTACTTACAGATCTATTGTTGTAAAAGGAGACATGTTTTCAGCCCTTTCATCTTGTGATCATCAGGACAGAATTGCAAGAATACCAAATCTCAAAGAGAACAGCAATTTATATTGCTTGATAAGGAAGTGCTGATTGGCAAGTGGACTCGGATTGGTAAAGGTATTGCTGTGGAGGATACAGCAAAGCTCCTATTTAAATTCAAACCAGGCCAGTCAATTCTTATTGGCCAAGGCATTGGTGTGGTGAATGCAGTCCCTCAAGCCTTTGTTGGGTTGAAAAAATGGTGGCAGGATTCTTGCGATTCAGTCCTGACGCATGCAAGTTGAAAATGTTTCAACAGTGTTCAATCTTTCCTGGAATTTGGGAAGTGATGTCAATGACAGCATTGGAGAGAGCGCAGAAACAATTTACAAGGATGTTGCCAGAATTGGAGGGTTTGAGTTATAGGAAGAGGCTGGATAGGCTGGGGATTTTTTTCACTGGAATGTAGGAGGTTGATGGGTGACTTTATAGAAGTGTTCAAAATCATGAGGGGCATGGGTAAGATGAATAGCAAAGGTCTTTTTCCCTGGTATAGGGGGAATTCAAAACGAAAGGGCATCTGTTTAAGTTTTTTCCTTTTTACATTACATTGTGGAAACAGGCCCTTAGGCCCAACAAGTCCACACCGATCCGCCACCCACCCATACACCTACATTTACCCCTTACCTAACACTACGGGCAATTTAGTATAGCCAATTCACCTGACCTGCACATCTTTGGACTGTGGGAGGAAACCGGAGCACCCGGAGGAAACCCACGCAGACATGGGGAGAATGTGCAAACTCCACACAGTCAGTCGCCTGAGGCGGGAATTGAACCCGGGTCTCTGGCGCTGTGAGGCAGCAGTGCTAACCACTGGGCCACCGTGCCACCCACAAAGTGAGAGGGGAAAGATTTAAAAGGGACCTGAGGGGCAACGTTTTCACTCAGAGTAGTGCATATATTGGTAAAGGTGTATATGGAATGAGCTGCCAGAGGAAGTGGTGGAGGCTGGTACAATTACAACATTTAAAAGGCATCTGGATGGGTACATGAATAGGAAGCGTTTAGAGGGATATGGACTAAGTGTAGGCAACTGGGACTGGTTTAATTTTGGAAACCTGGTCAGAATGGATGAGTTGGAGTGAAGGGCCTGTTTCAGTGCCCTATGATTCTATGACCAAGCAAAGAAGGAGGCCATTCAGCAGGTCTTACCTGTGCTAGCCCTTTGTTGGTCGGTTCATTTTCAGTGTCAGACATTTCAGAGGGGCGTTGTGAAATTTGGATTGGGAAATGTTTCAGGAAAGAACTTCTAAAGCCTCTTGGTAACGAGATCGTAATTCAATCGGTTCGTGTGATACACTTTTATTACATAAAGATTGGTGGCATTAGGAAATGCAATCCTGTACTACATACCTCCAACCTGAGTTGAGGATGCTATATTTAATATTCTTCCAAGTGCCTACAACCCTTGAATGAGCCAGTATATTTATTGGAAAAGTGGTACTGTATGTCTAGTCTGTAATATTTATTAATGTTGTCTCAGGACATAATGATCTTGGTGTATTTGTAAGCACTTAACTAAGAAAATTGTATTTAATATCTGAATTAATTGTGGAAAACCCACATTTGTATTACCTTATGCAGTAGACTGTAGAATTAAATAATTGTAGCTTGGACTAACCCAGCAGGCGCTGAGTCTAGATGCCCAGTGTTCAGTGTTGTTCCGTTTTCAAGGTTTTATGAAAATTGTAAAATTTGGGGAGCTGCGGACAGTTCAGTGAGCTCACAGAGGAGCTACAATCTCTCTGAATTGCATAGCCTGCCCTGCTCAGTGGAGGTTGCACTTGTGCTCAATGCCATAAATAAAACATTTCCACATCAGCTTGGACTCCACGAACCTGTGAACGTACAATAATAGCCTGTGATTGTTGACGAGGAGAGTCAGTCTGTGACTGCCGTACTGCTGGCCAGCTGTTGGTGTGTGAGTAGAGTTTCAGTTGTGTTGATGAACACACACCAGTTTCGATTCTTGAACCATCTACCTGCACATCAGTTTCATCTCCCCTAATGGTGCAGGATGTCACGGTGAGGTGGATTTCATGGACCAAGCATGTAACACCGTAGAAGGAAATAAAATGGTCATGTCTGCACAGACTTGATGGGCCAGAGGAGCTCTCCCTGAGCTGCAGATCTCTGTGTTCACAATAGCTGGGAAAATCCTTGCTGTTGTGCCATTGTTATCTCTAGAATTGTCGGCTCCATTACAAGGTAACCGAACCCTAGGACTGTCTTATGAGCAGAGATTGAGCTGATATTTTCGAGAATTTGGAAGAATGAGAGATGATTTTTTTTTTGCTGGTTACAAAATTCTGAACACTGACTTGACGTGGTAGGTGCAGGAAAGACCATAAGAAATAGGAACAGGAGTAGGCCATCCAGCCCTGAAGCCTGTTCTGCCATTCAATAGGACCATGGCTGATCCAACATTCCTCATGTCAGCTCTCCTGCCCTTTCTCTGTAACCCTTGATTCAACAATCTATCTCTCTTGTGGGAAGGTGTTCTGAAGATGTTCCCTGTTAGGTTGTAAGTTTACCCACTGAGCTGGTAGATTTGTTCTCAGACATTTCATGCTAGGTAACATCATCAGTGAGACTCTGACGAAGTGTTGGTGTTCTGTCCCACTTGCTATTTATGTGGCTTGGTCTGTTGTGGTAGGTGATATCACTAGCATCCTTACATACAGATGAAGAGGGACACCAGTTCGACTGGGACAATATGTCCATCCTGGGACACGCTAAACAAAGACATGCACGGGAATTCATACAGGATCTCCATTAGCAAACATATCAATTTGGACCCCATTTACCAACCTCTCAGAAACAGAACCGGAAATTATATCACCAACCTCAACAGACCAAGACACACAAATAGAAAGTGGGATGGAACACCAGTGCTTCATCGGAGGCTCACTGATGATGTTACCCAGCATGGTGCCGAAACGTCAGAGAACGAATCTACCAGCTCAGCGAGCAAACTTACAACCTGATCCACAACCTGAGCTATAAATCTTCTCCAAAATCGCAAATGTTTCCTGTGACTGGGATGGGTTTGGGATATATACTGGGAATAACGAACAGGTCACCTAGGACTGAGATAAGGTCGAATTTCTTCACTGGCAGGGAGTGGGGGAGGATGAGGAATGAAAGGTAACTGTTTGGAATTCTCGATCCCCCCCCAGAGGGCTATGGACGTTCAGTCATTGAGTATTTCAAGTCTGAGATCGATACTAGATATTAAAGGCATCAAGGGATATGGGGAAATGTGTGGGAAAATAGCATTGAGATGGAAGATCACCCCTGATCTAGTGAACTGACATAGCAGGTTGAATGGCCTACTACTCCTACTTCCATTGCTCCATTTCCCAGCTGCTGTCCCCCATGTTGCCTTCCCTAAACATGAGTCCGAAAGCACTTGCTTTCCACGTCTAACTTGCACTCAGTCTCATTCGCCCTTCACCCCTATTGTCACTGGTTCCTGGTTAAACATTGTCCTATTTTAAAATAACAAATAATGAAGAAAGTCAGGCCATGAAAGAAGCTGAAAGCTGAAGCAATGCAACAAGTGAGAGCTTTTTCACAGGTTAGGAAGTACGTGTGTGCAACACAGGACAAAAAGAAAACCTTTCTGTTGTCATAGTGCCATATCTTCATGCTTTTCAGTGTCTCTCGGGGTTCATATGGTAGCATGCCCACCTGAGAAAGAAGGTTCAGTGTTAAACTCCCCCACCCTAGTGCCTCAAAAATAAAACCATGTTGTTTGGGGCAGCATGGTGCTCAGTGGTTAGCACTGCTGCCTCATAGCACCTGAGACCCGGGTTCGAATCCAGCCTCGGGCGACTGTCTATGTGGAGTTTGCACGTTCTCCCCGTGTCTGCATGGGTTTGCTCCGGTTTCCTCCCACAATCCAAAGATGTGCAGATGGCCATGCTAAGTTTCCCCATAGCATTCGGGGATATGGAGGGTAGCTACATTAGTCAGGAGTAAATGTAGAGCAATAGGTTTGGGGAATGGGTCTGGGTGGGTTACTCCTCGCAGGATTGGTATGGACTTGTTTGGCCAAAGGGCCTGCTTACACACTGAAGGGATTCTATGGATAAAAACCTACACAGATTCCCAATGCGTTACTGAGGGAGTGCTGCACTGTTTCTCAGATGAAACACTGGGGCTTCACCTGCCCTTGAAACTGGGTGCGAACTATGTCAAAGAAGGCCAGTAGGCAGAACTCTGCTGTGAGCTCCACTTGGAAAGAAATCTGCTTATTTTCCACATGCTGTTTGTGAACTAGATGTGCACAAATTGCATTTCCTGCGCAGAACAGAGACAGCATTTGCGAAGGATTTATCAATCTCCAATTGACTCCATTCCTCTCTCAGCGACAGTCTTGGACAAATCCAGGCTTCTTGCATAATTGGTTCTGGTGATAAGCTCCTGACTCCATCTTCCTGCTCTCTCTAAAATAAATCTTTTCCATCTTGGCACGTGACATAAAAATGTCACCCTAGCCTTGACGTATCTGTGGCTGCATTCCTTCATTATCTCTTGATTGTTCCATCTGACGCCTTGCTGGTGTCCCACATTTCACTCTCTGTAAACCTGCACTCCATATCCTAACTCTGTGTCCCCTGCACCGATCACCCCTCTGCCCACTAACCTACATTAGCTCCCGATTAAGCACCAGACTGGTTTTATCATTCTTGCCCTTGTTTCCAAATCCTGTCATAGCATCACACCGCCCTATCTCCTCCAGCCCCATAACTGTTGGAATTTAGGAGAATGGGGGGGGGGGGGGGGAAGGATTTATAGAAACAGATAAAATTAGCCTCAAAATAAGGGGAAGCAGATTTAGGACTGAGTTGAGGAGGAACTTCTTCACCCAAAGGGTTGTGAATCTGTGGAATTCCCTGCCCAGTGAAGCAGTTGAGGCTACGTCGTTGAATGTTTTTAAGGCAAATTAGTTGGCACGGTGACTCGGTGGTTAGCACTGCTGCCTCACAGCACCTGGAATCTGGGTTCAATTCCTGCCTCGGGTGACTGTCTATGTGGAGTTTGCACGTTCTCCCCGTGTCTGCGTGGGTTTCCTCCGGGTGCTCCGGTTTCCTCCCACGGTCAAAGATGTGCAGGTCTGATGAATTAGCCATAGTATTAGGTGCATTAGTGAAGGGTTACTCTTTGGGGGGTCAGTGTGGACTTGTTGGGTCGAAGGGCCTGTTTCCATATTGTAGGGAGTCTAATCTAATCAAAGATAGACAGATTTTTGAACCATAAAGGAATTAAAGGTTAAAGGTGAGAGGGTGGGTAAGTGGAACTGAGTCCATGAAGAGATTAGCCATGATCTTATTGAATGGCGGAGCAGGCTTGAGGGGCCATATGGCCTACTCCTGCTCGTAGTTCTGATGTTCCTAACTCTCTCAAACTCATCTAGTTCAGAGCTCTGGAACTCCCCACTTGTAATCACTGCACATTGTCCCCAAACTTTCAGTTGCCTAGGGCTCAAGATCTGGAATTCCTTCCCACCAACTTTCCCTCACCCTCATTTTTCTCCTTTAATACACTCTTTAAAACCTACCCTTTGATTAAGCTTTATAGAAGTTTACAAAATTATGAGGGGCATAGATAGGATAAATAGACAAAGTCTTTTCCCTGGTGTCGGGGAGTCCAGAACTAGAGGACATAGGTTTAGGGTGAGAGGGGAAAGATATAAAAGAGACCTAAGGGGCAACTTATGGAATGAGCTGCCAGAGGAAGTGGTGGAGGCTGGGACAATTGCAACAATTAAGAGGCATTTGGACGGGTATCTGAATGGGAAGGATTTGGAGGGATATGGACCGGGTGCTGGCAGGTGGGACTAGATTCGGTTGGGATATCTGGTCGGCATGGACGGGTTGGACCGAAGGGTCTGTTTCCATGCTGTACATCTCTATGACTCTAATTAATATCTCCTTAAGTGGCTTGGTTTTGTATTTGGTTTCATGCTGCCATTGGATGTACGGGATGTTTAACTACATTAAAGGCACTATATAAATATAGGTTGTTGTTGTAAAACAATTTGGAGTATCCTGAGGATGTGTAAGATGCCATATGAATACAACATTTTGTCTATGTCATGCCCCTCAGTTTCTAATCCATGCATAGATTTTTAAACAACTGAATCGTAAATCCCACAGGCAGTTCTGAAACACTCCCATTATCACTGTTGCATTTCTCACCCTCATTAATAGAAGTATGTTTTACAAGTGGTAAATATTTACCATAACTTCTGCTCTTGTCATTACTGAGGCTGAACCATGTCTCTAATGAATTGCAATTGGTAGCCGTCAGCTGTTATAATAAAGGAAAACTGAAGACATTTTATTATTAAATCTGTCCTTTGCAGTTGCAGAACTGACAAAAGAAAATGCTGTTTAAATTTAGCCAGCTCGCATTTGTAATATAGGCAGCGATGCAGCTTTGTAGACGGAGACAAGTATTTCATTAATACTGAGAAATACAGTCTAGGCTCCAGAACAAAAATAGATGAAAGTGAGGACTGCAGATGCTGGAGATTAGAGTCAAGATTAGGGTGGTGCTGGAAAAGCACAGCAGGTCAGGCAGCATCCGAGGGGCAGGAGCCCTTCATCAGGACACTGATCAGCAAATGCAGGCAATGCGCCTCCTTCCCAAATGGCGGGTCTGTAAACGCAAAATGGACAGTTCCAGAAAGCCACCACCTTCTCAAGAACAACTAGAAATAGACAATAAATGCTGGTCCAGCCAGTGATGCTTAGCTCCCATGAATACATTTGTTAAAAATTTGTGCTGACTTAAAGCTTCAGATTTCAGAACACTGGAAGCAGTCATGGTGCAGCAGTAATTATAATGTAGTCCCTGTGATTTATGTGCATTTTTATTGTCATTTATTTTAATTCTGGATTTTTGAAATTTTAATTAGTGCCAAATGGGTTTTTCTGTGTATTTAAAGTTAATAATTAACTTCCAAGTTAATTATTAGTGATACTTTTAAAATAGTTTGTGAGAGCTAGTTGTCAGAACTAATGGGTTTTTGTGTACATTCCAGGTTTTTACAACTGAATAAGGTAAGCATTTGTGCATCAAGGGTTGATAGTAAGTTTTGGATTTTTTTTTAAGGGGAAACTTTGAGAATTAGATCTTTCCTTTTTAGGCAGTTCTAAGAGGTTCTTGGATGAAGGTAGATAACTTAAGATATGTGCCTGAGAATGGGACAGGATAGTTAGATTTGTTAAGAATAGGTTACCTTAGGGTCAGGAATTACTAAAAGATCGAGTCGAGATGTGTTTGGATAAAAGCCTGAAGAGATTATTTGAAGCTGAGTGCATTTAAGCTCAGGTATGTAATAGCTCCAGGAAGATGTAATCAGATTTTTAAGACTTGGAGATGAAGCCATAGTTAAATCTATCAAGATTAATGAAATATTTTAAAATCTGGTGTGAGGGATGTTTCTGAGAACTTAAGGGAATGATTTTCAGATCTGTAAGGGAATGTTTTCGGATTAATAGGATTCTATTTTACTGTGTGTTTAAAAACATTTAAGAAAAGGGTTCAGAAAAGATTTTCTCTATGACTCTTTTGTGCTGTATATCCATAGATTGGTCTGTTCTATTTTATTTTCACATCTTTTGCTTGGCAGCTTTAGTTTTATTGTTAAAACCATATCAGTAACATTGTTTAAATGAAACAAATAAAATATGATCTATCAAGCCAAGTTTCAGACAGGAAACTGACTTGTCCTGTCATAGCGTCAACTGGAATCATTGCAGTTTATAATGGGGATGGGGTTTTGTGTAGAAAGGGCTAGGCCCATTACCTTTTACTGTCGGAGTAGCTATTGCTGAAGAAGGGGTTTTAGCTCAACCTGATAGGAGGAGAAAGTGAGGACTGCAGATGCTGGAGATCAGAGCTGAAAATGTGTTGTGGCGATCGTGGAGGCGGTTGTCTGGGTGGCGATCGCGGAGGCTGCAAGGAGAACAGGAATAAAGATAAGGAACTTGAAATAACAAAGATGGTACAGGACATGGTGAAAAAGCTATATCAATTTGTCAGAGTTAAGGAACAGGGGAAGAGGTGTTACTCATTGGAAAAATATTAGAGTTTGCTCAACCATGGGAAGAGGACAGACATTGATGATTTAGAACGCAAGAACATAGAACGTTTTGTTCTATATAGCAATGTTCCATCTTCTGAATTAAATGTACCTTCTTAATTATGAATTTGTCTTGTTGGGATTCTTCATTTTGGCTCAATGGGTCATAATTTCAACAAGTCCCAGTGTAATCTTAGCACTTCTACATTGCATCACCCTGACTGTATGAACAACTCTTCAGTTGCAAAGAAATTAGTGCCCTTGGTCAGAAAGCAATTCATCTTGGTCCTGGTATTGACTGAAGCTTTTAATTACGCTTTTGTAAAGCTATTGATTCAAAGAAGACTTTATTGCGATTTTGCCTCAGTTTTAAAAATCAGCTTTGAGGGTCTTTGTACGAATTTTGCAAATAGTAAGTTTTTAAATGACTGTCCATTGCTTCCTTCTTATGTCTAAGAGGAGATGTCCCTTTGACTTTTTGCTTTGCTAATAACTCCCCAATTCCTCTTCTAAGGAGTCAGGCTCGCATTAGAAATGTTTATTTAGCTTTGTATCAAAACCAAAACAGGTTTATCTGCAGATGCAGACTGACCTGCAAATCTATATCGCTTTTTGCTTCTTTTGAGTGTTCAAATTTAAAAATAAACAGCAGGAAGCAAAGTCAGAGGGTTGCTAATTGCAAAACTATTGCTGTTAAGTCATAGAGTCACACAGCATGGAAACAGTCCCCTTGGTCCAACTAGTCCACACCAACCATATTCCCAAATGAAACTAGTTCCACTTGCCTGCATTTGGCCCACATTTCTCCAAATCTTTCCTATTTACCAACATGTCTTTTAGATGTTGTCACTGTACCCACATCCACCATTTCCTCTGGCAGTTCATTCAATACACGAACCACCCTGTGTGCCAAAAAAGTTGCCTCTTATGTGCTTTTTAAAACTTACTCCTCTCACCTTAAAAGTATGCCCCCTAGTTTTAGACTCCTCCACCCTAGGGAAAAGACACCTGCCATTCACCTTATCTATGCCCCTGATGATTTTATCAACCTCTCTAAGGTCATCCCTCAACCTCCCACACTCCAGGGAAAAAACAACTCCCAGCCTATTTTTATAACTCAGACCCTCCATTGCCAGTAATGTCCCAGTAAATCTTTTCTGAACCTTCTCCAATTTAATAATATCCTTCCTATAGTTATTCAATTAAAAGTGATAATTGTTAGCTAAAATGTACATACATAAGGATTAAAAGTATTTATTGATAAAAGATGCTAATGAAGATGACACCAAGGATAGTCTGTCTCACTGCAGATGTGTGATCACCTTGAAGATATTCATTCCAAAGTAAACCTGAAATCAGAATTCAGCAGCTGTGATGGATTCTGTAGGGGAATAGCTTGTACAGATGGCCGGACAAGAGCTGGTTCTGGGAGGAAGTGAGGGCTTCTTTATTTTAGTTCTACAGATTGAAGCCTAGCTTAGCAATCAACCTTTTAGGTGGTCTTCCTGTTGAGAACCCTCTCTTTCTGATGGTGCCTCTCTTTTGGAATTCTGTCAAAATGGCATCTCAGAGTCTGTTTTACCATACCTAAAGCAAAGTGGCTCCTAAGTTAACTTGGATATATCACTGTTGTACAAGTCAATGTCAATTAGGCTGAATTTCCTGTGGTTTCCTTCCAGCCTTCTCTGACACTTAGAATTCTCACACCATTGGAAGGATCTGTAACACTGTCTCAGGATTGATTGACTTCTAAATGTCTTTCTTTGGGATTGTTGCAAAGAAAGCACATCAATCTGTCTGCTCTTTAGCTGTAGTCAGGCAGCAATCTGTCACATGACTTCTTGGAGCTGCCTTGCAAGATTCTGTGTCCATTTCAAAAAGTCAAATTACCGTTTCTGGGCAAAAGCTATTCTGTTATAATTACATCTTTGTCAATTTGTATGTCATGCATGTTAATACTAACCAGAAACACTTCATCAATGGGTAAATGCATTCTGTAGTGTGGGATATAACTCTACAGATTGGGATATTTCAAACTCTGCTCTGTGCTGACTAGGCCTTTTCAGTTAGAGCAGCAGTACAGGGATAACGGTCATAGCAAGGTGAGAGACAGGACATGAAAGCATCGGTGTAGTCTATGGTCTCGATGTATCGAAGGCAGGATACAGGTATCCCCTGCTTTTTGAACGTTCGCTTTACAGCAATTTGTTTTTATGAAAGATCTGTTTTCGCTAACCGAAAGAGGATTTCCGCTTTTACGAAAAAGCGCACGCAGTGAGAATGGCCACCAAGTGCCTTCCCGGGAACTACACTCGGCGTCAAGCCGCCATAGTTTTGAACTGTGTCTGAACGACGGACCTTAACCTTTGACATCAAGGCAGGCAGACATAGAAGCAAGTGAAGACGTTAGTGACCTGCCTGCCCTGATGGATTCAGACAACAATGAGATGTTAATAGGTGACCCTCTCCCTCTCCTACACTCCAGTCTCCTGTACCTCCCACCACCCCAACCTCCGATGGTCTTTACTATATGTTAGTGTTAGTTTAGGTTTTGTGTGGTATTTGGTTTGATTTGATAGGTTATTTTTGGGTCTGGAAACGCTCAAACATTTTTCCCCAAAAAATTAATGGTAATTGCTTCTTCATGCCATACTCTACTTTTGGATAGTGGGAGACAGACTGTAACATGCCTTTAATGTTTCACAAGATCCAATTGAAATGATATGTATGTGCTGGCTGCATGAACCTGATAGTGCAGGCCAGAGACAGGGAATTTTGCAACAAGTACTTCACTTCCTGTCTCCCCAAAGCCTCTCCGCAATACTCTCCAGCTGCCTGGATAGGTGCAGCTCCAACAACATGCAAGAAGCTTAACACTATCCAGGAACAAAGAAGTCCTCTTGATTGGCACCCCATTCAACATCCTTAGCACTCACCCCCTCCACCATTGGCGTAAAATGGCATCAGTGTGTACCATGTATAAGACAGTAAGCTAACCGTCTGCAGCAATTCCCTGCGGAATTCCTCCGACAAAATTTTCCAAATCTGTGACCACTACCATCTAGAAGGACAAGGCTTGCAGACACGAGGTCATCACTCCCCAGGAAGCTGCATTCTAAACCACATGTCATCCTGATGTGTATTTAGGTCATTGTTCCTTCAGCGTGGTTGGGTCCCATTCCTGGAGCTCCCTCCCTGCCCGCATCTTGGGTGTCTCTATCCACATGGACTGCACCTCCTCCATCTTGTCCAGGGCATTTTGTTTTCTTCACTCACAGGATGTCACATGTAGGCCAGACTAGGTAAGGATGGCATATTTTCTTAAGGACATTAATGAACTAGGTGGGTTTTTCCCGACAGCTAGCAATTGTTTTGTGGTGATGATGGGCAGTGCGGTCGCTCAGTGGTTAGCACTGCTGCCTCACAGCGCCAGGAACCCAGGTCGATTCCATCCTGAGACACTCGTCCGTGTGGAGTTTGCACATCCTCCCCGTGTCTGTTTGGATTTCCTCTGGGTGCTCCAGTTTCCTCCCACAGTCCAAAGATGTGCAGGTTCGGTGGGTTGACCAGGCTTAATTGCCCCACTGTGTTCAGGGATATGCAGGCTGGTTGGATTAGCCATGGGAAAGGTAGGGTTGAGGTGGTGGGGGTGGGTGGGTCTGGTTGGGATGCACTTCGGAGGGTCGGTGTGGATGAATGGCCTGCTTCCTCACTGTAGGGATTCTGATCATTAGACTCACTTATTGAAATCAAATGCCACCATCTGCCATGGCAGGATTTGAACCTGGGTCCCCAGCAGCATTTCTGGATTAATATTCAAGTGATAATGCCACTAGGCCATCACATCCTCGTGGCAACACCCATGAATATAAATAGTGGCTACGAGAAGAGGCCCTTAGTCCAATGTTCATTGCCCACTCAAGCAGCTCAATTAGCTGCAGAGTGGGTAGGTTATCCAGGGGCCTTCCTTGCCCGGACTTAATCGGAGCGGAGGCAGAGTCCATACTTGCCGTTGTCCCACCTGATTAAATGTTCACCCTGTCTCCAAACCCACCATAGGGAAGGAAATAAAGCAAAACTGTCCATCAAGGATGCATCTGTAGCCTGATCTAACCTTCCTGAGTGCACGTGGGTGAGTCTCCAGTTCCTGACGGAGGATTTGGGCCGAGCAGATCAAACCACTAAGAGTTCCCAGTACCTAAATCTCGACTGGCTGATGACTCCAGTGTGCTCAGACACTGATGGAGGTCACAAGGTCAGGCATAGCTCCTCTAGACTACATCGGTTGTTAAAACTGCTGCTGTGAATATCTCTCCGCTAAGCTCGAGAGAATGATCATTGTCTGGCTGATGCGTGGAATTGATTGAAATTTCACGAGTGTTGTTGTGCGACTGTAGGGGGCAACAGTTCCCAAATGCTTTGTAGCGCACGGCTCCAAAGAATAAAATGGCAATGGGCTGCAATTGGACAGCTGATCTCCCCTCTGGCTCAGTCAGAATCCCATCATCAGTACAGTGACTGCAGACCTGACCTTAGACTCTGAAGAGCAGATTAAAATGTAGAGGCATAAAAGACTGTGATTGGCACTATGGTGCAGTGACTATTCGATTGTTGAACATTTTATTTTTTTCAACACTAGACATACCACATGTAAACAAAAGCATCAGTTCTGGACACTGCTGTATTTGAGAATGTTGGTTTTCCTACGAAAGGTTACTCACTCTCAAGGAAACTCATCTACCCTGCTCTCTAGAAATGCAATTTATCCATGGTTGGAATAAATCAAGTAAGATATTCCTATTTAGTTGCGATGGATGCCACTCATACAGTGGGAGGTCATCAGCTATTGCTGTGATCACCACAGTAAGTCTGTAAAAAGGCGCATAACCTTTAGATAATATTATAATCTGGCTCTTGCGAGTAAAACTAACCTTCTTTCCTGCAGTAAGTAAATCAGCATGTTACTATGGAAACCTTTCAGGCCTCAGAAGTGTGTCTTGAGAGTAAGTTACTGTGCAACAATGCATTCATTTCATACATCTACTTTCCTGGTAACCAACACTGCAGTTCTGTGGCTGCTGACCCTTTGCAGTCTGTGTCATGATTAAAACCTCACCAATTCCTTCTGAGCCAAGCCCAAAGATATAAAAGACACAAAGGGGCAACTTTTCACGCAGAGGGTGGTATGTGTATGGAATGAGCTGCCAGAGGAAGTGGTGGAGACTGGTACAATTACAGCATTTAAAAGGCATCTGTATCGGTATATGAATAGGGAGAGTTTAGAGGGATACGGGCTGGGTGCTGGCAAGTAGGACTAGATTAGTTTAGGATATCTGGTCGGCATTGACTAGTTGGGCGGAAGGGTCTGTTTCCGTGCTGTACATCTCTATGACCTTGCAGTCCACTGCCGGATTCCTGACTGTTTTGCAAACGGTCCTTTTCAAATCAAGTTCAGCCTTTTCTGTACGGTACATCTCTATGACAGTCACAGAATGTATTGCCATTGCATTGACTCCTGTTACTGACATCACTCTGTCTCTTATTGAGATGTTAACACCACACGGGGAGGCCGTTCAGCCTGCCGAGTGCATTCCAGCACTCTGTTGAGTAATCCAGTTCCACTGCCCCTTCTCTCCATCCCATCTCCATGTGGGCCTGTTTGCATCAGGTGCACCTCCAAGTTTCCTTTTCTCATCATTGATTGCCTCCACTTGTGGGCGCACGTTCCAAGTCATAGACTCCCTCCGATGTGGAAAGAGGCCACTCAGCCCTTCGACTCTGCACTGACCCTCCAGAGAGAGAAGCATCCCACCAACAGCCACCCTATCCCTGCATTTTCCATGGCCAATCCACCTGACCTGCAGATCTTTGGACTGTGGGTGAAAGCTGAACAAAGCCCCTGCGGACTCGGGGAGAATCTGCATGCTTCACACAGACAGTCGCCCGAGGCTGGAATTGAACCCGGGGTCCGTTGGGCTGTGAGGCAAGAGTGCTCACCACTGAGCCACCATGCCACCCAGTTATTACTGGGTGTGGTGTCAGAAGTTCATCTTCATATGTCCCCTGCATTTAGGGTGTAGGTTTGCTCACTGAGCTGTAGGTTTGATATTCAGACGTTTCATTACCTGGCTAGGTAACATCATCAGTGGCGACCTCCAAATGAAGCGAAGCTGTTGTCTCCTGCTTTCTATTTATATCTTTCTCCTGGATGGGGTTCCTGAGGTTTGTGGTGATGTCATTTCCTGTTCGTTTTCTGATGGGTTGATAGATGGCATCTAGATCTATGCATTTGTTTATGGCGTTGTGGTTGGAGTGCCAGGCCTCTAGGAATTCTCTGGCATGTCTTTGCTTGCCTCTCCCAGGTTAGATGTGTTGTCCCAGTCGAAATGGTGTTTTTTTTCATCCGTGTGAAGGGCTACGAGGGAGAGAGGGTCGTGTCTTTTTGTGGCTAGCTGGTGTTCGTGTATCCTGGTGGCTAACTTTCTTTCTGTTTGTCCTACGTAGTGTTTGTGGCATTCCTTGCATGGAATTTTATAGATGACGTTGGTTTTGTCCATGGGCTGTACTGGGTCTTTAAAGTTTGTTAGTTTTTGTTTGAGAGTGTTGGTGGGTTTGTGTGCTACTAGGATTCCGAGGGGTCTTAGTAATCTGGCTGTCATTTCTGAAACTTCTTTGATGTATGGTAAGGTGGTTAGGATTTCTGGCTGTGTTCTCCTGCATTTCTTGTTCAAAATCTTAAATCTGTATCACCTAGTCTTTGCACAGTCAGCTAATTCTATCACTGAAGAGTAATATTAGACAATATTATACCACTGAGTGACCTATATATTGTTCAACAAAAGGGTAATTTTAATTTAATTTTGTTTATAACATAATCAATTTATGTGGACCATTGTAATTTGCATTGACATATAATCCACTTCCTGTATAAATAAAACCTAAAATCATCTCATGTCACACATTTTTGGAAACTAGCTGGTAATTCTGTTTTTCATTAATTGAGGTGAAAAATAAAACAGCTTCCATAAACTTCACCTTTGACTACCAGGCATCCTGGGCTTAACACTGAACAGAACCTAAACTGGACCAGCCACATAAAAATTGTATCTACAAGAGCAGGCAGGAGGCTGGGAATTCTGTGGCAAGTTAACTCCTGACTCCCTAAAGCCAGTTTACCATCTATAAGGCACATGTCAGGAGTGTGATGGAATACTGCTCACTTCCCTGGATGAATGCAACTCCAAGAATGATCAAGAAACTCAATACAATCCAGAACCACATCAATCCCCTTGACTGGCACCTCATCCCCCATCTCCAACATTCATTCCCTACACCATAATGTAGATTGGCAGCAGTGTGTACCACCTACAAGATGCACTGCAGCAACTAACCAAGCCTCTTTGGACAGCTTCTTCCAAACAGATGACTTGCATCAGCTTGAACAGGGTTGGCAGAGGGAAGGGAATATCACCAGTTGCAAATTCTGGCGAATGACGTAACCCAGAATGTTGATGGTAGACCGTTGTAGAGTCATAGAGATGCACAGCAGAGAAACAGACCCTTTGGTTCAACTTGTCCATACTGACCAGATATCCTAACCTAATCCAGTCCCATTTGCCAGCACTTGACCCATATCCCTCTAAACCCTTCCTATTCATATCCCTTTTAAATGTTGTAATTGTACCAGCCTCCACCACTTCCTCTGGCAGCTCTTTCCATACACGCACCACCCTCTGTGTCCCTTTTATATCTTTCCCCTCTGACCTTAAATCTTTGTCCTCTAGTTCTGGACTCACCCACCCCAAGGAAAAAACCTTGTCTATTTGCCCTATCCATGCCCGTCATGATTTTATAAACCTTTACAAGGTCACCCCTCAGCCTCTGATGCTCCATTTGGATACAGAAGGTGGTGATGGAGGGTTGCTTTTCAGACTGGAGGACTGTGACCAGTGGTGTGCCACAAGGATTGGTGCTGGGTCTACAGCTTTTTGTCATTTATGTAAATGATTTGGATGTGAACATAGGAGTTGCAGCTAGTAAGTTTGCAGATGACACCAAAATTGGAGGTGTAGCGGACAGCGAAGAAGGTTACAGAGTACAACGGGATCTTGATCAGATGGGCCAATGGGCCGAGGAGTGGCAGATGGAGTTTAATTTGTACTGATGTGAGGTTCTGCATTTGGGAAAGGCAAATCAGGGCTTATGCCTGAAACGTCGATTCTCCTGTTCCTTGGATGCTGCCTGACCTGCTGCACTTTTCCAGCAACACATTTTCAGCTCTGATCTCCAGCATCTGCAGTCCTCACTTTCTCCTCAAATCAGGGCAGGACTTATACACTTAATGGTAAGGTCCTGGGGAGGATTGCTGACTGTTGCACTCCTGAATTTCAACAGGAGAGGTTTTGATTAATTTTTCAAGGAGATAGTGATTGTCTGTCACTTCTGTATTATGGATGCTATTTGTCACTTATTTGAGCAAGCCTGAATGTTGATTGGCCTTGCTGCATTGGGCATGGTTTGCTTCGTTCACTAAGATATTGTTAATGGATCTGAACAGACCGTGCTATGTAACCTTACCTCTGATATTATAATTGAGGAAAGTCATGAATGAAGGAGCTGAAGATAATTGAACAGAAGACAGTGACCTGAGGATCTCATGTGGTGGTGTCTTGTGATTGGGTTGATTGACCTCCAGCATCTATCTGCTTTTGTTTCAGGCCTAATTCCATGCTGAGATTCCCATGATCCCTTTGATCCCTTGACATCAGTTTCTTTTTGACTTCTTTGTGCCAAATTAAGATGAATACCACCTTGATACTAATGGCAGTAGCTGTCACCTCATCTATAGAATGGACCAATTGTGGTGGGAGCCAATGAGTATTGGTGAGCAGGTTGTTCATGCCAATTGTCAACACAATTGATTACCCTTTTCAATATGGTGCCAATGTTTGTGGGTAGGTGAATAGTGTGATGATTGGCCAGATTAGATTAAAGAACGGGACATTTGTCAGAATTTTTCCGTATTGTTGGTTAGATGGCAGTATTGTAGCTGGGCTGGAAGATCATAAATAGCTTTGGAGCACAAGAGTTGAGCATTACGGCTTCATTGCACACAATGTGCTCAGCTGTTTCTGGATGTCCCGTGAAGTGAATCAAATTTGCTGAAGACTGCCGTCTATGATGCTGGGGATTTCAGGGGCTAAACCGAGATGGATCATCCATTTCTGGCTAAAGGTGGTTGCAAATGTTGCAGCCCTGCCATCTAGCGAGCCCGACTCCCACTCCACGCCCACCCCCTCATCGAGGACGGGGATGTTTGTGGAACCTCAATTTTCTGTTTAATTTTCTATTGCTATTCACAAAGCTATGGAGCGTGAAATTTATCTGTTGATTCTGGGATCGCTTTGATCTGTCTATAACATACAGCACCCGCTGTTTGGCTTCCAAGTAGTCCTGAGTTGCAAATCCGTCTTATTTTTTGATAGTGCTGCTGTTGGCCTGCTATCATGCTCCTCATCTTGAAATGGGGTTGATCAGCTGTGTTGGTGGTGACGGTAAAGGGGTTTACAGTTTGTGGTGGACTTTCTGGTTACGGATGGCCCACGGTGCCTCATGGGTTCAGAGCTGCTCGACCTATTTGAAATCTATCCCATTTAGCGTGCTGTTATATCCGCACACTACACTGGATAGTGCCCTCACTGTAAAGACCAGTCTTCATTTCTACAATGACTGTGCGGACTGTAACTAACACATTCTTTTATATTTATTTATCCTCGATTGCAGATTTAAAGAAAGGGGAAAGGACTGTTCTAAAACCAACAACTGTATGCAATTGCTGAAATTGTGATGTTGCCAGGGTTGGAGGGTTGGAGCTATTGGGAGAGGGTGAACAAGCTGGGGCTGTTTTCCCTGGAGCATCGGAGGCTGAGAGGGGCCTTTATAGAGGTTTATAAAATCATGAGGGGCATGGATAGGGTAAATAGACAAGGTCTTTTCCCTGGGGTGGGAGAGTCTAGAACCAGAGGGCATAGGTTTAGGGTGAGAGGGGAAAGATATAAAAGGGACCTAAGGAGCAACTTTTTCATGCAGAGGGTGGTGCGTGTATGGAATGAGCTGCCAGAGGAAGTGATGGAGGCTGGTGCAATTACAACATTTAAAAGGCATGTGGATGGGTACATGAATAGGAAGAGTCTAGAAGGATATGGACCAAGTACTGGCAAATGGGACTTGATTAGGTTTGGATGTCTGTTCGGCATATACAAGTTGGACCGAAGGGTCTGCTTCTATGCTGTGCATCTCTATGACTGTATGACTCATTATGAGTTGTGTTCACACTGTTGCTTTGCAAAATGTAGGGGGAAAAGTGAGATACGATGGCATAGCACTGTGCCTGTTTACACAGCAGGTTTCATCCAGCAACAAAGTGGCTGATTGGTTTCTGCAGATGTGACTATTTGTGATTGCAAGACATCATCAGATGCCTGATGATGACTCTCTGTTTGGCTTCTGGGCAGGCAAACAGGTTTAAAACAGAGGGAGAGAAGCCTCTGGACTGATGAAGGAACAGGTTCTGTGCCTCTATCTCTGTAGTATAAATTATTGATACCTAAAGAAAGCCAGATGTTTTCTCCCACCAGTTGCTGTAAGTTATATCCTTAACCAGTAACTAAAAGACTTTATAATTAGAGTACTAGTCGCTGTGTGCCTCCTGTGAAGCAGCAAAAGAATCCAGAAAGGGGATTAGATAGCAGAAGATCCTGGGAAGTGAAAAGGACATCTCATCAATCATGTGGACTGGTGCTATTGAACTCTGCTTCCCCAGCACCCTTTTCCTCTATCTTTGATACCAATGTTTTTTTGATTGTCTGTATGCGTGCATAGAGGTTTAAAATAGTAGAGTTGTACTGTTGTTCGTTCATAGTTTTGTCTACTTGTGGATGGAACATATTCATGTGTAATAAACAGTAATTCTTGTTAAGTAGAGGAAAATGATTAGTTTATTCTATTAACCTAATTCCATCTGACAGGCAAACTGGAGACTTTGCGGACTTTGATTAAATATTTGATGTTTGTGGCAACATCTGGAGTGATGGGGCTCAGGAATCAGTACACTTTCCCAAGTGAAGGTGAATTGGCCATGCTAAATTGCCCGTAGTGTTAGGTAAGGGGTAAATGTAGGGGTATGGGTGGGTTGTGCTTCGGCGGGTCAGTGTGGACTTGTTGGGCCGAAGGGCCTGTTTCCACACTGTAATGTAATCTAATCTAAAAAGTGGGTCATAACAGCTCTTAAAGGACAGATTAATTTGCAACACTGAGGTTTTTCCTTTGTGCTGGTTCTCTCACTATCTTCTGTAGTTCTGTTCTGGCAGAAATGTCTTTAACGTCATGGTGAAGTTGTACAGGACATTGGTGAGGCCTCTTCTTGGTACTGTATCCAGTTCTGGTCGCCCTGTTATAAGAAGGATATTATGGAGTTGGAGAGGTTTCAGAAGAGATTTACCAGGATCTTACTGGGAATGGAGGGTTTGAGTTTTAAGGAGAGGCTGGATAAGCTGGGACTTTTTTCACTGGAGCATAGAGGTTGAGGGGTGACTTTATCGAGGTTTATAAAATCATGAGGGGGACAGATAAGATGAATGGCAGGTGCCTTTTCCTTAGGGTGGGGAATTTCAGGACATGTTTTTAAAGTGAGAGAGAAATATTTTAAAAAGACACCAGAGGCAATTCTTTTACACAGAGAGTGGTTTGTATGTGGAATGAACTTCCAGAGGAAGTGAATAATATGGGTACAGTTATAACGTTTAGAAGTCATATGGATAAATACATGAATAAGAAATGTTTGGGGGGGACATGGGCCAAGCGCAGGCAAGTGGGACGAGTTTAGTTTGGGATTATGGTCAGCATGGACTGGTTGGACTGAAGGGTCTTTTTCTGTGCTGTATGACTCAATGTCTCGATGAGCCTGTGACTCAACCAACTTGGTCAGCAGTGGTTGTCCAGAAGCAGATATTGACATCCCTAACCCAGCGTGCATTCTGTTCCCTTGCCACCCTCAGTGCTTCCTCCAAATGAATGTATTTTTATTTGACCAAGCGCAATGTGACATTTTGGGACGTGAATCAAAGTTGAGGCTTTGCAAGACCACTCAACCTTGAGTGTATACCACAGGGCTGCCATCTCTAGTAGGTCTATGCTCCTGGTGGAACAGGATCTGCCAGGACTGACAATGATGGAGGAATCTGGCACGTTGGCTTGAAGATATATTTCCGGTGGTGCCTGATGGCTCAGTAAGAGAGGTCTTTAAATTTCACACAAGTACCCTGTTGTTAGACTAAATCAAGTAGCAAGGTCAATGAAGGCTAAGCCATTCACTTTTCTTCTTGCAACTTTTCATAATGGTTTGACGCAATTGAGCGGTTTGGCAGGTCAGTTCAGAGCGTAGTTCAGAGGCAGCCATATTGTTGAGGGCATGGAGTCACCATACCAGGTAACATGGGCATATTTCTTCTCCTGAAGGGCATTAGTTAGCCAGATGGGGTTTTTGACACGTGAGTGTATGGATTACAAGGTGGATCATGCCACCAGGCCTCTCGAGCCTGCTCTGCCATTTCGTTAGTTCATGGTTGATCTGACTCTTCTGCATTCCCATCTACTGTCAATAACCTTTCACCTCCTTGCTTATCAGGAATCTATTTATCCACTGCCTTAGAAATAGTCAAAGATTTTGTTTCCACTGCCTTGTGGGAAGAGAGTTCCAAAGACACATGGCCTTCTGTGAGAAAAGATAGATTTCCTCCTCTCTGTCTTAACTCGTAATGTTTAAAAAAGCGTTTCCCTAGCTCCAGATTCTCCCACCATAGTCAACATCCTCTCCACGTCCACCCTTCTGAGACTCCTCAGGTTTTCACTTGTTTCAATCAAGTCACCTCCTACTCTTCAAAATTCCAGAGGGTATAAGCCTGAACTCTCTAATGTTTTCTCATAAGACAAACTGTCATTATTAGTTCAGTAAAACCTCTGTGAATTGCTTCAATTGTATTTATTTCCTACATTATTTAATAAAACCAATACTATACGCAATACACCAGATGTGCGCTCACCAGTGCCCTGTCTAACGGAAACATAACCTCCTCACTCTTCTTTATTCCCCTTTGGATAAATGATCAAATTCTATTAACTTTCCTAATTAACTGCTACGATTGAATACTAATCTCTTGTGATTAACGTACTAGGATATTTCTGTGCACCTCAGAGCTCTGCAATCTCTCAGCATTTAGTTAGAATCATAGAATGCCTACAGTGTGGAAGCAGGCCATTCAGCCCATCGAGTCCACACCAGCCCTCCGAAGAGCATCCCACCCAGACATACCCCTGTCCCTATCCCTGTAACTCTGTATTTCCTGATGCCAATCCACCTAAGCTGCACATCTTTTGATTGTGGAAGGAAACCGGAGCACCCGGAGGAAGCCCATGCAGACACTGGGTGAATGTGCAAACTCCACACAGATAGTCACCTGAGGCTGGAATCGAGCCTGGGTCCCTGGTGCTGAGAGGCGGCAGTGCTAACCACTGAGCTATTGTGCTGCCCTGGCACAGGCAACTTTTAATGTTTTTTAATTGATCCCTCTATATTGCACAATTTCTAATTTTCTCACACTGGATTACAGCATCATAGTCCCAGAAGAACATAAGGCTGCTCTCTCATTAGACAGACAGCTGACTGAGGGTGGATTTAACTGAAGGCTGACCACATCTCAGGAGAGACGGATGAGTTTCAGAAGAGGAGACCTTCATGGTGACCCCAGCAGACGCTGTGACACTATTGAACCGTGGAGCCGTTCAATTGACCAAATGTCTATTTTTGCTCCTGTTTCAAATGTTCCGATTATATGTGGTAGATAACACTTGGTGCCACACATTTACCAAGCAGTGACCATCTCCAACAGGAGAACACATCTAAGCATATCGCATTGATGTTCAGCGGTATTACTATCACTGAATTCCGCCCTTCTCCCATCAACATCCTGGGGATTGCCATTGACCAGGAGCTGAACTGGACCAGCTGTATAAATCTCATGTCTCCAAGAGCAGGTCAAGAGATGATGAATTCTGTGGTGAGTAACTCATCTCCCGACTCTCCAAACTTGCTCACAATCCAGAACTATAAACCGTGGTGGAATACTGTCTGCGGGGCTGGATTAGTGCAGCTCCAGCAACACTCAGGAAGCTCAATACGATCAAAGTCATAGCAAGCTGGCGTGATTGACATCACATTAACCACCTTCAGCATTCAGTCCCTCCATCACCAATGCATGATGGCAGCATTGGCAATACCATCTGTCGGATGCACTGCAGCAACTCATCTCAGCTCCTTCAACAGCATCTTCCAAACCTGCAATCGCTACCATCTAGCAGAACGAGGGCAGCAGATACGTGGGAACTCCCATCACCCATGAGTTCTCCTCCAGGTCACACACCGTCCTGACTTGGAAGTCTATCAGTGTTCCTTCACTGTCATTGGGTCAACATACTGGAACTCCCTTCATAATAACAATTTTGGTGTACCAACATTGCATGGACAGCAATGGTTCAATGCAGCAGCTCATTACAAAATGCTGGCCTTACCAGCAACACCTTCATCCCCATGAACAAATTAACACAGTTCCTAACTATTTACAAAACGTTGATTTCTCAAAGGGGAGCTACACTCTGCTGGGGCCCGAGGCAGCCTTGTTAATGATGGGTCATCTGCTATCTAGGAGGGTAAAGGCTGTTTGAGTCTTGGGGAAACCACCCGTTGCAAATTCTCCCCCAAACCTCACGTCAATCGGACTTGGAACAATTGTTGGGGTCGAAACCCTGGAATTCCTTCCCTAATCAGCTGTACCTATAATAGTTTGAGAAGGTGGCGCAGCAGTGCCTTCTGAAGGGTAATTAGGAATGAGTAGGAAATGCTGCACTCGGCCAGTGATGCCCACATCCCACAAATGAGTTTAAAAGAAGTATTTAACCATGATTAACTTGGGCACTGCCTTCTTCTACGCAGAATAGAAGTGGGAGAAAGTGAGGGCTGCAGATGCTGGAGATCAGAGTCAAGAGTGTGGTGCTGGAAAAGCACAGCCAGCCAGGCAGCATCTGAGGAGCAGAAGAGTCGACGTTTCGAGCATAAGTTCTTCATCAGGGTGAAGAGCAGTTTCCTGATGAAGGGCTTATGCTTGGAACGTTGACTTTCCTGCTCCTCGGTTGCTGCCTGACCGGCTGTGCTTTTCCAACACCACACTTTTTGACACAGACTGGGAGTAGTCAGGCAGGGAGCTATTGAATGCACTTTAGCAGGATATTGTTGCACAGATTTTGTTTTCATTTGCTCCTGTCAGCTTATTCTATTTTCTTAAATGGAACTGAAGTAGGTTTGATAGAACTGTAGTTGCTTATGTTTGTTTTGCCACTCACTTGAAATATCACTATAACTGGCCTGCTCCTAATTTACTGCCACTTCCCTAGTGTTGATTTGACTCCCTCGGGGTGACTGATGCTAACGGGGCTTTGCAAATAAACTAGCTCAACCCTGGGGTAAGTGCCTTTGATCCTTGAGGATTTCTTCAAGAGGTTTGGACTTCTAACTCATTTGTATTAAAGATTGTACTGATGTCTTGTTGCTGAAGTGAACATGTTCTTAATGTCTTCCACTGCAATGTGGGCCTCAATTTTTAAAATTGTTTCTTTTATGGTTATTGCTGTTGAGGAGGAGATGATGAGTTGGTTATATAGAGTCTTGGTTATGGGCCAACTAAAATACTATTCACACTTTTTAAAGCTCCATTCTTCAGAGATGATATATTGGCTATGGAAGAGGTACAATGTAGATTCATCAGGACAATAGAATTAGAATTAACTTTATTGTCACATTTGTCATAGAATCCCTACAGTGTGGAAACAGGCCATTTAGCCCAACAAGTCCACACTGACCCTCCGAACAGTAAGCCACTCAGACCCATTCCCCTACACTATTTTCCTATATTTGCTCCTGACTAATACACCTAACCTACTCATCCCTGCACACTATGGGCAATGTTAGCCTGTCCAATTCACCCAACCTGCACATCTTTGGATTGTGGGAGGAAACTGGAGCATCCCGAGGAAACTCATGCAGACACAGGGGGAATGTGTAAACTCCACATGGTCACCCGAAGCTGGAATTGAACCCAGGTCCCTGGTGCTGTGAGGCAGCAGTGCTAACCACTGGGTCCCTGCTACCTAAATGAGTACAGTAAAAAGTTTATAAGTCACCACTTATAGCACCATCTTAGGTGCAAAGGTACCTAGCTACAGCTCCTTCAGTTACAAGATCTTAGAAAAATACAGAAATAATAAGTCCAGCATTGCAGAAATAGAAGTTCAGAACAATGGTCTTCCGACCCAGACCATACTGGCACCTCACCTCCGGTCCACAGTGGGCCTTGGCTCCAGACTGTGCTGGGCTTCACCTGGAGGTTCCTGAGGCTGGGAGATCATTCTGGAATCACCTCGAGACTGGGAATCCAAGCTGAGTCCATACCAGACTGAGAAATCACCATGTACAACCAGAAGACTGCCACACCAGGCTGAGAGGCCGCCATGCCATGCCGTGCGCCCACATTGGCGGAGGTGGGGCGTCACTACGCTAGGCCGGGAGGACCCCTCACCCCGTCTGTGCTGAGGCTGGGAGTCATCGGAGGCTGGCAGTGATTGGCATACTGTGCCCCGAAACGTAAACTTATGAGAAGAGTGGAATAGGTTAAAATTTCCCTGAATGTAGATGGTTAAAGGCTGATCCGATCAGGGTGTTTGAAGAATTGAAGGGGTTCAGTCAGATCAACAGGGAGAGACCATTTCATCTGGTGGCAGAATTCAGAACAAGACGGGGGCACGCCATTTTTGTGAAAAATTAGGAGCAGCTTTTCACCCAAATGTAGTGGAAATCTGAATTCCCCTCCCCCAAAATAGCAGCAATGTTCATGCCAGAGATCAACAGATTTATAATACGTTTGGGCATTTTTAGAATATGTGTCAAAGCAGAGCCAATGGGATTGAGGTACAGATCAGTCAAGATCTAATTGAATGGCGGGACAGGCTTGAAGGCCTGAATGGCCTATTCATGTTTATACAAGCATTTTGAAAGTCCTCAAAAACATGCTGCTCTTGGAAAATGGACAAATTTCAATAGTGAGAGTTTTGCTCTCAGATCTAACAATATATGAGGCAGTTCCCTGTATATGTTTTACAAGTAACTGTTAACCTTATTTGGAGAATTTGGGTACTCCGCAGTCTACCGAGTGAATAGCATTTTCATTTGCTCCCAAACGTGCAAAATGGAGATAAGAGCGAATTGCAAAGTCAAGCCAACAATCTTATTATTTAAAGCTGAACTCTGGGTGTCCTGATTGTCCAGGCTGAAGTTATTTACGTTGCTATGGCAACTGATTCAGTGGAGGATTATTTTTGCAAAAGCAGGTCAGAAAAGTTCGGAAGGTCGTGTTTCACCTACAGCTGGGAATGTTCTTACTGTCAGAATAGCAAAATAGCAGAGTTAAAGCACAGAAGGAGGACGTTGAACCTTAGGCTGGTTCCATGAAAAGAACGATCAAATTAGTCTCCCTCTTCTGTTTTTTTTCTCCCACATTGCTGTAATGTCTGTGTTCTCCTCAAGGATTGATAGGTGAATTGGCCACGCTAACATTGCCCATAGTGTTCAGGGGTGTGTAGGTTCGGTGCATTAGTCAGGGGTAAATGTAGAGTAATAAGAAAGGGGAGTGGGTCTTGGTGGGTTACTCTTCTGAGGGTCGGTATGGACTTGTTGGTCCAAACGGTCTGTTTCCACACTGTAGGGATTCTAATTCTAATTCTTCTAATGCTAATCTACAAATCTTGCTGCATTTAAACAAGAATAAGTTATTTCATGTCACCCCCTTGTTCTTTCGCTAGTCTCTTAAATCTGTGTCCCCTTGAAACAGTTGCTCCTTTGTTACTGAACCAAAACACTTCATTATTTGGATAGCTCTATTAAATTTCTCTGAGAACTTCCCCTGCTCTAAGGACAGCACTCCGAACTTCTCTCGTCTTCCCCCACTTTGATAGGTGCACAGATCGGGATGAACAGCCGAATGGTCAAGTGAATAAAGTAATATTTTCACCAAATCCGCAATGCAAGTCATGTCGTCTGGTTAATTCAGTGGTAATGCCCAAAGATTATGTGACATGATACAGTGACAGTGTCAACAAGTGACTCACAGTTAGATTGGATCTCAAAATTCAGTTAAACCATTCTTCCTGACACAACAGATCAACTTCAATTCCTCTAACTCTGAGCAAACCCCAGGCTCTATAGACTGCCGACTTTATTAATTTCTCACCACATGCCTTGTGATTGTTCCCTGTATTATCCTTTACCAGACTGTATGTATTTGTTTTTGCACAATTGCTGAATACCTCTAAATTCGTTGTGTTAAAACTGACTGCTAGCTGCAATCAATTCTTCAAAACAAACGTCAGCATAATTTTGCACAGAATGTGAACAGAAGGGAAACTATGGATCCTATAAGGTCCATATAGAGGTATCCAACTTATACTGCCTTACCTCTAGTCTGGTAAATTGTTTACCTCTCAAGTTTTTTATATTTAGAATCCCTACAGGTGTGGAAACAGGCCATTTGGCCCAACAAGTCCACACTGACCCTCCGAAGAGTAACCCACCCAGACCCATTCCCCTACCCTATATTTACCCCTGACTAATGCACCTAACCTACACATCCCTGAAAATTATGGGCAATTTAGCATGGCCAATTCACCTAACCTGCACATCTTTGGACTGTGGGAGGAAACCAGCGCACCTGGAGGAAACCCACGCAGCCAGGGGGAAGAATGTGCAAACTCCACACAGACAGTCACCCGAGGCTGGAATTGAACCTGGGTCCCTGGTGCTGTGAGGCAGCAGTGCTAACCATTGAGCCACTCCTTTGAATGTGTGAGCAATGAATCTGATTCCAGATCCCAGCAGTGTGCTTTATGTGTTAATAAAAATCCTCTTCTGCTGACTGTTTTGTCTCTCCTCTTAATCTGTGTCCTTCTTGTCAGTAATTCTCCTCCCACTGGAAGCAATTTCACCTGCATTACGCTATCGAAACCGTCCATGATTTTAAAACTCCAGTCATATTTTCCCTATGCTTTCCCCGTTCTAAAGAGAACAACCTTGGTTTCTCTAGTCTCTACACATACCTGAAGTCTCACAGCCCCAGTACCATTCGAATAAATTTCTTCTGTGCCCTCTCCAAGGTCCTGAAACCTTTTGCACAGTGCAGTGAGCAGACTCCATTAACAAAGGCTTAAGCATTTGTAGGCATTTAGCGTAGCTTCCTTTCATTTGTGCTCTGTTGCTAAAGCCACGGATCTCAAATGCTTTTTACTAACAGCCTACTCGGGTCGTGTTTCCACCTTCAAAGCTTTGCGTATATACAGCCCCAAGTCTCTCTGATCATGTCTCCCCTTTCAAAAGATTTACAAAGGTGCTGCCAGGGTTGGAGGATTTGAGCTATAGGGAGAGGCTGAACAGGCTGGGGCTGTTTTCCCTGGAGCATCAGAGGCTGAGGGGTGACCCTATAGAGGTTTACAAAATTATGAGGGGCATGGATAGGATAAATAGACAAAGTCTTTTCCCTGGGGTTGGGGGAGTCCAGAACTTGAGGGCATAGGTTTAGGGTGAGAGGGGAAAGATATAAAAAGGACCTAAGAGGCAACCTTTTCACACAGAGGGTGGTACGTGTATGCCAGAGGATGTGGTGGAGGCTGGTACAATTGCAACATTTAAGAGGCATTTTGATGGGTATATGAATAGGAAGAGTTTGGAGGGATATGGGCCGGGTGCTGGCAGGTGGGACTAGATTGAGTTGGGATATCTGGTCGGCATGGACAGATTAGACTGAAGGGTCTGTTTCTGTGCTGTACATCTCTATGACAATGACATTGCTGATGTTGCGTCTCTTTGGTCTTCCTATCAAAGTGGATCGTATGATAACATACAGCATTACATTCAACTTATAGCTGATAAACAGGTCAATCAGCCCAACCAGTCATTCTGTAAAAGAATTCCCTTCTATCCTCATAAATCCAGATTTATCAGCATGGCCCTCTATTCCTTCCTATCTCTCTCTTTCTCTATTTCTCTCTCTCTTTCCCCTCTGTTAACCTAGCCTTCTTTTCAATGTTTGTGCCTTTTTCAGCTCAACCGTTCACCTTGGTCGCAATTTCTGCATTGGATGAAGAATTTTCTTTTGAATTCCCCACTGGATTTCTTGGTGACTGTCTTATATTGATGTCTTTAAGTTTTAATCCTCCCTCCCTGTGTTTACTTTATCAAAACATTTCATAATTTCATGACCCCCCCATGTTATGCCACCACTCTGCCTTTTCATCAAGTGAAAGGGACCCAGTCCTTTCCCCCTTTCTGGTCAGAGTAACCTTGCATTTCTGGAACATACTTGTGTGAATTTTTCTTGCCCTCTCTCCAGTTTCTCAATGCCTTTTTCATGATACCAGAACAGTGTACAGCATTCCAAGGTTGGTCTAAGCAAGGTTCAAATGCTGGTTCAACATAACATCCCGACTTATTAATTCTATCCCTCTCAAAACAATGTCTCGTGTTCGTTTTATTTAAACATGGACAAATGCTCGCAGATCAGCTTTTGACGGAAAGCTTCAGAATGAATGTTGCATAAAAGGGTGGCATTTGTTGTTGCAAACTTATTTTTCTATCTCTGTTTTCGCTTCCACCCTCAGCCTTCCTGAGGGATGGAGTAGGGTAAAGAATTAAAGACTATGGTTTGAATCTCCTGAGGAGTGGTAATCACAGTGGGATGGGTCAGAATGGATTGTCAGGCCATGGGGGTGGGGGGGCACGAGTCACATCAGATCTGGGGGGGATCCTCTTGGGGAGAGGGGTGTTGCTCAGGGTCAGAGGGGCAGTTGAGGCAGGCAGGTTTGTGTACTTACCCAGGTATTAGGCATTGTTTTAACATTACCTGATTTAGTAAGTCCAAATTGGAACTATCCCAAGTCTAATTTGGAGACTTGCTCCCAGGGAGCTGGGGATTGGCTTCGGAAGTTCAGATTTCCTGGACCTTTCCTGTGAAATCAATGTGCGTGGCCTTCTGTGAGTCCCCATGTGCTTAGGTCTGTTTTCTGATTATCAGGGACCAGAAATGTGATACAATGAGAATGAATATGTGTGGAGCCGCAGAAAATGGGGGAGATACTAAATGAGTATTTTGCATCAGTATTTACTGTGGAAAAGAATATGGAAGATATAGACTGTAGGGAAATAGATGGTAACACCTTGCAAAATGTCCAGATTACAGAAGAGGAAGTGCTGGATGTCTTGAAATGCATAAAGGTGGATAAATCCCCAGGACTTGATCAGGTGTACCCTAAAACTCTGTGGGAAGCTAGAGAAGTGATTGCTGGGCCTCTTACTGAGATATTTGTATCATTGATACTCACAGGTGAGGTGCCGGAAGACTGGAGGTTGGCAAATGTGGTGCCACTGTTTAAGAAGGGCGGTAAGGACAAGGGAACTATACAGCAGTGAGCCTGACATCGGTGGTGGGCAAGTTGTTGGAGGGAATCCTGAGGGACAGGATGTACATGTATTTGGAAAGGCAAGGGCTGATTAGGGATAGTCAACAAGGCTTTGTGCATGGGAAATCCTGTCTCACAAAATTGATTGAGTTTTTTTGAAGAAGTAACAAGATTGATGAGGGCAGAGCAGTAGATGTGATCTATATGGACTTCAGTAAGGCATTTGACAAGGTTCCCCATGGGAGGTTAGATTAGATTACTTACAGTGTGGAAACAGGCCCTTCGGCCCAACAAGTCCACACCGACCCTCCGAAGCGCAACCCACCCAGACCCATTCCCCTACACCTAACACTACGGGCAATTTAGCATGGCCAATTCACCTAACCTGCACATTTTTGGACTGTGGGAGAAACTGGAGTACCCGGAGGAAACCCACGCAGACATGGGGAGAATGTGCAAATTCCACACAGTCAGTCGCCTCAGGCAGGATTTGAACCTGGGTCTCTGGCGCTGTGAGGCAGCAGTGCTAACCACTGTGCCACTGTGCCGCCCACTGGTTAGCAAGATTAGATCTCATGGAATACAGGGAGAACTAGCCATTTGGATACAGAACTGGCACAAAGGTAGAAGACAGAGGGTGGTGGTGGAGGGTTGTTTTTCAGACTGGAGGCCTGTGACCAGTGGAGTGCCACAAGGATCGGTGCTGGGCCCTCTAATTTTTGTCATTTACATAAACGATTTGGATGCGAGCATAAGAGGTAAAGTTAGTAAGTTTGCAGATAACAGCAAAATTGGAGATGTTGTGGACAGTGAAGAAGGTTACCTCAGATAACAATAGGATCTTGATCAGATGGGCCAATGGGCTGAGAAGTGGCAGATGGAGTTTAATTCAGATAAAGTGTTGCATTTTGAGAAAGCAAATCTTAGCAGGACTTATTCACTTAATGGTAAAGTCCTAGGGAGTGTTGCTGAGCAAAGAGACCTTGCAGGTTCATAGCTCCTTGAAATTGGAGTCGCAGGTAGATAGGATAGTGAAGGTTTTTGATATGCTTTCCTTTATTGGTCAGAGTATTGAGTACAGGAGTTGGGAGGTCATGTTGCAACTCTACAGAACATTGGTTAGGCTAAAGTTGGAATATTGCATGCAATTCTGGTCTCCTTCCTATCAGAAAGATGTTGTGAAACTTGAAAGGGTTCAGAAAAGATTTACAAGGATGTTGCCATTGTTGGAGGATTTGAGCTATAGGGAGAGGCTGAACAGGCTGGGGCTGTTTTCCCTGGAGCTTTAGAGGCTGAGGGGTGACCTTATAGAGGTTTACAAAAACATGAGGGGCATGGATAGGGTAAATAGACAAAGTCTTTTCCCTGGGGTCAGGGAGTCCAGAACTAGAGGACATAGATTTAGGGTCAGAGGGGAAGGATATAAAAGAGACCTAGGGAACAAATTTTTCACACAGAGGATGGTACGTATGTGGAATGAGCTGCCAGAGGAAGTGGTGGAGGCTGATACAAGTGCAACATTTAAAAGGCATTTGGTTGGGTGTATGAATAGGAAGAGTTTGGAGGGATATGGGCCGGGTGCTAGGAGGTGGAACTAGATTGGGTTGGGATATCTGGTCGGAATGGACGGGTTGGACCGAAGGGTCTATTTCCATGCTGTACATCTCTCTGACTCTATGAATATGGTATGTTGGAGACATATATCATAATGTAACCAAGAGCAGAGATATACTGCTGAGGCTGTATATGATTCTGGCCAGTCCCCATTTGGAATATTGTGAGCAGTTTTAGGCCCCGTATCTAAGAAAGGATGTGTTGGTATTCATGGAGGTTTACAAGAATGATCCCAGGAATGAAGAGATACGAAGAGCAGTTGAGGACTCTGTGTATGTACTCGATGAAGTTTAGAAGGATTGGGAGTGGGGGGGGGGGGGGGGGGGGGGGGGGGGGGTGATCGAATTGAAACTTGTTATCAGCTGTCATGTTATCAGCTGTCATGTACAAGAGGCTGTGAAGGAAGGAAGGTCTAGTCTGTACTAGTGAGAGGTGCACTTACAAAGAACAGTGTGACATACAATAAAAGAGTTTGCAAAAGCTGACTAGGTTTGAACAGCACTTTCTCACAGATAAAGGAAATCATTACAGACCACAGTCAAGCAGAAGAGAGTGCTAGCCACAAGCTGTGTGGCAACACAAGATTTGGATCAATGTCTATTCTTCGAATTTCCTCCCCACGATGAAGGGATTAGGGTCTTCGCTGGCAACAATTCTGTTAGCATGAGGTTCAATGTTCCTCTGAGCCACAAACATTTCTTCAGAATTCCAGTCAATCTCAGAGTCAGAAATCCAGGAGTAAATTTGTGACAGCAGAAGAAACTCACGATCCAGATACTCTGGAAACTAAATACTGGTGCACGCAGTCAACAAACTGTCAACACTGCTCAGAAAGGTTTCCATCAAGTTGCCCAGAAAAGTATTCTTTTCCTTGCTAGGGCTGGTAGTCACCTTGATACCGAAACAGGCTATTTCCTAGGATGGCCAGTATCACTTATTTCTGTGTCTTGAGTCGTACATCCAACTCCTTGTTTCCAGCCTTGGGTGACTGTCTGGGTGGAGTTTGCACATTCTCCCCCTGTCTGCTCTGGTTTCCTCCCATGATCCAAAGATGTGCAGCTTAGGTGAATTGGCCATGCTAAATTGCCCATAGTGTTCAGGTATGTGTGGGTTAGGGGTAAATGTAGAGTAGTATGGTAGGGTGGGTTACTCTTCGGAGAGTCGGCATGGACTTGTTGGGCCAAATGGCCTATTTCCACACTGTAGGGATTCTATGAACTTATGAATATGATCGTGTCAATGATGCATTAATGATCATGGATGTACCACAGTGTAATTGAAGCGAGTTCACTTTTCTTTCTATTTTATTTTAAAAGCCATGAAATGCTGCACGATAATGTTTATGTTATAGCTCAGGAATTATTGGTGATCATATCTGTGAACATTTGTACAAATAGTTTGTTAAGAATGTTACTCCTGTCATTGTCTATGCTGTTTGTTTATCTCACTTGCACTGAGTGTTAAGGTACTGATGAAAAGCAAATGAAACAGTTATTGCATTCTTCCAAGGAGAACAAATTTGGTGGGGCAAGTGACTCAAATTTCCCTCTTTGAAAATAGATGTCTCAATTTTGCAATTTGAGTGGACAAAGCAAGATGGTGGGTGTGCAGCCTGGCTCTATCTACCTGCACCTCACTAACTAACTTGGCAGGCAAACATTTTGTAGCTAAAAATTACAGGGAGCTGCTCTAACTGACAGCAAAACATTCTGATATGCAAAATCTGAATTATTGTATTTCATTTATAGAAGCCAAGCGTTTGCCAGAGTGGAGAAATTTTTCTAAGATACTGTTGCTCACCGAATACGAGTGTCTTATATTGATGAACTGCACTGAGAAATGTCTGTAATACCATAACTTGTTTCCCAGTTCTTAATCTTAATTACCAGAGATAGGTGGCGTAACCTTTGGTGGGAAAGGTAGAAGCCAAGTTTCTTCTCAGAACACAAATGATTGGAAGTTTGCAAAAGGAAACCAGTGATTAGATTTTGCAAAGTCTTTTGTGCAATGCCAAGACAGGAAAAGCATAGAATCCCTACAGTGTTGAAGTGGACCATTTGGCACAACGGGTCCACACACACATTCCGAAAGACAACCCGCCCAGGAACCCACACCACCACCTCCACCCACTCCCCCCACTCCCCCAAATCCCTAAACTCGGCATTTCCCATGTGGGTTTGTTTGCTTCAAGTGCCCCTTCAATTTCCTTTTCCTGTCATCGGTTGTTTCCATTTGTGAAAGGCAAGTTCCAAATATAGAACCCCTACAGTGCGGAAAGAGGCCATTCTGCCCATTGAGTCTGCACTGATCCTCTGAAAAGCATTCCACCGAAACCCATCCACCACCCTATAGCTCTAACCCTGCATTTCCCATGGCTAACCCACCTAGCCTGTACATCCCTGGACACTATGGGCAATTTAGCACGGTCTATCCACCCAACCTGCACGTCTTTGGACTGTGGGAGGAAACCGGAGCACCTGGAAGAAACCCATGCAGACACGGGGAGAATGTGCAAACTCCACACAGACAGTCGCCTGAGGCTGGAATTGAACCCATGTTCCTTGTGCTGTGAGGCAGCAGTGCCAACCACTAAGCCACATATTACCCAATCAAAGTTAAATGTAACTTGTGAATAATTGACATGGAATGGGTTGCAGGACAGTGCAATAAATAATGTTTCTGTTGAACCAAAAGTAAAGGAACTGGGATATTTCTTGACTGAGAAGTGAGTATAAAGATTTTTTTGAAAACAAGATTGGGGTGGCACCATTTGTTCCAAGCATATGAATTGGGAGTAAGAGCTGGCCATTTGACCCCTCAATCTGCTTCTGCCATTTGACAAGATTACGGTTGATCCAATTATGATCTCAATTCCATCTTCCCACTTGTCCCCAATAACTTTTGATGTCCACGTCCATCCAACATCTTACTCGGCCTTAAAGGATATTGGCCCAGATCTTCTGAGAGCAAGTGTGTCATCACAGCAGTGTAGACTGGAGTTGTGCATTGGGACAATGTGGAAGTCCCAAACCAACCAATTACACAGGAATGGTCCAGGAAATCTTCAATGAGCAATTTCCCCACACCTGGAATTCTGTCTAACATGGTCCCCAACTCTGAATTAGATTTTAGAGACTTTGACTTGTTTCAATATACTTAGCTCGATAGTTACCTAGGAGAAGTTAGGGGAGTTAAAATTTCTGGTTAACTGTTAAACTAACCACCCTTTCTTGATCTCGTGCAAATTCCTGATGGACCCCAGACCCAACAAAACATCCCAACCCCTCCCTCCTCTTCCACCTCTCCCCATACCCCCAATATCCTGACCTGACCTATCCAACTGCCAATGAAGTCATCTACCAACTCATTATGCTCCCGATTGACCAGCCTGATACTCAAACCCCTTAGTCACAAACCTTACCCCTGAACCCGATCCCACTTAATTCTTTCATCAAATGCATTCTCTGGAAATCTTTAAACAACATTGAGTGTTAAAATGAATGAGAGAACTAAATTGCACTTCGAATTACTCAGTAATGATAACATTAAATCATTAAAAGAAATTTGAAACCCTTTCCGTTTACAATTGATGAAGAAAACTAGCATTAAATCTTTAAAAGGGACAGGAAATATAATAAGTTATGTAACACTGACAAATATAATTCATCACACTTTTCTCTAGGTTAATCTGTAGAGCGTTGATTGGTGCCCTTCAGGGATATTGTCTCTGGCATCATGGACAACGTGCCAAGGCAAGACTGCCCACAAAACAAAATGTTCAAAATCTCCTGGACACTTCTTGATATGATTAATGCTGGATGTATCTGTTCCAATGGTAATCAAAAGTCCTGGGTCATTCAATGACTCTGTCTCCCTTGCTCTCTGGGGAAGTGAATTTACAGGCCAACACCCCTCTGATAGGAGCAGATTTCTCCTCACCTCCATCTTAAATGGAGATGTCTTCTTTTTAAAATGTGGTTGTAGTCTCTCCCACAACCTCCCCTTGGCATCCATCCTGTCACATCCCCTGGGGATTTTAATGTTTCCATAAGATTGCCTCCCAATCTTCTAAACCCCGATGGATGTAGGTCCAGTTTTTCCAACTAAGCCCTTGCTCCCAGGAATCATTCGTGTGAACTTTTTCTGAACTTCTTCTGATGGTATTACTTTTTAAAATTCATTTGTGGGACGTGGGCACTGTTGGCTGGCCAACAATCAGTGCCTGTTCCTATTGCATAGAATCATAGAGTTATATAGCACAGATAAACACTTTGGTCCAACTCGTTCCCATTGAACAGATTTCCTTAATTAATCTAGACCAATTTTCCAGCATTTGGCCCACATCGCTCTGAACTCTTCCTATTCATACACCCATTCAGATACCTTTTAAATGTTGTAATTGTTCCAGCCTCATGCACCATCCTCTGCGTGAAAAAAGTTGTCCCTTAGATCCCTTTTAAATCTTTCCCCTCTCACCTTAAACCTTTGCCCTCTAGTTTCCTACCCTGGGGAAAAGATCTTGCCTGGTCTTTTCTCAAGTCAGAAACCTGAAGTTGCGTTCTGGACATGGTCTCCTTAATACCCAACACAATCCTTCTACACAATAATTTTCCATTCCCCTTGAAATAAGTGACAACATTCCACTGACTTTCCTTATCACTTGATGTAGCTGTACATTGAACATCAAACCAGTCAGGACCTGATGCACCTCAGAGCTTTGCAGTCTTTCTCCATTTAAATATTGTATTGCTTTTCTATTCTTCCTACCGAGATGGAACAGTTCATAATGTCCAGCCCTCACCTGCCTTTGGAAAGGTGCTGGTGATATGTTGCTCCTGTGGTAGAAACCCCCTGGATTTCCATCCAGCGACAATATGTGTGACATAAAGGGAGCTGTGGAGGTAGTGGTGTTCCCATAAACCTGCCGCCCATGTCCTTGTTGGTGGTAGAGGTTGCTGGTTTGTGAGCTGCTCTTGATGATGGGGCATGGGAGAGAATGAGAGATGACAGTTAGATGGCAGAGTGAGTGAGGTCTTCAACCTCTGTGAGGATGGGGGGAGGGGGGTGCTGTACAGCAATTACCATGGCAACTGTGGGCCTGAACTCTGCTGGGATCCCCAGCTCCTGCCCATCTCTTTAGGAAAGGTGAGGTGATACCTCCCGATGACCTCAAAGGTGTTGAAGCACGTGACAAAGTGTCACGCTGTTTATCGAATAAAGATTCTCTTTTGTGTACCTGCAGCTTACAAAGCTGGAAAAACAGCAGCAACGAAAGGAAAAGACAAGAACTAAAGTACCTTCGGAATACACCAAGGACAAAAGTGCCTCACGCAGCAAAGATGACCCCAGTGCTAGTAGTGGTGCCGATGGAGATGTTTCATCAGAAAGAGAACCGTAAATGTACAGTGTAGAACACCGGTAAGCATCTGTTCTTCTATTGTGTGTCTCCTGATTTCATTGCAGTCTGTATTTTACACCTTAGTAACCCACACCTCCTCCTGCGTGCTCTATGCCCAGTATAGAGCGTCAATTTGACTGAGAGCTTAGATTAGATAAGATTACTTTACAGTGTGGAAACGGGCCCTTCGGCCTAACAAGTCCACACCGACCCGCCGAAGCGCAAACCACCCATACCCCTACATTTACCCCTTACCTAATACTACGGACAATTTCCCATGGCCAATTCACCTGACCTGCACATCTTTGGACTGTGGGAGGAAACCGGAGCACCCGGAGGAAACCCACGCAGACACGGGGAGAACATGCAAACTCTACACAGTCAGTCGCCTGAGGCGGGAATTGAACCCGGGTCTCTGGCGCTGTGAGGCAGCAGTGCTAACCACTGTTCCACTGTGCCACAAGCCGTCCTCCTTGCCCAAGCGTTAACACGAGATATCTGCTGCCCTGCCACCCTTTGCCGCTACCACAACCTGACCGGTTACTTTAACCATGACAACTGAGAAAGGGTGACTCAAAACAGCAGCTTTTCCCCAAAACCAGCAAACAGCCCTTGAAGCTGTCCCAGGAACTTTAACTCGGAGGGGGATTTGCAGGGCAAACGGAATTAGCTTGTGGGTTTTCTGAATTCATACAAAGAGAAAATACATTGTAAGAGGGAACACTGAAGTACCAAGCCATCAGCTGTATTATTCTTGTTTAAAACTGGAGCAGGTGAGGTAAGCTTAAGTTTCTATAGAATCCCTACAGTGTGGAAACAGGCCATTTGGTCCAACAAACCCATGCCAACCCTCTGAAGGGAGCCCCACTCAGACCCATCCCCATAACCCTGCATTTCCCATGGCTAACACACCTAACCTGCACACTATGGGACAATTTAGCCTGGCCAATCCACCTAACTTGCACATCTTTGGATTGTGGGAGGAAACCGCAGCACCCAAAGGCAGCCCACGCAGACACAGGGAGAATGTGCAAACTCCACGCAGACAGTCACCCAAGACAGGCATTGAACCTGGATCCCTGATGCTGTGAGTCAGCATTGCTGACCAGTGAGCTACTTTGCTACCCCAGTTAACCCTATTATAAGTCCAACTTGACATTGATGATGAGTAAAACAGGATACAAAAAGTTTTGTCTCGAAGTTTCCTGTTACAGATAGATGAGCGTTCAGAGCACTCCCTGCACTTTAAGTGTGTGTGTGTCTGTGTGCGCGTGTATATAGGAGTGTGTGTGTATAGGAGTGAGTGTGAGTGTGTGTGTGTATAGGAGTGTGTGTGTGTCTGTGTGTGTATAGGAGTGAGTGTGTGTGTGTGTATAGGTGTGTGTGTGTGTGTCTGTGTGTGTCTGTGTGTATGTGTGAGTGTGCGTGTGTGTGTCTGTCTGTCTGTCGGTGATATATTTTCTATCACATATTTCAGAGAGCTCAGCCTGTTTGAACAAACATTCTGTTTGTTATTGAAGTCTCAGTGGTACAAAAGCAGGTGGCCTGGAAATGGCTTACCTCGAGAAGAATGTGTTGACACCAACAAAACCAAATTAGGTCAAAAAAATAGGGAAGGATAGAATTTCCTTCTCAGTACAAAAACACTTTGTGCTTGTTCCTGATCAGTGCCATTTTTTTGAGCAGTCCACTGATGGAATATATGAACCTGATGTTAAGATTTAGGAATCCAGAGGGATAAGCCAGTAATCGCTGGGAATGAATGTACTGGTCTTCATGCTTACTTCGTGTACTCCCCCCTCCTCGCACAATCCACCACCATTCAGATAATAATCTGCTTTCCCGTTTTTGCTACCAAAGTGGAAAACCTCATATTTATCCACATTATATATCATCTGCCATGCATTTGCTCACTCAGTTTAAGAGCAGGAAGTTAATGCTGGAACTGTATAAAATGTTGGTAATGCTACAGCAAGAATATTGTGTGCAATTCTGGAAATCATATAATAGGAGGGATGTGACTGCGCTGAGAGGGTGCAGAGGAGATTTACCAGGATGTTGCCGGGGCTGGAGGGTTTCCGTTCTCACAAACTTGATTGAGTTTTTTGAAGAAGTAACAAAGAGGATTGCTGAGGGCAGAACGGTGGATGTGATCTATATGGACTTCACTAAGGCATTCGACAAGGTTCCCCATGGGAGACTGATTAGCAAGGTCAGATCTCATGGAATACAGGGAGAACTAGCCATTTGGATACAGAACTGGCTCAAAGATTGAAGACAGAGGGTTGTTTTTCAGACTGGAGGCCTGTGACCAGTGGAATGCCACAAGGATCGCTGCTGGGTCCACTACTATTCATTATTTATATAAATGATTTGGATGTGAATATAGGAGGTATAGTTAGTAAGTTTGCAGATGACACCAAAATTGGAGGTGTAGTGGACAGCGAAGAAGGTTACAGAGTACAACAGGATCTTGATCAGATGGGCCAATGGGCTGAGAAGTGGCAGATGGAGTTTAAGTTCGATAAATGTGAGGTGCTGCATTTTGGGAAAGCAAATCTTAGCAGGACTTATACACTTAATAGTAAGGTCCTGGGAAGTTTTGCTGAACAAAGAGACCTTGGAGTGCAGGTTCATAGCTACTTGAAAGTGGAGTTGCGGGTGGATAGGATAATGAAGAAGGCGTTTGGTATGCTTTCCTTTATTGGTCAGAGTATTGAGTACAGGAGTTGGGAGGTCATGTGGTGGCTGTACAGGACATTGGTTAGGCCACTGTTGGAATATTGCATGCAATTCTGGTCACCTTCCTATCGGAAGGATGTTGCGAAACTTGAAAGAGTTCAGAAAAGATGTACAAGGATGTTGCCAGGGTTGGAGGATTTGAGCTACAGGGAGAGGCTGAACAGGCTGGGGCAGTTTTCCCTGGAGCGTCGGAGGCTGAGGGGTGACCTTATAGAGGTTTACAAGATCATGAGGGCCATGGATAAGATAAATAGACAAAGTCTTTTCCCTGGGGTGGGGGAGTCCAGAACTAGAGGGCATAGGTTTAGGGTGAGAGGGGAAAGATATAAAAGAGACCTAAGGGACAACTTTTTCACACAGAGGGTGGTGCGTGTGTGGAATGAGCTGCCAGAGGAAGCGGTGGAGGCTGGTACAATTACAACATTTAAAAGGGATTTGGATGGGTACATGAATAGGAAGGGTTTGGAGGGAAATGGGCCAGGTGCTGGCAGGTGGGACTAGATTGGGTTGGGATATCTGGTCGGCATGGACGGGTTGGACCGAAGGGGCTGTTTCCGTTCTGTACATCTCTATGGCTCTCTGAGATTGGACTGATGGGGATTATTCTCCTGAGAGCAGAGAAGATCGAAAGGGGCATGGTAGAGAAGGGCTTCTGAAGGTTCAACTAATCCGTATCCACTGGCTTCTCCTTATCAACTCTTACTTAGTTACATCCTCAGAAAATTTCAGTGGATTTGTCAAGCATGATTACCCTTTTGTAAAATCTATTTTCCAAGCGCTCTGCTCTTCTTTTATAATGGATTTGAGCATTTTCCCTGCTACCGATGTCAGACTGACTGGTGTACAATTCCCTGTTTTCCTTTTTAAATAGAAGGGTTCCATTAGCCAGTCTCCAAACCATAGGAACTATTCCAGAGTGTGTAGAATCGTAAAAGATGACCACCATTGCATCCATGATTTCTAGGACCATTTCCTTAAGTACGCTGGGATGTAGAAGCTTGGGGATTTTTCAGGCTTTAATCCCATCAATTTTCCCAACACCACTTAATTGCTAGTACTGATTTCTTACAGTTCCTCTTGATCACTAGAACATGTGATCCCTAATGTTTTTTTTCATATGTTATCCTTTGGGAAGACAGACCCAAAATTTAATTGGTCTACAATCTCTTTGTTTCCCATTATAACCTTCTCTGTTTCTGACTGTAAGGGACCGACATCTGTCTCCATTAGCCTTTTTCTTTTCACATATCTATAGAAGCTTACACAATCAGTGTATATGTTCCCTGCAAGCTAACTCTCGCACTCTCGCACTCTATTTCCCTTTTCTAATCAACTTCTTTACCTTCCGTTGCTGAAATTGAAACTGCTCCCAGTGCTTAGATCCGCGCTGTTTTGTCCAATTTGAATGCCCCTTCTTTGAATCTAATGTTATCCCACTTTCCCGTCTTTGCCACATTTTATTTCTGTGCCAGACAGGAGTGAACAATTGCTAAAGTTCTTCCATGCACTGTTTAAATGTCTGCAATTATCCCTTTCAGGAGTGTTCCCCAATTTGTCGTAGTCAGGAGTGTTCCCCAATTTATGACAGCTCACAGATCACAGCTCATACTGTTGTAGTAGATTCAGGGCCCAAGTCTCAGAAACAGCTGTGTCACTTTTCATCTTAATGAAGAATTCTATAATATTATGGTCACTTTTCCCCAAAGGCTAGATTGCCAATTACTCCATTCTCATTGGACAAAACCCAGTCTCGGGTGCCCTGTTCTCTGGTTGGTTGCTCAACATATTAATCCACACTCCATCTTGATGACGTTATTTCTGATTTGGTTTGCCCATTTGAAGTTTTTGGTCTCTACTGTCTCCTTGTAAATGTTTCCATTCCTCTTGCCATTTTTGTGTAAGACCTCCCCAACCGCACTAGCAAATACTCCCCCAGGACATCAGCGCTGGTCCTCCCCAAGTTGCCTTTAGCCCTTTCTAACCTAGAGAAAAGAACCCCGGCCTGTCAGTCTTCCCTTTCGGTTATAGCCTCTTGGTCCTGTGTGTCATTAGGGTGGCATGGTGGCTCAGTGGCTAATACTGCCGCCTTACAGCGTCAGGGGCTCAGGTTCAATTCTAGCCCTGGGCGATTGGATATATGGAGTTTGCGTATTCTCCCTGAGTCTGTGTGTGTTTGCTCTGGTTTCCTCTGAAAATCCAAAGATGTGCAGGTTAGGTGAATTTGCCATGTTACCATTGCCCATAGTGATCAGGGATGTGTAGGCTAGGTGCATTAGTTAGGGTTAAATGTAGAGTAATAGGTTAGGGGAATGGGTCTGGGTGGGTTACTCTTTGGAGGGTCGGTTTGGGCTAAAAGCCCTGTTTTCACACTGTGGGGATTCTGTCATTTCTATAAATGTTGGCAGGGGAAAGAGGCAAAGCAATATTTACAATACTTTGATAGCCAGGCCAGTGATCAGAACTGGGCTTTTCCTGATCGAGTTGCTCGGCTCACCAAGTGCTCTTACAGCCCGAGCAACCGACGGAGCACTCGTTTCTTTCAGACCACGGCCCTTACTGTAAAGCTCCCAAGCCGTCAGCACATTTAGCTGGTTCACCTTACAACGTATGAGTAATGCAAGCCGCAAGGCCCTTCCTGGCAGCTTCACTAGTTGGGCAAATGTAACACCCTGATACATCTGTGCCCTTGTGGTTTCCTCTGTCAGTTTTACTTAACAGTTAAGAATCACACCAGCCACAGGCAAGTAACCAGATCAACAACAATTTAATCATCTTTGACTGGTAATTTTGCTTTGAGTCAAAGCCCTTTAGTTTGGAAATTATTAGTGTCCATAGATTTCTATTAGTTTTCTTTTTAATAAACAAGAGAGATAAGTTTTGATTTTGGTAAGCTGGAAGATTTTATTCAGCAGCATTGTTAGAATTTGCAGGAACACGTTGAGCGAGTCGAATTAAGACACTTAATTGTATAGCAGAATGGGAGGCTGAATGGCCTGATTCCACAAAGCTCCTGCGTTGCAGCGTTGCTGTATACTCTAATACTCTGCTGCTGAAGAAAATTCATCTCATTTAAGGAGCATTCCCCAATTTATTATAGTCAGATCACACCTCATACCATCGTAGTTTGTTTTATTTAGATTCAAGGCCTGAGTCTCAGAATCACGCTGTCATGTTTCATCTTATTTAAGAATTCTATAATATTGTGGTCCTACATAATTTCTTACTGCCTTTTGCCATTCATTCTCTCTCACGATTCCCTGCCCTTTTGTGACTGGATTATTTTGATTTGCAACTGAGGTGTTTTTGGTTGAATTTGAGAATAATTCAGTTACGGAACAGTTGGGTATGAAAACAATAAAATAAAAGCACTAGCAAGTCTTGGGAGAGCTGATTTTATAAGAAATTCTCGTCTGATTGCCTGAAAGATTTATTTTGTGAATTAATTTAGGCTAAGGTTTAGGCGTTTGATGGTTGGGAATTGTTTTACAGTCCTTTATTGCTTGTTTTGTGGAAGTAATTAGCAGTAAATCACTTTACTAAATGAAGTAAGTAATTACCGTGACTACAACAGCATTTATCTTGCAGCATTCCCTCTTCATGTGTCCTGCATCTACATTATAGCTTGGAAAGGGTGGACGCTAGGAAATTGTTTCCGTTAGGCGAAGAGACTAGGACCCGTGGACACAGCCTTAGAATTAGAGGGGGTAAATTCAGAACAGAAATGCGGAGACATTTCTTCAGCCAGAGAGTGGTGGGCCTGTGGAATTCATTGCCACAGAGTGCAGTGGAGGCTGGGACGCTAAATGTCTTCAAGGCAGAAATTGATAAATTCTTGATGTCACAAGGAATTAAGGGCTACGGGGAGAATGCGGGTAAGTGGAGTTGAAATGCCCATCAGCCATGATTGAATGGCGGAGTGGACTCGATGGGCCGAATGGCCTTACTTCCGCTCCTATGTCTTATGGTCTTATTAGTCTGCTAACTGTGCAATTAAAACGGAGGTTAAAGGTCACATGCTCGGATCCTGCCATTTTAGAGTGGATTTTCTTCCTATCCTGCAAAGCCTCTTTGAATGGGGAGGGGTGGGGGGTGTACGTTTTAAGGTAAGGGCAGAAGGTTTAAAGGAGATATGAGGCAAAATCTTTTCGCCCAGAGGATGTTGGGTATCTGAAACTCATTACCCGTAAGGGTGGTAGAGGCAGAAACCCTCAAACCTTTAAGAAGTATTTAAATATACACTTGAGAAGCCAAAGCATACAAGATCACGGGCCAAGTGGTGAGAAATGGAATAGTGAGGGGGTTGTTTTTGACCAGCACAGACATGGGGGCCAAATGGCCTTTTCCTGTTCTGTAGATATCGATGGACTCTTCTTCTGGAACCTTTGGGTGGGTGTCATACCAGCAACATCCTTCGGCCTCCCAGTGGCGCTACTGTTCAGTCGGGCTGCCAGCTTCCGACAGGCTTGGCAGCTCTCGATGGGTGGAACCTCCACACCCTAGGGTCCTGGGGGACAGCCTGCCAGTGGTGCCTGAGGGGAACAAGATGGAGTGTGGCCTAAAACGACAAGAGGTGATTCCTGTCTCTGACTGGTTCTCTAATTGAAGGCCGAGACCCTTGTCACTTCATTGTAGCCGCTGTTGTTAAATATATCGTGGGAACCCCCACCTTCATGAAGAGAATCCATGCAGGAGAAACATCAGATCATAGAACGGTTACAGCATACAAGGAGGCCATTTGGCCTGTCAAGACCATGCCAGCTCTCTGCAGGAACATACCAGCTAGCCTCACTCCCCCATTTGCTGCTGCCTAGGCCTCTGCACTGGAATATTTTTTCCACCTCACTCCCACATAATACAGTCCAGGCCCTCACCACTTTCTGGTGTAAGAATGTCTTTCTTCATTCTTGCCTGTTCTTCAGCTCCTTGTAGGCTCAGGCGGGTAGCGGTAATCCCCAGACCTCACAAGGACTGGCTTCTCCAGCCCAGATTTTTCACCCTCCTCCTTTCCAAAGTGTGGAGCCTCTTAGCACTTGCCTCTTTCCCCCCAAACCCTGTCCTGACTCTCAGGGTTCCTTGTCGCAGGCTTGTGATCGCGCGCCGCTGTGCTCCCAGCCTGGCTGGCTGTATGGTCAATCTTTGGTGATTTACCTATATAAGGGCCTGCCACTAAGATAATGCGTCTTGCTGCACCGCAAACTCATTGCATCCTTAAACCGTACCATTGCCAACCACTTCTTGAATTACCTCTCCTAATAAAGCAGGCTAAGCTGCTCCTTGCCCTGTTAGCTCTGCTCCTCTGTGATGTTGGCCTCAGTTTAGACCTTGCCACTTAGGACTGCATTTCACCAGGCAAATCCCAGATCCCAACTACCCACTGCTGAAAGCATCATTTTCCTCAAGCTGCCTTCTGTTCATCTGCCATTTGTGCAACCTACTGAGCCCATGCTACGGTGGCTCAGTGGTTAGCCCTGCCACCTCACAGCTCTGGTGACCCGGGTTGGATTCCAGCCTCGGGTGACTGTCTGTTTGGAGTTTGCACATGTTCCCCTACACCTCTGTGCAGGTTTGCTCCGGTTTCCTCACAAACCTAAAAATGTACAAGCAAGATGGATTAGCCATGGGAAATGCGGGGTTTTGGGGATAGGGTAGGGAGGTGGGATGCTCTTTGGAGGGTCAGTGTGGCGTTAAATGGCTTGCTTCCCCTCTTCTCCCCCTGTGCGACATTATTGATAATTCCACACATGAACCTCAGATCCCCAATGATTCAGCCTTTACCTGCCCAGTATGGAGGCACTGTCTTATGGGGTGAGGTATTCATAGGAGTTTAGTAGAATGAAACATGCAAGAATCACCGGGGCTTTGACAGGGGACGCGCTGAAAGTTTGTTTCCCTTTGTGGGAGATTCGAGGACCAGAGGGTGTCATCTCAGGGTCAGGGCTTGCCTATTTAAATCAGAGATGAGGAAAAATGTCTTTGTCTCAGAGGGGAGTGAGTCTGTGGAATTCTTTATCATGGAGGGCTGTTGAGGCTGGGTCATTGAATATATGCAAGGCTGACAGAGACAGGTCTCTTTTGGGGGCAGGGTTGTTAACTGGGATGGCTGGTTTGAGATACAGAGTGATACCAACAGCAAGGGTTCAATTCCTGCACTGACTGAGGTCATCATGAAGAAGTCCCCTTCTTAACCTCTCCCCTCACCTGAGGGGAGGTGACCCTCAGATTAAACCACCACCAACTGTTTTTCTCTAATGATGAGAAGGTCGGAAAGTTGAGATGAGGGTTATCAGATCAGCCAGGATCACACTGAATGGTGAAGCAGACCCAGGGGCCTAAATGGCCTTTTGGTGGTCTTTTGTCTTAAGTAATAGGTAAACAATTAGCAAGATCCCAAGATGGAGCAGAAAGCCCTAGCAATTTTAATTTGATTTGGTTTATTATTGTCACACGCACCGAGATACAGTGAAAAGTTGTTTTGTGTGCTAACCAGACAAATCAGCACATCAGGGTTAAGAGATCAGAATGCCGAATATAGTGTTACAGCTACAGAGAAGGTGCAGAGAAAGATCAATCCTGGCATATACAAGGTCTGTTCATAAGTCTGATAACCATACTCCGCGAGAGGACTTTGTTCTGAGATTCCAGTGGTTTGATAAAGTGACAAGCAAATGGAAAAATAATCTCTTAAATCTCACTGTCAATGTTAAAAGGAGTCTGTGACTTATTTTATAGAAGCAGATATTGATTGCAGCAAGTCAAGGCAAAAACGCTTCCATCTCAAAGACCAGCGATGTCTGCATCCCATAAATAATTATTTTTAAATCCTGCTGAGCAGCGAGAACTTGAAATTATCTCATTTCAAATCTTTATCTGTCCAGTTTGAATGATAGCAGCATGGGAAATAAATGAGAAAATGTCCTAGTGGGCAGTGCAATTGCATTCGGAAAAACCCGGGGAAGTCCTGTCAGTGCTAGAAAATATTACAGCTGGTCACCGAGTTTAATTAGATTAGATTCCCTACAGTGTGGAAACAGACTCTTCGGCCCAACAGATCCACACCGATCCATACCTCCAAAGTGTAACCCACCAAGACCCATTTTCCTCTGACTAATGCACCTAACACTATGGGCAATTTAGCCTGGCCAATTCATCTGGCCTGCACATCTTTGGACTGTGGGAGGAAACCAGAGCACCCGGAGGAAACTCATGCAGAATCAGGGAGAATGTACAAACCCCACACAGACAGTTGCCCGAGGTTAGAATCGAACCTGGGTTCCTGGTGCTGTGAGGCAGCAGTGCTAACCACTGAGGCACCGTGCTGCCCTGTTTGTCCAGACAATATAGAGGGCAGAGACCACAAAAATGGGGAAACTTTTCTAAGGAAGGGAAATACCACTGGGTGAAGGGGATGGGAAGTGCGTGAGGTAATGTCGACTTGGGCAGTGTATTCCAGATCCGAACCACACGTTGTGTCAAAGGGGTTTCCTTCATCCAGGTCTTTGGTTTCTCTTGCAGATTGTTTTAAATTGGTATTGTCCAGTCCTTGACCCTTTCACCAAAAGGGAAGTCCCCAGTTTACTCACCCAGAACCCGCCTTGTGATTTTAAATACCTCGGACAAATCTGTTGCTCTCTTCCCAAATTGAGGAAATTTTCCCGCTCAAGGAACACAGTTCACAGGGTGCTGGAGTGAGAGCAACGATAACTTGCATGTATAAAGTGCCTGATTGTAGAAAGACGTTGTTGAATCTTCACAGAGGTATTAAAACACCAACAGGTGACAGGCAAAAGCAGGGGTGTTACGAGTCAAAAGAATTTTAAAGGGAGACTTTAAATGAGGAAGTCATAGAGATGTACAGCAAGTAAACCGAACCTTAGGTCCAGTTCGTCTAGATACTCTGAATGAATCTAGTACCATCTAGTACTTCGCCCATATCTTCTAAACACTTCCTATTCATGTACCTGTCCAGATGCCTCTTAAATGTTGTAATTGTACCCGCCTCCACCACTTCCTCTGGCAGTTCATTCCATACACACTCCACCCTCTGCATGAAAACGTTGTCCCTTAGGACCCTTTTAAATCTTTCCCTTCTCACAATAACCCTACACCCTCTATTTATGGACTCCCCTACCCTGGAAAAAATAACTTGGCTAATCCCCCTATCCATTGTGATTTTATAAACTTCCATCAGGTCACCCCTCAGTCTCTGATGCTCCAGGGAAAACAGCCCCAGCCTACTCAGCCTCTCCCCAAAGCTCAAATCCTCCAATCCTGGCAACACCCTTGTAATTTTTTACTGAACACTTTCAAGTTTCACAACATCTTTCCGATAGGAAGGAGACCAGAATTGCACACAATATTCCAAAAGTGTCCTAACCAAGGTCCTGTACAGCTGCAACATGACCTCCCAACTCCTGTACTCAATGCAGTGATCAATAAAAGCAAGCATAGCGAACACCTTCCAAGCAGGAAGATGTCCAAAGAAGTACACAAATAAGATGCAACTACCAAAGGTGGGCAAGGAGGTGTACGCTGGAGTGTCTGTTAGGTAAATCACAGAGATTGTGGGTCTGTCTGCAAAATGATCAAAATACATTCTTTAGATAGAAGACCCGAACAGCTAGCATTTATCTTCCAAATTCTCTTGGGAAATCAGTTTAATTGGATGGGGATGGTAGTACAGAACTTAATGGTTACTAAAAAGAGGCGCAAAGTCAGTGTTTTGTCTTGTGCTCATCAGGGCTATGACATAAGCGAACAAAATTGATAAAGAGAACACCAATTTTTACAGCATGAGAAGAGGATGCTGATTAATTCTACTGTGATTGCAATGGAAATGCAGCAGAAATCGTTAACTGTTAGTCTTAGTTAGGTGATTAAGCTCAGCTCAGGCAATAGATCAGATCAGTAGACTGATTGGTTTGGCCATTGCCATGGGGAATATAGCATTGTCCCCCTAACCCTTTACTATGAAAAAAGGGTGCAATGTGTGGACATATTCCATGAAGAACAGTGCCCTGTATGTGAATAAATATAGTTTCCAGCAATCACAAATATTTTCAAATGCAATCCCCAGCTGATCATCTTCAATTGATTTCTAGTGTAACTAGCACAGTCAGGACTATTTAATAAATGTTATCCAAGCACAGGATTACATTTAGTGTTGGCTATGGAGCCCTGAGATTTGCAAGCTTTTCATAATGTTGAAGTAAATCCATTTACTCTGGACTGGAAGATTTCAGTTATAAAGAGAGGTTAGACAGGCTGGGGCTTTTTTCCCTAGAGCATAGGAGACTGAAGGGAGACCTTATAGAAGTCTATAAAATCCTGAGAGGCACAGATAAGGTAGCTAGCTGATAGCTTTTCCCCATAATAGGGGAGTCTAAAACTAGAGGGCATAGGTTTAAGGTGAGAGGGGAGAGATACAAAAGAGTCCGGAGGGGCAATTTTTTCACACAGAGGATGGTGAGTGTCTGGAATGGTCTGCCAGAGGTAGTGGTGGAAGTGAGTACAATTTCATCATTTAAGAAACATTTAGACAGATACATGAATGGTATAGATATGGAGGGATATGGACCAAATACAGGCAAATGGGACAGTTCTAATTGTGAAAACTGGGCACCATGGACAAGTTGGGCTGAAGGGCCTGTTTCCACGCTGTAGACCTCTATGACTCTACTCCTTCAGAGATGGGGAGACGGAGGACTGAGACCTCCTTGCTGCCTCCTTGACATGGCCATCCTCACTGAGGTGGGATCACCTGAGGAATCCTCAAAAGTCTTATTTCTTGCATTTATTTTAAAACAGCAGATCGAGTCAAAGCTGTCCTTCACGAGGGTTAATTTTCCACATCTGAACCTTTCCGCACCCTGCTGCGATGTTGTCTGGTAAAGCCAGTGTGCATCTGTCCCGTAAATGTCATTTCATTTCTCTGAGTGGAATAAATTAAAATAAACATTTGATCTATCATCTGCCCTGCGTGTGACATAACCTCAGGATTCCTGATGTGAAGTGATTTTTCTTGTTGTCTGACTCATCATTTATGTAACCATTTCTTGGAGAGAAAGATAAAAGAGCTCAAAGTCTACTCATGACCAGCATTTATTTTAAGGTGCGCTATTGATGGTTTTTATTGGATAAAGGTTAAAATCTTTCCTCCAGACTCCATTAACCTGAAGGACTAAATATAAATTTCAATTACAGCTGCTACAGCGAGGAAAAAGCATTAAGCCTGACTTTAAACTTTGTTTCAGTGTGATTTTATGAACAGCAAAGATGAAGGGTTATTTTGGTTACTCTTCAAGTTGGACATTTTGGTGAATTTTGGGAATATTACATTCAGTTCTGGTCTCCCTGCTAAAGGAAAGTTGTTGTGAAACATGAAAGGGCTCAGAAAAGATTTATAAGGATGTTGCCAGGGTTGGAGGTTTTGAGCTATAGGGAGAGGTTGAAGAGGCTGGGGCTGTTTTCCCTGGAACATTGGAGGCTGAGGTTGTAGAGGTTTATAAAATCATGAGGGGCATGGATAGGGTGAATAGTCAAAGTCTTTTCCTAATTGTAGGGGAGTCCAGAACTCAAGGCTATAGGCTTAGGGTGAGAGGTGGAAGATTTAAAAAGGACCTGTGGGGCAATTTTTCACGCAGAGGGTGGTACGTGTACGGAATGAACTGCCAGAGGGAGTGATGGAGGTTGTTACAATTACAACATTTAAAAGACATCTGGTTGGGTACATAAATAAGAAGAGTTTACAGGGATATGGGCCAAATGCTGGCAAATAGAACTAGATTAATTTCAAATATCTGGTCAGCATGGATAAGTTGGACTGAAGGTTCTGTTTCCATACTGTACACCCCTATGATTCTCAGTAGACTTGACACTGTTACCACATCCTTCAGACTGGGTGGGTTGGGGTGTAATCTACTCATTCGGTGATAAACATTCCCTTCATGGTTAAAGTGGAATTATTTCAGATGGCCTGACCCATTTCCACTCTCCTGGGAGTTTGCACAAATTGCCGCCTTCTTGATGATCCCAGTGCAGAGGGCTGAATTATGAAGTGAGAGTTCAGGGAAATACTGGTGAGAGTTTAATTTGGGTCAGCTCTGGTCAGTTACTTTTGAGTTTCGGGGGGGAGGGGGAAGCGGGTGTGAGTGGTGGGGAGGTGGGGTTGAGGAGAATGGGGAGAGTGAGGGGGGGTTGAGGGAGGATTTGGTGGTGTGCAGGTTTCGCTATGTCAAAGGAGCTCATCAGAGTGGGTTTTAAAAAAAAAATCATTCACAGGATGAGGGTGTCGCTGGCTAGGAAAAGCACTGGAAAACCAGATGTAGGAAAACAGGATGAGCCAGTGAATTTTGTTGGAGTGGTAATGGAAAGCACAGTGGAGGCTAGAAAGCTATACCAGAATGTACGAGCTGGTCGGAGGTTGGTTAAGGAGGAAATGCCAGATCTTCTTAAACCATATACCTGTGATGGTAGAGTTTACTCACATAGGCCAGGAGCAGCTGGTAAAGAGGTTACAATGTTAAGAGATACAGGATCCTTTCAATCTGTGATGTTGAAAGATGAGTAGGTATGTACCTCTGAAGGGCTATTACCAGAAAAGGTGCTAGTAACAGGAATTCACGATGAGACAAGAAGCGCTCAATTATGTAGAGTGAGGTTAGAGTGTCCAGTGAGGAGTGGAGAAGTCATAGTAGAGGTACTGGACAAACTCTCAGCTCAAGCAATACAATTTGTCCTTGCTAATGACATAACTGGTTCACAGGTGGGAGTGCTGCCTACTGTGGTTGAAAAGCCAGTGGAAACTCAGGCAACTGAACTATTGCAGGACAGATGTCAGATTTTTTCTGGACTGTGTGGTAATGAGGTCACCAGTTAAAACAAAAGAGATCAGAATATAGAATAACAACCTATCCAAAATCCCAACAGATTATCCCAATTTGGTGATGCTGTTCCAAATTCCTACAATAATCCCCATAAACACCCCTGGGCAAAAAATGATAAAATCAAACACAAGGTCTTGTGGGACGGAGAGAGGGAGAGAGAGAGAGATGGTAGAGAGATTCAGCATGGAACACCTTATTCCATGTAACTGTTTCTTTGACCAGCAGCCTCATAAAGCTGACTGACTGCTTTCTCTGAACAGCCAGACTGCTCACACCAAACCAAACCAGAGAAAAGCTGAACTGGGAAAGCTGGCCACTCCCCTTTCATTGAACAAGTGTTTAAACCTTGCAATATCTGTTAGCTATTATAAAACTGGCCTTAAAACCCACCCAAGCCAGACCTCCCGGAGTCTCTGCATTTACGACCCCTCCAAAAAACGCCAAAGGCATCATAACCTTATTAATGGAGCAGCATCATCAGAGGGTGGGGAGAAGGCTCATAGAAATGCTTTCATGCTTGAGACACTCTGGCTGTGTAAAAATATCGTTGAAGTTGGGCCTGGGCTCTCTGGAGAAGAGATGGTTGTGAGATTTGATTAAGGTATTCAAAAACTTGAAGAGATTGTACAGAGTAGAACTGCTCCCGTTGGTGGAAGGGTTGTGAGCCAGAGGGCAAAGATTTAAAGTATTCGGCAAAGAAAAGCAATGGTGACATGAAGAAAATCTTTTTTTATACAGTGTGTGGTTAGGATCTGGAATACTGTGCCTGGTGGGGGGGCAGTGTCTATTCACAGGGAATTGGATTGTTTGCAGAGCGAGGAGGAATTGACCGTGGAGTTGCATGAGGTAAATTATTCCTTCAGAGGCCCGGCACAGATATGATGGGCTGAATATCTTCTTCCCTTGCTGTAGCCATTTAACATATTTAAAAAGAAGTCAGATAAACACACAGAGATGGGATGGGAGTGGACAGAGGCTCATTACCTCTCCTTAATCTTATTCCTCAGAAAAGCAATGAAGTAACTGGTTCCAATTGACCCCTCACCTCCTTGAATTGGAATACAACAGCCTGGGAAGCAATGAAGTGAAATAGAAACACATGTAAACTGTAGAGCCCCTCCAACCTGCACCTCCATATTGTAAGATTCCAGCAGATCTTTTACCTCAACCCCACTTTCCCCCCATCTCCTTTTTTTTAGATTAGATTCCCCTACAGCGTGGAAACAGGCCATAAGTCCACATTGATCCTCCGAAGAGTAACTCACCCAGACCCATTCCCGTCTGACTAATGCACCTAACACTGTGGGCAACTTAGCATGGCCAATTCACCTGACCTGCACATCTTTGGACTGTGGGAGGAAACCAGACCGCCCAGAGGAACCCCACGCAGATGTGGGGAGAACGTGGAAATTCCACACAGACATTCGCCCAAGGCGGGAGTCAACCCCAGGGTCCCTGGTGCTGTGAGGCTGCAGTACTAACTACTGAGCCACCGTGCCGCCCCATTTCCTTTGGATTTCCTTATGATCTTAGCCTTGAAAAAACGTAAGGAGTGAACATCCATAGATCTCTGTAGTGAGGTAATTAGCCATAGTCCAAAAAGTCATCTCTGGCCCTTAGAGAGAGACAATGGGCTCTAGGAAGCTTGAGAGAAATCATTCCAATGGGAAGGGAAGGAATCAAGGTCTCCATGAACTGCTACCACCAACATTAGGGACTGAGATGGCAGTCTTGGCTTTACTCTGCATTGCATTCTGGTGTTGAGCTAAGTGAGCTTGCTGACATCCCCACATACCCTGTGGTAGAAACAAATTATTAACACAGCACCAGTTGCTTTCTCTCTCATTCCCGCCATACCCCTCCCCACCCACCCCAAACGCATACACAAAGCAGAAGGTGACGGCATAGTGGTATTATCACTGAGCTGTTAATCTGGAGTCTCAGGTAATGTTCTGGGGGACCTGGGTTCCAGTCCTGCCTCAGCAAATGGTGGGGATTGAATCCAATAAAAATCAGGGATTAAGGATCTTAATGATGACTATGAATACCCATGTGGTTCACTAATGACCTTTAGGGAAGGAAGCTGCTGGCCTACTTGTGACTCCAGACCCACAGCAATGTGGTTCTCTCTTAACTGACCTCTAGGCAATTGGGGATGGGCAATAAATGCTGGCCCAGTCAGTGATGTGGTCATCCTGTGAATGAATTTTAAGAGGTACACAGTTATACGCAAGCATCATTTGATAATGTATTATTTATTTAAATCGTGATTTGGTTAAATCATCAGTGTTATGCCTTGTGACTTCATGGCAAATTAGAAAACATGATGCAGTTGCTGAAATTCCAAAAGAGAAAATGTTTCAAGGAGCTTTGTGCTGCATGCTGGAGATGATGCAGTTGGCATTTTGCAGAAATAGAGTGAAAGGTTATGTTGCAGGGCTGTGCCCATTTTGAATCCTGTTACATTTGAGTAAGCCCCCAAATGGAGCAGATACTGGGATATTCAGCAAAATCTCCTAGATGTCGAAGCAGCATTAAGAGGTGGAGAAGTTGATGTTTGGAGAAGGGCCACACCCGAAATGTCGACTTCTCCACCTTCTGATGTTGCCTGGCGTGCTGTGTTCATCCAGCCTCCTCCTGTCTACTTTGGATCCCAGCATCTGCAGTGTGTTTGTCTCTAGTTTTGGGAAAGCAGGGACATGTTTTAAATATGCGACAACTTAACATGAGTTGGGAAAATCCTGTTTGCCCATTTGTTTTTGAGCAGAATTACAGAAAGAACGACCCAATGAAATGGGATGATATGGTGGCTCAATGGTTAACACTGCTGCCTCACAGCACTAGGGACCCAGGTTAGATTCCAGCCTCGAGCTACTGTCTGTGTGGTGTTTGCACATTCTCCCTGTGTCTGCGTGGATTTTCTCCAGGGGCTCTGGTTTCCTCCCATAGTCCAAAGATGTGTGGGTTGGGTGGATTGGCCATGGGAAACGTGGGTTTACAGGGATGGGATAGGTTTTGGTCGGGATGCTCTTCAGGGGGTTGCTGTGGACTTGATGGGCCGAATGGCCTGCTTCCACACTGCAGGGATTCTATGAAAGCTGTAATTTCTGATCTGAACTTGTTGATCCTTTTGTAAATGTTTATAATGCACATCTAAACTAAGGTGAATAAGCCACTGCTCACTTTGTGTAGACTCACATCATACTGCATTCTTTTAAACACAGGGTACGGGACCAATCACTGATTCCTTTCTTTGTTTTGTTTTCCTAAAGTAAGCTGCAGGTTTTTAGAGACTTTCTTTTGGGAACGCGGCACTGGATTATGGATCCCCCTTGAGTTCATGGAATATGCAGACTGCATTGATCTTCACTTATTATATCAGACGTCAATAATCCAAGAGAGGAAGAAGGATATTGGAACCAAAGTGTGACTGACGTCTTGAATTCTGAAATGTAGCTAACGAATAAAGTTGTTGAGAAATGAGGCCCCCCGTGCATCTTTAACTCCAATCGCCTTTGTGATTTTTTTTCAAAATGCCTTTCGTCATATTTTCAGGTGTTCATGTTCCGCAAAGCTTTGGATGTGGTGGTCCCTGTGATATTCCCAAGTATGGCACAACATTCAGTTCTACGCGGTTATCATTCAGAACCTGTACGGCTAACCATAGGGCACTGCGAAGGGCAGCCATCAGGAAACAAAACAATAACTTATGTCATATCCCTCTGAATTTTCACATTGGTTATAAAAAAGTTGTACAGTGTTAATCCACCGAGAGAAAAAAAAACCCCGTGGGAACGATTGGAAACTGTAGATTTGATAATCAGCCAATTACCAAATAGAAACTCTTTATCAAATGCCAAGGACTGGTAATCCAACTGGTTCATGGAATGTCATAACAAATAGATTTAGTTGTATGCTGCAGTGTTATAGAACATAGAAAACTACAGCACAGAACAGGCCCTTCAGTCCACGATTATCTATTCAAATCCCGGGTTTTTCCCTGCATGAGAAAGTAAAAGAGAAAATGTCACTGAAAGAAATTCCCGCTCCCTTTCTATGTAGTTTCATAACTCTCTCTTGTCAACTTTTGAGAAGATTTGTAGCTCAGGTTGATGATAAGTATGTAAGTTAGCTCACTGAGCTGGAAGGTTTGGTTTCAGATGTTTCATCACCATATCAAGTAACATCATCAGTGAGTCTCCGGTGAAATGCTGGTGGTATGTCCTGCCTCTCTATTTATAGGTCTTAGTTACTTAAGGTGGATAATGTCATTTCTGGTTCAACTTTTCTTAAAAGGAAGATAGATAGGATCCAAATTTATGTGTTTATTGATGGAGCTCTGGTTAGAATGCCAGGTCTCTAAGAATTCTCGTGCGTGTCTTTGTTTCGCCTGTCCTAGGATGTGTGTGTTGTCCCAGTCAAAGTGGTAGCCTTCTTTCTCTGTATGTATGAACACTATTTTGACTGGGACAACGCACACATCGTTGGACAGGCAAAGCAAAGACACACACGAGAATTCTTCGAGGCATGGCATTCTAACCAGAACTCCATCAATAAACACATCGACTTATTTCCCATCTGCCTTCTCTTGAAAAAATGAACCAAAAATAACATCACCCACCTTGAGCAACCAAGACCTATAAATAGGGAGGCGGGACATACCACCAGCGCTTCACCAGAGACTCCCTCTGATGATGTTACCCAGTCATGGTGACGAAACATCTGAAAACAAACTTTCCAGCTCAGCAAGCTAACTTACATACTTATTGTCTATTATGCTAAGGATTTTCTTGTTAAGATTTGATCATTTTAGAGGGCCAACAGCTGAGAGGTTGATAAAACCCGATTGATCACTTCAACATTACCCAACAGCTCCTTGTCACTTACCCGTCCCCATCAATCCTCCCACATTTGATGTCCTCTGGTTCCAGTGTAACATGGTTGCTTAGAATTATAGGAAGGCAGGCTCAATTGAAAACGTATAAAGTACTAAATAAACAGGAAACACAAAAGGGACAATCAGTTTCAGAGATTACTGACAAGAAAAAGTGAAACCGCAGAAGTGAAACAAGAATAATATGATCTTGTTCTCGTAATATCAATGTGATGTCTTCCATTTTATTTTGAAAAAAATACTTATTGTTAAAGGGAGACTTTTCCCTTGAAAGCCCCTTTTACTTGGAAACAAAACAAAAAAATTATGTGGCGTCCTTCTGAATTTTCACATTTGTTATAAGTAACTGTACTGTGTTAAACCACCAGATAGACTGAATAAAGAGCCTTCTGAGAAAAACAAAGAGTTCAAAGGATCGGAAAGTGCAGACTGTCATTGCGCAGCTCTGAGGAGTTACAGAGTATTGTCATTACACTGAAAGGAGGGGGGTGTGGGATATTCTCACTTCATTGAAGGGGGTTGTGGGACATTAGCATTATATTGTGGGGGGGGGAATGGGATATTGTCATTATATTGCGGGGGGAGTGTGGGACAGTGTCATTATACTGAGGGGTCTGTGGGATATTGTCATTACACTGAGGGGGAATGTGGGATATTGTCATTACGCTGAGGGGGACGTGGGATATTGTCATTACATTGAGGGGGGAGGTGGATATTGTCATTACACTGAGGGGGGGGGGTTGGATATTGTCATTACACTGAGGGGAATGTGAATTATTGTCATTACACTGAGGGGGACGTGGGATATTGTCATTACATTGAGGAGGGTGTGCAGGATATTGTCATTACACTAAGTGGGGTGTGGGATATTGTCATTACACTGAGAGGGGTGCAGTATATTGTCATTACATTGAGGAGGGTGTGGGATATTGTCATTACACTGAGGGGTGAGTGTGATATTGTCATTACACTGAGGGTGATGTGGGAAATTGTCAATACACTGAGGGGTGTGTGTGATATTGTCATTACACTGAGGGGGGTGCAGTATATTGTCATTACACTGAGGGGGGTGCAGTATATTGTCATTACATTGAGGGGTGTGTGTGAGATATTGTCATTACACTGAGGGGGGTGCAGTATATTGTCATTACATTGAGGAGGATGTGGGATATTGTCATTACACTGAGTGGGGTGTGGGATATTGTCATTACACTGAGGGGGTTGTGTGGGATATTGTCATTACACTGAAAGGGGTGCAGTATATTGTCATTACATTGAGGAAGGTGTGGGATATTGTCATTACACTGAGGGGTGTGTGTGATATTGTCATTACACTGAGAGGGGGTGTAATATTGTCGTTACACTGAGAGGGGTGTGTGGGATATTGTCATTACACTGAGGGGGGTGCAGTATATTGTCATTACATTGAGGGGTGTGTGTGAGATATTGTCATTACACTGAGGGGAGTGCAGTATATTGTCATTACATTGAGGAGGGTGTGGGATATTGTCATTACACTGAGTGGGGTGTAGGATATTGTCATTACACTGAGGGGGTTGTGTGGGATATTGTCATTACACTGAAAGGGGTGCAGTATATTGTAATTACATTGAGGAGGGTGTGGGATATTGTCATTACACTGAGGGTGTGTGTGTGATGTTGTCATTACACTGAGGGGTGAGTGTGATATTGTCATTACACTGAGAGCGGTGTGTGGGATATTGTCATTACACTGAGGGGGATGTGTGGGATATTGTCATTACACTGAGAGGGGTGCAGTATATTGTAACTACATTGAGGAGGGTGTGGGATATTGTCATTACACTGAGGGGTGTGTGTGATATTGTCATTACACTGAGGGGTGAGTGTGATATTGTCATTACACTGAGGGGTGTGTGTGATATTGTCATTACACTGAGAGGGGTGTGTGGGATATTGTCATTACACTGAGGGTGATGTGTGAAATTGTCATTACACTGAGAGGGGTGTGTGGGATATTGTCATTACACCGAGGGTGATGTGGGAAATTGTCATTACACTGAGGGGGGTGTGTGATATTGTCATTACACTGAGGGTGATGTGGGAAATTGTCAATACACTGAGTGGGGGTGTGGAATATTGTCATTACACTGAGTGAGGTGTGGATATTGTCATTACACTGAGGAGTGTGTGTGAAATATTGTCATTACACTGAGGGGGGTGCAGTATATTGTCATTACATTGAGGAGGATGTGGGATATTGTCATTACACTGAGGGGAGTGTGTGATATTGTCATTACACTGAGAGGGGTGTGTGTGATATTGTCATTACACTAAGGAGGGTGTGGGATATTGTCATTACACTGAGGGGGGGGTGTAATATTGTCATTACACTGAGAGGGGTGTGTGGGATATTGTCATTACACTGAGGGGGGTGCAGTATATTGTCATTACATTGAGGGGTGTGTGTGAGATATTGTCATTACACTGAGAGGGGTGCAGTATATTGTCATTTCATTGAAGAGGATGTGGGATATTGTCATTCCACTGAGGGGTGTGTGTGATATTGTCATTACACTGAGGGTGATGTGGGAAATTGTCATTACACTGAGTGGGGTGTGGGATATTGTCATTACACTGAGGAGGGTGCAGTATATTGTCATTACATTGAGGAGGATGTGTGATATTGTCATTACACTGAGGGGTGTGTGTGATATTGTCATTACACTGAGAGGGGTGTGTGTGATATTGTCATTACATTGAGGAGGATGTGAGATATTGTCATTAAACTGAGGGGGGTTATGGGATATTGTCATTACACTGAGTAGGGCTGTGTGGGATATTGTCATTACACTGAGGGGGGTGTGGGAAATTGTCATTACACTGAGTGGGGCTGTGTGGGATATTGTCATTACACTGAGTGGGGCTGTGTGGGAAATTGTCATTACACTGAGTGGGGAAGTGGGATATTATCATTACACTGAGTGGGGGTGTGTGGGAAGTTGTCATTACACTGAGTGGGGTGTGGGTTATTGTCATTACACTGAGTGGGGCTGTGGGATATTGTCATTACATTGAGGGGAGTGTGGAGTATTGTCATTACACTGAGGGTGGAGTGGGATATTGTCATTACACTGAGTGGGGCTGTTTGGGAAATTGTCATTACACTGAGTGGGGAAGTGGGATATTATCATTACACTGAGGGGAGTGTGGATTATTGTCATTAAACTGAGTGGGGTGTGGGATATTGTCATTACACTGAGTGGGGCTATGTGGGATATTGCTGAAAATGTGTTGCTGGAAAAGCGCAGCAGGTCAAGCAGTATCCAAGGAACAGGAGAATTGACGTTTCGGGTATAAGCCCTTCTTCAGGAAGGGCTTCGGGCTTATGCCCGAAATGTCGATTCTCCTGCTCCTTGGATGCTGCCTGACCTGCTGCGCTTTTCCAGCAACACATTTTCAGCTCTTAGCTCCAGCATCTGCAGTCCTCACTTTCTCCTATGTGGGATATTGTCATTACACTGAGGAGGATGTGTGGGATATTGTCATTACACTGAGGGGGGTATAGTATATTGTCATTAAACTGAGTGGGGTGTGGGATATTGTCATTACACTGAGTGGGGGTGTGGGATATTGTCATTACACTGAGTGGGGCTGTGTGGGATATTGTCATTACACTGAGGGGGGGTGTGGGATATTGTCATTACACTGAGGGGGGTATAGTATATTGTCATTACACTGAGTGGGGTGTGGGATATTGTCATTACACTGAGTGGGGGTGTGGGATATTGTCATTACACTGAGGGGGGTGTGCGTTATTGTCAATACACTGGGGGAAGGTGTGGGTCATTGTCAATAGACTGGGCGCTGTGTGGGTTTTTTTATTTGTTCAAAAGTTGTATGGGCATAGTCCTTTCACCTAGGGGTGTTGCAAAATCTACATTCTTCATTTTACTTTATCTTTGATTGTGGACTGAATTGGTTAAAGGAATGTCTGACAACAAACGGCCAAGGAAGGGGTTGCTGTACTTTTAAAACACAAATTACTGGAACTCATTATGTGTGGTGTTTACACTGTTTTGTTCAAGCAGTGGTGGGGGGGGGGGGGGGGGTGGTGTGATGTTTGCGGACTACTACCCTGCTCTGGGGTTCTGTGCACAAAGTTAGATTTTGTCAGCAACAGGTTGCTGATTGGTTTGTAAAGTTGTGACCAGTTGTGAATGCCAAAAGCCTGATGCCAGTAATCTGATTGCCTCCTGAGTACCTGAAGCTTGTGGGTGTAAAACAATACTGCCAGAAGTCTTTGGACTTCTAAGAGGGCAGGTGGTGTATCTCTCCAGTACAATGATTTAAGCTTGAAGAAAGCCAATTTATTTTCTCCCACTGGTTGCTGGAAGGTGTTGCTTTTAACTATTAAGTCAGAGAATTTATTAGTTTTGGACTAGTTGTTTTGTGCCTCCTTTGAAGAAGTGAAAAAAAAAACCTGAGGGTTAAAAAAAAGTCAGAGAAATGAAGGACTTGCACATCCAAAGGAGTACCTGATTAATCTGGAGAACGATGCCGTTGAACAGTATTCCCAGTTTTTTATTCCTTACCTACAATACATTTTTATGTCTGTATATGTGGGTAGGAGGGATTTAGAATGGGGCAAGAGATTTAACAATTGGAGTTATATCTTGGACAATCATAGTAGTTTATCTGCAGATTGAATATTTCATTTTTAGTAAATAGTATTTCTTGTTAAGTACAGAAACCTAGACTGTGTTATCTGTCAACCTGTGCCAATCAGAGAAGTAAATTAGTGACTTTGCGCGTATCAATTGTAGTTTTTTACATTTGTAGGGCTTAATTTCCCATGTTTTTAAATCAGAGTGGTACTGGAAAAGCACAGCAGGTCAGGCAGCATCCGAGGAGCAGAAAAATCGACGTTTCAGGCAAAAGCCCTTCATCAGGAATACCGATGAAGGGCTTTTGCCCGAAACGTTGATTTTCCTGCTCCTCGGATGCTGCCTGACCAGCTGTGCTTTTCCAGCACCACTCTGATCTAAACTCTGGTTTCCAGCACCTGCAGTCCTCACTTTTTTGCCTACTTAATTTCCCATGTGCTGTCCTAGTGAGGTGTGACAGTATGAGAAATTTTCTTTACAGGGAGAAACTATGTGGTATTATTGTTACATTGAGGGGTTACGGAATAACATCATATCAGTGAGAAAGTATGGGATATAGTCATTACAATGAGGGAGTGTGGGATACTGTAAACAATTTTATCCTATGATCGCAAATGTTCTTGCACTTAAATGGGAATTAAATGAGTAGAAGTTTTGACCGTGTTATTGGTCATCTGCAGCCGACATCTGAGTTTAACTCTTGTTTCAGAAGGGAATGGCTTGTTATTTTAATGCTATCATTGAGGCTGTAAGATTTGGATTTCACCTCCAGTAGCTGCAGTGCTGACGGGTGGGTCAGCATTGGGTAGAAGGCAATGTTAGTTGACCAGAGGGAAGTGTGTACTCCTTTCTCCCCTTTCAGACCTTGCAACCCTCTTCTCAATCCAAAACACCATTGAGGGTATGCCAATGTTCCACTCTCTATATGGATCCCACCTCCCAAATCCAAGCCCTGTTCCCAGTGCATTGGCAAGCATAGCTACCCATAAGCAGGCCTTTTGACAGTGGTCATTAAAAATATTCTTAAAACCTACTTGAATATGGTAAAATCAGTTGTGTAAGGGAACTAGGAAATGATTGCTTAAATCTAATGTATGTTAAAATATAGTTCTCTGCTATATTGTTAATGTGGATAGATATTGTCTGTAAAATCTACTGAAGAAATCTCATCCGGAGAACATTCTGGACAAACCATGAAATCAACTTGAGATATTTTTGGACCAAGTGGAAATGTTCCACATGGAGCTTGAACTGATTTGGAAACATATTTATCCCTTATCCCAGCTGTCTGTTTTGTTCCGACATAAGCTGAAGCCTGTAACAAACCATAGCAGTATTCAGTATTCTTCTGATACTGAACGCCTGACTGTATATGGCCTATTTTATAGGAGGGTGAATTAAACTGCAAACCATATCTTCTTTCAACCTTATTCCTTTTTACATGCACCTCCCTATGTGAAACAATCGCTATTATTTCCCAAGTAAACTTTGTTGTAGCACTAGATCAAATGCCTCCTTGAAATCCAAGTACAGTACATTCGCCATTTCCTCTTTATCTACAGCTCACCTTACTTCTTCAGAGTATAGGAAGTTCCTGACTTCCAACTGTCCAACTTTTTAATGCATGTACTTCTGATGGGATCTCATGCAAGCATGTCTGCAAACTGTAGGGCCTCAGACTCAATCTGGACCAGCCTGACCTTGTGGATGTATTCCTCTATTGGCTGTAAGGATGATATTGGGAATGGTTTCGGCCGTAGAGGCAAAGAGTCATAGAGATGTGCAGCATGGAAACAGACCCTTCGGTCCAACCCGTCCATGCCGACCAGATATTCCAACCCAATCTAGTCCCACCTGCCAGCACCCGGCCCATATCCCTCTAAACCCTTCTTATTCATGTACCTATCCAGATGCCTTTTAAATATTATAATTGTACCAGCCTCCACCACTTACTCTGGCAGCTCATTCCACACATGTACCACCCTCTGCGTAAAAATGTTGTCCCTTAGGTCTCTTTTATATCTTTCCCCTCTCACCCTAAGCCTATGCCCTCTAGTTCTGGACTCCCAGAGCCTAGGGAAAAGACTTTGCCTATTTACCCTATCCATGCCTCTCATAATTTTGTAAACCTCTATAAAGTCACCCCTCAGCATCCGACGCTCCAGGGAAAACAGCCCAGCCTGTTCAGCTTCTCCCTATAGCTCAAGTCCTCCAACCCTGGTAACATCCTTGTAAATCTTTTCTGAACCCTTTCAAGTCTAGCAACATCTTTCCGATAGGAAGGAGACCAGAATTGCATGCAATATTCCAACAGTGGCCTAACCAATGTCCTGTACAGCTGCAACATGACCTTCCAACTCCTGTACTCAATACTCTGACCAATAAAGGAAAGCATACCAAACTCCTTCTTCACTATCCTATCTACCTGTGAGTCTACTTTCAAGGAGCTATAAACCTGCACTCCAAGGTCTCATTGTTCAGCAACACTCCCTAGGACCTTACCATTAAATCAACTGAGTTCCTTCTGGGCATAAAGCCATAATGAATGATCGTAAATTGGTCTTCTGACTGAGCAACCAGTCAAGGAAAGGCCAGGCAAGTGGACGTGAGAATGTTGGATCAGCCATGATGCTATTGAATGGGGGATCAGGCTCAAGGGGATGAACAGCCTATGCCTCTTCCTATTCCTTATGGTTTATTTCCAAGGCAGCCATTGTGATCAACTGGTCCTTCATGTGTCTAGTTTAACCCCACGCTCTCCATCATCCGCTATTCCCCCCTGTTAACCCTGGGGCCTCTCATTCTGCAACTGCTTCAAGATTGGGAGGTACTCTGGCTTTAACTCTTTGACATGAGTGTGGACACCATCTGAAGCAGGTTTCCCAGGAATATGGTAATGCCAGCAAATTCAAGAGGTTGGGTAGCGTCTTGGCAAATTGCCCGTAGTGTTCAGGGGTGTGCAGGTTAGGTGCATTAATCAGGAGTAAGTGTAGGGTAGGGGAATGGGTCTGGGTGGGTTAGTATTCAGAGAGTCGGTGTGGACTTGTTCGGCCAAATGGCCTGATTCCACACACTGTAGAGATTCTCTGAAAGTAAGCCATTGAGAAACAGGAAGTTTTTTGTGAGTTGTGGGACTAATCAGATAGATTCTCAACAGTCGTTTTTAGTTCCCTATGTTCTTATATTCCCTAAAGCCTAATGCAGTTTGTCACTCTTCCAACTGTTTTCACCAATTGGTTCGGCTACTTTATATGATGTGAGAACTGTATGAAGTCACCAGATCCTATGTCAGAAGACTGCTGCTGCTCTGCGGCTGGAAAATTAATTCAAAGACAGAAACTCACAGTGCAACACACCACAAATATGGGATTAAATGGGAGCAAATATAAGACACAAATACCAGAATAGAAAAATTTGCATTGCTGATTCCACATTCTGTACTCACCCACTTAAGCAGTAGGTTTTCCAACCTCTGTGCCTCATGAGTAGAAAATGCCCTTCAAAATGAAAAGATTAAGTTGATGCAAGTAGCTTGTAAAAGTATGAACATTAGAGAAGTAAAGCATAATTCAGATTAGAGGCCTGTGACCAGCGACGTTCCTCAGGATCGGTACTAGGTCCACTTCCATATGACTTTTACATAAACGATTTGGATGAGATTTTAGGGGGCATGGTTAGTAAGTTTGTGGTTGACATCAGAATTGGTGGTATAGTGGAGGGTGAGGAAGTTTATTTAAGATTACAAAGAGATCTTGATCATTTTGGTCAGCGGGCTGAGGAGAGGCAGATGGAGCTCAATTTGGATAAATGTGAGGTATTGCATTTTGGTAAAACAAACAAAGGCAGGACTTATACATTTAGTGGGTAGTGTTATCAAATAGATATCTTAGGGGTTCAGGTAGATAATTCTTTGAAGTTTGTGTCACATGTAGACAAGGTGGTTAAGACGATGTTTCGCATGCTTGCCTTCATTGCTCAGAACTGAGTAAATGAGTTGGGCATCATGTTGAGGTTGCGCAGGATGTTGTTGAGGCCTGAGGCCTGTTCTGGAGTACTGTATCCAGTTCTGGTCACCATAGGAAGGATATTATTAAATTGGAGGTGGTTCAGAAAAGATTTACCAGCCTAAGACCATAAGACATAGGAGTGGAAGTAAGGCCATTCGGCCCATTGAGTCAACTCTGCCATTCAATCATGGCTGCCATTCAATCATGGCTGATGGGCATTTCAATGCCACTTATCTGCACTCTCCCCGTATCCCTTAATTCCTCGTGAGATCAAGAATTTATCAATCTCTGCCTTGAAGATATTTAACGTTCCAGCCTCCACTGTGCTCCATGGTAATGAATTCCACACCCTTTCTGGCTGAAGAAATGTCTCCTTGTTTCCGTTCTAAATTGACCCTGTCTAATTCTAAGGCTGTGCCCACGAGTCCTAGTCTCCCTGCCTGAGGAAACAAATTCCCAGCGTCCTTTCTTAGCCATGCATTATCTTGTAAGTTTCTATTAGATCACCCCTCAACCTTCTAATCAATCCCAGGATCCTCAGCCTTTCATCGTATGTTAGGCCTACCATTCCAGGGATCATCCGTGCGAATCTCCACTGGACATGCTCCAGTGCCAGTATGTCCTTCCTGAGGGGTGGAGCCCAAAATTGGACACAGTATTTTAAATGAGGCCTAACTAGAGCTTTATAAAGTCTCAGTAACACATCGCTGCTTTTATATTCCAACTCTCTTGAGATAAATGATGACATTACATTTGCTTTTTAACCACGGTCTCTACATGCAAGTCAATCTTTAGAGAATCCTGGACTAGCACTCCTAATCCCTTTGTACTTTAGCTTTATGAATTTTCTCACCGTTAAGAAAATAGTCCATGCCTGTATTCTTCTTTCTGAAGTGCATTACCTTGCATTTGCTCACGTTGAATTTCATCAGCCATTTCTTGGACCACTCTCCTAAAACTTTTCTGCAGCCTCTCACTCCTCAGAACTACCTGCCTGTCCACCTAACTTCGTATCATCGGCAAACTTCACCAGAATGCCCCCAGTCCCTTCATCCAGATCATTGATATATAAAGTGAACAGCTGCACCCCCAACACTGAACCCTGTGGGTCACCACTTGCCACTAGCTGCCATTCCAAAAAAGAACATTTTATCCCAACTCTCTGCCTTCTGTCAGACAGCCAATCCTCAATCCATGCCAGTAGCTCACCTCGAACACCATGGGCTTTCACCTTACTCAGCAGCCTCCCATGAGGCAGCTTATCAAATGCCATTTGGAAGTCTAGGTAGATAACATCCACTGGGTTTCCCTGGTCTAACCTACTTGTTACCTCTTCAAAGAATTCTAACAGGTTTGTCAGGCACGATGTCCTCTTACTAAACCCATTCTGATTTGTTCTAATCCGACCCTGCACTTCCAAGAATTTAGTGTCTAAAATGTTCCATCTTTTGTCTTGATCCTTTCTTGAACAAAGGGGGCACAACAGCGATTTTCCAAACATCTGGGACTTTCCCTGACTCCAGTGATTTTTGAAAGATTACAACCAACGCCTCTGGTATTTCTTCAGCCACCTCCCTCAGAACTCTAGGATGTAGCCCATCCGGGCTAGGAGATTTATCAATTTTGGACCTTTTAGCTTTTCGAGCACTTTCTTTTTTGTAATGGCTACCATACTCAACTCTGCCCCCTAACTGTCCTTAATTGTTGGGATATTACTCAAACCTTCCACTGTGAAGACTGACGCAAAGTACTTATTAAGTTCTTCAGCTATTTCCTTATCTCCTAGCACTAGCTTCCTGCTTCAATTTGGGGTGGCCCAATTTCTACTTTTGCCTCTCGTTTGTTTCTTATATATTGAAAGAAACTTTTACTATCATTTCTGATATTGCTGGCTCGCTTACTTTCATATTTGATCCTCTCCTCCCTTATTTCTCTCTTTGTTATCCTCTGCTTGTTTCTGTAGTCTTCCCAATCTTCTGATTTCCCAGTGCTCTTAGCCACTTTATAGGCTCTCCCTTTTTATTTGATACATTTCCTGATTTCCTTTGTCAGCCATGGCTGTCTAATCCCCTCCCCCCCCCCCCCCCCCCCCGGATAATCTTTCTTTTCTTTGGGATGAACCTCTGTACAGACCTCCCAGCAGTGGTCAGGACCAGGGGTGCAAAATGTACCAGGAAATAGATAGGGCATGTCAGAAAAGTAAGGTGATCATGGGGAACTTCAATATGCAAATGGCCCGGGTGAATAATGTTGTGTGTTGATCCAAAGAAAGGGAATTCATGGAATGCTTACAGGATGGGTTTTTGTTTGGAACAGCTTGTGATGGAGCCCACAAAGGAGGAGGCTATTCTGGACTTAGTGCTTTGTAATGAGCCAGACTTTATAAAAGATCTTAAAGTAAGGGAACACTTAGGAGGCAGCGATCATAATATGGTAGAGTTCAGTCTGCAGTTTGAAAGAGAGAAGGCAAAATCGGATGTAATGGTGTGACAGTTAAATAAAGGTAATTACAGGGGGATAAGAGAGGAACTGACGAAAATCGACTGGAAGCAGAGCCCAGTGGGGAAGACATAATTACATCTCCATATCAGACACATTCATTAATTTTCAGAAATCTAATACATTCTCCAAAGGACCATTGTAAAGTGAACTTGTTATTATAGATGGAGATGTGAAGCAGGAAGCTAATGGATATCATGTTTTAATGTGACATGCAGACTGTCATGATTGCTAAGAGTACAGAAACTGCACAGGCTAAATGCTCTACAGAGTTCATAGAATCATAGAATCCCCACAGTCTGGAAACAGGCCCTTCAGCCCAACAAGTCGACACCGATCCTCCGAAGAGTATCCCACCTAGACCCATCCCCTACGTTATTACTCTACATTTCCCCTGACTAATTCACCTTACCTGCACACCCCTGAAACCTACGGGCAATTTAGCATGACCAATTCACCTAAACTGCACATCTTTGGATTGTGGGAGGAAACTGGAACACACGGAGGAAACCCACACAGCACGGGGCGAGTATACAAACTCCACACAGACAGATGGGCGGCACGGTGGCACAGTGGTTAGCATTGCTGCTTCACAGTGCCAGAGACCTGGGTTCAATTCCTCAGGCAACTGTCTGTGAGGAGTTTGCACGTTCTCCCCGTGTCTGCATGGGTTTCCTTTGGGTGCTCTGGTTTCCTCCCACAGTCCAAAAAATGTGCAGGTCAGGTGGAATGGCCATGCTAAATTGCCCATAGTATTAGGTGAGGGGGTAAATGTAGAGGAATGGGTCTGGGTGGGCTGCTCTTCGGAGGGTCGGTGTGGACTTGTTGGGCTGAAGGGCCTGTTTCCACACTGTAAGTAATCTAATCTATGGGTGGAGTCAAACCCAGGTCCCTAGCGCTGTGAGACAGCAGTGTGAGCCACTGAGCCACTCAAATTTAGACTTGCAGGAACAGGTGAGGAGGGGCTTGTTTAAAAACTGTGCAATGGTCAATGCCTTCCAAAGCACAAATCTTTCCACATTGATGCCCCCCCTACCCCTTCCCCTCACAATCAACTCAACATCCACATTTACCTGGAATGCACTTGTCTATGGGTCAGAAAGCTCCTCAGGGAAGGTGGGCCTAACAATTTCGAAATGTTGGTTGCTTAATCACCGCTATATTAACATGTTTGTAAGAAATGCAACTACGGCTCCACAGGTTTCAAAGAAAGAGGAACAGGTGTCGACTGCATGAGTGGTGGGCCCTGCTCCTCTATTCAACATGAGCATCACCTTCCATCACATAGTCAGCATCTCACAGCCCTTCTGGGCCACAGGACACAGAGGATCAGTAAAGATATGCAGCTCCTAGGAGGCCATATGCACATATGCTGATGATAAACTTTGTCGTTCATGTCTGAACAGAGGTATCTCAGGGTCTTCCATCATCCAGCGAGCAGGCGTCTGGAGTCTTCCAGAACAAGACCCACTGCCCAGCGAAGCTAGTTGGCATATCTTTTTGCGCCAAAGCCAGCATTGACCTCACCTTTGTTGCCTCAAGCTCCTAGCAGGGCTTTGCTGAGGCTGTTTGTCAAACTACTTGCTTGCTAGCCCCCACCTCTTATAAAAGAGTGGGCACAAAGCTTCTGTGCCAGGGCGGGCAATTATGTCAACATTACCACCAGTCAGAGTGGGCATTCTCTTGCCTTTGCAGATCTGGTTGGCTTTCCACAGGTACAGGCCACTGTCAACAGCGTGCATGTGGCCGTTGAAAGGCAGCCCTGCCATCCAGGATTGCCCCTTGATGCGCTAAGGCTCTGTATCCATTCATATCCATAACACCACAAGAAGACTTTCGTGCAGATGTTGCATGATCCTTGGGCAGCTCCGTTGCTTTGCTCCTGTTGTATTCCAACATCTTACATAATCTCTTGACAGCTCAAGAAGACTGGCTGCTTGGAGGCATGGGACACCACCAAAGACTTGGTTGATGATCCCAGAGAGCAACCAATTTTAATGAGGACCGTAAGCAATGCAATGAAAGCTCGATGCACCAATGGGCTAGCCATTGGCAGGCAGAAGGAATGCTGGAGCATGAAGAGAGATGAACTGGCTCTTCTTTGTTCACTCACTCCCTCAGTTGGTTGCCCTTGATTCCCCAATTGGTCAAGAATCTACCTCAGCCATACATGTACACAAGAGCTCTCTTCCCACAGCTCTATGTGGTAAGGAATTCCAAACACTCACAACCTTCTGAAGAACCCTCCTTATCCCAGTATTAAATTGGTGCTGCTTTACTCTGAAACTATGTCCTCTGAACTAGACTCTCCCATGAGAGAGGCAACATCCTCTTAGCATTTATTCTACCAAGTGTCTTAAGGATCCTGCATGTTACAATGAGATCACCTCTCAATCTTCTAAACTCCAGTGAGTAGAGTCCCAACCTGTTTAGCCTTTGCTCATTATACAATCCCTTCATACCAGGGATCACCCGAGAGATTTTTTTCTAACTATTGCCAATCATCATTAAATAAGAGTCAAAAACTGTTCACAGTACTCCAGATGTGGTCTCACCAGTACCTTGTACAGTTACAGTAAGTGTCTCAATGCTACTCCTTTTATAAGGTTATGTTGTCCTTGGTCTTTTTCAAATGGGGTCGTAAAAGGCAGAGGTGTTGACATGGCTACCAGAGATCGTCTAAGTTAACAATCAGGGGAAGCCTTCAGACATCTTTTAAAACAGTTGTACAATGAAAGGGGAGTGGCCAGTTCTCCCAGCTCAGGGTTTTTTCTAGTTTGGTTTAATTTTAGCAGTTAGGAACTGCTGGGGACAGAGAAGCAACTACACCAAAAAGCAGTTCCATGCTTCAGCAATGATCCCTTCACTGATCCTTTCTCTCTAACTTCTCTCCTATAAGAACATGGGTTTGAATTTACCTTTTTTGCCAAGGGGTGTGTTTATGGGGATGTTGCAAGAAATCGGAACAGCATCATTAAGTTGTGACAGAGTCGGGTGGGTGTTCAGATTGGCTGCGTTATTTTATATTCTGTTCTCTTTTGTTCGTGCTTCATTCAGTAGTCTGCAAATAAATCCTGATTAGAGTGGTGCTGGAAAGGCACAGCCGGTCAGGCAGCATCCAAGGAGCAGGAAAATCGCCGTTTCAGGCAAAAGCTCTTCATCCGGAATGAAGGCAGGGAGCCTCCAGGGTGGAGAGATAAATGGGAGGGTGGGAATGGGGCTGGGGCGAAAGTAGCAAAGAGTACAATAGGTGGATGGGGGTGGGGATGGAGGTGATCGGTCAGAGAGGAGGGTGGAGGGATAGGTGGGAAGGAAGATTGGCAGGTAGGACCAGTCATGAGGATGGTGCTGAGCTGGAAGGTTGGAACTGGGGTAAGGTGGGGGGAGGGGAAATGAGGAAACTGGTGAAGTCCACGCTGAGCCAGAAGGTTGGAACTGGGGAAGGTTGCAAATAAATCCTGTTTTGTTTAAAACTGAGTGGTTTGATCTGCCTCAAACACCTAAAAAAGTTAGGTTCTGGGCCACCTTCTTAAAGGGGTTCTGGCCTGGTCCATAACATTCGCCTTCTACTTTTGAACTCCAACTCTCTTAAAATAAGGGCCAACATTCCATTAGCCTTCCTGATTACCCATTGCATCTGTGTGCTGGCCTTTCGTGTTTCATGCACAAATACCCCAAGTCCCTTTGTGTTGCAGCTTTCTGCATTTTCTCTCCATTTAAATAATACCGTGTAATTGTTCTCCCTTCCAAAATGAACAATTTCATATTTTCTCACATTATGGGACAGAAATTAAACTGGTACAAAGCGCAGAGTTCTCTGAAATTGGGACAATAGTGGAGATGCTCCCATTGTCAATGTCTGTCACTGACACAAATATTCCGTTCACAACATTGCGTCTTTCATCTTGTTAAGGAGCTATGATTCTCCAAATCTGCACCCCTCTTTAAAGATGGAAATGTGTTGCTGGAAAAGCGCAGCAGGTCAGGCAGCATCTAGGGAACAGGAGAATCGACGTTTCGGGCATTAGCCCTTCTTCAGGAAGGGCTAATGCCCGAAACGTCGATTCTCCTGTTCCCTAGATGCTGCCTGACCTGCTGCGCTTTTCCAGCAACACATTTCCATCTCTGATCTCCAGCATCTGCAGACCTCACTTACCCCTCTTTAAAGTACAAATAAGTTAAAAGAATAGATCTGGTGTCCACTATTTTGAGTGTTCACCTTCCCTTCCCCAGAGGTTTGCCCAAGTCTGCTTAGTGATCCTATTGGACAGCAGTAGTGAGAACATCTTTCACTTAGATCATTGTCTGAGTTACATATGGCTGAAAACAGAGGCACATTTCTAAAACTCTTCATCTTGCAATCATCAGGATGAATACAAGAATGCCAAATGTTAAACAAGCACAACAATTGACACTACAGAAGAAACTGGCTTTAATTAGCCAAGGCATTGCTGTGGAGGAAGCAATGGGGAATTATACGCACCCTAGAAGCCTGATTCTTTGAGAATACAGGCAAGAGGCAAATGTGACAAAATAAAAAAAAAAGAATTAAATGCTATATGAAACATAACTAAAGAAAGCTACCCCTTGTAAATATACTTAGTAAATTATTATTATTGAAATATATTGCATGTATCCTTCTTCACATTCACAATGACTTGTTTCTAATTACTAATGAACATAACTTTCAGGCAGTTTCTATAAGGGAAACATTGTTTTTCAATGCAAGTACCACATATAATTTTTACTAACAAATAGATGTGTGATGTGATATGTTAAGCCATAGGACCAGTGTTAATGAACTGTGGAAATGTTCTTCTCAGTTGAATAGTGCCTTTGAATGTGACTCAATAACAGGGGACATTGAAGGGAAGTAATTGATTTAAGTAACAGATGGAATATAAAAATGAAATATGACTTTGTTGCTATTGAAATTCTTCACCAGCTGGTGAAAGGTCTGCCTCATGGATTCCACCAGCTACTATAGATGTCAATACCGAAGGCAATATTTACAGCCACAAAAATTCCCTCCAAAAATGAGGACAAACTTATATAATGAGTGTAAATAGGAGCTGTCTGAGTGGGTGCGAGTGCTTGCCATCTTTGTTGGTCACTACGTGGCATCTCCTATGAGTGGGCATGCCTTAACTATTACCTGATTAACCATTAGTGGACAGTTATAAGATACTGGTAAGCAAAGCATGCTTTTGTGGTGTGAAGAATTGAGGCAAGCTACTAATGCGGGTATAGCATGTTGTGGCGGAAAGGTGGGGTATTGACTTATATACCAGGTATATGCACTAACAAGACTTTTGTGATGTGGGTGTACATTTACGCCCAATCTACATTAATCCAGTTCAAAGCCCCACAAACCAGGGATGATCCACATTTAATCCTATTCTTTTCCTCAGTCAACTCATCAAGGATAGAATATCAAATGAGGCACTCTCCATCGTAAGAACTGCAAAATCTACCAGGGTTCCCATTCCAGAGCAGTGATTCTCAGAACTACTGGGAGACTGTACACCCACAAGTGCATGAATATTAGCTGAGCACTTGAATGAATCTTGCTAAAATATATGGATGTTCCCACATAAGTACCAATGACGTGTATGATGCTTCAACCCAGGGACATTGGCAAATAGTAGTTCTGCAAATATGGTACTAACACAGATCCAGAAATTTCGACTAAGGTGTTATTATGACATTAGAAAAGCCAATATCTTTTCTCTTCATGCTTCCTAGGTATATCCCAATGGAATACCACTCTACTGTTTCCAGCATATGTCAAATTGGGGATATTAGCGAGAGGTGTCCTTCTAATACACTTTGCCAATGTTGCAGAGTAACTAATCCTTATAACGCTATAGGATGGAAAGGGGAATGGTTAAATTCTCTCTTATTGGAGATGGACATTGACTGGCACTTGTATGACTTGGCTCTTATCAACACAAGCCTGGTTATTGTTCAGGCCTTGCAATATATGGACATGGGCAGCTTCAGTATTTGAAAAACATCCCCACCTTTGATCTCATGGTAGAGGGAAAATCATTGATGAAACAGTTGAAGATGGATGGGACGCAATCCTGACGAACTCCTGCAGCAATGTCCCTGAGACAGCAATGAGTGACCCCCAACAACTATAACCATCTTCCTTTCTACTAGCTATGACTCCAACCAGCAGAGAGTTTTTCTCCTTGATTCCCATGGACTCTGGTGGTCTTAATGCTCGTTGAAGCCTTATTCAGTTAATTACTGCCTTGGTATCACCCCAAGTCTTGCACCTGGCTTTTGTCCATGTTTGGACCAAAGTTATAATGAAGTCAGGAGCTGGGTGGTGCTAGTGAAACCCATAACTGAGCATCAGTGAGCAGGAAATTTATTTGCACTTATTAGAACTAATAAGGACCCTTCCCATCAGTTGCTGAATATCGAGAGGAGGCTAATGGGATGGTAACTGAATTTATTCTGCTTTGTGTTTGTGGGACACACATATGTAATTTTCCTCTTTGTTGGGTAGATGCCAATTTTGACCCTCTGCTTTTTCCAAAATTGCTTACAATAGTTTTATTTTTAAAAAATTGCATGCAATGGTAGACCCTTGAGGTTTGTTCCCTAAGTTCTTAATTTTTCATAAGTATTGTTCTATTGTTTCATGGAGGGTTTTGGCCACATCAGTCTACTGACACTTTTGTTCCTTTCTCAATGAAACCGGATGAAATAGATAACCTGAGGTAGCCAATCTCAGCTGGATTCAGAACCATGGCCAGCAGCTACTGAGACGGTACCATTCCTGGCAGAGTGTAAGCACTGGCATGGATTTCAGCTCCCCTAAAAGCATTACTCACACGTAAGTCAACTCTCTATATTCGTCCCTAAAACTTTGGTCTCAAAACTCGACTTGATGTGAGCACACAGAGTAACTCCACTTTATGTGGAATCTACAACACAGGAGGACAACCCTTCTGCCCTAATGATCTACTCTGGTCCCAGTGCTCTACCCAAGCTTTCTGCCACCTTCCAGCATCTCATTAACCTGCTTAGATCCATTATCCTTCCTCTGATGGCAACATCAATGAATTTCTAAGCTCTCCTGGGAAAGGGATCGGTTCCCTGACCATTACATACCCGTCTTGTAGGGATATTGTAGAGAGCTCCTGAATCTGCCTAAGAGGACCCAATGTTATATAAAAAAAGAGTGCATCCATTGGTTTCAGAGGCACAGAGGTGCAAGCAGTTGGCTATGGATGCAGGTTCTTGTATGGAAGATGGCACAGCTTCCATTTTGCCTCTTAGGTGTAAGAAATCCAACACGTGGATCCTCCCTGTGGGGGGCGCACTTCTCAAATGTGCCTCATGTTCATTTTCTTCTCTGTCCACCTAAATAGCAATGGCATTTGCATGCACCCATTGGGAGAGCCTCACTGTGAGGGTGGGGAATGTTAACACGCCCCAGGGGTCACACCTGCCAATAGGCAGATGGAACTAAACTGTCTCTATCATAATCAAAGCAAATGTCAACAGAGTGTCCTTTTGAGTTGGGAGAGTCACTTGTTCAAGCCTTTTGGCAGTTTTCAAACCATCAAGCTCTCCAGTGCAGCTGGCATTTCTGATTCCCACCAGCTTTCCTGGTGCATATACAGTATTGGCTGGGATAAAGTGATGGTGTAGGGGCCATATCATGGTACTAGAGTTACAGTAGTACAACCTAACAAGCTGGGGTATGGGTTCAAATCCTACTTCACCCACAAATCTGGGATTTGGAACCTGACTCTTTAATAGTGACCATCATTGCTATACGATTATTTTACAATTGCTGAAGAGACCTTTCTGACTCACCTTTGGGAAAGAAATCTGCTTTCCTTACTCAGTCCTGCCCACATGTGATTCCAAATCCACAGCAATATGGGTGACTCTTTTTTATGCATATATTTATTGAAAACATTTTTCACTCTTTTACAAAAAGACAAACCAAAAAAGTTATAAAAGTACAAAAGTACAGAAAAGGAGAAATAATATCATACTATTATATTATATTCCAGTAATGTTGACAATATACTGCCTACAGTTCTCCAAGATACAGTCATCTCATATTTACTTAACCCAAATTAGCATAGGCTCAAACTAAATAAAATAACATTTAACTAAATTACAATTCACTAAAATTAAATTACACTACATTGTGCTATATTACATTTCTCCACTCACTGCACCCCCATCAAGGCTCCCATCAATGGGAGCAACAGTTATTACACCCATATTTACTGGGCCTCCCTTGGGTCTATATACGGCCTCATGGCTATATAAGGGCCCTAATCAGTACCGCCAACAGATCCATGTCTATGTAATTTAGAAAGGGCTGCCATGTCTTATAAAGTTGCTCCATTCCATGGTGCACCATACTTGTCAGGTAACCCTGAGGGATGTGCTCCATCACAAGTCTATGCCACCCTGCACGACCTGGAGGCTTTTCTGAAATCCAATGCATTAGGATGTTCTTCCTCGGACAGTGTGTAAGAATGTTGAATAACCTCTTCCCGTGCTCACCCAAAGACGGAAGATTCGGTATTCGGTAGTCCCGAAAAGAGGGACACCGGATCCTCCCTAACTTCCACCCCCAAGATCCTCTCCCGCTCATTCACTATGGCCCCCCCCCCCCCCCCCCCCCAGTATCCACGATCTTGTAACAGGACCAAAAGCAATGTGTAAGGGTTTCAATAGTGTTTTTACATTTGGGACATTTCGGAGAAGATCCTTTCTTAAACTTTGCTAACTTCTCTGGCGCCATATGGGCCCTGTGGAGGATCTTCAATTGCATCGCTTGTGCCTTATTGCATATTGAAACTTTCTTTACGTTCTCCCATATATCCTCTCATGTTTCCGATGAGATATCTTTCCCTAACTCCTGACTCCAAATCTCACAGAGTCTCTCCATATCCCCCAGTGCATTCCCTCTCTGCAGATGATATATGGTACTTACTGAGAGAGCGTCCCTATATGGGAGCACTCTTCATTCTATATCCGACTTGCAGAGCTGAGCCATGAGCTTGATTTTCTCCTGTATGTAATCCCTAACCTGGAAATGTTGGAAAAGGTCTCTATTAGGGATTCTGTATTTCTGACATAATTGGCTGAAAGACATCAAGATCTCTCCCTCAAATAAATCTCCAGACAGGAGATTCCTTTACCCTCCCATGCTCTGAAGATGGAGTCGACTGACCTCGCTCTAAATCCTGGGGTTCCCACCAACGGGGTGAATGGCGAAGTCTTAAACAAATTGCCCTCACCCTGCTGCGTTATTCTCCATGCTTTCACCGTATTTTTGATAATCGGACTCTCACAGTGCTCAACTACAGATCTCATCTTATCCATGAACAATAAGTTTATGAGGGGACATTTTGCCTACGAGGCCTCTACATGAAGCCATATTGACTTCCAGTCATTGTGCATCCATTCGCCTACATATGACAACAGTGCGCCTATTTGGTATCTCTTCAGATCTGGGAAGTCCACTCCCCACCATATCCTGTGGAAGCTGCAGCTTGGTAAATTTAATTAAGGGGCGCCTATGGCACCAAATAAATGATCCAAGCCATCCCACAAACTTCCGCAGCACCTGTTTGGGTAATAACAACGGGAGCATCCTTGTAGGATATAACAACCGAGGAAGAGCATTCATCTTAGTCAACGCTACATGGCCTAATGATGATATGGGTAGTCTCTCCCATCGCTGCAGGTCCTGCTTTATTCTCTCAAACAGCTGCACAAAGTTTGCTCTGTACAGCTGCCGGAAGTAAGGGGTTATAAAAGTTCCCAGATGGAGAAAACCTTTCTGTGACCACCTAAAAGGAAATTCCATTCTGTCCTCCAGCTTCGGTACGCCCACCAACTCCCCCACAGGTTTGACTTCCGATTTTGAGAAATTTATCCAGTATCCTGAAAAGCTGCCAAGTAATTTAATATTTTGTATTAGTCGGGGTATGGACTTTTAGGGATTCGCCAAAAACAGAAGGATATCGTCTGCACAGAGAGTGATTTTGTGCTCCCCAACTCCCACCTTCGGTGTCATTATTCCCGTGTCCATTCGGATGGTCTCCACCCATAGTTCAAGTACCAAGGTAAACAGTAGCTGCGACAGGGGACATCCCTGTCAGCTGCCCCTCCCCACACCAAAATTACTCAATTTAACCCCATTTGTAATAACTGCTACCTTGGGGTCTTTATATAACACTGCCACCCACCTGGCGAAGGCCCCTCCCAGACCAAAGCGATCAAGAACTGCAAAAAGATATGACCATTCCACCCGATCAAAAGCCTTTTCTGCATCCAGGGAGACCACCAAACCCAGAATCAGTCTCTGCTGACATACTTGCATTGTATTTAATACCCCCCTGATGTTGTTGGAGGAGCTGTGGCTCTTGATAAAATTCGTCTGGTCCACTTTTGTAATAACCGGCAGCACCTTCTCCAACCTCAGAGCCAACACCTTTGATAGGATTTTAAAATCCACATTCAACAACGGGATGGGTCTATATGATGCGCAATCCTTGGGGTCTTTCCCTTTCTTTAAAATAAGGGAGAAATTAACTTCCCCAAGAGAGGCCGGAAGACAGTCCTGGCTGTCTTCATACGAATGTCTATCCATCTCCAGCAGTGGTTCAGCTAACGTGTGCAAGAACTCCTTGTAAAATTCACTCGGGAATCCGTCTAGACTGGGTGCCTTACCACCTTGAACTGCCTTACCCCCACCTGCACCTCCTGTACTGTCAGAGGTGCCATTAAAAGGGAGGCCTGATCTGCGTTTGTACCGGGGAGGTCCAAGTTTTCAAAACAGCATTCCATTCTCGCATCTCCATCCCCATAGCCCTCCGACTGGCATAACTCTGCATAGAACTCCTGGAATCTGGCATTGATTTTCCTCAGCTCACAAGTGACATTGCCAGTTCTCTCCCGGACAGACACAATGGACTGCGGAGCACTTTTCTTCCTAGCCAGGTAGATACCTGGCTTATCCCCATATTTAAACAGCCTTTGCTTTGCAAAGGAGACCCCTTTCTTTGCCACTTGTGTGAGCACTGAGTCCAGAGCAGCCCAGACAGCCATGACCCGTTGCATTTTGACTGTGGATAGTCTGGTGTAATATGCCAATTCGGCTACCTTCAGCTGGGCCTCAAGCATCCGCTGCTGCTCTCCTCTCTGCCTCCTTCTTGTTTAGATTAGATTACTTACAGCGTAGAAACAGGCCCTTCGGCCCGACAAGTCCACACCGACCCTCTGAAGAGTAACCCACCCAGATCCATTCCCCTACATTTACCCCTTCACCTAACACTATGGGCAATTTGACGTGGCCAATTCACCTGACCCACACATCTTTGGACTGTGGGAGGAAACCGGAGCACCTGGAGGAAACCCATGCAGACACGGGGAGAATGTGCAAACTCCACACAGACAGTTGCCCGAGGCAGGAATTGAACCCGGCTCTCTGGCGCTGTGAGGCGGCAGTGCTAACCACTGTGCCATTTCTTGTTGTTGAGTATGAAATAACCATACCCCTTAAGAATGTTTCAGTGGTCTCCCAGAGCACTGATGGATTACTGGTTGTACCCCGATTGATGTTCCAAAAAGCCCTGAACTCCTTTGTGATATACTGTACACAGTTGTCATCCTTCAACAGAAACAGATCTATTTGCCAGTGCCATGTGCCTACTCCACTAACTTTAGTATTAACATCTAAATATACTGCCACATAGTCCGAGATAGTTATGCTCCCAATCCTGCAGATTGGGAGCATAACTAGACCGATGGAACAAAGGACATATCAAATCTTATGTGGCACTTGTGCGGGTTGTAGTAAAAGGTAAAGTCCCTCCCTTTTGGGTGGAGGCACCTCCACACATCCACTAGCTCCAACTCCTCACACAAGTCCACTAACTGTCTGAAAAAAGCAAATTACTGCAGATACTGGAATCTGAAACCAAAAGAGAAAATGCTGGAAAATCTCAGCAGGTCTGGCAGCATCTGTGAGGAGAGAAAAGAGCTGACGTTTCGAGTCTAACTGACCTTTTGTCAAAGCTGTCTGGACTGCCAAGGTGTACCCGCCAGCTCTCTTGGCTTCGTGTCTACCCCAGGGCCCATGAGACAGTTAGAGTCTCCTCCTATAATCATATGGTGCACCCCAAGAGCCATTAATTTCGAGATCGCACCAACTATACATTTGAGAGGGTGTGCCGGGGGACAGCAAATGTTCAGGATGCCATACTCTTGTCCATGTATCAGCACCTCGAGAATGACGAACTGTCCATATTCATCCTTGATTTGATCTGTCATCTGAAATGGGAGGTTCTTTCGTACCAGTATGGTCACTCCTCTGCTTTTGGAGATAAAGGAGGAAAAGAACACCCTATCGTATCCCCTGCTGTAACTTCAGATATTCCCGATCAGACAAGTGTGTCTCTTGCAACTGTGCGATATCAACCCTTTCCATCCTAAGATTTGAGAGCACCCTTTTCCTTTTAATGGGAGAATCACTCCCCTTTATATTCCAGGTGCACCACCTGAACAGATCGCGAGCTATGACAGCACACTACAGCCCGCAGTCCCCTGAGAGAAAGAAGCCCATTCAATGTGTGACGAGTGGAGGAAAAACAGACTTTATCAAATCTAAAGACTATTCCTACAAACACTACCAAAACTACTAAAACTGAAAAACTAACCTCTACTCCTAACATAAACACAAAAAAACTCAAATTCCCAGAGATCTCCCCCCTTGCCCACAGGGAGCGTTCACTCCCAACCCCACAACCATCCTAGCACCTTCCAGTTCAGGCCGCATCCCAAACCCAAGCAATTTACACCCCTACAAGTTAACAATGGACGCCCACCCGTTCCCCTCCGCATCTTAACCCCACACATCTTTACACCAAAGGAATAACCACACTTCACCCATCAAAACAGAAGCTGTGGAAGAGTGGACCGCGGCGACAGAGAGCTCTGAGGGGCAGGTCCGAACCTTGGAAGGCTGGGTTCAGGCCCAGCAGAAACAAGTAGACAACCTCGAAAACCGAAAATAATAACCACTAAACAGATATAATATAAAACGTACCAGATTTTATACCAAACATTACCAAGCCTATAAGGCCCAAGACCTCAAAACAGAAAAGAGAGCGAAGGTAAAAAAAAAATTATATTATGCCATTGTCCGCATGCATCTTTTCCTCCTTCCCTCCGTGGCCAAGGTCTATCATTTCAGCGAATTCAAAAATTCTTTTACTTTTTCCACCAAGTCAAAGTTGTAGACAGATCCCCCATAATTGAAATGTAGCACTGCCGGGTACCTCAGAGAGTACTGAATGTTTAAATCTCTTAATTTTTTCTTTACCTCTTCAAAGGTCATCCTTTTCTTAATTATGACCTCAGAAAAGTCATGAAAAAACATTATCTTCGAACCTTTATAAGCTAAAGCCTGTGGATCTCCCCCCAGTCTTCTGGCTGTTTCTATTATTAAATGCTTTTCCTTGTAACGCTGGAGTCGCTCTAGGACCAGGCAGGGATGCTGGGCTGGCTTGGATCTGTGCATCGCAATCCAGTGGGCCCGCTCCACACTCACCCGGCCCGATTCAATCTCCTGTCCCAGCAAGCCCAGAAGCCACCACTCGAGAAAATCATAAAGGTTTTCACCTTCTTCATGCTCCAGTAAGCCCAAGATCCATTGACTATTTTTCCGACCTCTGTTTTCAAGGTCGTCTACTTGTTCCTGCAGGGCCTGAACTTGGCCTTCCAAGGTACGGGCTCCCCCCTCGGAGCTCTCCGTCGTGGCCTCTGAGGCCGTGGCGCACTGTTCCACTGCTTCTACGCGCTGATCCGAAGGCCCGGATCTCCAGCTCATGCCTTGTCAGCATGACAGTAATTGGTTCCAGTGCTCCCTTGATTTTTTCATGGAGGTTTGCGAACTCCGTTAGTAAATGCTGTTATTTCACTGAACTGAAGGGGGCCACCACAGGAGTTGAGGTAATGGCTGCAGTTGTGCCCGACATAGTTGGGGAGTGCCCTCCCTGCTGAACTCCCCTTTGCTCCCTGGATGTCTTCATTTCAGCTCCAGATCTGTCAAATCTTAAACTAGAAATGCTCTAGGTATCCTACCTGTTTTACATTACAAACTTTCCTCAGGGTTGGCTCATGGTTGGGGGGGGGGTAGGTTCCCACCTTTCCTGGGGTATGGCACACAGCCCAACACAGCAGACTGCTGCCATCTTGAATCTCCAAATGGGTGACTCTTAACTGCTCTCAGGGCAATGAGGAACAGGCCATAATCGGTGGCCTTTCCAGCGATAACCACATTCCATGAAAGAATAAAGATTATTAAAGAATACAGGGCATCAAAGCAATGGACTTCATTTGAATCCATTTTCGTCAGAGGATGCTGAGCAGTCAGATTGGGCTAACATGGGAACTGGGGGAGGTCACTCTCCCACTCCAGAGTCTTCTGCCAATCAATTAGATTATCGTCCATCTGTACCTTAATTCAATCTAGCCAGCTCGGTTCTGTGAATCTCAAAAACCATGCTCAATAACATTTGGAATATGCAATCATGCCAGAAAATTCAGGAGAGGGCTTGAGTTTGATTTTGAGAAAGGAACAGATTTCGCCTCAATTTTTTGGATGAGAAATGCCTTAGCTCGAACACTGAAGAACGGCCAAGAATATTTTGGCCATTTTGTGGTTTTCGATGAACTCAGCATCTAGTATGGACAGCCAAGTGGCAGGCATGACTGAAACCTCACTCAAGTAGCTCAGGAAATTCAAAATAGCTTCTCAGGATGAAAAGGAATGTAAACATTGATCCCTTCTACCAGATGCTGTTTCTTTCATTCAGCACATAATTAAGGTTAAAGGTTATTTGCTCTTGGCTCACATTACTAAAGGTACAAACAGAGGATGCACTAAAGCCCACTGACCAACTCACCATGCCAGCTCTTACCTACCTTTCAGGATAAGGAGGAAGGGCTGAAAGTGGCGGAAAACTGAAATAAAAGCACAACATGCTGGCAATGCAATGCAGTTCATTGAATCATACTTCATGAATGAGAGGTCCACCATTCAAAACAGAGACGCTAAAGTGACCAGGGAGGCATTGGCCTAGCGGCATTAATGCTGGGCTGCTAACCTAGAGACCCAGGTAATGTTCAGGAAGTGTGGCTTCAAATTTCACCGTAGCAGAGAGTGGAATTTGAATTCAATAAATATCTAGACTTAAGAGACTGGCGATGATCATGAATTGATGGTTGGAAAAACTCAGTGTGTTCATTAATGCCTTTTAGGGAAGGAAACTATTATCCTTACCTGGTTTGGCTAACATGTGACTCCAGACCCACAGCAATGTGGGTGACTCCAACACCTGTTGTGAAACTTGAAAGGGTTCAGAAAAGATAAACAAGGATGTTGCCAGGGTTGGAGGATTAGACAGAGATTTACTAGGCTAGGTCGGTTTTCCCTGGAGCGTTGGAGGCTGAGGGGATGACTTCATAGAGGTTTATAATATCATAAGGGGCATGGATAGGATAAGTAGACAAAGTCTCTTCTCTGGGGTGTGGAAGTCCAGAACTAGAGGGCGTAGGTTTAGGGTGAGAGGAGAAAGATATAAAAGTGACCTGAGGGGCAACTTTTTCACGCAGAGGTTGGTATGTGTATGGAATGGGCTGCCAGAGGAAGTGATGGAGGCTGGTACAATTGCAACATTTAAAAGGCATAGGAAGGGTTTGGAGGAATATGGGCCAGGTGCTGGCAGGTGAGACTAGATTGGGTTGGGATATCTGGTTGGCATTGACTGTTGGACTGAAGGGTCTGTTTTCATGCTGTACATCTCTATGACTCTTAACTGCCGGATGGGAAATAAATGTTGGCCCAGCCAACGATGCCCTCATCCTGTGAATGAATAAAAACAAGATTTTTTTTCTGTCAGAGGGTTATGAATCTTTAACCATGCAGGACTGTAGAGGCTGGATCATTAAGAAATATTAAAGGCTGAAATCGATAGAATTTTGATCAATAAATGAATCATGGAATATGAGTAAAAGGCAGAAAGTGGGAGTTGAGGATTATCAATCAGGTCAAGCGTGATCTCACTGAACAGCAGAGAAGGTTCAATGGGCTGAATGGCCTACCTCAGCTCTGACATCTTAAGGTGTTATGAAGGAAGTCATCATATCCTTGCCAGTTGTTTTGAAGATTATTCCCATATTCCGGTCTTTTTCCACAGCCTGGAAAATATTGCATTGTTCAACGAGTTGTTGTTGTGATGGAATCTGCTCGGGCTTTCAAGCAGCAGAGTCCAGGTCTGAGCAATCCTGTTCTTTCAGTATCCGCTGAGGGTAATAGGAGGCTGGTGCAATAGATCCATCTGCACAATGTCTGAATGCACATCTCTTACCAAAAACCTTGCAAGGCTGACAAAGTATCTGCACCCCAAGTGCGAGCTCTTCTCTAAGATCAATGGACCTACTCTGGATCTCCAACGTTTTCTCTTCTGACCCAATCGCTTTTGAGATATTTAGTGTCAACGTCTAATAGTTATGTCATTCACCGATGTGAAGAAAATCGTACGAAATATTTCAATGGTTCGTTACGGACCAGGCCAGACCCCTCAAAACATTTCAAGAAGGTAGCCCAGACCCTGACTTTGCAAGTTATTTTAAGCAGGTGTAAAGTGGATATTCAAGGAGAGATGCAGCTGGTCAAACCGCTTAGTTTTAACCAAAACAGAATTTATTTCCAAGATTACTGAATGAAACACAAACAGAAAACTTAATACTGAATAATTTAACTTTTCCGAAAACCCAACAGCTTATCGTAACTTAATGATGCTGTTCCAAATGCTTGCAATAATCCCCACAAACACCCCTTGGCACCAAAAGATAAAATTAAAGACAAGGTCTTACAGGAGAGATGTCAACGAGAGAGAGTATCAACCTGGACCTGATTCTTGAGTCCAGCAGCTTTTTCCACACTACTGCTAAAATCCAAACCAAGCCAGAGAAAAGCCGAGGTGAAAGAATTGCTCGCTCCCTTTTCATTGTATAAGTGTTTTCCATTTAAACCTTGAAAGCCTTCTGTCTAAGACAGTATCTGTTAGTTATAATCAAATTGGCCCTAAAACTCTTTGACTCCAGACTTTTCAGTGTCTGTGTCATTTACAAACTCTCTGAGAAAAAAAAAACGAAGGGCATCATAACCTGTTAAAGGAAAAGCTACGTCACAGATTTGAACTTATTTTCTGGTTAAAATTAAACTATAACCCACACAGCTAGCTTGCAGGAAAATATGAATTCCATTTATATCCATAACCCAATGTTTAAAAAATGTTTAAAGCACATGCATTTTTTAAGAAAGCAAGTGAACTCTATAAGTCACAGCTGTAAAAGTCCACCCGTCATGTGAGATGACTCAATTTTTCTGGTCCCAAGAACTAGTTTTTTTTTGCTTAAATGTGGTGTAAAAGTTATGTCCCTGCTTCCTGCATACTTTCCGGGCACAATATAATGTATCCGCATTTGTAGCTCAATTATCCACCTCACAAATGGATGGGGGGGAGGCTGCAGATGGACCTGGACAGGCTCAGAGAGTGGGCAAAGAATTGGTCAATGGAATATTATGTGGGAAAGTGTGAGATTATGCACTTTGGTAGGAAGAATAGAGGCATGAACTATTTTCTAAGTGGGGAAAAGGCTTCAGAAATCTGAAGCACAAGGGCACTTACGAGTCCAGGCTCAGCGTCCTCTGAAGGTTAGCTTGTAGGTTCAGTTGGCAATTAGGATGGCAAATGCAATGTTAGCATTCATTTCAAGAGGGCTAGAATACTAGAGCAGAGATGTACTGCTAAGCTCAGGTCGGTTTGTATTCAGAGTATTGTAAGCAGTTTACATCCTGTGTCTAAGGAAACATGTGCTGGCCTTGGAGGTGACCCAGAGGAAGTTTACAAGAATAGTCCTGGGATGAAGGGCTTGTCATATGAGGAGTGCTTGAGGATTGAGACAGAGACAGATCAATTATTTTATGAGTAAAGGCGTCAAGGATTATAGGAGGAAGACAGGAGAATGGGATTGAGAAACATATTAGCTGTGATCGAATGGTGGAGCTGATTCAGTGGGTCAAATGGCCTAATTCTGTTTCTGTACTTTATGGTCTTATGACCAGACGCAAGAGATCAAACAATGATGGGTCGGGCTTTGCGATGGAGTTAATAACATTTTGAAATGGCGATCACACACACACACACAGATGGTCCACTTTTATACTCAACATGCAAATTGACTCCTGCTTTTGGATGGAATTTTCAAGGCTTCAGAAGTTGAATTGTAAACTGACGTCTAGGGTAAATAGAGACTGAAGTAAACACTGACTGCTTTTCCCTTGGCATTGCTGATTTATATTGTGGAGTTTACAATTTTGTCTTCCTCTGTTTTATTAGACTGTAGTGGGCACTGGTAATTAGTGTTCTACAGTTCACAACCAGATAATGACCCCTCCACAGAAGGATTAATGGTTATGATGAACTATTAATGTTTACTGAATGTCAATAACTCAACAGTGGAAAATTAAGCTGTTAGCACATCTTACAGCATTCTGTTTTCCCTGTGGTGATTTTTCTTTAATTCTATTTTTCAGTAGCATGAGAGCTTTTTCAGTGTGGTAAGCTAAAACAGGCAACAAAGACCAGCCTCATCTGACACTTTTGTCCTGATTTTCACTTCCACAATCTTGAAATTTACACTCAAGCCTAAAATCAGAATTTACCACCCCCATTCTGTCCAGCCCAAGGTCAAAACTCTACAGGTCCTCAGCCATCTCTTCTGCAGCTCAAGGAAGCTCTAGGAATCTTGATGCTCCCCCAGGAACCATGGTGGTTCCCTGGTGCTAAGTTCCTGCTGGTCCAGATGACCTAAAGGATTGTCGTGGACACTTGTGAATGATAAGCACTATAAAGAATCTCAATAATTGATCCATGCCAAAACTCCTACTGGGGGACCTGTATTGTATACGGTTCCAAAATTATTCCCTGTCTGTTCTTGCAAAGTTCTTTGCGGGAATTTCCTGTGCAAATGCAGTACAGTTTATCGGGATGAAAAATATGAGCGATGAACAGGTAGCTACACAAAAAGAAATTACAAATACCCACCATTTTATTATAGACAGGTAGGAGTTGAGCATTCACCTGCTTCCCCATTGCTTGAGATGATATTGACTTCACCCAGGGGCTGTAAACAAAAGATAGTCAGCAATAAATCCTATAAAGAGCTCAGGAGAAGTTAGAATATGTTGAAAATGTGGTGCGATTAAGGTGACATTAGATATGCACAAGATGGAGAAAAGAAAAGAAGAATTTGGGTGGCATGGTGGCTCAGTGGTTAGCACAACTGCCTCACAGTGCTAGGGGCCTGGGTTCAATTCCAGCCTTGGGTGACTGTCTGTGTGGAGTTTGCACATTCTCCCTGTGTCTGTGCAGGTTTTCTCCCACAGTCCAAAGATGTGCAGGTTAGGTGAATTGCCCACGCTAAATTGCCCATAGTGTTCAGGGATGTATGGGCTAGGTGCATTAGTCAGGGGTAAATGTAGAGTAATAGGGTAGGGGAATGGGTCTGGGTGGGTTACTCTTCAAAGGGTCGGCATGGACTTGTTAGGCCAAAACTGATCCGTTTCTACACTGTAGGCATTCTATGATTGTTGATGTGCTCATCCAGACAGACATTGGGCTCAATGGCTTGCCTCTTTGCTGCAAATTCTATTTAATTCAAATCCCTCCAAGGTTCATCTTTCCCTACTTCTCAGTTCTCCTTCAGTATTCCCAAATATGTGAAGCCCAATGATTAAGGAGAGAGAACTGTTAGGAACTGAAGTCTAACTTAGCAGAAAGAGACTGTATGTATCCAGTAAATTGAGGGATCTTGCAGAAAGTCCCAAGGACTCCAATGGCATTACTTTGGGAGACAAAAGAGATTTGGAACCAGAACGCAGCAGATTGTGGCATCAGCAGAAAGGGCGAAAAGAAACATTGAAGTGAGCAACAGAAGTGAAGTTCACCGTCAAGAAGAAAAGAGAATTCTATTTCGAAGATGTACCTGGATGTCAGGGACATTGCGGGTGGAGCAAAAATTTGGAGACTTCGATTCCTGCCTCGCACGACTATCTGTGTGGAGTTTGCACATTCTCCCCGTGACTGCATGAGCTTCCTGTGGGTGCTCTGGTTTCCTCCCACAATCCAAAGATGTGCAGGTCAGGTAAATTGGCCACACTAGATTGCCCATAGTGTTCAGGGATGTGTAGGCTAGGTGCATTAGTCAGGGATAAATGTAGAGTAATAGAGTGGGGGAATGGGTCTGGGTGGGTTAGTCTTCAGAGCGTTGTTGTGGACTTGTTGGGCCAGACTGTTTCTGCACTGTAGGGCTTCTATGGTGACGATACAGCACTGTATGAAGAGGTGTGATGGACATTTAACACTTACGTCAGTGTTTGTCGAAATTGAACTACTGAATGGCCAAAGTTTAAAGGTAGAAAATAAAGGTCAGGGGTCAACATGAATTCCTTTATTCTCTAGCAGAGAATTGCATTTAATGAAGAGTTGATGAATGGAGCTTCATTAATGAAACAGCCAAAGATATTTGATCCTTGGATCAGAACCTGAAGGCTCAGTCAGGAGGATTTAAGATGTTTCCTTTTGTGCAAAGGTAATTTTCATTCAGAGTTTTATTGAAAAGATCCATGTGAGTTTCATAGAACCCCTACAGTGTGGAAGCAAGCCATTCGGTCTATCGAGTCCACACTGACCCTCTGAACAGCTTCCCACCCAGACCCACCCCCTACCCTATCCCTGTGACCCTGCATTTCCACTGGCTAATCCCCTAGCCTGTACATCCCTGGACACTATGGGGCAATTTAGCATGGCCAATCCAACTAATCTGTGCATCTTTGGACTGTGGGAGGAAACTGGAGCACCTGGGGGAAATCCACGCAGACATGGGGGGAATGTACAACCTTCACGCAGTCACCTGAGGCTGGGATCGGACCCAGGTCTTTGGTGCTGTGAAGCAGCAGTGCTAACCACTGTGCTGCCCTAAAATTGAAATTTTAAAAGCAAGGATGCTTATAGTTCATCCCCGCACCCATCTTCTTGATTACAAATCGACTCACTGGAACAGTCACTATTTTTCCAAACTCACTAACATTAAAAAAAAAGCTTCTCTTGGCAAAATGGCGGCGATTCTGTAGAACTGCTGAGGACTGCTCTGCCCAACAGACAAGGCATGCTGGTGTTTTTTGCCATCCCTGGCCAATGTATGTGGAGGAATTATTAATTTAAAACCTTACAGAACACATATTTGGGAGTGGGGAGGATGCCAAAGGAAAAGGAGCAGGCAAATAGCAGCAGGGAGGACACTCCCTTGCAGCACCTACAACACCAGAGACTGCAGCCAACAGCAGCCTCTCCTGAACCCCCCGGGGACCTGACAGACTCGCAGGAATTGGCTGCGGCAATGGAGAAACTTACCTTGAAAGTTGCGGCTGCGATTGAGGAAATCCGTGGGGAGATTCGTGCCCAGGTCCAACCTATCGCATCCATGCTGCAGAAGCATGAGCAGGAGATCCAGGGCCTCGGGGAGAGGGTAGAGGAGGTGGAGGGTCGAACTAAGGCCTCGGAAGCTGCGATGGAGTCCTCATCCAGTCAGATCCAGGTGCTGGAGCGAGAGGTGTGGGCTTTGCGAAACCATATTGACGACCTCGACAATTGAGGTCGGAGGATAAATCTCCGAATTGTCGGGCTCCCTGAAGGTGAAGAAGGTGAGCAGCCAGTCATAGAAGCTTCCAGATCCCTGGGAAAAGATCTGCAGGCGCTGCTGTATAAGGGGTCAAAAATCATGTTTTTCCAGGATTTTTCAACAGCTGTAATCCCAAAGAGGAAGTCCTTCGATGAAGTTAAAAAGAGGCTGAGGAACCTGGGCATCCAGTACTCCATGAGATACCCCGCAGTACTTCGTTTCAGCTACCAGGACTCAGTTTATACATTTGACTCGGCGAATAAGGCTAAAAACTTTGTGGACACTTTAAAATAGACGGATTGGCCCGAAGAATATGGTTAATGTTTGTGCTCTTTTCTATCTTTCCCCATGTTTTCCCTTTTTTTTATTCCTTTCTTTCTCCCTAATAATTTCCTTTTTGGAAAGTGGGGGAGAAATCTTTGGAATAAGTTGTTCCTTTTTTTAATAACTGGATTTTCTGATGGGAAATTTTGTAGATGTTTTTTGCTGCGCCTCTCCCTTTTTTTTTGTTTGTTCTGCTTCTCTTTTAGTCACAAGTTGGGTTGTCTTGAAGCCAGGGATGGGTGGAGGGCTCATCCTGACTTTGTCTTTTTTTCTGTTGATTTAAGGATCATCTCCTTGTTTTTTTCTGGCCTAAGGCTGGGGCACAGTCCAGGTTTGAAGGAGCTGTGAAGAATGGGATGGGAAGAGTGAGTGCCCCCTATGGGCAGGGAGAAGAGTCTTCCATTCAAGGTTCTATAGTTGGTTTTCTTTGTAGTTTTTTGGTAGTAATAGTTGTTTCTAGTTATGATAGAGTAGTTTTTGTGTATATAGTTTTTCGATGCAATGAGTCTTTATTTACTTATGCTCGGTGCTTTGTAAGCAGGGTTCTCCCTCCAGTGGGTTCAAGGGTGTCTGAAAGGGGATATGGCTAAGTGTCTTATTAAATGGTGCACCTGGAACATTAAGGGAAGTCATTCGCCTGTTAACAGGAAAGAAGTGTTTTCTAGCCTTAAGAGGGAAAGGGTTGATATCGCTTTGTTGCGGGAAACCCATCTTGATGATGGGGAACACCTGAAATTACAACAGGGGAGTTACGACCAGGTGTTCTTTTCATCCTTTACTACTAAAAGTAGGGGAGTGGCGGTATTTATCCAGAAAAACCTTCCGTTCACATTATTAGAGCAGGTGAAAGATGAGCAGGGATGGTTTGTGATACTTAAAGCCCTGATACATGGGGAGGAATATGGCATTTTAAATGTCTACTCTCCTCTGGCGCATCCCTCAAATTTTTGATTTGTGCTTTCTCTAAGTTGAGTGCTTTTGGAACACGGCACATTATTATAGGGGGGGGGATTTTAATTGTCTTTTGGATCCGACAGTGGGCAGGATGCCTTGTGGGCCCCCAAATATTTCTTCGCAGGCCAAACAGATGGTTGACTTATGCGAGGAGTTGGGACTGGTGGATATTTGGAGAGGTCTTCACCCTACTGGCAGGGACTTTACCTTTTTTTCAAACCCACATAAATGTCACACGAGGATTGACCTCTTTCTGGCTCCCTCGGCCCTTCTGGCTTCAATTATGAGTTATAAAATTGGGAATATAACTATCTCTGATCACGTGGCAGTATATTTGGAGGTTAAGGCCAAGAGTGAAGGGCTAGGTTTGCGGCACTGGCGTTTGGACCCTTTTCTCCTTAAGGATTCGAAATTTGTGGAATACTTTTTGAACGAGTTTCAGGAATTCTTGACTATCAACTCAGGCATGGCTAGTAGTCCGTCCATGCTATGGGAGACTGCTAAGGCCTTTGCTAGGGGATTAGCTATTTCCTATTCGGCTAGCTGGAAACGACAGAAGGAGGAACAGCAGCGTCTATTTGAGACGCGGTTGAAAGCCGCCGAGGCAGCACATTATGCGCGGCCTTCGGTGACTAAGCTACAGCGGATCACGGCCCTTCAGGCTGCCTTCAACCAACTTCCTGGTGAGTTTTATAAGGAGTTTATAGGGATTCTGTCAGCGCTGATGTTGGAGATGTACAATCACTCCTACATGCATGAATGCCTACCGCCATCTTGGAGAGAAGCTAATATTTCATTAATTCTTAAGAAGGGGAAGGTTCCTGAGGATTGTGCCTCATACAGGCCCATCTCTCTAATAAATTCAGACTTCAAGATTCTGTCCAAGATCCTGGCGCTGAGATTGGAAAGGGTGTTGCCCCATATTATTAAAGAGGACCAGTCAGGCTTTATAAGGGGCCGTAGGTCCTCTAATAATATTAGAAGGTTGCTGAATGTGGTTCAAGTTTGTCAGCAACGATCGATTCAGGGGTGGGATTTCCTTAGATTCAGAGAAAGCATTTGACCGGGTGGAATGGCCGTATCTTTTTTATGTCTTAGAACAGTTCGGGTTGGGTAGAGTCTTTGCTAGGTGGGTGGAGCTTTTATAGCACCACCCTCTGGCAGCGGTCATCGCCAATGAGGTGAAGTTTGTGAATTTTACGATTGGTAGGGGTAGTTGGCAAGGCTGCCCCCCTCACCGTTGTTGTTTACATTGGTGATAGAGCAGCTGGCAGAGGCCATTCATCAGAACGTCCACATAACCACTCCAGAAGTGGGATCGAGGGCACAGAAGATTACACTGTACGCAGATGATGTCCTTCTGTTTTTATTGAACCCAGCACCTCCGTACCCCATTTGATACAATGTATCAATTCATTTGGGGCTATTTCAGGATATAAGATCAACTTTGCAAAATCGGAGGCTGTGCCTTTGGGGAACCTTAAGGATGTGCCAGAAGTTGAAGGTGGCTCTAAGTTCCCTTTAAAGTGGTCACGGGCAGGGTTTCGGTACCTAGGCATTTTTATTACCCCCAAGTTTGATCTGTTATTTCGGACTAACTTAGCTCACTTGCTTGACAATACTAGGCGAGATCTCCAGAGATGGGAGGCTCTTCCAACTTCATGGCTGAGCCGAATATCTCTCATTAAGTTGAATGTTCTTCCTCGTTTGCTTTATCCCATGTATATGCTCCCTATAATGTTTCCCAGGTCAACGCTGTGGAAGCTAATGGGTTGGTTTGGTTCCTTTGTCTGGCATCGTGGGCGGCCCCTCATCAAACTTACTAAATTGCAGTTGCCTCAAGGAGGGGGAGGAGTTGATTTCCCAGACATCAGAAGGTATCAATTGAGTTCCCTGCTGTCCTTTATCTGCGATTGGGTAGGTAACGATCCAAACTCAATGTGGCTGGATATTGAGGCCTCCCAAGCAAAGTGCCCTCTTATTAACCTATTGTTCATGGATGAGGACAGTTATGGACCACTGCCGGAACCCCATTGTCATTAGTACAGTCAAGGCATGGAGGGCGATGCCTCAGAGTGAGGGTTGTTTATCCAAGACGTCGCCACTTACACCTATAGTTGGCATACTAGGTTCCAACCAGGGATAATGGACTCAGGGTTCAAACTATGAGCAGCGAGAGGAGTTTCTAGTTTGGGAGAATTGTTTGAGGGGGAGGTTATGATGTCTTTTGAGCAACTGAGCTACAAATACGGGCTGCCCAGCAGAGATGTTTTCCGTTTTTTTCAGGTTAGGGATTTCATCCAGAAGAAGACTACTCACTAAGCCCTATAAGCCCGATACAGAGAGGTTATTGCTTTGTTCCACAAGCACCCTTTCAGTTAGTGCTCTCTATCGCTTGCTTTGTGGCAGGGCCTGGCAGGATATTAACCGGTCATGTAAGGTCTGGGGCAAGAGTTGGGAGTGGAGATCTCTTCTGAAACATGGGAGAACATATGGGAGCATACTCAAAAGATCTCAATCTGTAACAGGACATGAACTACGCAGTTAAAGGTTCTGCACAGGGCTCATCTGGCACCAGACCGTCTGGCGAAGTTTAAAAAAAGGGGAATCTTCAGTGTGCCCCAAATGTAAAATAAGTGTAGGTACTCTTACTCATTGCTTCTGGACTTGCCACAGGCTCCGTGTTTATTGGAGCACTCTGGGGGGAGAGATAGGGAGGGTATTGAGAACTGAAGTTAAAGTAGACCCGAAATCTCTCCTCTTAGGTCTACCAAATTTGCCATCTTTAGACGGGCATGGTAAAGAACTATTTAATATTCTTGCATGCTGTGCACGGAAGAATATTCTGATGAATTGGGTGTCTGAGAACCTGCCGGGCTTGCTGGGATGGCAGAAATTAATTATAGAGCACATTTCCTTGGACCTTTTTACAAACGTGGTACACAACACAACAGACCATTTTTATAAGACATGGCAGCCCTACTTGAGTTATTTGGATATAGATTTATCAGTTATCTTAACTAGGGCGTTTGTTTAACCAGGATAGTTAGATTTGTCAAGAACTGGGCCCTGGAGGGGGTCTCCTGAGTTAATGTGGGTATATACACAACGCTCCTATTCCTCTGTTTGGGAGCTTTGCGCAGGGCATAGCTGGTCTGCATTCTGTGTTTTTTTTTACTTTTCTTTTTTTTTGGTGTTGCTTTGTTTTGTATTAGAGGGTAGGTTAATAGTTAGGAGACAATAGTTGTATTGTTTTTGTATTTGTTTTCTTTTTATTATACTGATATTTGTTATTGATTTATTTTTCAATAATTTTGTATGTTTGTAAAGTTAAAAGAAATTGCTAATAACTATATTTACAAAAAAAAGCTTCATTAAAATATAAAAACCTAAAATCAAAATTTGGCAAGTTGCAGTTCTGATGTCAATTTTTAACTAAAATAAGACATAGAAGAAGTATTGGAATGAAAATAGGATGGGAATCAGATGATTATGTGGGTAGATAGGACAGGTTGGACCACAGGTTTTCAAATGGTAAAATAGCCAGGTTTTGTGTTACTGAATGATAAGACTGCATTGAAACAGGTACCTTCATTAACAAGACATAATAGTATACAAGTTTCTAACTGCTAGACTATATTGGAAATATTGGTGAGGGAGCACCATTTCATAATTGCAAAGCAAACACAAGAAACAATAATTAGCAAAAATTCTGAAAGTGTATAGCATCTGTTTGAGGGATTATTTTAATATAAACTTTAATCAGAACTGATTAATGTCTTCAGTGGGTTGGAAAATTGAATCTAGATTTCAGTTGGTGTTCAGAAATGCATTGCAATGTTTAAAAAAGATGCTCACACAACTTTGATCATCAGCATGTTTGAAGGGAAGATTTAATTATTTGCTCATCTCAGCGATATCAAGGACTGAAGAACTCTCAACTCATTGAAATGCCACAGATTACATTAGCACATTGTACCTAATTGCACAATCTCAAAGCAATAGTCACAAAAAACCCTCCATTTTAGAATTGCAACATTGCAGCGATAGTTTGTTCAAAATTATAATGGTTAATTCTCAATTGCCAAGAGCACAGTACATAATTGACAAAGTCAATGGTTGAAGCTTATACAGCTAAAATTAGTAACCCCTCACTTCCAGTGGTAAATATATAACTTTGATGATGTTCTTAGAAAGATCTGACTCTGTTGATCAACTGGTAGAGAAACAAAATTCTGCAAATAGTTTATTATTCTTTTCTGCAATTGCTTATTTTGGTTTCAAAACACATTATCCACTTTAGGTCTGATTAAAAAAAGAGAACAGAATATTTTCTAAACAGTGAAAAAGCCAGAAACAGGAGACCAGAATTCCAAAATGGTTTAGGAGTCCAGGTACATAAACTATTTTAGTGTCATAACTAGGTATTGGAAGTATTCAAACAGATCAATACCATGCAAGTCTGTAGACCTAGAGGCTTCGAAGACAAGGAGTAGAAATCATCTTAATGTGTACAATGCCATGGTTAGAGCATGAGTTGGAGATGGCGGTGTTGGACTGGAGTGGACAAAGTTAAAAATCACACAGCACCAGGTTATAGTCCAACAGGTTTATTTGGAAGCACCAGCTTTCAAAGCACTGCTCCTTCTTCAAGTGGTTCAACCACCTGTTGAAGAAACAGCAGTTCAAAAGCTAGTGCTTCGAAATTAAACCATTTGGACGATAACTTAGTGTTGTGTGATTTTTAACAATGGTTAGAGCAGACCTAGAGTGCTGGGAGCAGTTTCTGGAGTCAAAAACTGGGTGGCATGGTGGCTCAGTGGTTAGTACTGCTGCCTTACAGTGTCAGGGACTCAGGTTCAATTTCAGCCTCAGATAACTTCCTGCATGGAGTTTGTACAGTCTCCCTGGGTCCAGCTTTCTTTTTGGCTTTCAATACAGAGGCAACAACTTCCTCTCTCAGTACAATCATCTGGCTTCTACTGTGACTTCATTTTAACTGGCCACAAGAGGACAGTCCCCAGGAGATATCCCATGAGTAAAACAGCCATTGCATTTCTGTCTGAAACATTGGGACCAGAGGGTCGTTTGTAAATAAAAAGCCAGTGTAAGTTAAATAAGGTAGTGCCTTTCCTCATAAAGACTGGTTGAAGTTTGGAACTCTCTTCACTAAAAGCAATCAATGTAAGGTCAATGTTTCTGAGCCAGATTTGACTGTAATTCATGTGACCTCTTACCCAGTCATTCCTCTGGTCTTTCCTCAAGTTTCAATCTTCATTGGTCATGGATATAGTCTGTTTCCCCATTGACACTGAGGGCTCATTGCCTTTGCTGTACTGCCATCAGCAAAATGAAGATGCATATCACAAAATGCCCACTCCAGAAAATCCTAGGCCAATATATTTTTTGTTAAAGTGATTTTTTCCCTAACAAATCTGGCAAGTTTCCTTTGATAGGTACTGAGTAATGTGGCCCAGCAGGTTTCTAAGGAGCACACCAGACTGAGAGGGGACCTGATGGAGGTGTATAAGCTTAGGACGGGTGTGAACAGCTTGGATAGAAAGCAGCAGTTCCCCTGAGTCAAAGGGTCAGTAGCGAATTGGCATAATTTTAAGGTGAAATGCAGAAGAATTAGAGGGGATTTGAGGAACTATATTTTGACTTAGTGGGTTGTGAGAATCTGGAATGTGCTGCCTGGGAGGGTAGTTGAGGTGGGAAACCTTCCAACCTTTGAAGAGCGCTTGGATGAGCTCTTGTCATAATATTCAAGGGTCTGGGGCAAGTGCTGGAAAGTGGGACTAGTGTAAATTTAGAGTCGTGTTGTCGGTGTTGGCTTGATGGGCTAAAAGACCTCTTCTGTACTGTATGATTTTCTACGAAAGGTATCTTCTTGATTAAGCAATGTTTTCTCAGCTTGTGTAGCATGACCATCTGTAGCTTATTCAATAACACTTACTGACTACTTCATCTTGTAAGTTAATGTAAATGCTTTGAAGAAATGAGCCAAAATTGCAGGGTGCATTGTGCAATGAACAACTGTCGTCCTGTCTTCTTTTAATGTTAATTTCAGGTCCTAGAAGGTTCAATAGTGTTTGTTGTCATGCGATTACATTAATACCTTTAAACTGCAGTTAGAGCCATGTACTGGAGTTCTGCGACCCTGTTTACAATTTTCCAAGTCAAAGCTAGCAACAAGGAATTTGAGAATGTTTCAGTAAAGAGGTACTCCTCGTTTCCTGATACAAACAAGGTACAAACTGCAAGGTGACCATTCAGCTAAGTGAAGTGGTGTGGGAGATTACATGTTAAACATTCTAAATCTGGAGGGTCGGGTAATCTTATAGAAATATTGAAAAGCTCCATCCGTGACTTTATCATCAAGAATTATACAAATCGCTCTTGTAAAAGAAAGAAAATTACTGAGAGCACTGGACATCTGAGATAAAAGTTACAAATACTCAGCAGGTCAGGCAGCACCAGGGGAGAGAGGAAAGTGAGTTACTGTTTCAGGCCACTCTAGTATCAGCACTGTGGAAAGGATAGCTATCATTTGGACAGGGTTAGAAATCACGTGGTGTTAATGATAGTTGGCCTCTAACCCTTCATTCCCGTAGCTGCAACTAAAGTGACATCCGCTCGCACAGCTGATGATGAAAAGCGAACATTAATTTACAAACGTGGGAACGTATTGATAACGGAACATAAATATCAGCACCAAACTGTTCCCATGATGTTTGCCTTACTCCTGACCCTTCCACCAGGAATAGGAGCTGCCCCAGGGTCCGCAGCTGGCCCGGAGGCAGTCTGCCCCCTCATGGAGATGGATGGATTTCTAGTCTGGGGCATATAACCTCAGGGCCATTTGTAGCTAGAGGGCACAGACCTGTTGAGTGTATCCCCACCTTGGTTCAACCTCAGTGGGTCGAACTCCCAAGGGACTGTGGGTGGGGTTGGAGGATCTAGAATCATAGAATCCCTACAGTGTGGAAGCAGGCCCTTCAGCTCAACAAATCCTCACTGACCCTCTGAAGAGTAACCCACCCAGACCAATTCCTCCTACCCTTTTTTATCCCTGGCTAATGCACCTAACCTACACACCCCTGAATACTATGGGCAATTTAGCATGGCCAACCCACCCAATTTACACATCTTTGGACTGTAGCAGGAAACCGGAGCACTCAGAGGAAACCCACGCAGACAGGGGGAGAGTGTGCAAACTCCACACAGACAATTGCCTGAGGCTGGAACTGAACCTGGGCCCCTGGCGCTTTGAGGCAGCAATGCTAACCACTGACCACTGACCCACTATGCCACCGCAAGTCTGGACATGTCTGTAGGAGATACCTAGGGGGAGCGGGGTGGGGGGAGGGGGGAGGGTGGGGACAAGGTGTGGTAGCTAAATGGTTTCTCCTCTGGCCTGACCCTTTCTGTCTGAGAAAATGGGCAGTGGAGGGGGGGAGGGCAGATGGGATAACCTCATCGTTGGCACTCAACATGATGGCTGCAGTGATGGAGCACAGGAGCAGGGGTCGGCATGGAAACCCAGCAGATCCTGAGAGTGCGAGATCCTGGCTGTTCATGTCAGTTGCCAAACTGCCCATTTGGCAGCCAGAGGCTTGCATTCCAGAAACAGCGTGGCACCATCCGCTGTTGGTGGTTGGCCCAGAGCCTTTGATAAACCTGCCTGCTCCTCCTGGGTCCACCTGTGCATTTATATGAAGTCATTAATGGCTGGCACCACACAGTGCCTGGGCCTGAGTAAGGTGCCACCTCTGTGGCACTCTTCCAAGCCCAGGGGGCACTTCTTACCCCACCAGCTGTGAAGATGTAGCAGTGACGCACTCACCAGAAGGTGAACCCTCCCCCCCCTCCCCCTCCCCCCCCCCTCCCCGGATTCTACTGTACAGAGAATACCCACCGTGGTTTTGGTATCTGAGCTGGTGGAGGGTGCAGGAGGCAGTCTTGCCCCTCCATCCATTGAAGGCCCTCAGAGGTGGAGAAATAGACGGGGTCGTGTGCGGCTGCTTTCTCCAAAGTGGAGATGGTGCAGACGCCAATGGTCCCTGCTGGAGACGAGAAAGACGTGAGCTATGAATTAGTGGCAGACACTTGGGCATGTGATGGTTACACTCACTGTGCCAGGAATGGGAGTGCAGGGCAGGACCTGACAACAAATTTTATTTGGTTGCCATGATATGGAGGTCTCAGCATCATCACATGAGCAATCAGAGCCCCCACCTGCTTAGCCAATGATTCTCTTCACACAGGGGATGGATATTGGGCACCCAAGACTATAAGACATAGGAGCAGAAATTAGGCCATTCAGCCCATCGAGCCTGCTCCACCATTCAATCAAGGCTAATAAGTTTCTCAACCCCATTCTCCTGCTTACTCCCCGTAACCCTTGATCCCCTTAACAATCAAGAAGCTATCTATCTCCATCTTAAATATACCCAACCTCCCGGTGCAGCTGTCCCTGCCCTGCTGTGGAGATTATCTCCTGGGATGAGGGATTGAATGAGATGAAAAAGACTGGTTCAACTGCTAGAGGTAGGGGAAAGGGGGTGAGGTGTCCTAAGCGAGTGAATAGACAGTGCAAAGGGCCATGCAGGGTTAGCAATATGTGGGAAGTGATGGTGGGTAAGATTGAGTGAGGTAAGACGCAACAGCGAGAGGTGTAGAGTTGGAAATTTGATGGTAGTGTATGTCGTGGTGGATATTTCTGACTTCAGGCTCCTCAATTCGTGGGACGGCCCAGTACTGAAAGGTGTCTAATCCAGTTGGACTTCCATTGGTTCTTCAACCTGCAGTGTTATGTATCACTGTCAGAATATGAATATACCATATATACTCAGGATTTGGAGGTGCCAGTGTTGGACTGGGGTGGACAAAGTTAAAATTAACACTAAACCAGGTTATCGTACAACAGGTTTACTTGGAGGCACTAGCTTTTGGAGCGCTGCTCCTTCATGACGACCACCTGATAATGTATTGTTCCAAAATCTCCAAAAGAAAGAATCATTAAATAATTTTTACAATACTCCGGCTAGGCCTCAACTGGGGTGTTAACCCCAACTTCATTGACACTTTTGCCTGGAGAGGAGATTTGTGAGAATGGTATCAGGCACATAATGCTTTGACGTTTGTGCCACATATAGACAGGGTGTTTGAAAAGGCGCTGAGCACACTTGCCTTCACTGCTCAGTCCTTTGCGTATAGGAGTTGGTAAGTCATGTTGAGGTTGTACAGGACATTAGTGAGGCCCCTTCTGGAATACTGTGTCCAGTTCTGATCGCCCTGTTATAGGAAGGATATTATTAAGATTAGATTCCCTACAGTGTGGAAACAGGCCCTTCAGCCTAACAAGTCCACACCGACCCTCCAAAGAGCAATCCACCAAGACCCATTCCCCTCTGACTAATGCACCTAACACTACAGGCAATTTAGCCTGGCCAATTCACCACCCCCAGTGATGTCACTCACCTGCACAACGACCACGCCGCATGCGTCTCCACCTCCATGCCGATCTCCGCACCCACGCCGATCTCCACCCCCACGCCGATCTCCACCCCCACGCCTAACCCCGCCCCCACGCTGATCTCTGCCCCCACGCCCAACCCCGTCCCCATGCCCAATTCCGACCCCACGCCCAACTCCGCCCCCACGCCTAATTCCACCCCCACTCCCAGCTCCAGCCCCACACCAGGTCCTAGCTCCCAGCCCTGCCGTATTTTCACTATCCCTCCAGACCTCCCCTTCTCTGAGGATAAAAGATTAGTCCTCAGCAGAGGCCTCACCTTCATCCCCCTACGCTCCTGGATTAACGAGTTCAACACGCAGCGAGACAACGAACAATTCTTCCGCCGCCTTCGCCTCCGCGCCTACTTCTTCAACCAGGATTCTCGCCCACCCTCTGAAGACCCCTTCTCATGCCTCCAACACACCCCATCCACCTGGACACCCCGTGCTGGCCCCTTACCCGCCCTCGATCTCTTCATAGCCAACTGCTGCCGCAACATTAACCATCTCAACCTGTCCACCCCTCTTACCCACTCCAACCTCTCACCCTCTCAACATGCAGCCCTCCACTTCCTCCGCTCCAAAACCAACCTCACTATCAAACCGGCAGACAAGGGTGGCCCGGTGGTAGTTTGGCTCACCGATCTTTACATTGCTGAGGCTAAACGCCAGCTTGTGGACACCTCCTCCTACTGCCCCCTTGACCATGACCCCACCTCCCATCACCAAACCATCATCTCCCAGACCATTCATAGCCTCATCATCTCAGGGGATTTCCCATCCACCACCTCCAACCTCATAGTCCCACAACCCCGCACCGTCCGTTTCTACTTCCTGCCCAAAATCCACAAACCTGACTGCCCCGGCCGACCCATTGTCTCAGACTGCTCCTGCCCCACCGAACTCATCTCTGCATACCTCGACACAGCCCTGTCCCCCTTAGTCCAAAAACTCCCCACTTACGTTCAGTTCACCACCCACGCCCTCCACCTCCCCCATGATGTTTGCTTCCCCGGCCCCCAACGCCTTATCTTCACCATGGACATGCAGTCCCTGTACACCTCCATCCCCCAGCACGGAGGACTCAAAGCCCTCCGCTTCTTCCTTTCCTGCCGACCCAACCAGTACCCTTCCACTGACACCCTCCTTCGACTGACTGAACTGGTCCTCACTCTGAACAACTTCTCTTTCCAATCCTCCCACTTCCTCCAAATCAAAGGAGTAGCCATGGGCACCCGCATGGGCCCCAGCTATGCCTGCCTCTTCGTCGGATATGTGGAACAGTCCATCTTCCGCAACTACACTGGCACCACCCCCCACCTTTTCCTCCGCTACATCGATGACTGTATCGGTGCTGCCTCGTGCTCCCACGAGGAGGTTGAACAGTTCATCCACTTTACTAACACCTTCCACCCCAACCTCAAATTTACCTGGACCATCTCAGACTCCTCCCTCCCCTTCCTAGACCTCTCCATTTCTATCTCGGGCGACCAATTCAACACGGACATTTACTATAAACCGACCGACTCCCACAGCTACCTAGATTACACCTCCTCCCACCCTGCCCCCTGTAAAAATGCCATCCCATATTCCCAATTTCTTCGCCTCCGCCGCATCTGCTCCCAGGAGGACCAGTTCCAATACCGTACAACCCAGATGGCCTCCTTCTTCAAAGACCGCAATTTCCCCTCAGACATGGTTGACAATGCTCTCCACAGCATCTCCTCCACTTCCCGCTCCTCCGCCCTTGAACCCCGCCCCTCCAATTGCCACCAGGACAGAACCCCACTGGTCCTCACCTACCACCCCACCAACCTCCAGATACATCGTATCATCCGTCGTCATTTCCTCCACCTCCAAACAGACCCCACCACCAAGGATATATTTCCCTCCCCTCCCCTATCAGCGTTCTGGAAAGACCACTCCCTCCCCGACTCCCTCGTCAGGTCCACACCCCCCACCAACCCAACCTCCACTCCCAGCACCTTCCTCTGCAACCGCAAGAAATGCAAAACTGGCGCCCAAATCTCCCCCCTCACAATATCCATCACAAATTCACCTGCACCTCCACACACATCATTTACTGCATCCGCTGCACCACAGTGGCCTCCTCTACATTGGGGAGACAGGCCGCCTACTTGTGGAACGTTTCAGAGAACATCTCTGGGACACCCGCACCAACCAACCCAACTGCCCCGTGGCTGAACACTTTAACTCCCCCTCCCACTCCGCCAATGACATGCAGGTCCTTGGCCTCCTCCATCGCCAGACCATGGCAACACGACGTCTGGAGGAAGAGCGACTCATCTTCTGCCTAGGAACCCTCCAACCACAAGGAATGAATGCAGATTTCTCTAGCTTCCTCATTTCCCCTCCCCCCACCTTATCTCAGTCCCAACCCTCAGACTCAGCACCGCCTTCTTGACCTGCAATCTTCTTCCTGACCTCTCCGCCCCCACCTCCTCTCCAGCCTATCACCCTCACCTTAACCTCCTTCCACCTATTGCATTTCCAACACCCCTCCCCCAAGTCCCTCCTCCCTACCTTTTATCTTAGCCTGCTTAGCACACCTTCCTCATTCCTGAAGAAGGGCTTATCCCCGAAACGTCGATTCTTCGGCTCCTTGGATGCTGCCTGACCTGCTGCGCTTTTCCAGTAACACATTTTTCAGCTCAGTCTCAGTCTATGTTTGGATAGTTTAAAATCCCTTGCCATAACACAACTTCCAACTTTTAGTTATGTATTTGCTTCTAATTTAGTTCTAGACTCTGTATAATAGAATTACTTGTGATTTAAAGCAGATGGATTTAGCTTCCTGTCATTCACTTGTGTTGAATTTACCTTTATAATTCACTTTATTTTCATATCTCATTAATTCCTATCTGTTATTTATGCACAGCATATTTGTATTTCATGCAGCTTGAACCCTTCAATGTTAATATTCTCTACATATTAGCTTTATTCACCCAGATTGACTGAGCAACTGACTATTAGTTGACTTACATATTCCAATTGATTTAACTTGTCCACACACTTTTTCTCTCTGCACCTCTGCAGCTGAGTTCATTCGCAAGAAAAATTCACTCCTGTCAATTAACTCTCACAGTTTAACAAAGAGCAAAGACAATTTTAGATTACTTACAGTGTGGAAACAGGCCCTTCGGCACAACAAGACCACATCGACCAGACCCATTCCCCTACATTTAACACCAAGGGCAATTTAGCATGGCCAATTCACCTGACCTGCACATTTTTGGACTGTGGGAGGAAACCGGAGCACCCGGAGGAATCCCACGCAGACACGGGGAGAATGTGCAAACTCCACACAGTCAGTGGCCTGAGCCAGGAATTGAACCTGGGTCTTTGGCGCTGTGAGGCACCAGTGCTATCCACTGAGCCACCATGCTGCCCACAGCTTACAGCCCAGGAATAGACCCTTCGGCCCTCCAAGCCTGTGCCGATCCAAATCCACTGTCTAAACCTGTTGCCCAATTCCGAAGCATCTGTACCCCTCTGCTCCCCACCTACTCATGCATCTGTCCAGGCTCACCTTAAATGAACCTACCGTGCCCATCTCTACTAACTCTGCTGGCAACACGTTCCAGGCACTTACCACCCTCTATGTAAAGTATTTTCCGTGTGTATCCCCCTTAAACTTTCCACCTTTCACCTTGAAAGTGTGACCTCTCGTTATTGAATCCCTCACCCTGGCAAAAAGCTTATCTCTACCCACCCTGTCTATACCCGTCATGATTTTGTAGACCTCAATCAGGTCCCCCTCCCCCATTTCCTTTTTTTCTAATGAAAACAGTCCTAACCTACTCAACCTCTCTTCATAGCTAGCACTTTCCATACCAGGCAACATCCTCGTAAGCCTTCTCTGCACCCTCTCCAAAGTGTCCACATCCTTTTGGTAATGTGGCGACCAGAACTGTACACAGTATTCTAAATGCGGCCGACCCAAAGTTAGAGAAGAGAAACAGAAATACATAGTTCTATGTGGAAAGAGCAAAGGAGTAAACTGAACTAATGGCGAACTTTCTGATGAGCTTCTGCCCAAACACTAAACTAAACCTTATGTACTGAGCACTAAGGGTGGAACTATCCCAGTCTCTGGATGGCACGGCCATTGGCGAGTCAGTTGGGAAAATATGACGAGAATTGAAAACTGAACCTCTTGTTTTCAAGGAAACATTGGCTCATTGAGTCCACACTGACCCTTCAAAAAGCATCCCTCCCTACCTTATCCTTGCATTTTCCATGGCTAATCCACTTAAATTACACACCCCTGAACACTTTGGGCAATTGAGCATGAGCATGCACATTCGAAAACTGACCACCTGGAGGAAACCCATGCAGATACGGGGAGAACATGCAAACTCCGCACAGATAGTTGCCCGAAGGTGGGATCGAAACCGGGTCCCTGGCATTGTAAGACAGCAGTGCTAACCACTGATCTGCCAGTTCCTGGCATGAAAGTCAGAGTGGGTACCGGGTGAAACCAGCTCACTGCCCACTCCAACATATCTGGGCACACTCCATGGGCAGTGACCACCAGCAACAGCCTGTTGTCCTTGCCACCCCCCTCACACCCCTATCCTTGAAGGTTGGCATCAAGCATGCACCAGCACCACATGGCACATCTCTGACTCACTTACAATAGAGTTCACCACCTCAATACTTCACTTCATTGCGATGTTATTGTCAGGTGACTCAGGGCAGGCTACGATTTTGTATCAGAGCAGGGTGGCATCTTAGTTCTCTGAGCTTACTCGCTCAGTGACCACTCAGTTTGCACTTTCTTGGATGCCACAGTATCTCTGCCCGGATATTTTGCACATTTCTATCTCATTCGGAACATTCAGCAACACATTCCTTTCTTTCCTTGTTTTTTTATGCACAAACACAAAGCCAGACAACGTATCATGGTGGTCTAAATGTCAATCTTAATGAGAAAGAAACCCTGTTAGAGGTCAGCGTGGAGTGGGCAAAGAGAGGGTTGGCATGGAGAAAAGAATCCAGGAATAAGTTATCCACCCAAACCTTGGATTTCCTGAACCATAAATATTTCAAAGGAATGATTGATTGGAAAAATGTTAAAGATTATATCAAACGAAAAGATAAAGCTAATAATGTGTGCAAGGACAGGTCCAAAGGTTGGACAGAAGTGTTTTTAAAAATGCAAAGAATGTCTGAAGCATGTCTGAAGAAGGAAAGTTGTAGTTTGAAGGAAAGCTAGCCAGAAATATCGAAACAGACAGCAGGAGTCACAGAAATATTTAAAGAAGAAAAATATTTTGAAGTTATCATTGGTTCTATTGAAAGTGAGACTGGAAAATTAATAATGGAAAATGTGGAAAAGACAGATGAATTGAGGAGGTATTTTGCAGTAGTTTTCACTATGGAGGATACACGGAACATTCCAGAAGCAGCGATAAATGGAAAGGAGACAGGAACTCTGGAAAATTACAAGCACGAGGGAAGTGGTACTGAGTAAATTGCACTGATCTATTATGTTAGGATCTTTACTGAAGTTGCTAGTTGACACATTAGGTTTAATTTTCCAAACCTCCATTGATTCTGCAATGATCCCATTAAATTTGAAGATAGCGAATGCAATTCCTTTATGCAAAATAGGAGGTAGACAGAAAGCTAACAGGCCAGATGACAGACAGCTCAACCTCTGCCACAGAGAGAATGGCAGAAGCTATTATTAAAGAAGGTTTTAGTGGCAGTACTTGGATAAGTTAAAGGTATTCAGGCAGAGTCAACTTGGTTTTGTAAATGAAATCATTTTTGACTAACTTCTGGAGTTACTTAAGGAGGGAACATTCTGTGGATAAAGTGGAACTGGTGGGTGTATTGTACTTAGATTACCAGGAAATGTTTGATCAAAGGTTTATCGCAAAAAATAAAAGTTCAGGGTGTTCAGTGGTGGCATGGATATGGATGGAGGATTGGTTGGCTAACATACAGCATAGCACTAAGTCTTTTCTGACATATCTGAGCCTTTTCCAAGTTCGCAAGATGTAACAAGGGATGTGCCCCAAGGATCAGTTCTTGGTACTTAACTGCATTATTAAGAATTTATATCGATGACTGAGATGAAGGGATGGAAGTTTAAGGTTGCTAAATTTGCTGACACAAAGTTAGAGGGAAAGGTAAATTCAACTTACTGCCATCTAACCCATACCCCAGTGTGGTTTCAGAATGAGAACATTCAGCAGGGACATTATTGCGTTCCTACAGCTGCAAGAGAAATGGCCCGACTGAAAGAAACCACCATCTATTTATTACCTTCCTTGATTTCACTGAGGCAGACCTACATCCTCAACACACTCCTGTCTAGACAGGGGTGAGACCTGGACAATAACTGCTATACATGAGCAAGGGCTAAACAATTTCTACCTCCCCCATGTCAGGCACATCCTCAGCATCTCTTGCCAGAGCAAGAGGTCAACTCAGATACCCCGATGCCTGGTCATTTTGTCAACATACGCTCATTGCTATGTTAACGATGTCTGTGCTATCTCAGCCACGTTCATTGGATGGATCACTGACCCAATCATTTTCGTTACTGTGAATTGGCCATGGGATCTCAACCTCCTGGGCACCTGTAGCTGTGCTGTGAGGCTACCTACAAGGGAGATTTGAAGAATTAAGAGATTGAGGCTGACAAATGGGAGGCAGTTTCTGCTGGCCATGACTTCCGGAGGTTAATTTTGTGGGACGAGCATTGGAAAGGTGAGCAGAAACAAAGACATCCAGCTAGTCAATAAGAGAGTTCATAGAAAGCAGAAGCTTCTGAATTGTGCACCTTCTCAGCCCGGTGTCTTTTTCTGCAGTAAATGTGACAGACACCGCCCTTCAGAGTTACACCATGCAATGCTTAAGTTAAAGTCATAGAACCCCTATAGTGTGGAAGCAGGCCATATGGTCCATTGAGACCATACTGACCCTCCGAAGAGCATTCCAACCAGACCCAATCCCTGTAACCCTGCATTCCCATGGCCAATCCACCTGGCCTGCACATCCCTGAACACTATGAGGCAATTGAGCATGGTCAATTCACCCTGACCTGCACAACTTTGGATTGTGGGAGGAAACTGAAGCACCCAGAGGAAACCCACGCAGACACGGGGAGAATGTGCAAACTCCACACAGACAGTTGCCTGAGGGTGGTATCAAACCCAGGTCCCTGGCACTGTGAGGCAGCAGTGCTAACCACCATGCTGCCCAAATAGACCAGCGTGATACAAACCATTGCCTAAAGAGGTGGAAGGCTGCCACAAACATTGTCACAGAACTAACTGGACTTCCCTCCAAGGCCCCAAGGGACACTTCCAAGGCCCCAAGGGACACAAATTCACCTGCACCTCCACACACATCATCTATTGCATCCGCTACACCCGATGTGGCCTCCACTATATTGGGGAGACAGGCCGCCTATTTGCGGAACGTTTCAGAGAACACCTCTGGGACACCCGGACCAACCAACCCAACCACCCCGTAACTCAACACTTTAACTCCCCCTCCCACTCCACCAAGGACATGCAGGTCCTTGGACTCCTTCATCGCCAGACCATGGCAACACGACGGTTGGAGGAAGAGCGCCTCATCTTCGGCCTGGGAACCCTCCAACCACAAGGGATGAACTCAGATTTCTCCAGTTTCCTCATTTCCCCTCCCCCCACCTTGTCTCAGTCAAATCCCTCGAACTCAGCACCGCCTTCCTAACCTGCAATCTTCTTCTTGACCTCTCCGCCCCCACCACACTCCGGCCTATCACCCTCACCTTGACCTCCCTCCACCTATCGCAATTCCAACGCCCCTCCCCCAAGTCCCTCCTCCCTACCTTTTATCTTAGCCTGCTGGACACACTTTCCTCATTCCTGAAGAAGGGCTCATGCCCGAAACGTCGATTCCCCTGTTCCTTGGATGCTGCCTGACCTGCTGCGCTTTTCCAGCAACACATTTTCATCACAGAACTAAGTCTAAACAACAGTTATGTCAAATACTAAAACTAAAATTGCATTTAAAACTAAAAGCTAAAACTAAGTACATACACAAGCATCAACTCTTAACACCAATACTAAATACTTAACAAACTCTAAACAGTAACTCCTAAACTAACATAACCATGACACAAATAGGAGACACAGAAGTCTAACGATGCTAACCCAGCACAAAACAATGATGCAATGTGCAAGCTAAAAAGAAATTGGTCCTAATTTTAGGAACATCTCATCTCTGGAAAACTGTTTGAATGCCATATTTGTTCTGGAGGTCTGCCTCAAGATAGCTTTTCAGATTAAAGCTATTTTTAAAACTGCAGCTTGTGGATTGGCGAGAGGCTTGGAAATATTTCCAAACAGAGGTAATTATTTATGGAAGGAGGTTGTCTTTGGGAATGTAATCTCTTTCCCTGATAAAGAATTCTGTCAAACATGATAGCCGAACCAAAAGGATTAAGATTCTGTCTATTCTCCGAGGCTGCACAGGACAATAAATGCCTCTTTGAGCTCTCTGATCCCCTTCCAGATAATGCCGGGGTAAAATGCTCTTTGAGGCTTATCAGTTCACCAAAGGAACTCGTGTGATTAAACAACTGCTATTTTTGCCGGTCTTACATGTTGCAATCATAAAGTTGTCTTGTTGCTCTCCCCACCAACTTTAAAGATTTATTTTATTGCTGTGTCTGTTGTCAGCTTTGTTATAATTGAACTTATTTCTACATGAACTTCCAAAATATTTAAAATGTGTCTGCACCTTGACCTTGATTCCTCTTCACATCTTCCCCATTAATTTTCATTCTCTTCATACTCTCGTTACATTTTTTGCTTCATGCAGAGATATGCTTCCACGGATGATAGCTATAATATCGGACCTTGCCTCAGTGGGCATTTTGCACAGTTGGGCCAGAGCAGTGATTCGTGGTTGGCTATTCTACAACTGAGACATCGCAAACAAGGCAAGTTAAGGTTTGTGCTCACACACAACTTATTTCCAACACACCCAAGCATCCTGTACACACCTAGGCATACAACACACTGACAGACAACATAATACATGCACACAGAATACATTATGATATCAAATATGTGATTTGTATATTTACTAAGATCTATATGGACTTCAGTAACGCGTTCGACAAGGTTCCCCATGGGAGACTGATTAGCAAGGTTAGATCTCACGGAATACAGGGAGAACTAGCCATTTGGATACAGAACTGGCTCAAAGGTAGAAGACAGAGGGTGGTGGTGGAGGGTTGTTTTTCAGACTGGAGGCCTGTGACCAGTGGAGCACCACAAGGATCGGTGCTCGGTCCTCTACTTTTTGTCAGTTACATAAATGATTTGGATGCGAGCATAAGAGGTACAGTTAGTAAGTTTGCAGGTGACACCAAAATTGGAGGTGTAGTAGACAGTGAAGAGGATCACCTCAGATTACAACAGGATCTGGACCAGATGGGCCAATGGGCTGAGAAGTGGCAGATGGAGTTTAATTCAGATAAATGCAAGGTGCTGCATTTTGAGAAAGCAAACCTTAGCAGGACTTATACACTTAATAGTAATGTCTAGGGAGTGTTGCTGAACAAAGAGACCTTGGAGTGCAGGTTCATAGCTCCTTGAAAGTGGAGTCACAGGTAGATAGGATAGTGAAGAAGGCATTTGGTATGGTTTCCTTTATTGGTCAGAGTATTGAGTACAGGAGTTGGGAGGTCATGTTGCGATTGTACAGGATATTGGTTAGGCCACTGTTGGAATATTGCATGCAATCCTGGTCTCCTTCCTATCGGAAAGATGTTGTGAAACTTGAAAGGGCTCAGAAAAGATTTACAAGGATGTTGCCAGGGTTGGAGGATTTGAGCTATAGGGAGAGGCTGAACAGGCTGGGGCTGTTTTCCCTGGCGCGTCGGAGGCTGAGGGGTGACCTTATAGAGGTTTATCAAATCATGAGGGGCATGGATAGGGTAAATAGGTAAAGTCTTTTCCCTGGGGTTGGGGAGTCCAGAACTAGAGGGCATAGGTTTAGGGTGAGAGGGGAACTTCACGCAGAGGGTGGTACTTGTATGGAATGAGCTGCCAAAGGAAGTGGTGGAGGCTGGTATAATTACAACATTTAAAAGGCATCTTGATGGGTATATTAATTTGGAAGGTTTTGGAGGGATATGGGCTGGGTGCTGGCAGATGGGGCTAGATTGGGTTGGGTTATCTGGTCGGCATGGACGGGTTGGACCGAAGGGTCTGTTTCCATGCTGTTCATTTCTATGACTCTATTTATTTTAGAGTTTGGAGTTTGGGCTAGTGGCATGTGAGTTTTGGCCTATGTGTCTGAAGGAGTAATAATTCACTCATCAGTCTATCTGGAACTATGATTTTAATCCAATTGGGAGTTGAATAATAATAATATGTGTTTGTTGGTTTATTTTTGTCAGAATTTCATGATTGGAACAAACATCGCAAAGTGTTAGCTTGCTTTTGGTTTACAAAATTCAAAAATTGCCTTTTTGCTTAGGAAAAACCATAGATAGGAAAGCTTTTGGGGGCAATTCACAGGAAACCTGACTCAGATTAAATGTGTTTTCTCCAGGAGAACAGAGTTAGTTCAGAACAGTCATAATGTAGGTTACTTCATGGGAAATGTGTTAGTATGAAAATTCCAGAGCAAAAATGTTTGGTTACAACCATGATTAGGATCATTTGAAGCTATGAAAGTTTAAGCTTAGCTGTGTGGATACTCAAGAAAAAGAAACTATCAAACTCACAAGACTGGGAATTGAGAGAAACTGTTAAGGCAGAAGCATAGATGTAATAGAGAAAGTAACTCTCACTTTGAGATTTGAGTACCGTACAGTAATAGAGTAGATAGAAGTTTGTTTTACAAGTCACTATTTCCTCAGCCACCTCCCTCAGAACTCTAGGATGTAGTCCATTGGGGCCAGAAGATTTGTCAATTTTAAGATCTTTTAGCTTTTCTAGCACTATCTCTTTTGTAATGGCAACCATACTCAACTCAGCCCCCTGACTCCCTTTAATTGTTGGGATATTACTCATGTCTTCCACTGTGAAGACTGGCACAAAGTAAAGTTCTCCTGCTATTTCCTTATCTCCCATCACTAGCCTTCCAGCATCAGTTTGAAGTGGCCCAACGTCTACTTTTGCCTGTCGTTTGTTTCTTATGTATTGAAAGAAACTTTTACTATCATTTCTAATATTACTGGCTAGCCTACCTTTATATTTGATGCTTTGAAATTGTGTTGCATGCAAGTAGTTTGGTTTGTTCTCTTTCATGTTTTCATTTCTGTAATACACTTCTGTTTTATTGTGACTTCTGTTTTATTGTGAAAAATAAATCTGCAGCATTGCTTGCTGAAATAAACCACCTTGTTACATGAAAAACAAATGTTCTGCACTCTTAGATCTGACTTATCAGACATCAGCTGGGATCATCCCAAAAAACACACACACAAAATACACAGTCGAATGGAGCATCACACCCAATGGTGCTTATGGTGGTTAAGGAGTATTTAACTGGCTGAGGGAATGGTAAAACATGCCTTCTTCTTTCCCACTTACAGCCTGATTAAGCATGAAGGCCCAAGATGGATTTTCTGCCCCACTGGCAATTGAAAGCTTCTGGTGGATAATTAATGGCCATTTAGGATCTCTTCCCACCGCCAATTGCATTAATTCAGCAGCGGGTTTGTCACGCAGGCAACACATAATAAGAAAACAGATATGGAGTTACTTGTGGGCGGCACGGTGGCACAGTGGTTAGCACTGCTGCCTCACAGCGCCAGAGACCCGGGTTCAATTCCCGCCTCAGGCGACTGACTGTGTGGAGTTTTCACGTTCTCCCCGTGTCTGCGTGGGTTTCCTCCGGGTGCTCCGGTTTCCTCCCACAGTCCAAAGATGTGCAGGTCAGGTGAATTGGCCATGCTAAATTGCCCGTAGTGTTAGGTAAGGGGTAAATGTAGAGGTATGGGTGGGTTGCGCTTCGGCGGGGCGGTGTGGACTTGTTGGGCCGAAGGGCCTGTTTCCACACTGTAAGTAATCTAATCTAATCTTGTGGGCTATTAGGGTGAGAGGTGAGGAAATACATCTTTCAAAGCTACTCAGATTGAGGAAGCTAGTGGGCGTGCCAAGTGCCACACCCCATCCTTACTGTGAACTCTCTGTTCCATGAACTATACTCTAAACCCATGTGACTCTTCTCCTGCCATTACTCAGCTGTGATCTGGGATCCAGAGGAATACCGGGCTTTCAGATGTTGTTGTACCAGTAGTAGCCACCACATTCCAGAGGCTCAACCCTTCATAGGGCTCCCAGCAGCTCTTGGCAGGCAGACAACCCCCCACTGCAGAGACCATACATTATGGGAAAGACCATACAACACCAGGTCACAGTCCAACAGGTTTATCTGGAAGTACTAGCTTTTGGAGCGCTGCTCCTTCATCAGGTGGAACTATGTTGAACTATGACCTGGTGTTGTGTGATTTTTAACTGTGCCCACCCCAGTCCAACACTGGCACCTCCGCATCAGGGAAAGGCTACTGTTCTCTAGTTGAGAAGGTGAGGACTGCAGATGCTGGAGATCAGAGTTGAGAGTGTGTTGCTGGAAAAGCACAGCAGGTCAGGCAGCATCCGAGGAGCAGGAGAATCAGGAGCAGGAATCTGATGAAGAGCTTATGCCCAAAACGTTGATTCTCCTGCTCCTCGGATGCTGCCTGAACTGCTGTGCTTTTCCAGCTCCACACTCTAGTTAATTACCTGAGTGGTGCTTAATCGGACAGATCTTGTCTAAAAGAGGATGTGGGACCTCCTCGCCAGCTCTCCATCAAATGAGTAAGACTCCATCACTTCCTTTATATACAACACATGGGAGCTGCCAGTAGGTACTCATTGTGAAGTCAGAAAAACAATAGTGGGCAGTTGTGATGCCTTTAATTTCAATCCTAAACTGATTCCTGGAGGCATGAGGGAATGAATTGGGTGCCAAGTCAAGGAAGGAGATATTTGGAAGGTTGCTTGAGAAAGTTAGATCTTAAAGAAAGGAAGGGATGAGGAAAAGTTGAGAAAATAAACATCATATCTGAGGGCCTTATTCTTGAAGGCCATCTAGCATCAGTGGAACCATTGTGGATTTCCCTCTCTCTGCAGCCCATGTGTCATCCCTTATAACACCTCGATTACAATAAATTCACTTTGACTCCAGGGCTTGAGCACACAACTCTAAGCTGGCACTCTGGTCTGTCACACTGTCGGAGGTTCTGTCTTTCAGAAGACGCCTTGAACCAAGGTTCCCATCAGCCTACTCGGGTGGATCGAAAAGATCCCATAACACTATTCGAAAAATGAGAAGAATTATGTTTCTTTAATAGGGGATGCTTGTGGAGTGATGATGTTACTGGGTGAGTAATGCAAATGAAAGATCCAGAGTTATGCGTTCAAATCTTACCATAGCAGCTCGAGGAATCCAAACTTAATTTTCGTGATAATCATGAAACTGTCAAATTGTTGTAAAACTTCATCTAATTCATTGACATCTTATCTGATCTGGCCTCCATCTGACTCCAGATTGACAGCAATGGACTTTATCTTCTCAAACGGCCGGACATCTTGTGTCAAACAGCTAGAAAAGGATCAAATGAGAATAAAACCAACCCAGGCACCAGAAATTATTGAGGCATGCGCCAGCTGACTCGGCAAATTCCTGCTCACTAACATCTGGAACTTATGACAAAATTGGCAGAGCTTCGTGATGAGCTAGTCTTGCAACAACCTGGCATAGTCAAACTCACTGAATCATACCTTGCAGCCCACATTCTAGATGCTTTCTCCATCCCTGGCTATGGTCCAGCCTACTGGTCGGACGGGTCTACCATAGGTGATGGCACAATTATAAACTGTATGGATGGAGTTGTCCTGGGAGTCCTTGACATTGACTCCAGACCCAATGATGTATCACAGCATCAGATCAATATCAGGCCAATTCTGATTGTCCCATCTCTTGGCTGATAGACTAGTTCTCCTCCAACAGTAGAGTGGCACAGTGGCTCAGTAGGGGGGTGGCACAGTGGCTCAGTGGTTAGCACTGCTGCCTCACAGCACCAGGGAGCGGGGTTCAATTCCAGCTATGGGCGACTGTGTATGTGGAGATTGCACATTCTCCCCATGTCTGTGTGGGTTTCCTCCGATTGCTCCGGTTTTCTCCCACACTCCAAAGATGTGCAGGTCACGGTGAATTGCCCATTTTGTTCATGGATGTGTATTAGTCAGGGGTAAATGTAGAGTAATGGGTCTGGGTGGGTTACTCTTCAGAGGGTCAGTGCGGACTGGTTGGGCCAAAGGGCCTGTTTCCACACTGTAGGGATTCTATGATTCTATGGTTCTAACTCCATTTGAAGGAAGCTCTGAGTGTCTCAAGGGCACAGAAAGGACTCTGAGAGGGGAATTTTAATGACCCTCATCAGGAGTGGCACATGACTAACCGAGCTGACTGGCAGAGCTGCCAGACTTGATTTACATCAGATGGTGAGGGAATCACCAAGAGGGACAGTGCTGGTAGGAGTGACCACTTTGTGTAGAGGAAGTCACATCTTCACATTGAGGTCAACATGCGTTATGTTGTGTGACATCACCAATCTGATAAATGGGATCGACTCATAACAATCAAGCAGTTCAAACTGGGCATCGAGGAGATGCTTTAGACCATCAATATGGGATATGCTAAGTCATCCCAAAACCAACAGAGTAGATCAAAGCTCTATAACCTGAAGAAGTAAACAACATCATTCCTTTAATCCCATTGTTTAAGCAGAAAGCTGTTAATCCAACTTCACATGTGCTGTGATCATCACTGCACCGTTCTCAAATTGCCACGTTTCATTGACTAACCTGCTTTGAGCTAAAGGGTTGAGGGAAAACATCGGATTAGCAATCTATGCCCATCGTTTTGACTTCCTCCTTCAAATGGTGCATGCCCAGTATTAGCCACCATTCTCTAAGGGCGCTGTTGAGCGCCAGTCCTCTAAACTGGCCGGCAATCCTTTTGGGGTGGGTGATGGCTGCTATCCTTAATTGGTTGGGAGTCCTGGCAACAGCCTCTTCATTGACTACCCCTTCCCCATCGCTATAGAATGTGACCCAGGTTCCTAGCATCCTCGAAAGCACCATTGTTCTGTTGTCCAACTTCTTACCCCTCCAGAAGAGCCTTGCCCCCCTCAGAAAATCCAAACCTAATGTTTCTCACGTTAGGTTAACCATTTTATTCTTGATAGAAAAGTAATATACAGCGTGATTCTCAGTAGAGAGATCTGTGCTCTCAAGTACACATTCCCAGCCCATATGGGGAGTGGACAGCCTAGTGGTAGTACCACTGGACTGTTAATCCAGGTAATATTCTGGGGACCCTGGCTCAAATCCTGCCATGGTGGAATTTGAATTCAATAAAATTCTGGAAATATGAGTCGAATGATGACTGTGAAACCATTCCTGATTCTTTAGGGGGAGAAACCCATTTGGGTCACTAATGTCCTTTAAGGAAGGAAAGTAACATTTTTACCTGGTCAGGCCCTCATGTGACTCTATGAATTTAGTTAACTTTTGACTGCACTCCGGGCAATTAGAGACGGACAATAAATGCTGACCCTGCCAGTGAGATTCATGTCTTGTGAATGAATTTATTAAAAATGCAGTGCATAATCCTGTCAGTGGTGATGAAGTTATTAAATGGGGAGCTATTTAAAGACTAGACTGATGAGCCAAATATTTTTGCTTTGCAACGGCAAATCCTTTCAGACAGACTTTCGTTAATTCACCTTTAAATAAATATTGAAGTGCTTTATTGTAAGGCTTGTTCTGTGTTAGGAAGTTTGACTTAATGGAAGAATATTTTATGGATTTCAAGTGATGATTGGCATGTGCTGATGCTCTGTAAACATATGTGTGACACCTACATGAAACAAATAGAGAATACAATGAACAATGGATCTCACTGTAAGTGGCTTTTTAAAAAAGGATTTGAGCTACTTATGATAGAATATTTAATCTAAATAAAGTGAAGCTGTCTCTGCTTCTGGCAATGTGAAATTTTCAAGTGCACACTGAGAACATCATAGAATGAAAATAATCCAGGGAGTAGATAGGAGATGTCTTAAACTTAGATTCATTCTTTGTCAAGGTTCATTGTGAAGTAGACTCCTCACAGAATTTCAGACAGGCATGAGCGGCAGCCACTGAACTTTACATGCTTACACTGCACCAACTCCAATTTTTGAAAAGATTTGAACCTCAGGTTGATTATGAGTATGTAAGTTCGCTGAGCTGGAAGGTTTGTTTCAGATGCTTCGTCACCATGACTAGGTAACATCATCAGTGAGAGTCTCTGGTAAAACGCCAGTGGTACTCCAACTCCAACCTTCAAATCCACTGGTGGGATTGTTCATCTCAGCCACAGGCCTCCGGGAGAGTCCTGAAAGACTTTCCCCACAACGTCAGGTGGAACTGTGGCTCAGTGGTTAGCACTGCTGCCTCACCGTGCCAGGGACCCAGGTTTGATTCCATCCTCAGTTGACTGTCTGTGAGCAGTTTGCACATTCTCCCTGTGTCTGCATAGGTTCCCTCCTAGTGCTCTGGTTTCCTCCCACAGTTCAAAGATGTGCAGGTCAGGTGGATTGGCCAAACTAAGTTGCCCAGTAGTGTGCAGACTAGATGGGTGAGGAATGCTGGAATAAGGTGAGGGAGACGTGTCTGGGTGAGATGCTGGTCTGAGGGTGACTGCAGACTTGACGAACTGAATGGTTTGCTAATGCATTGAAGGGATTCTATGAACAGCTCCACCTCCTCACAACCCCTGTCAGCATCCATTGTTTTTATCACAGTGCTCCTGGCCAGTGTTCAAGAAGCATCCCATATGCAACACGCGTCTGGCATGTTTCGATGCCAGTTTGTTATGTTGCTGTGCCACTTTGATGCCACAAAAAAAATTGATCAAGCCAAATCTTCAAGCAATGCAGGTGAGTCAATAAAACTGGCAGTCCTGAACGTTTGTTTAATTCCGTCAGACTAAATTCAAAGGCCACTAGAATTTCACACACGATTAAGAAAGGTACAAATGTTAAACATGCGGAAATGGGTTGACCCTTCCAGTTTGGTGTTCCTTTGATATGCCTTTATTTTGACTTTGGTTCTGCACTTACTGAGTTTTGAGGACTTCATAAAATAGATTGGTCTGTGTTGGAAAATAAGATTCCACTATCCCCACAGGCAGGACAGACTTGCATGTAATCAGTGCCAGGAGCTCAGTATAAACTTAGATTGATCAAATGAAAAATAAGGTGAAATTGAACATTGTGCTAAGCCGCTAGCCTTACGAGCTGCAGGATAGCTTTCAAAGGCACCACGTCTAAAGCTATGACAAGCTAATATTCTGCTTGGATGTGACATTTAATGCTTTGACTAAAATACTAGCACTGGGCATCATGCAATAGAAATGGCATTCCAGGAAACAAGGTTATTGTTTTGCAATTTGGATCTGATTCTTTGTATGTCTGCTCAGGGACTGCAGGACCCTGGTGCTGTAAGCTAACAGGCTTTTCTGGCTACTACCCAACAGGGTCCCTCACAATGACTTACAATTAGACACCCTGTGGTATTCAAGACAAATCTATTGAGGAAGTTCAGACTGAAGATGGTAAAACCCATCCAAAATTTATTTGCTTAAAAAAAACCCATTCAAATTTAGGTTTGCTCGCTGAGCTGGAAGGTTCATTTTCAGACGTTTCGCCACCATGCAAGGTAACATTCATTCAGGAGCTCACTGATGATGTTACCTAGTATGGTGATGAAACATCTGAAAATAAACCTTCCAGCTCAGCGAGCAAACCTACATCCAGAACCTCAACCTGAGCTACAAATCTTCTCAAAACTCACTAACCCATTCAAATCATCATTCATTGACTGGCAGACCAAAGCATGACTATTCTGACGAAATACCAGTATTTACGGTAATGGAATGAATGAAATGGTAGATAATTGAGTGTCTCCAAAAGTTTATAATTGATGGTTGATAAAATGACACCCGAGAGAATTCAAATTACATAAAAGCATCAAAAGAAGCCTTACTTCTTGTGCAACTCCACATGATGCTGAGTCCAATGAACAAATACCGATGACAAACCACAGCAACTCTTGACTGCAAGCCTGGGTTTTCCCCGCCCATTATCACACTCGGATCACAGTGGTACTATCCTGCCTCAAATTGATCAGAGACTGCCAGAAAAACTCACCAGGTCTGGCAGTATCTGTGGAGAGAGAAACTGAGTTAACCTTCCCAATCCAAAATGATCCTGCCCTGGAACTGAGATCTTCTTCCTGCTCTGAATGGCATATTGGACACTGATTGATAAATCTGAAAAGTGAGGGAGTGACTGTAGAGGGGAGTAGCAGTCCCTCACTTGCCTTTGAAACCCCTTCACCTCCTTTCCCTCTCTTCCCTCTCTGATGCTCCCTTCTTCCTCTTCAATCCCCTTCCCTCTTTATGGCCCACTACCTCCTCTGCAGCCCTTCACCTCTTTTATAGCCCCTCTTCTCTCTGTACTGCCTCTCCCTCCCCTTTATAGCCCCTCTTCCCTCTGTACCGCCCCTTCTCCCTCCTTTACAGCCCCTCTTCCCTCTGTACCGCCCCCTCCCTCCTTTACAGCTCCTCTTCCCTCGCTGACGATTGGTTCATAGGAAGCCTATCGGCATTAAGTGCGGGAAATTACCAACTTCTGATTGGAGAATTGACTCTCACAGTTTGTTACAATTTTACTTAGATGGATGACTTTTTCCTGATTGGTTGCTTCAACAATACCATTCCCCCCCTACGGGTGGAGTGAATTTGGGGATATTGCATTCAGATCTGTTCCTCCTGTCCCCACCACCCTCTGTGTTTTCACCACTGATTGCCACACTGTTCCACTATATATTGCTCTTTGTTTACACTGGCCCGATCAGGTATCTTATCCAACAGTAGCTTTCCCATCTATGTTTCACAAGTATGACCATTATTAACAAGACAGGCTGATATGAGCATTTTCTCCACTAGATCATAATACTGTAATGACATAACTTCCCCCAGAGGTCCTTTTGAACTGAGCAACAAGTAACACCCTTGTTCATAGTTTGACTACTATTGCAAAAACAGCCAGCTATCTAACATCACTCACACATTGCATTTGATTTGTTTGATTTATTATTGTCACAGGTACAGAGACACAGTGAAAATTATTGTTTTGCCTGCCAACCAGACAAACCATACCTTGCATAAGTACATAATGGTAATAGAATAGAATGCAGAATACAGTGTTACCACTATGTGCAGACAAAAATCAACTCAAATATGTGGGGGGTTCATTCATAAGCCTAATATCAATGGGGAAAAGGCTGTTCTTGAACCTGTTGATATGTGTTTTCAAACATTTGTGTCTTCTGCCTGATGGAAGAGGGTGGAAGAGAATATAAGTGGGGTGGGAGCGGTCTTTGATTATTTTGGCAGCTTTCCTGGGACAGTGTAGATGGAGTCAATGGAAGGAAGGCTGGTTTACATGATGTTCTGGGCTGTGTTCACAACTCTCTGTAATTTCTCACAGTCCTGGGCAGAACAGTTACCCGACCAAGCTGTGATGCATCCAGATAGAATACTTTCTGTGGTGCATCTATAAAAATTGGTTAGAGTCATTGTGGAAATGCCGAATTTCCTTAGCCTTCACAGAATGGAGAAACATTAGTGTGCTTTCTTGAGTGTAGTGTTGACGTGGCTGAATCGGGATATTTACTCATAGTCTCTTGGCCAATTGTACCTCAGTACCATTGATACAGACAGGGGCGTGTCCTCCACTCTGCCCCCTTTGGTTGATGACCAGTACCTTTGTTTTGCTGACATTGAGGGAGAGGTTGTTGCCTTTACTCCACACCATTAAGGCCATCTATCTCTTCCCTGTACTCTATCTCATTGTTGTTTGAGATCTGCCTCATTATGGTGATATCATCAGCAAATTTGTAAATGGAGTTTGAGCTGAATTTGGCCACACAGTCGTGGATGCATAAGGAGTACACTAAGGGCTGAGAACATAGCCTTGTGGGGCACCTGCATTGGGGATTATTGTGGAGGAGGTGTTGTCACCTATCCTTACTGATTGTGATCTGTGGGTCAGGAAGTTGAGAATCCAGTTGCGGGGGAGGGAGCAGAATCCTCAGTCTCAGAGTTTGGAGATGGGTTTTGTTGGAATTATGGTGCTGAAAGTAGCATTGTTTCAGGGTGGGCCAACATCCATAGACTATGGGGTTTCCAAACAGCCTCCATGTTTCATACTGGGTAAAAGGGAGGGGCAAAACCCAGTGATTATTATTGACATCCCAGTATATTACAATGACCTTTCTCATCCAAACTAGACAGGCTGGCCTTGAACTACCCTTGTACTCTGTAAAGTATCCAATCTTTATGTGTGTGCGTGTGCACATGTGAGATCATGTGTGAGACTGAGTGTGTGGTTGTGTGGTGTTGCAACAAGCTGAAGTGAGTGTCTGGGAATAGAGAGCCTTCTTTGCATTTAAACGCATAAAAGCTTGCTGCTGAATTGTTTAATTCGAATAAGTACAAGTGTCAGAAGGGATTTGACTTATTTCCATTCTATACTAATTCAAGCAATAAGAGAGCATTTCAAGTCTGCCCACGACAGGGTGAAAGAAATTGAAATGGGTTCTTCCTTTACACCATTTTTTAATGATACTTAGAAATGTTCGGAATCAGATTTAGAGGTAAGACAGGAAGAGGTTTCAATTCTCCCGGCAGTACGTTTCACCATTCACTGTGAAGGATTCATACAGATAATCAAACTGAAACATGAACTCTGTTTCACTTCCCACTGGAGCTGCCAGCATTTCTGGTCTTCATATCAGAATTCCAACGTCTACAGTATTTGACTCTTGCTTTTTCTCTTCACGTTGAGAAATCGGTGGACGGCTGGTGCTTGCGGAGGTTCTGTGTGAGGCAGGAAAGGATACAGAACCATGAAGAGCCAACGACTTTGGTGAATGATAGCAAAGATGATATAGATAAGCAAAAGAAGTTGGTTTCTAACTTAAGAATTGTGTGGGAAGCTTCCCTCCTGTGCATTAGGCAAAGTGACAGCAACACTTTTATAAAATAATATGCTTCTGATTTCACCACACTTAACTTGCACAAGAACTCTTCCCTCTAAGTGTGGCTTTATTTCAGAAGCAAGTTATTTTTAAAAATTTGCTTGGAAAACAAATCCTCTTATATTAGCCAGAATGTGCTCCCTGCATGTTACCTCAATTTTCTTGGCGTCATGTAATTGCTTCTCATTACTCTGTTTTATGATTTACAATTGCTGGCAGTCTGGGAGTAAGCATTTTATGAATGTTGGATGAATCCTGTGACATTATGAATGGGGAGAATGGACTACAGCTGAATAGTCGTTCAGAAAGTCGATGGTTGAAACAGCATGGGTCTACGGAACAGGAAAGAACCACACCAAATTTATGCTTTCGAACAGTAGTTTGAATGTAATAAAAAGGGGTGATTGAGAAGCTCGTGATTATACAGTTTACTGCCACCAACAAGTCTGGGAAATTCACTAAATCATACGGGACTTTAACTTTTCAAATATTGACTGGAAATGCTATAGTTCGAGTACTTTAGATAGGTCAGTTTTTGTCCAATGTATGCAGGAGGGTTTCCTGATACAGTATGTAGATAGGCCAACAAGAGGCGAGACCATATTGGATTTGGTACTGGGTAATAAGACCATAAGACCATAAGACATAGGAGCGGAAGTAAGGCCATTCGGCCCATCGAGTCCACTCCGCCATTCAATCATGGCTGATGTTGAACCCAGCCAGGTGTTAGATTTGGAGGTAGGTGAGCACTTTGTTGATAGTGACCACAATTCAGCTATGCTTGCTTCAGCAATGGAAAGGGATAGATATATATCGTAAGGCAAGAGTTATAGCTGGGACAAAGGCAATTATGATGCGATTAGGCAAGATTTAGGATGCATAGGATGGGGAAGGAAACTGCAGGGATGGGCACAATTGCAATGTGGAGTTTATTCAAGGAACAGCTACTGCGTGTCCTTGATAAGTTTGTACCTGTCAGGCAGGGAGGAAGTGGTTGAGCGAGAGGGCCGTGGTTTACTAAAGAAGTTGAAGGTCTTATTAAGAAAAAAGAGGAGGCTTATGCAAAGATGAGCCATGAAGGTTCAGTTAGATGGCTTGAGAGTTACTAGTTAGCCAGGAAGGACCTAACGAGAGAGCTAAGAAGAGACAGGAGGGAACATGAGAAATTGTTGGCAGGTAGGATCAAGGAAAACCCTAAAGCTTTCTATAGATATATAAGGATTAAAAGAATGACGAGAGTAAGATTAGGACCAGTCAAGGATTGTAGTGGGAAGTTGTGTGTGGAGTCCAAGGAAATAGGGGAAGCGCTAAGTGAATATTTTTAGTCAGTATTCACAAAGGAAAAAGACAATGGTGTCAAGGACAACACTGAGATACAGGCTACTAGACTAGACAGGATTGAGGTTCACAAGCAACTCTGGAAAGTATGAAAATAGATAAGTCCCCTGGGCTGGATGGGATTTATCCTAGGATTCTCTGGGAAGCTAGGGAGGAGATTGCAGAGCCTTTGGCTTTGATCTTTATGTCATCACTGTCTACAGGAATAGTGACTAATAATGACTGCCATAGGAAAGGCAACTTTTACATGGTTTGCTGACTCAGCAGGATGAGGTTTGCATCGCTAGGCCAAATGAAGTCCGCAACTGCCCAAGAAGTAGATGCTACCCAGGGTCAGGATGTGTTCCTCTGGGGGCAGGTGGAGCTCCAAAAACAATGATTTTGTTTGACAGGCAGCTATCGTGGTTGATGGCTCCAAAATGAATGTTAAATTAGATACGTGCTCAGGCTAATCTGTTCTTTCTTACCACGGTAATGCCTCAATTTCTCCAACTATCTTCTACAAATCTTCAAGGTGCAACAGAAGCCATAATAAGAGCATGAGAACATCTGTAAGCTATCCTTCACTGCGTATCGAGAGCCAACCATGATGCTGTACATACCATTCCCAGTCAGAATTGTTCTTTAGTAAACAGAGACTCTTGTGTAGCTTTGAATCTTCACAATTCACCCCAGCTGCAGCAGAAATTGAAGTTATTAATTACCCTGTGAACCAGTCTTCATTGGAGTAATACCATTCCAAGCTCCATAAAAGGAATATGACAATATTTCAGCTTTCTTTGAAGTAAGGTTAGCAGAAGTAGCAAGAGGATGCCCAGAAATCGATGGCAAGCATCAGCAAGGGTAACATTCTATTTCTCAATTTGCTCTTTCAGGGAAGATTGGAAGGGAATATTATTGGCAAAGAGGCAGATGATCCGTTGGATGAAGAGATCCTGGATCTTGCTACATTTTTTGATGATAGTACCATTGATGATGAAGTCTTTAAGGAGCCTTACCCCGTCATTGAAAAAGGGGAAGAAGAGATGAATTGGTCTGAATTTTCCACTGAGCCCGTGTGATCTAAGAAAAGCTTTTCAGGGAGGTATGTAAGTTCCAATGAACTCCAATTGACCTTGAGGGTTTTTGTCAGTCAGGTTTTCTGTGATTTATCCTCCTTGTTATTTCAGACAGGTTTTTATAAGGATTACAGTCCAGGGGACAGCTGTCATGAGAAGTTTCCATTCCACTCCATTTCCTTCCAAGGAACTTTATCTGTCCTTCAGGAGAGTTGAGAACACAGTTGGAGATTGACATCTCAGGAGCAAAAGACTTGGAGAAGAAGAGATACATATAAGATGGGCAGAAAGAGTAAATAGTTCATTAGGTCAACAGTTTATGGAAAGGGTAAAGCTCAGAGGAGATGTGGCATAAAGGGTTAACTATACCTGTTCTTGAATAGCTATGCCACAGTGATACCAAATCACATGGTCTAGAACTTTAGTCTGTAGTGTTTCAGAGAATGCACTGTCTTCTGATTTCCAGTAGACTTTTGAAAAGGTGTTGTACACAAGGCTTCTCAATAGGATTAGAGCCCATGGTGTCAGGGGCAAGGTACTGGCATAGATAGAGGATTGGCTGGCTGGCAGAAGGCAGAGATTGGGGATAAAGGATGGCAGCCAGTGACTAGTGGAGCTCTGCAAGGGTCAGTGATGGGACCACAACTATTCATATTAAACATTAAGGGAAAACCAAAGGGACTTAGGAGTCCTAGGTCACAATGCTGTTAAGGTTAACAAGCAGGTTCAGTTGGCAATAAGGAAATGCAGTGTTAGCATTCATCTCAAAAGGGCTGGAATACAAGAGTAAAGATGGACTGCTGAGGCTTTATATGGCTCTGATCAGGCCACATTTGGAATATTGGGAGCAATTTTGGGCCCCATATTCTCAGGAAGGACATGCTGGCCTTGGACAGGGTCCAGACAAGGTTTATAAGGATAATCCCGAGGATGAAGGGTTTGTCATGCAAAGAGCAACTTGAGGACTCAAGGTCTGTACTTGATGGAGGTTAGAAGGATGAGGGATGATCTCATTTGAAACTTACGGAATGCTGACAGGCCTGGATAGAGTGGACACTGAGAAGAGGTTTCCACTAGTAGGAGAGACTTGTACTGAGGACACAGGCTCAGAGTGATGGGCTGACTCTTTAGAACTGAGATGAGGAGAAATTTCTTCAGCCGGAATGTGGTTAATCTGTGGTACTCTGCCACATAGGGTTGTGGAGGTCAAGCATTTAGTGTATTTAAGACAGAGATAGATAGATTCCTAATTTGTTGTGAAACTTGAAAGGGTTCAAGAAAAGATGTACAAGGATGTTGCCAGACTTGCAGGGTTTGAGCTACAGGGAGAAGCTGAATAGGCTGGGACAGTTTTCCCTTAAGCAACTGAGGTTGAGAGGTGACCTTATGTACAGATTTGTAAAATCATGAGGGGCATGAATAGGGTTAGCAGACAAGTCTTTTTTCTGGAGTCCAGAACTAGAGAGCACAGGTTTAGGGTGAGAGGGGAAAGGTATAAAAAGGACCGAAGAGGCAACTTTTTCACACAGAGAATGATGCATGTATGGGAAGAGTTGCCAGAGGAAATGGTGGAGGCTGGTACAATGACAACATTTAAAAGGCATCTGGCTGGGTAATGAATAGGAAGGGTTTAGAGTGGTATGGGTCAAGTGCTGGCAAATGGGACGAGATTAGGTTAGGATATCTGGTCAGCATGGACGAGTTGGACTGAAGGGTCTGTTTCCGTGCTGTACACCTCTGTGACTCTATAACTCTAATTATAAGGGGATCAAGGGTTCCAGGGAGAAAGTGGGAGAATGGAGCTGAGAAACATATCAGCCATGACTGAATAGTGGAGCAGACTCGATGGGCTGAATGGCCTAATGCTGCACCTTTATCTTGTGCTCTTATAACTTCTGTTTCAATGCTAAAGCAAAACCTGCAGCATTGTGTGCTTATGTTTCAGTGATAGACCACTTCATTGAAACCATAACTAAGCTAAATATGATCTATCAAGCCAGGTTTCTGTCACGAGGCTGACTTGGCCAATAGTAACATCAGGTGGAATCATAACACAAGCTATTTGACCTTGTGGAATTTCTCTTCCGCTGTCGTGCAGAACATCAAACCAAAGGGAGCTTTTACCCTTGTCTCTGTGATATCTCAGAGCTCATTGTGTCCACAGAAGTGCTAAAAAGGCAACTGCTCATCCCCAGCGATATGTTAAATGGATCTAGAGTGGGGATTGAGGAGTGGAGTGTGGAGGGAAACTTCTTTGGTCATGTGAAAACCCATTAATGACCACCAATTATCCATCAATGAGCAGCATCAATTCACTGAAACCCCTTTCGAATTTTGGAGAGCGTTAACTGATCACCCATTCACCCACTGTGAGCTTTGAAGCAGTTTGTCTGATTGTACCAGTCAACATAGCAACAGACTGCAGGTTATCAGCTTGCCTAAATATCAGCATCCAAAACATGTTTCTGAGGAGTCTTGATTTCACCTGAAAAGCGAATCAATCCTCTGCCTAGAGATGTCTCTGGGAGGTGCCAGAGCAACCTGCTGCCTTACCCTGACTGTGAAGGAACTCTACAGCTCCGGTTTCCAGCCTTGTGGGCTCTGATCCTTCTGGTGAATTGATACCTATACTGTGTGACTTTAATACTCATTGATATGTAAGTATGTGTCTCTGTGTGTATTTTGTATGCATCTGTGCATGGCTATGTGTGCATGGGTCTGTGTGTGCATGGGTCTGTGTGTGCATGGGTCTGTGTGTGCATGGCTGTGTGTGCATAGCTGTGTGTGCATGGGTCTGCGTGTGCATGGGTCTGTGTGTATGCCTGTTTGTGTCTGTGTGCACCTCTGTCTGAGTATGCATGAGGATCTATGTCTGTGTGTACATGTGTACACATGTGTATCTGCCTCATGTGCTTGTGTGGGCATATGTGGGTCCCTGTCATGTAAAATCATTCCGGGATTGAATGTGAGAATAAGTAATGCCACTGGGGTTTAAACCTCAGATTATATTGTGCACATCTCTTTAAAACTGACTTCACACATATCGAAGTTTCAAACTATACTTCAGTCTTTCCAAGACTGCAGTAATCTGTCTCTGTACAGAATATGAACAGAATGAAGGAGTTCAGTCTGTAACCCTCCCCATGTCATGACACGTGTAATGGTAACAATATTGAGTTAACATAACGCGGTGAAAGGAAACACTTTACTGAGTACCCTCTTCATGTATTCACCTTGTATCCCTGGTGTTTTGCCTTCATCCTCTACAGTAACAGATTACTTGAAATAAATTTTATAGTGATCAATAAAATATTGCATAGAGTGTTAGTTGATCACCAAGATTACAAGTTGTAAAGGATTTAGTCCATTTGGTTTAAGAGTGTAGTTCCTAGCAATCTGTCTATTGATGAAGTCCCACATTGCCTTCTATTCTTTATGATAGTTTCTGTGCTTGAGCTGGTAATGTAGTTGGACTAATTATTTGCATTTGGAGAGAAGAATGTTCATCAAAAACAGAAGTGTAGTTTGAAACTCCTCTGTGTGTGAAGCCGGTTTTCAAGAAATGTATAGAAGATGTTTCGGGTTTAAACTCCAGCGGTATTGCTTATTCTCACATTCAACCCCGGGGCGGTTTTACGTGACTATGCTCAGAGACACATTCGTGTTCACACACACACACACATCTAGGCATGTGCACACTTAGAGTCATAGAGATGTACAGCATGGAAACAGACCCTTCGGTCCAACCCGTCCATGCCGACCAGATATCCCAACCCAATCTAGCCCCACCTGCCAGCACCCGGCCCATATCCCTCCAAGCCCTTCCTATTCATACACTCATCCAGTTGCCTTTTAAATCTGCAATTGTACCAGCCTCCACCACATCCTCTGGCAGCTCATTCCATACCCATACCACCCTCTGTGTGAAAAGATTGCCTCTTAGGTCTCTTTTATATCTTTCCCCTCTCACCCTAAACCTGTGCTCTCTAGTTCTGGATTCCCCCACCCCAGGGAAAAGACTTTGTCTATTTACCCTATCCATGCCTCTCATGATTTGATAAACCTCTATAAGGTCACCCCTCAGCCTCCGATGCTCCAGGGAAAACAGCCCCAGCCTATTTAGCCTCTCCCTATAGCTCAACTCCTCCAACCCTGGCAACATCCTTGTAGATCTTTTCTGAACCCTTTCAAGTTTCATAACATCTTTCTGATAGGAAGGAGACCAGAATTGCACACAATATTCCAACTTTAGCCTAACCAATGTTCTGTAGAGTTGCAACATGACCTCCCAACTCCTGTACTCAATACTCTGACCAATAAAGGAAAGCATACCAAACGCCTTCTTCACTATCCTATCTACCTGCGATTCCACTTTCAAGGAGCTATGAACCTGCACTCCAAGGTCTCTTTGTTCAGCAACACTCCCTAGGACCTTACCGTTAAATGTATAAGTCCTGTACATATAGATGCACAGACATGGACACAGTTTTCATCAAAGCTGAAGACTTGGAGGAAATTTGGAATGATCTGCAGCGTCTGAGTCAGAACTCAAATTGGGAGATGAAGTAATAGGTTGTACTAGTAAGCCTGCAGTGGGGTTCTTCTGCTGCAGTGGTGGTGTCCCTATCTCTAGACCAAAAGTTCTGGGTTCAAGCACCTGTCAGGTTTAATTGGCCATGGAAGGAGTGTTCATCAGGTGACCAACAGGATGACCAGTCTGTGAATCCTTCCACCACTTCCCCACTGTTTCTCCAAAGGAAGGGACATTGAAGAGACACCAAGAGGAAGTGAGACTGTACTCATCAAATATGGGAATCAAATGGTTGTGATTTATCCTTCATGATTAATTGGGATTAATTATGAAATCTCAAATCCTGCTGGAAATGACCAAGGCAATTTGTACCTCAGTTGTTCTGTAATGAACATTTTGAGGAACAGAATGGTAATCATGTGGGTTATTTACACACACACACACACACAGACCAATATATCCAAAGGATATGGAATGGGTATGCAGTGGGTGACATACATTCCAGTACAGAGCAGTGAAGGAGGCAAGGCAGCAGTTGTGGGGTCATGCAAGTAGAACTACTGCCAGGTTTAAATATTGGCTGAATGTTCAGGCTAAAGGCAAAGTGAGAGAAAAAGGAGATTAAAAATACAGAATACAAGTCATGACAGTAAGGCCGAAGACTCCTAATCACTGGGGAAAGACTCCGTCATGAGAGACCTCCCTCGTGCACTATGTTAATGTTTTGAGTCCAGTGACCCTTCTTTGGAACAGACCCTTCAAGCCCTCCTGAAGAAGGGTCACTGGAATGTTCACTCTATTTTCTCTCGACAGATGTTGCCAGGCCTGCTGAGTTTCTCCAGCAATTTCTGTTTTTGTTTGTTTCAGATTGTCAGCATCTGAGTTCTTCATTTTATGCTAAGATCTATCAAGTCAGGTTTCAGTCTGAAATCTGTCTTCTCCAGTAATAACATCAGCTGGGATTATAACATTCATTATGCCCCTCTTATTTTTCTTAATATATTCGTAAAAACATTGAACATTACTCTTTGCTGTCCCTCACTCGCCTTTTTTTCTCAAATTTCCTTTTTTTGTGGACTTGTACTTTCTCTGAACCTTATTGTCTATTTTTATATTTCTCCGCGTCCGCAGAGGAGATAGTAGAGACCAGAGACTTGTCGTTCACAAGTTGGTTTCAATCTACCTCCCTGCAATAATCTTAATGTCACGTTGCATGTGTTTTTCTGAAAATGCTTGGTTCACTTTCTAAATTTTCTTCAAAAGAAATCAAATTAAAGTGAGGAAAGACACTTAGAGTTACTGCAATTTGTGTTTCCTAATTTCTGATTTCTCATGTGGTTTATAGTTTAACAATTAATTATCTGCCTGTCCGAGGTAAAGCATTAGCAATTTAGCCTTTTTAGTCGCCAATAAGATATCATTGAGATAATTAGTAACTCAGTTGCATGCTTCTTTTGAAAAGTTGAAGAAATATTAAACGATAATGAAATGTTGAGATCCCTTTTTGTCTCAACTTCTCATCATAGATACCCCACATGTGGAAACAGGTCATTTGGCCCAACACATTCACACTAACCCTCCAAAGAGTATCCCACCCAGACCCATTCCCCTAGACTAATGCACCTAATCTACACATCCCTGGACACCTATGGGCAATTTAGCATGGCCAATCCACCTAGCCTGCACATCTTTGGACTGAGGGAGGATACCCACACAGGCACAAGACAAAAGTGCAAACTTCACACAGACAGTCACCTGAGGCTGGAATCAAACCCAGGTCCCTGACGCTGTGAGGTAGCAGTGCTAACCACTGAGCCACCGTGCCGACCAATCTCTCCCATTCTGTTTAAATCCATTCTCTCTCTTTCTCCAATTAATGCCTTTTTCCAGTTTCTGGCCACTTCTCTGAGCAGAGGTTCGATTCCAAGACTTTGCATTTACTGTCGGCTTTGAACGAAAATGGAAACAAAGACATTAATAGATATGGGAAAAATTAACTGGGTGAGTTTGACTATGGTATATTCTGAATTTTATCCTTTTCTCTATTGTTTAAACCCTCCAACAACAGTGGTAACCCTGCAACCGAAAGCACTTCGGGATATCTTGGGATAGGCAAGTCTCTTATTTTAAACTAATGGGGCAGCATGGTGGCTCAGTAGTTAGCACTGTTGCCTCGCAGCACCAAGGACCTGGGTTCAATCCCCGCTTCGGGCAACTGTCTGTGTGAAGTTTGCACATTCTCCCCGTGTCTGCGTGGGTTTCCTCCGGGTGCTCCGGTTTCCTCCCACAGTCCAAAGATGTGCAGGTCAGGTGAAAAGGCCATGCGAAATTGCCTGTAGTGTTAGGTGCATTAGTCAGGGGTAAATGTAGGGGAATGGGTCTGGGTAGGTTGCTCTTTGGAGAGTTGGTGTGGACTTGTTGGGCCGAAGGGCCTGTTTCCACACTGGAGGGAATCTAATCTAAAGTGGAGGTTGAGAAAAGGCTTCAGAATGCTTTCCAACTGAGTTGTGGGAAAATAGTTGACAGATTGCGCAGATTAATTTGCTCAAAACCAACTTCAAACGTGGATGCAAGAATTTAAAATGGAAAATCAAATTGATTTCAAAACAGGAAGTATCTGTTGACATAAGATTTTTTAATTTGATAAAAGTGAACTTGAAAATAGGTCACGGCAGTACCCCAAGCTTGTCTGTTTCTGATGTGGCAAGAGCTGCTCCAGAGGCTGAAACATATTGTGACCATTGACTCAGCCACTGAACAAGAAGTATTAATAATCTACAAAAGATGATTGATGATAGAAAGGATAACCAATAATACTGACAAAAGGAATGCACCCTTCAATAGGAAGAATTTCAATAGAGACGTATACTTCTAACGTATGGAGATAAAGACTCAATGATATTTCCAAAATTGCATTGACAGATTGAACATGGTAAATGATAGGCTATTTTTGCCATCTGCATAAATTAAGCATTGCACATCTAATCCATTTGATGACTCAAGGCTCCTTTTTTGCACATGGTTGGAGTGACTTGATAACAAACCCTTTCATGCTGTAGTCAAAGGTTCTCGGGAATCCATGACTATTTAATTTCCAAGAGTTAAAATGGTAGCAACAGGCCCTTCCTGTCTGAAGCAATTCCATCACCTCCACACAACAGGGGGATCTCCAGCTCTTGTCAAAAGCCTATAACTAGGCTTTTAGCTTCCTCGCCTCTGACATTGTGGCATTGTTGAGCTGTGCAGAGAAACAAAGCAGAACCCAAAAAAAGACCAACAAATGTTGTGGGAGCGTGACAGTTCCTGGGCAGCAGGGACTACAGAAATGTCATGTCACGGAAAGCAATCTGTCAAGATTGAGTAATGTAGAATGTAACATAGTGGGAGGACGCTTCAAGGTTGGCGGAGGGAGTCTGGAATATGTTCACAGGCAAAACATGGAAGATAAGATTAAACCCTTTTGGTGTGATATCGTGGAGAGCTCTTAGCTCCCTCTTCTGGCCTCTTTCCGCAAGATGACCCAGAATCAAGGGTTAAGAGGATAAGGCAGGAACAGGATACTGATCGTGGATGAGAAAGTGAGGACTGCAGATGCTGGAGATCGTGGATGATCAGCCATGATCATAATGAATGGTGGTGCTGGCTCGAAGGGCTGAATGGCCTATCCTGCACCTATTGTCTATTGTCATTGGACCATTTCCAATGAGGTCTCGTCAATGGGGATAAATCCCAGGCTCCTGCTCAAAGCCAGGGAAATGGGGCATTGGAAGGCAAGAATTCATAAGAACCTGTCTCTTCTGATTTAACCTTTGGGATGGGTCATAAAAAAACTGAAGAAATATTTTCTAGTTTGTCTCCACTGATCTGGTGGGGGGTGGTGGAGGGGAGGGAAAAGCAATAAAATATATCGCTATAGAAGATTAAACATTTGACTGGATTTCAGGGAAGAGGGGAATGTGTGGATGCGATGGAATCCTTACAGGGAATGATGGAAAAGGGTTCAGGGCTAGACTGAACCCAGGAATGGAAAGAGCAATAAACAAAGACTGGTCAAAGAGATAGGGTTATGAAGAAAAAACACAGAGAGACAAAGTAAGAAAAGATATTAACAGTTTGAATTTTAACTAATTTTTAACAACAATTTAATACTTGAAGGAATGAGATGCCGTAATATAAATTGCTCAATTTCTGATGCAGTGAATTGAGTAGCACTGCAAGAGAAGGAAGCTAGGAGAAAGTAAGGATTGCAGATATTGGAGATCAGAGTTGAAGAGTGTGGTGCTGCAAAAACACAGTGGGTCAGGCAGCATCCGAGGAGTAGGAGAACCGACATTTCAGGCATTAAGTCCTCATCAGGAATGAGGACAAGAGAAGGAATCTTTTCACCACAAGGTACTTATGGTATTAAGTACTAACCTGAGTTTTCTGTGGAAGTTGGAAATTAATGCACAAATGCAATAATGTTATTAAATCACAGGAAGGCAGAGGATGAGCTGCTCATCTCATGATATCAATAGCACAGGGACACCAATTGTTCAGCCAAATTCTTAATTCAAGGTGGGCTAGATCTTTAGACCCACCATGGTGGGCACAGAATGTTATGCTACCAGCTGCATGCCTGTCCCCGGCTCAATCCCGACCTGTGCCACTTCCTAATTAATCCAGTTACAGGCCTAAAGCCTGTTAACAGAGGCCAACTGGGAATTTCCTGTTGGCTCCAGGTTCCCGGAGGGATTAGGGACAGGTTGAGCTGCAAATATCCAGCTGCACACCAGCGAGTATCAATGCTCAAGGCAGACTGAGAGTCTTTCTTTGCCAGCCTGGATTTGTCAGTGGCTAGAGGCTGCTACCCTCCCTCACCCCTCACAGTGGTGCCTTAACTGGAAACGCCACTTTGGAGTTAGAGTTAATGAAAACATTGGAGAGAAGATGCCTCCATTTTGGGCTTCCTCCTCCCTCTCAACCTCTTACTTTGATATTCTGCTGCTGCTTTCAAATCAACTAGGCTTCAGATTGATGTCCCCAAAGAGTTACCTTATAAATCTGAGGTATACTTGTAAACATCAAATTGGAGCTCCAGTACGTTCGTTTGCAAGTATTATTGGAATTTTTCTAGGTTTTCTCACTGTAAAGCTTCCAACTTTGAGATCTGGCCTACCAACAACAACTGGGCATTAAGCCTGCTCTCTGACCATACATTGACCACTTTGGTGGCAATCACAATGAGTGGCTATTTCCCACACAGTGTGGACTTACCACCCTCATTTCAATCTGCAGAGGTTTTCAGGGAACACCCCGTCTGGGGTATCTAGACCTAGCCACAACACTTTGAACGGTTTACACACTTCTAATGGGAAGTGGATTACACTTTGGCAGCAGATTTTTAAATTTTGGCAGCAGATTTATGCTCATTGTTTTAATGTATTGAAATATAATTCCTGAATTACTTAATTGAAGCGTCAATGCACCTTTGCCTCTTTTACAGTAATTGTCACTCCTTAATAATAAAATCCCAGATGACCATGGGTTATGTGGAGTGAATTGTTTACCAAACTACAAAATTCTGTACAATTTTATCAGCACTACACAGGCACCATTTGCCTGACAGGAATTATATAGAACATCGATTTTCCTCTTGTGAGCGTGTTTTGTGGATTAAGCAACCTCAGGGCCCACTAGCTGCTCTCCTGATTATGCTGGTGGGGGGGGGGGGTTATCTTGACCTTAAAGCTTTAGATTTGTGGTGTCGTTAGTGTGTGGGTAACCAGTGTGGGAGGAGCTCAGGTGTGGAGGGGTTCTCCTGAAATCTCCCCTCACTTTTCAGCCAGACGGCTGCCAGCATTGTTTAAAGGTCTCCATGACCTACCCCCTGCCACTCCATGCCCATCCTCCATCTCCTTGTATACTCCGCAGCCACTTCCTCACTACCCAGAAAGTACAGTCCTCGGATTCTGAGCAACAAGTAGAAATATCTTACATTCGCTGGAGATCGAAAAGCTGTCACCATCTGATAAAATCAAATATGCTGAAGAAAGATTGCTTTAGAATTAGAATTCCGACATTGTGTAGAAACAGGCCCTTCGGCCCAACAAGTCCACACCAACCCTCTGAAGAGTAACCCAACCAGACCCATTCCCCTACCCTATACTTGACTAATGCACCTAACCTACACATCCCTGAACACTATGGGTAATTTAGCATCGCCAATTCACCTAATCTGCACATCTTTGGATTGTGGGAGGAAACCCACACAGGTACAGTGAGAATGTGCCAACTCCATCCAGACAGTCACCTGAGGCTGGAATCGAACCCAGGTCCCTGGCGCTGTGAGGCAGCAGTGCTAACCACTGAGCCACCGTGCCACCCTGGCCATCCATAATGCCTTGTAATCCCTAATAATTGTAACAATTCTGGTGATCTCAATAAACTCACATCAACAAATCAGAAACCACAAGAAAGGCACCGTTATTCTCAGATGAAAGGATCACATACTGTACTGAAAGCCACTTGCACTTGAACCTCAGTCAAGCATTCATAATGGCCACAGCCTTCCAAACATTGCAGTGCTGTCTGAAGGGTAAGGGACAGAAGGTGTTCATTTCAATTTCAAAGCAGAGTGCTTGTACATTCATGGACTGGTGCAGGTGGTTAGTTTTTCTTCCCCTCAGGAGCCAAAAGTAGTTTTTCTTATAATTAGGCAGAGCTGTCACTACATTCAAATTACGCTATGAAAGATAAAAATCCTGCAGTAACTCACTGAGACACCGTTTACAGTCCTTTCCAAACCCACGACCTCCACCATGTTGTAGTACAAGGTCACCACAAGCATAGGAACACTACCATGTGCAAGTTCCCCTCGAAGTCACACACTATTCCTGATTTGGAACTATACTGCTGTTCCTTCATTGCCATTCAGTCAAAAACTTTGGAATTCCCTTCCTAATGGCAGTACGGGTAAACCAAGGACTGCAGCAGCTATAGAAGACAATTCAACACTACCTTCTCCAGGGCAACTCGAGATGGGCAATAAATGCTGGCCTAGCCAGTGATGCCAATATCCCACCAACAAATAAAGATATAACTCAGCCTCAGTGGTTTAGTAATGAAAGAACAAATGTAGATGGAATATAGATGAAAGTAGAGGCAATCAGCATTCTGGCTGTTGTCAATAATCTGGGAGTAGGCTTCTTTCACATCAGAGTGGTGCCGGGTGTAGGTGGCAAATATCTTAAGGAATACGTGCAGCTTGGTTCCATGTAATCGTTTATGTTGAGCAATAAGTTGTTTGCAACTATATGTCTGTTTTACAATGTTTATTCTAATAATAGCTGTGTTCATAACAAACTCAAAAGATGCTAATTTTGTGAGATACATTTATATGGATAAACCTACTGATCAGCTGTCAGTGAACACAGCTTGTATTTCTCTGATGAGCAGTATCTGGTATTAATCACACAGAAGGGAGGAGTTGGCATCAGATCCTGGTTTTGCGCCAATATCTCATTAACCCTATAAAGCGAGGCAGATGATAGCCAGTTAACTCTGGTATCCCATTTAAACTTAGATAGCTCATTAAGCACTCACAGAAATTTCTTTTTCAAATTATTTAAGAGAATGATGTATTTTCTTCAAACGTGAAGCTCCACTATAGGGTCCAAAGTTGTGGTCATAAATTCTCAATAATTGCAGATATAGAAAGTGGAGAATTCATAGCCCCTGCAGCTTTTCAACGTTCTGCAATAAATATGATAATTGAGTGACCTTTGACACCGGCCTATGTTTTGTAATAAATTACCTCATTAAATGTTAACTGAGGCAAATACAGATTCATTAACTACTTTTAGAATTTCTGTCATGCTCCAAATAGAAAGAACAAAGAACAATACAGCACAGGTACAGGCCCTTCGGCCCTCCAAGCCTGTGCCAGCACATTTTGCCCTTCCATACTAAAATTGTCTTCACTTACAGGATCCATATCCCTCTATTCCCTTCCTATTCATGATTTGGAGATGGCGCTGTTAGACTGGGGTGTACAAAGTTAAAAATCACACAACACCAGGTTATAGTCCAACAGGTTTAATTGGAAGCACACTAGCTTTCAGAGCGACGCTCCTTCATCATCAGGTGATTGACAATCACCTGATGAAGGAGCGTCGGTCCGAATGCTAGTGTGCTTCCAATTAAACCTATTGGACTATAACCTGGTGTTGCGTGATTGTTAACTTCCTATTCATGTATTTGTCCAGGTGCTTCTTGAATGCTGTTATTGTGTCTGCTTCCCCCACCTCCTCTGGCAGCGTGTTCCAGGCACTCACCACCCAATGCTGAAAAACCTGCCTCGCTCATCTCTGTTAAACTTCTCTCCCCGCACCTTGAACCCACGTCCCCAAGAAATTGACTCCACCCCCCCATGGGAAAAAGCCTTATGCTTTCCACTCTTTCCATGTCGTTCGCAATCTTATAAACTTCCATCAGGTCACCCCTCAACCTCCTGCGTTTCAGCAAGAACAAACCCAGTCTATCCAAACTTTCCTCTGAGGTAAAACTCCCCCACCTCAGGCAACATGCTGGACCCTCTCCAAAGTTTCCACATCCTTCTGGTAGTGTAGTGACCTTACACTGACACATCACACTGCGTTACAGTTGGAGTGGAGTTTTAAACAGGAGCCAGACAAATAGTTTCTGTGGTGAAACGGTATTGTCAGAATCAGGTTCAAATCCCACCTGCTCCTGAGATGCATCATTCCATATCTGAACAGGCTGATTAAAGCTATCTGCAAGTCAAACAGTCTGTTTACGAAGCAGAGAATAATTAAATAGTACTCCGCAACAAATAGTCCACAGAGTCTAACTCGCAACATGGGTGCTGAGGAAAATATAAGCACTACCCCGGTTAGGCAGTAGTGTGGGGGGAAAAGGAAAACAAAATATAAAAGGGTTTAAAAAAAAAGAGAAAAAAAAATAGACCACAGAGTTTATTTGAAAAGCATGTCTATGAACTACAATGAACAGAGCTTTTGATCCAAACTACACCAGTGGCTCTTGAGAAGGTGGTGAATTCTTCCGCAAGATGCAATGACTGGAGTTAATTACAAAATGCTGGTTATTTGTGCTCAAGCAATCCTGTCACTTCAAGCAGCATAGTCTCCAGATGTTAATTAACGAAACACGAGGGTTTATTAACTACTACACATGAGAAGAAATGAGAATTAGACACACACATACAGATTAGAAACAACAGGTGAGTCCAAAATGATAAAAAGTGAAAATCACGATTATGTGGAAAAGTCTCTGAATCATTCATGATGAGTAGATCTGATAATGTTGAGACTGTTTTGGGTTGTGCGGGTAGTATCGAATCAGAGAATTCCTACAGCACGGAAACAGGCCATTTAGCCCATCAACTCTGCACTGATCCTCCAATGAGCATCCCATTGATGCCTTATGCCCTGTAATCCTGCATTTCCCATGGCCAATCTAACCTGCAAATCATTGGACTGAGGGAAAAAAACTGGAGCAACCGAATGAAACCCATGCAGTCATGGGGCGAATGTGCAAACTCCACACAGACAGTCACCTGAGGGTGGAACCAAACCCTGATGATATTAGCAGTTGAGCTATGGTTTTGTAGGCTAATTGAAGTTCCTTTCTCCTGATTCATTTTTTTAAAACTCGGAGTAAAGGATTAAATTCCTTTCTTTACTTGCAGTGCAGGGGTGCATATTGGCTCTTCTCAAGCTGTGAAGCTCACAACATACTAGACATATTCTAATGAGTCCTGAAGAAGGGTTATACCTGAAACATTGTCTTCCGCATCTCCTGATGGTGCCTGGCTTGCTGTGCTTTTCCAGTATCCTATTTGTTTACTTTGGATTCCCGCATCTGCAGTGTCATTTTTTGGTCTCTAGCATATGCTAATGCACAGCAGCCTAGTAATAGCATGCAGCTTATGTTGAACCTTTTGTTTAACCCCTACTTTTTCTGTAACTTTCTGGAAAGGGAACCCCTCAAAAAGGTACCTCCCTGGCAAGTGGGGTGGATAGTATGATCAGACCCCTTGTTATCTCAAGTCACTCCTGTCTGTTGAGTGTTTCTTTGACACCTTCAGGTATTACATTCCATCAGTCCCAATAAGTATTTTCCAAGCCATTCACTGGATTTATGCCTGCAGTAATTTTGTCTCAGTAGAAACTCTTTTTTTAAAACAAATCACACTTTGGACTTAAAGGTTAAAAGCATATGAAGTATTTCAAGATTATGATCTGACATTGAAGCCCTTCCCCCACTGGATGTATGACTCGAGGTTTGTTTTCAATTCAGTACAAAGCGTGAAAGGAATTGAATATAGAACAACAGACGCACTCACAGCTGCCTTCATTCTCTGAGCCTCAGTCAATGTTGCCTTTTCGATTCTAACAGAATCTCTGCAGGTTCCGGACAGAGGTCTGCAAGAACATTTGGTTTCCCAGTAATGTGGATGTTTTTTTAAGACGTATGGTTGAAGGAACAAACTCCAATGGAATAACCTGTGGACAAGAGAGTTCAATGTGCACCCGCATCCATGTCATACTCCAATGTATCCCTGCTGCTACCCTCATCCTTTGGGTTAGTGGAAATAGGGCAGATTGCTCCCCTTCAGGGTGGAGGTATTGCTTTATTGTGTGACATGACACAACTTTTGCGTTTTTCCCCGATCTGGGATATCAATCAGGGGTATCAATTAACTTCCCCATGACTCTTTGCTACTTTATGTAGCACACTGAACTGCTGTTTAACATTAACTTGATATTTATAGGAGCATTAATATGTAAAGTCTTGGCTGTAAGTTTGGGGCCCTGCTATGTTTAGCCACATTGTGCTTCACCACTGTTTGGGTGATTTCTACATGTCTCTGAGCACTTCATGAGTGTCAGTCTTGGACCTCTGCTATGTATTGTAATGTGGGGACTTCCTCCTACTCTATTATAAATCTCTCCTTGACTACGTAGAACAAAGAACATTACAGCACAGTACAGACCCTTCAGCCATCAATGTTTCGCTGACCAGTGGAACCAATCTGAAGCCCATTTAACCTACACTATTCTATTTTCATCCATATGTCTATCCAATGACCATTTAAATGCCTTGAAAGTTGGCAAGTCTACTACTGTTGCAGACAGGGCATTCCATGCCCTCACTACTCTCTGAGTAAAGAAACTACCTCTGATATCTGTCCTTTATCTATCACCCCTCAATTTAAAGCTATGTCCCCTCGTGCTAGCCATCACCGTCTGAGGAAAAAGGCTCTCGCTATCCACCCTATCTAACCCTTTGATTATCTTATATGTCTCAATTAGGTCATCTCTCCACCTTCTCTCTAACGAAAACAGCCTCAGGTCCCTCAGCCTTTCCTCATAAGACCTTCCCTCCATAACTGGCAACATCCTAGTAAATCTCCTCTGAACCCCTTCCAAAGCTTCCACATCCTTCCCGTAATGCGGTGACCAGAACTGTACACAATAAACACTTTCAGCGTACTTTCAGAGGCCCATGCAATTGGTGCTTATAATTTAATACAATTGGGGTCAACCCATTAGTCTCATTAGGGAATCAGGGTGCCAAAAAAACAGAAAATTTAGTTCTTTGCTACAGTCATGGGGGTACTCATAGCAGAATGGCCTGATCCATTGTTTTTAGAGTCTGGTGGTACCATTGTGGCCTGGTGGGTGATACAACAAAAACTTCCATTAGGTCCTGCCCAGGTTAGCCATGACTTCTAGAGCTATTTCAGACAATAACTTTGAGCCATGGCCCGACTGGATCTCAATGGGCAGACCACACCGGGTGAACTATGTGGTTAATTCCTTCATGTTTTGATGGATAAGGTTCTCAGGGGCTGGAGAATGTGTAGCCATAATCCATGATCCATGATGGTAAGGATACTTTCTTCTGTTTCAGGCGATCCGTAAAAACCTTGCTGATTGGTTCCCCAGCACAGGAATCATGCGCACAGGTCTTATGGCGTGTTGGGGGGGATTTTCCCACAATCTGCAAAATCCCTCTCCATCCTGTTGAGCTGTGGTCAGACTGTTGAGCTGGTAAGACTGTTCCCATTGGAGGACACTGATCTGAAGTGAATGGTGAAATGAACTCAGGTAACATGAGAGCAAACATTTTACACGACAGGAACAGATGTCACGGTCAGGATGAGGCTGCCTATTAGGTACTGACTGCGAGTGTGGAAGGGGGACATGTACAGTACTACGTCCCCTGTTCCACGTACAGTTTCATCTTCATCCCTGTCATGATCCAGCCGCCATTCTTGGCTGGTAATGAGTTGGAGAGCACAGTGCTGAAGGCAGGCTGGCTGATCCACAGTCCAGGCTGATTTTTGGCATTTCATGCCCGTATTTCACTTGCTGCTGACATCAATGAGTCAATTAGGTTAATGGGCTGAAGAGTGGCAGATGGAGTTTAATTTTGATAAATGTAAGGTATCACATATTGGAAAAACAAACAAAGACATGTCTTACACAATTAGACATAGGGTCTTGGGCAGTGTTGTAGAACAGAGACGTAGGTTCAGCAGCATAATTCTTTTAAATCTGTATCACATATCGATAAGAGTTGAAGAGTGTGGTGCTGGAAAAGCACAGCAGGTCAGGCAGCATCTGAGGAGCAGGAAAATCAACGTTTCAAGGATAAACCCTTCATCAGGAATGAGGCTCATCAGGAATGTAGGGCTTATGCCTGAAACGTCGCTTCTCCTGCTCCTCGGATGCTACCTGACCTGCTGTGCTTTTCCAGCACCATACCCTTTGACTCTGAACACATTTCGATAAGGTGTTTAAGGCAGCATTTAGCATGCATGCCTTCATTGCTCAGACCTTTGAGTGTAGGAGGTGGGATGTGATGCTGAGGTTGTACAGGACATTGGTAAGGCCTCTTCTGGAGTACTGTGTGCAGTTCTGGTCACCCTGTTATAGGAAGGATATTATTCAACTAGAGAGGGTTCAGAAGAGATTTAGTAGGGTGTTGGCAGGAATGGAGGATTTGAGTCATAAGGAGTGCCTTGAAAGGCTGGAACTTGCCTCTGGAGTGTAGGAAGTTGAGATGTGACCTTATAGAGATTTATAAAGTGACGAGGGGTATAGATAGGGTGAATGGCAGGTGTCTTTTAAGGTGAGAGGAGAAAGATTTCAAAAAGTTATGAGGTTTTTTTATGCAGTGAGTGGTTCGTGTGTGGAATGAACTTCCAGAGGAACTGGTGGATGCAGATACAGTTGCAATATTTAAAAGACACTTGGATAAGTTCATGAATATGAAAGGTTTGGAGGGATATGGGCCAGGTGCAGGCAGGTTGGACTAGTTTAGTTTGGGATTACGGTCAGCATGGACTGGTTGGAGCGAAGGGTCTGTTTCTGTGCTGTATAATTCTGTGAGTGAGTGAGGTAAGTACTATATCTGTCTGAGATTTAATATTGGTACAGACCTGGAGGCTCTACTCTCTCTATCTCTGACATTCAAGTCAAAAATCACACGACACCAGGTTACAGTCCAATGGGTTTATTTGAAAGCACTAGCTTTCAGAGCGCTGCTCCTTCATCAGCTATCAGTGAGAGAGGAAGACTTTAGACACAGAATTTATAGGGAAAAGATCAAAGGGTCATACAACTCATGCAAACCTAAGGTGTGTTCAATTCATTTGCATGAGTTGATCTTTTCCTTATAAATTCTGTGTCTAAAGTCTTCCTCTCTCACTGATAGCTGATGAAGGAGCAGCGCTCTGAAAGCTAGTGCTTTCAAATAAACCCATTGGACTGTAACCTGGTGTCATGTGATTTTTGACATTGTCCAACCCAGTCTGACCCTGGCACCTGCACATCATAGCTGACACAAAAAGAAGACAAGACTCCACTGGCTCCCTTACTCTGCTGGTAGAAAGACTCTCTGCCTATCTCTGGTAACACGTTCCTTCTCCTCCCACAATAAGAAGAAACCTATGCAGGAGAATAATGGAGCTGACGGATGGACAACCTTAATTGTGTGTAACTTTAGGGGCAAAGGTCTGACGCTGTGTGAGGATAAGGTGGAAATGGCGATCAGACAGGGAATGTGAGGAAGTGCACAGACACAAAAGGGAGGGCTGGAGTGAACGGTAATATGCTGAAATAGGTTTGGGAAAGTTGATCGAGGGACATTTCAAATACGGTTGAATATGCGACGATACCCACCTTTCAGTCCTTGGTCAGGACATCAAACCGCTCTCAGCTTTCAGCCAGGATTGTGATGACACACTGCTCCTACAGTGTGGAAACAGGCCCTTCGCTCCAACAAGTCCACACTGACCCTCTGAAGAGTAACCCACCCAGACCCATTCCCTGTTATCCTATATTTACCCCTCACTAATGCACCTAGCGAACACATCCCAGAACAATATGGGCAATTTAGCACAGCCAATTCACCTAACCTGGACTGTGGGAGGAAACTGGAGCACCCGGAGGAAACCCATGCAGACACGGGGAGAATGTGCAAGCTCTGCACAGACAGTCGCCTGAGGCTGGAATTGAACCTGGGTCCCTGATGCTGTGAGGCAGCAGTGCTAACCACTGAGCCACCATGCTGCCCCAGTCACATGCTCCTGTACACCTCCTCCATTTCCTCCAACTGGACCGACTTGGTAATCCTTTCAGGGTCCCTCCACCACAGAGGACTATCTCCTTACGGGTCATCACAGCGTCTGATTCAGGGGCACGTTTTTCAAGCGAGATACAGCCTTTGTGTATCTAAACTACCAACCTGTCACCTCCTGGTCTTCGACCCTCAAAGCCAGAACCTGTCCGCTTTCCCATTGGTGATCTCCCTTTAACTATGTAGGTTGTCATCACACCCTCTCTCCCTAAATGACTGGGGAGTACAGAAATAATATGGGCAGTAGTTGGCTTAAAAACCCATTGACAGGTGAATATGTTTGCTCCTGGCATTTCATGTACTGTTTAGACAGAGTCATTCAGCTGCCCATGGATATCAACTACACAATGCCAAGATCACCTGCCAACTAATTCCAGACTAATTATTTAGCTTGACGTACTTGTAACGCCAAAATTAACACAAAGAGCATAAGCAGCAAGTGGTGAAATGTCAGTCAGAATGACACAAGCATCGGGTCCTGGAATGTACCAGTCAGTTCCTCAAGCTTACTCTGCCATTCTGTGAGGTCAAACCTGTCAAAGAGCCATCACCGATGCACTCTGCTGTTCAGGAATAATTCTGTATGAGCTGTGGGATGTTTCAATAAGGTCCTTCTATCACTGGAGCTATCTGTAGGTGTAGCAAGAGGAGAGGGTGACCCAAGAGTTCAGGGGGCAAGGGAGTCACCCCACTCGAAGAAGACAAAGTGCCATGAATGGTGGGTGACTCAAGGCACGACAGAAGATTAACACATGGGCCAGAATTTATTGCCTGTTTGTAATTGCTCTTGAGTAGGTGATGATGGTTCAGTTATCTAGAACCTTTGCAGTCCATATGATGTAGGCAGATCTGCTAAACCATCTGAGAGGGGGTATGCCTGGAGTTTGACCCAGAGACAGTGAAGGAACGGGGATATATTTCCAAGTGAGGATGGTGAGGGACTGGCAGGGGAACTTGCAGGTGACGTGCTTTTAGGTGGTAGATGTCATGGGTTTGGAAAGCACTGTTTAAACAGCCTTGGTGAATTTCTGCACTGCATCTTCTAGATATTGTTTCTACTGAGCTTTGGTGGTGAAGGGAGTGAAGGTTTGTGGATGTAGTGCCAATCAAGTGGACTGAATAGACCTGGAAGCTGTCGATTTTCTCGTCTGTTGTTGGAGCAATGGACCGTGGATTCTAACTCCGGCCGGTAGTAAATTACATTTTTGTCTCTCAATTCAGTTTTACCCTCTCACTCTGTATCTCACAATTCAATTTCAATCTCTGTTTCAGTCTTTCCTCTGTGCTCTCTCTTTAAATCTTAGTAATTCAGGAGACAGACTCTAGGTCCAATCATTGACCAAGGTCCCAGTTTGCACCTCAGGAAATGTTCAAATAAAAAGATGAGGAGAAAATGCAAAGGGTTCAAAGCCACTAGCTGTACAACATTCCCTGGCTGGGCTAGACCTGGAGTTACTGTGCTTGGTTCAAGGGCCCATATCTTAGGAAGTGTATATTGGCTTTGGAGATTACCAGAATAAGTTTACCAGAACGATACCTGGACTCAAAACTAAATTACAAGGCAAACTTTGATTGTATTCTCTTGAATTTACACGTTAAGGGACAGTTTGATGGAGTTTTCAAGAAACTTAGGGAAACAAATGGAGTAGATCAGGATAAACTACTTCTACAAGTTGGGGAGTCTTGGTGCCTTGAATATGTAACATTATAGGTTTTGTAATAAACTGTAATCTCTTTTTAAAGAGAATGGGTGCAAAGGAGCCTTGAAACATGATTCCCAAAAGTATTTGATTTCATTTGTGGATTCAACTGTGATTGGTACTGGACTGTACTTATCTCCAGAAGGATCATAAGACATATTGAAATTCAATGCACATTTCTAAGGATAAACATAAACTCATTGATAATGTTTCTCTCAAGATGTGAATGGCTTTTTCCTTTCTTACCAAACCTGGAAGAATGGGAGCCAGTTGGGTTAATGGCTAAGACAGCTAAACATTAATTATCTTGACTGAATGCTGATGGATGGGACTGTACTCCAGACTTCTGTTAATAACCACTATCTTAAATGGAAACATTATTCAAAGGATTGGGATACCCACCATTTTGAGTTGTGAACTGCTTAAAACTGTATCAAACTGTACAAATGTCTGACTAGGAGCAACCATTTGCTGCAAAACTGTAAAGACCATTTCAGCCACCACTCTGAGCTGAACTAATTGACAGCCATACCTGAGAGTTGGCTTTTCTCTCTGACATCAGGAGTTCCAGAAGAAGGTGTCCTGAAATCCTCGACTTTCTGTTGAAAAGGAACCCAGGCAGTTTGAAAGTGTTGTGCTGGCAAACCCCGGTAAGGAGTCAAAAAGTGTGGTGTTGGAAAAACACAGCCGGTCAGGCAGCATCCGAGGAACAGGAGAGTTGATGGTTCAGACATAAGGAGGAAAGTGACCTTCACTCGCTCCCCAAATCTACTGCTCCTGTTGTGTCCATCGACAAAGGCAAACTCCAACTGTTCAACTACAGAAGCCATCGCACAGGCCATATTTGACCTTTCAACTTCAATTCTTTATTCCAGATTACCAACACTCCAAGCTGCAGGACTGCAAAGATCTGACTGAAAGTTAGCTTTACAAGGCTGTCTTGTGCTTATCTGCATGGATGTACCTGGTCAGTAAATTTATCACCTTTATTTAAGTAGCTTTCTGCAGTGTTTTGTAATATCTTGGTTATGGCTAAAGCTTTGCTGTTGATTATTTTTAAATTAAATCGCTCACAAATTAACAGAGGGTTTTTTTGTTAAGAATCCCTACCATGTGGACATAGGCCCTTTGGCCCAACAAGTTCACACTGACCCTCCAAAGAGTAACCCACCCAGACCCATTCCCCTCCTCTATTATCCTACATTTACCCCTCACTAATGCACCTAATCTATACATCCCTGAACACCATGGGCAATTTAACATGGCCAATTCCTTGACAGCGGGCCTGGTAGATGGATGCTCTAGATGGGAGGTTGGCCTTTGTGATTGCCTGGGCCGAGTTCACCACTCTCTGTAACCGTCTCCGATCCTGAATGGTACAGTTGCCACACCAGGTAGCGATACACCCAGACAGGATGCTCTCGATGGCGCACCTATAAAAGTTGGCTTAAAGTGTTGGTGATGTAATCGCGTTACAGCCAACACACATTTTAAAAGTTTGCACTGTAAAAACAGAGACCCCAGTTCATCAATCATGTTACAACGAACTCATGTTGAGGAAACACGTGTTGTGCAGGACGACCTAAAGGGGAAAGAACACTGTCTGACCAGCACTTCATATTCATTCGATTCTCTCGTCCCACTGTCTTCATCACAATTGTTACAAGCTGTTGTTCTCCTTTAAACTTAACCTGCTGTAAGGTATACAATGAATCATCTGAATTTTCATCCAACGTCTCTCTAGCACCTACATTTGATGTATCAGAATCGTGCTAACACCTCTATCGATCATCTCTGTAGGATTTAAATGCTTGCCTGTTTTCATCCTGGCTTAAACATACGAACACAAAAATCAGGAACTGAACCAGGCCATTTGACACTTCAGGTCTGCTTCACCATTCAATAAGATCATTGTTTCCCAAATTCCACATTGCCATCTTAATTTTTGATTCCCCTACCTACCAAGAATTTATCTGCCTCCCATGATCCCATTCCCACAGCCTTCTGAGGTAGGCAGCTCCTCAGAGAGAGTAGATTTCCCTTCATTGCCTCAGTAAAAGGACGACCTCTGATTTTAAACCAGTTTCCCCTGGTTTTACACTGACCCAGAAGAGGAGAAATTTGTTCCATGTCCACTCTTTCGAGGTCATTCAGGATCTTATAAACTTCAATCAAATCACCCCTTGCTCTTCTAAACCCGAGTGAAAACAAATCCAGCCTGTCCATCATTCCTCATCAGACAGCCAGTTCATTCCACAGATTAATCCAATAAACTATTTCAGACCCATTTCCAATGTATTTATCTCCTTTCTTAAGTAAGGAGATCAGAACTGCCCACAGTATTCGAGATGTGGTCTAAGCAAAGCCCCGTATAACAGAAGCATAATGAATTTACTTTCATGTTCAATTCTTCTCATTGTAAAGGACAGCATTCCATTAGCCTTCTTAATTACTTGCAGTACTTGTATAGTAACCTTTGATGACTCAATACTAGAGCACCAAGGTCCTTCTGCAATGTTCTGCATCTCAATAGTATTTTATGCTTCCTGTCAAACTGAATGCCTTCATATTTTCCCAATTGCATTCCAAGTGCCAGATTTTTGACTGTGCACATAACCTGCCATACCAGTCTGCATCCTTATTAGGTCAAATTCACCACATACTTTCCTCCTTACCTTTGTGTCATCTGCAAATTTAGTTCACGTACCTTTGAACCTATCACATAAGATTTTGTAATTCATCCGTGGAATAGCTGGCCCAACATTTATTGCCCGTCCCTCCTTGTCCTTGAGGATCTTTTTAGATTAGATTAGATTCCCTATAGTGTGGAAACAGGCCCTTCGGCCCAACCAGTCCACACCGACCCTCCGAAGAGCAACCCACCCAGACCCATTTCCCTCTGACTAATGCACCTAACAGCTCAGCTTCCTTCTTGAACTGCCGAAGTCTGCTTTCTGTGGATTGATCCACAATGCCATTAAGAGAGTGAGTTCCATGATTTTGACCCAGCGACCCTGAAGGGACAGCAATGTATTCCCAATTCAGGATGGCAAGTGACTTGGAGGGGAACTTGCAGGTGGTTGTGTTCCCATGTATTTGGGGCCTTTGTCCTTCCAGATGGAAGTGGCCAAGGGTTTGTAAGATGCTATTTAAGGAACCTTGGTGTATTTCTGTAGTGGAATTTGTAGATGGTACATGCTGCTGCTACTGCATGTCGGCAGTGGAAGGAGTGAGTGTTCATGGAGGTGGTGCCAATCAAGCAGGCTGCTTTGTCCTGAATGGTGTCAAACTTCTTGAGTGTTGTTGGAGCTGTACCCATCCAGGCAAATGGGGAGTGTTCCACCACACTCCTGACCTGTGCCTTGTAGATGGTAGCTGGGCTTTGGGGAATCAGGAGGTGAGTTATTTGCTGCAAGATTCCTTGCCTCTAACCTGCTCTTGTAGCCACTGCACTTGTATAACTAGTCTAGTTCACTGTCTGGACAACAGTAACTCCCAGGATATTGACAATGGGGTTCCAGTAAAGCCATTGTATATCAGATGTGAATGGATTAGATTCTCTCTTGTTGGAGATGGTCATTGTGGTACTTGCCTGGTACAAATGTTATTTTCCACTTGTCATCCCTAGGCATTGTATAAATTGTAAAAAGTTGAATGCCCACTGCAGATCCCTCATGATCCCACTCATTGCTTCCTGCTGATTAGGCCAAGACCCATCATGCGTACTCAATTTTCTGCAGCCAGCCAATCATGTCCATTCTACTATGATACCCTTATCCCATGACCCTCCAACTTTGTGCAAAAACCTGTTAAATTGGAATCTTATCAAATGCCACCTGAAAATCCAAATTCGATACATCAAAAATAGAAAAGTAGAGAATAGGTGCAGGAATAAGCCATTCGGCCCTTCGAGACTGCACTACCATCCAATATGATCATGGCTGATCAGGCAATCTCAGTATCCCCTCCCACTTTCCCCCCCATACCCCTTGATCCCTTTAGCCTCAAGGGCCATGTCCAGCTCCCTCCTGATTTTATCTAAAAAAACTGGTCCCAACCGCTTTCTGTGGTAGGGAGCTCCACAGGTTCACAACTCTCTGAGTAAAGAAATTCTTCCTCCTCTTGGTCCTGAACGGCTTACACCTTATTCTTAAAGTGAGACACTCAGTTCTGAACTTACCCAACATCAGGAACATTCTTCCTGCATCTAGCCTGTCCAGTTCCATCAGAATTTTATGAGATCCCCCTCATTCTTCTAAATTCCAGTGAGTACAAGCCCAGTCGATCCAGTCTTTCTTCATATGTCAGTCCTGCCATCCCGGGAATCAGGCTGGTGAACCTTCGCTGGTCTCCCTCAATAACAGGAATGTCTTTCCTCCGACTAGGAGATTAAAGCTGCACACAATACTCAAGGTGTGACCTTACCAAGGCCCTATATGGAATTGTAGGAAGGATGGAGACACAGATTTGTGAGGCAATAGGATACACAAAGACTTTGAAGAGGGAAGGGCAGTTGTCAACTGGGGCACTGAGAGCAATAGTTTTTCTGTGAGAGGGGAATGGAAGGAGCAATGATAGATATGAAGAATTGTGGGGGGGGGGGGGGGTGTTACATGGATTGACTGCCTTCATTGACTGCCTGCAGATAGTGTGCTTTTTGAGCAAAATAGAATGTATCTGCAAATACAATTGTCTTAAGATCCTTTTCCAAAGCTACCTGATTAAGGAACATTGATCCGAAAGCTCGTGCTTCCAAATAAACCTGTTGGACTATAACCTGGAGTTGTGTGTATTTTTTATTTTATGGTGAGAGGGGAAAGATTTAAAAAAGACATGAGGGGCAACTTTTTTTTACACAGAGCATGATTCCAGTGTGGAAGTTCATTCTTGTTGGGGTAACATGTGGATTAGTGGTGCTGGAAGAGCACAGCAGTTCAGGCAGCATCCAAGGATCAGTAAAATCGACGTTTCAGGGAAAAGCCCTTCATCAGGAATAAAGGCAGAGAGCCTGAAGGGTGGAGAGATAAGCTAGAGGAGGATGGGGTTGGGGAGAAAGTAGCACAGAGTACAATAGGTGAGTGGGGAAGGGGATGAAGGTGATAGGTCGGGGCGGGGGGAAGGTGGAGTGGATAGGTGGAAAAGAAGATAGGCAGGTAGGACAAGTCATGGGGACAGTACTGAGCTGGAAGTTTGGAACTAGGGTGAGGTGGGGGAAGGGGAAATGAGGAAACTGTTGAAGTCTACATTGATGCCCTGGGGTTGAAGTGTTCTGAGGCGGAAGATGAGGCGTTCTTCCTCCAGGCGTCTAGTGGTGAGGGAGCGGCGGTGAAAGAGGCTTAGGACCTCCATGTCCTCAGCAGAGTGGGAGGGAGAGTTGAAATGTTGGCCCACGGGGCGGTGTGGTTGATTGGTGTGGGTGTCTCGGAGATGTTCCCTAAAGCGCTCTGCTAGGAGGCGTCCAGTCTCCCCAATGTAGAGGAGACCACATCGGGAGCAACGGATACAATAAATGATATTAGTGGATGTGCAGGTAAAACTTTGATGGATGTGGAAGGCTCCTTTAGGGCCTTGGATGGAGGTGAGGGAGGAGGTGTGGGCGCAGGTTTTGCAATTCCTGCAGTGGCAGGGAAAGGTGCCAGGATGGGAGGGTGGGTTGTAGGGGGGGCGTGGACCTGACCAGGTAGTCACGGAGGGAACAGTCTTTGAGGAAGGCGGAAAGGGGTGGGGAGGGAAATATATCCCTGGTGGTGGGGTCTTTTTGGAGGTGGACCCTGGTTTTTGGAGGTGGAATCTGGTTTCCAGCATCTGCAGTCATTGTTTTTACCTTGGGGTAACATTAGATTAGATTAGATTAGATTACAGTGTGGAAACAGGCCCTTCGGCCCAACAAGTCCACACCGACCCGCCGAAGCGCAACCCACCCAGACCCATTCCCCTCTTCACCTAACACTACGGGCAATTTAGCATGGCCAATTCACCTGACCTGCACATCTTTGGACTGTGGGAGGAAACCGGAGTATCCGGAGGAAACCCACGCAGACACGGGGAGAATGTGCAAACTCCACACAGTCAGTCGCCTGAGGCGGGAATTGAACCCGGGTCTCTGGTGCTGTGAGGCAGCAGTGCTAACCACTGTGCCACCGTGCCGCCCCGCCAGGTCAACATGCTATTCATTCAGTTAGCTACTGCTGTGTCTGGGTGTGTCCTGTTAGCTGTGATTTGTGATGTGTTACACATTGTTTTGCTCCTTATTGTAATTGAGGGACTCAGGGCTGCCAAAATTACAGGACTCACACATTCAATTTAACAAAATACTAGCCAAGTGTTAAGCAAACAACAACTAATGGAAGGTAACAGCTCTGGATTTTGTGGGCTGTGAGTTCAGATTGTCTTTGTCCTCTTTGCTATTTAGATCCAGGCTAAGTGTCTCCTCAATAGTACTGAAGCCAATATCAACTTTCACTGTCATCGTTATGCATTGGTACAATCGATGAAATTTCACCTTTCTCTGGGTTTGGATGCAAGATGTGCATTTGAAGGAGATGTGATTCAATAATTGTCAAAAAGAATTATCGTAATTGTTTCCAATAATCCAAAAATAAATGAGGACATGGCCCCTCAGATGATAACATTTCCATTCTTTATTAATACATGTCTGAGTAGGTGAACTTACTGTTCATTTCCAGTGTTGGAGCCCATCAAGAGCAGGAGCAAACCAAATATAACTTGGTCTCCTGCATCATTTTCAGGTCAAACTGCACAATGAGATAACGTATGGCATGGTGCGATTTCACCCCACAAGGGAGGATGAGTGCATCTGCAATTCAAAGCTCTGCAACAATGTCATGGTGGGAGACACGGCAAGGTGCTTAAGGCGAGGCGACACCCACCACAGTAACAGAAACCAGTGCTGGTGCCCACCCTATTCGAAAATGAACCGGAATAATGGCCAGCAAGCATCAGAGACTATGGAGGCCAAAGCCTGGTATTCTTTGGAGCACAACACTCGGTTGTAAGCTTACAATTAACACAGGAACAGGAAGAGGCCATTGAGCCACTAAGAATTTGTTCATTCAGTCATAGAGTCACACAGTACGACAACACACTTTTCAGTCCATCCAATCCATGTCGACCATAATCCCAAACTAAACTAGTCCCATCTGCCTGCACTTGACCTGTATCCCTCCAATTCTTTCTTATTCATGTACTTAGCCAAAAGTCTTTTAAACATTGTAACTGTACCCGCATCCATCATTCCCTCTGGAAGTTCATTCCACACACGAATCACTCTCTGTATAAAAATGTTGCCCCTCATGTCTTTTTTAAAGCTTTCCCCTCTCTCCTTAAAAGTAAAACAAATCATACAACACCAGGTTATAGTCCAACAGATTTATTTGGAAGCACTAGCTTTCAGAGCAATGCTCCTTCGTCAGGCAGCTTTGGAAGAGGATCATAAGTCACAGAGTTTATAGCAAAAGATTACAGAACCATGCAATTGAAATGATATATTGAACAAACCTAGATTACTGTTAAATCTTCATATTTTAGAATGGGTTGTGAATGAGAGAGAGCACATGTATGAGAGAGGTCACATTACAGGTGACCCCACGACACTATATACACACTCTTACATACTCACACAATCACGCAGACCCTGTCTCATACACACACACTCACAGGCGTTTACTCCATGACACTCACACACACACTTTACCAAGCATACACATATGCAAACACACACTCTGTCACGCGCACTCACATTCTCATGCACACACTCACTCTCTCTCTCCCTCGCATGCACACACATACACATATAAATCTCTGGGGTGAATTAGCATCTGCAGAATTGTACTTGCAGATACATTCTATTTTGCTCAATAAGCACACAATCTGCAGGCAGTCAATCCATGTAACGTTTTATAAATTCCTACTTTGGAAATAGAACGAGTTTGACTCAAGATTGGGCTACAGACAGACTCTAATGTCACACCTTTAATGCATTGCCTGAACTGAGATGTCAGACTTTTATTATGTCAGGCAATCAAAGATTATGAAACAAAGCCAGATGAATAGAGTTGAGATACAGATCTGATTAAAATCTAACTAAATTACAGATTAAAATGAGCTTTTTAACGGGCTTCCAGGGTCTATGGGATTTCGTGTTGTTTCAATGCGCTAATTGTGATTTTTGAAACATCTCTTTCTGCTCCCTGTGCACTCTAACCGTTATTCTCAATAACAAAATTCCCTGTCATATGTTTCACTTCAATCCACTTTTGTCAGATTTTTCCACATCACTGAAACACTTTGTTCGAGATCTATAGCCCTCCATGGATTCCCTTGATGGTGCAGTCAATACCACATCAGGCATCAAGCTGGTTACTCCTCACTGGAGGTAGAAAGGAAATCTTGTCCCTCTCCCCTCTCGTTAATAACTCTTCAGCCAACAGGGCAACTTCTGAGTCAACAAGGCACATGATCAGCAGCTTTTGAATCACGTGTGCAAGCTATGGTGAGATTCTGCTCTGTTAAAAAAGCACCCTGCACTCCATATCTGTAAATTATACTTGCAGAGTCAAGATTACAATAACTTGCTTGTGACTTCAGGTTAAATTCTCTGCAGCAGCAAGAAATAGCACGTCTTAATTAATTTTTAATCATGTTCGACGGTAATTAAATCAGAAAGCCATTTCCTGTATGATACTCTGCTCTATCGAGACAAAGTGTAGTGGTAAGATATAGAGCACTCTTAGAAATGCTTGTGTTTTATCCAGTGCCTAGCAAAGGGATTAAAAACTGTTCTCTTCAAAAGCTGGTAGCATTTGCTGCACACACTTTTGACAGTCATTCCTTTTTTGTTGTGGAGACCAAAGAATAAAAAATAAAGTATTCCAGAATCTGGTTATTAATGGAGAGTCCGCCAAGTCAGCACAGTGGTTTAAAATTACAAGTGGTCTTCTTTTATCCTCAACCATTTAATGTTCTAGAGATTCAATTATATTGAGGTTAGATTAGATTCTCTACTGTGTGGAAACAGGCCATTCAGCCCAACTAGTCCACACCGACGCTCCAAAGAGACCCATTCCCCCTGAATGATGCACCTAACTCTATGCGCAATTTAGCATTGCCAATTCACCTAACCTACACATCTTTGGATTGTGGAAAGAAACTGGAGCACCCAGAGGAAACCCAAGCAGACATGGGGAGAATGTGCAAATTCCTCACAGACAGTCACCCAAGGCTGGAATCAAACCCAGGTCCCTGGTGCTGTGCGGCAGCAGTGCTAACTCCAGTTAAGGCTAGGGTTAAGGAACCAATATTGAGTGCAAAAAGGGTGCACTGATTCTGCTCCAGAAGTGGGCGGCACGGTGGCACAGTGGTTAGCACTGCTGCCCCACAGCGCCTGAGACCCGGGTTCAATTCCCGCCTCAGGCGACTGTCTGTGTGGAGTTTGCACATTCTCCCCGTGTCTGCGTGGGTTTCCACCGGGTGCTCCGGTTTCCTCCCACAATCCAAAGATGTGCAGATCAGGTGCATTGGCCATGCTAAATTGCCCGTAGTGTTAGGTAAGGGGTAAATGTAGGGGTATGGGTGGGTTGCGCTTCGGCTGGTCGGTGTGGACTTGTTGGGCCGAAGGGCCTGTTTCCACACTGTAATGTAATCTTAAAAAAAAAAGTGGGGTGGGACCCTCAACAGCAAGGAGGCAAGTGTGAGGCAGGGAGGAGATAGAGTAATCAGAGGTCAGGCTGGCACACGATAGGGAGCGAGGAATGTCTGTTGGATTATATTGCATTTACTTCAATGTAAGAGGGCTGATGAACTCAGGGTGTGGATAGGGACGTGGGACTGGGATGATATAGCCATTACAGAAACATGGCTAAGGGAGGGGCAGGACTGGCAGCTTAATGTGCCAGGGTACAAGTGCTTTAGGCAGGACAGAGGTGGAGGGGAGGGGGAGTTGTATTTTTAATTAAGGTGAGTATCACAGGAGTAGTCAGAGATGAAATAACTGAGTGATTATCCGGTGAGGCTTTGTGGGTGAAGCTAAGAAATGAAAAGGGGATGGTGACGTTATTGGGGTTGTACTGTAGACCCCCAAACAGGCAAAGGGAATTTGAGGAACAAATATGTGGGGAGACTGGGGAAACTTGCAGGAGGAATAGAGTTGTCTGCGGAGAGGATTTTAATTTTCCTAACATAGACTGGGACTGCCAGAGTGTTGAGGGCTTAGGTGGGGTGGAATTTGTTAAGTGTGTTCAGGAAAGTTTCTTCAAGCAGTATATAGAGGGTCCTACTCAGGAAGGGCCAAAACTCGACCTACTCTTGGGAAATAGGGCAGGACAGGCGAGGGAGGTGACAGTGGGGGAGCACTTTGGGACCAGTGACCATAGTTCTATTAATTTTAAAATAGTTATGGAGAGGGACAAAACTGGTCCACAGGTTCATATTCTAAACTGGGGCAAGGCGAAATTTGATGGACTTAGACAGGAGCTTGCAGGGGTTGATGGGAACATTTTATTTCCGGGCAAAGGGACCTCCGGCAAGTGGGAGGCCTTTAAAAGTGAGATAGCTCAAGTTCAAGGTCTATCTGTGAGGGTGAAGGGCAAGGTTGGCAGGAATAGGGAACCCTGGATGACAACAGATATTGAGGCTTTGACAAGAAAAAAGGAGGCCTGGCTCAGGTACAGGCAGCTGGGATCAAGGGAATACCTGGAGGGATACAGGGAGTACAGGAGTTTACTGAAGAAGGAAAGCAGGAAGGTGAAAAACAGAGATGGGGTAGCCTTAGCCGAGAAGATTAGGGTGAATCCAAAGAGGTCCTTTAAATATCTTAAAGGAAAAAGAATAACTCGAGAGAGAATAGGACCCCTCAAGGACCAAAGTGGACATGTATGTGTGAAACTGCAGAAGATGGGTGAGGTCCTCAATGAATATCTATCCTCTGTGTTTATAGTGGAAAAAGACAAGAAGACCCAGGGAACTTGGGGAAGTTAGTGGTGATATCTTGGGACAGTCCACATCACAGTAGAGGAGTTATTCGATGTATTAGAATGTATGAAGGTGGATAAATCTCGTGGTCCTGACCAGATATATCTAAGGAGAAAGTGAGGACTGCAGATGCTGGAGATCAGAGTCGAGAGTGTGGTACTGGAACAGCACAGCAGGTCCGGCAGCATCTGAGGAGCAGGAGAATCGACGTTTCGGGCATAAGCCTTTCATTAGGACTCATTCCTGATGAAGGGCTTATGCCCGAAATGTCGATTCTCCTGCTCCTCAGATGCTGCTTGACCTGCTGTGCTTTTCCAACACAGGTCGGGCATAAGCCTTTCATTAGGACTCATTCCTGATGAAGGGCTTATGCCCGAAATGTCGATTCTCCTGCTCCTCAGATGCTGTGCTTGCCCTGGCTAATATTTTTGCATCATCGTTAGCCACAGGTGAGGTCCCAGAAGACGAGAGGGTAGTGAATATTTGGCCCTTATTCAAGAACGGCTCAAAGAAAAACCTGGGATCTAACAGTAAGCCTAACATCTGTGGTGGGTAAATTACTTGGGAAGATTCTGACAAATAGGGTATACGTATATTTGGAAGGACAGGGTTTGATTAGGAATAGTCTGCATGGCTTTGTGCGTGGGAGATCACGCCTCCCAAATTTGTTAGAGTTCTTTGATGAAGTGACCAGGAAGGTTGATGAAGGCAGGGCCGTAGATGTAATCTGCAAGGATTTTAGTAAGGCCTTTGATAAGTTTCCACATGGTAGGCTGCTCTGGTAGATTAGATCGCATGGAGTCCACGGGGAGCTAGCAAATTGGATACAAAATTGGCTTGATGGTAGGAAGTAGAGGGTAATAGTGGAAGAATGTTTGTCGGACTGGAGACCTGTGACTAGTGGTGTGTCTCAGGGGTTGGTGCTGGGCTGATTGCTGTTTGTTATCTATATCAATGAGAATGTACAAGGCATGATTAGTAAGTTTGCTGATGACATTAAGGAAGGTTAGCAGAAACTGCAGCAGGACTTTGATCAGCTGGGGAAGTAGGCTGAGAAATGGCAAATAGAGTTTAGTATAGATAGGTGTGAGGTCTTGCATTTGGAAAATAAAATCAAGGTAAGAGTTTCATGGTGAACGATCAGGCCTTAAAGAGTGTAGTGGAACAGAGGGACCTTGGAGATCGGGTGTATGGTTCTCTGAAAGTAGAGTCACAGGTTGATAGGGCAGTGAAGGAGGCTTTTGGCACACTGGCCTTCATCAGTCAGGGCACTGAGTATAGAAGTTGGGAAGTTATATTCCAGTTATACAGATGTTTTTGAGGCACACTTGAAGTATTGTGTTCAGTTTTGGTTCAGGAAGGATGTTATTAAACTGTAAAGAGTGCAGAAGACATTTACAAAGATGTTGCCAGGACTCAAGAGTCTAAGTTACAGGGAGAGGTAGGACAAATTAGGACTTTTTTCTTTAGAGCATAGGAGACTGAGGGGGGATCTTATAGAAGTGTATAAGATCATGAGAGGTATGGATAGGGTGAATGCATTCAGTCTTTTTCCCAGTGTTGGGGAATCGAGGACGAGAGGGCATCAGTTTAAGATTAGAGGGGAAATAATAAAAGGGAACCCGAGAGGCAACTTTTTTACACAGGTTTGTACACATATGAAGTGGTGGAGGCTGGTACAATTGCAGCATTTAAAGGGCATCTGGATGGGTACATGAATAAGAAGGGTTTAGAGTGGTATGGTGTTGGTTCATTTGTCTGCAGTTTTAGTGCAATTGCCACTGACCCTGGTGTAGTATTAGTGACCCTGGTGTGGTATGAGTGACCCTGATGTGGTATTAGTGACCCTGGTGTGGTATTAGTGACCCTGATGTGTATTAGTGACCATGGTGTAGCATTAGTGACCCTGATGTGGTATTAGTGACCCTGGTGTGGTATTAGTGACCCTGATGTGTATTAGTGACCCTGGTGTAGTATTAGTGACCCTGGTGTGGTATTAGTGACCCTGACGTGTATTAGTGACCCTGATGTGGTATTAGTGACCCTGACGTGTATTAGTGACCCTGGTGTGGTATTAGTGACCCTGGTGTAGTATTAGTGACCCTGGTGTGGTATTAGTGACCCTGATGTGTATTAGTGACCCTGATGTGGTATTAGTGACCCTGACGTGCATTAGTGACCCTGATGTGTATTAGTGACCCTGGTGTAGTATTAGTGACCCTGGTGTGGTATTAGTGACCCTGATGTGTATTACTGACCCTGCTGTAGTATTAGTGACCCTGGTGTGGTATTAGTGACCCTGACGTGTATTAGTGACCCTGATGTGGTATTAATGACCCTGGTGTGGTATTAGTGACCCTGATGTGTATTAGTGACCCTGGTGTAGTATTAATGACCCTGGCATAGTATTAGTGACCCTGAAGTGGTATTAGTGACCCTGATGTGTATTAGTGACCCTGGTGTAGCATTAGTGACCCGGATGTGGTATTAGTGACCCTGGGGTGGTATTAGTGACCCTGATGTGTATTAGTGACCCTGGTGTAGCATTAGTGACCCTGATGTGGTATTGGTGACCCTGGTGTGGTATTAGTGACCCTGATGTGTATTAGTGACCCTGGTGTAGTATTAATTACCCTGGCGTAGTAGTAGTGACCCTGATGTGGTATTAGTGACCCTGGTGTAGTATTAGTGACCCTGATGTGGTATTAGTGACCCTGGTGTGGTATTATTGACCCTGATGTGGTATTAATGACCCTGGTGTAGTATTAGTGACCCTGATGTGTATTAGTGAACCTGGTGTAGTATTAGTGACCCTGATGTGGTATTGGTGACCCTGGTGTGGTATTAGTGACCCTGATGTGTATTAGTGACCCTGGTGTGGTATTAGTGACCCTGATGTGGTATTAGTGATGCTGATCTGTATTAGTGACCCTGATGTGTATTAGTGACCCTGGTGTGGTATTAGTGACCCTGATGTGTATTAGTGACCCTGGTGTGGTATTAGTGACCCTGGTGTGTATTAGTGACCCTGATGTGGTATTAGTGATGCTGATCTGTATTAGTGACCCTGATGTGTATTAGTGACCCTGGTGTGGTATTTGTGACCCTGATGTGGTATTAGTGACCCTGATGTGGTATTAGTGATCCTGATGTGGTATTAGTGACCCTGATGTGAATTAGTGACCCTGGTGTAGTATTAGTGACCCTGATGTGGTATTAGTGATCCTGATGCGTATTGGTGACCCTGATGTGGTATTAATGACCCTGATGTGGTATTAGTGACCCTGATGTGTATTAGTGACCCTGGTGTAGTATTAGTGACCCTGATGTGGTATTAGTGATCCTGATGTGTATTAGTGACCCTGGTGTGGTATTAGTGACCCTGGTGTAGTATTAGAGACCCTGATGTGGTATTAGAGATCCTGATGTGGTATTAGTGACCCTGATGTGAATTAGTGACCCTGGTGTAGTATTAGTGACCCTGATGTGGTATTAGTGATCCTGATGCGTATTGGTGACCCTGATGTGGTATTAATGACCCTGATGTGGTATTAGTGACCCTGATGTGTATTAGTGACCCTGGTGTAGTATTAGTGACCCTGATGTGGTATTAGTGATCCTGATGTGTATTAGTGACCCTGGTGTGGTATTAGTGACCCTGGTGTAGTATTAGAGACCCTGATGTGGTATTAGAGACCCTGGTGTGGTATTAGTGACCCTGGTGTGTATTAGTGACCCTGGTGTAGTATTAGTGACCCTCATGTGGTATTAGTGACCCTAATGTGTATTAGTGACCCTGATGTGTATTAGTGACCCTGGTGTAGTATTAGTGACCCTGATGTGGTATTAGTTACCCCGATGTGTATTAGTGACCCTGGTGTAGTATTAGTGATCCTGATGTGGTATTAGTGACACTGATGTGGTATTAGTGACCCTGGTGTAGTATTAGTGACCCTGATGTGGTATTATTGACCCTGGTGTGGTATTAGTGACCCTGATGTGTATTAGTGATCCTGGTGTAGTATTAGTGACCCTGATGTGATATTAGTGACCCTGATGTGGTATTAATGACCCTGATGTGGTATTAATGATCCTGATGTGGTATTAGTGACACTGATGTGGTATTAGTGACCCTGGTGTAGTATTAGTGACCCTGATGTGGAATTATTGACCCTGGGGTGGTATTAGTGACCCTGATATGTATTAGTGACCCTGGTGTAGTATTAGTGACCCTGATGTGGTATTAGTGACCCTGATGTGGTATTAATGACCCTTATGTGGTATTAGTGATCCTGATGTGGTATTAGTGACACTGATGTTGTATTAGTGACCTTGGTGTAGTATTAGTGACCCTGATGTGGTATTAGTGACCCTGGTGTGGTATTAGTGACCCTGATGTGTATTAGTGACCCTGGTGTAGTATTAGTGACCCTGGTGTGGTATTAGTGACCCTGGTGTGGTATTAGTGACCCTGATGTGTATTAGTGACCCTGATGTGGTATTAGTGACCCTGGTGTAGTATTAGTGACCCTGATGTGGTATTAGTGACCCTGATGTGTATTACTGACCCTGGTGTAGGATTAGTGACCCTGATGTGGTATTTGTGACCCTAATGTGTATTAGTGACCCTAATGTGGTATTAATGATCCTGATGTGGTATTAGTGACCCTGATGTGTATTAGTGACCCTGGTGTAGTATTAGTGACCCTGATGTGGTATTAGTGACCCTGGTGTGGTCTTAGTGACCCTGATGTGTATTAGTGACCCTGGTGTGGGTATTAATGACCCTGATGTGTATTAGTGACCCTGGTGTGGTATTAGCGACCCTGATGTGTATTAGTGACCCAGGCGTGGTATTAATGATCCTGATGTGTATTAGTGAACCTGGTGTGGTATTAGTGACCCTGATGTGTATTAGTGATCCTGATGTGGTATTAATGACCCTGGTGTGGTATTACGGACCCTGATGTTGTATTAGTTACCCCGATGTGTATTAGTGACCCTGGTGTAGTATTAGTGACCCTGATGTGGTATTAGTGACCCTGATGTGTATTAGTGACCCTGATGTGGTATTAATGATCCTGATGTGGTATTAGTGACACTGATGTGGTATTAGTGACCCTGGTGTAGTATTAGTGACCCTGATGTGGTATTATTGACCCTGGTGTGGTATTAGTGACCCTGGTGTAGTATTAGTGACCCTGATGTGATATTAGTGACCCTGATGTGGTATTAATTACCCTGATGTGGTATTAATGATCCTGATGTGGTATTAGTGACACTGATGTGGTATTAGTGACCCTGGTGTAGTATTAGTGACCCTGATGTGGTATTAGTGACCCTGGTGTGGTATTAGTGACCCTGATGTGTATTAGTGACCCAGGTGTAGTATTAGTGACCCTGATGTGTATTAGTGACCCTGGTGTAGTATTAGTGACCCTGATGTGGTATTAGTGATCCTGATGTGTATTAGTGACCCTGGTGTGGTATTAGTGACCCTGGTGTAGTATTAGAGACCCTGATGTGGTATTAGAGACCCTGGTGTGGTATTAGTGACCCTGGTGTGTATTAGTGACCCTGGTGTAGTATTAGTGACCCTCATGTGGTATTAGTGACCCTAATGTGTATTAGTGACCCTGATGTGTATTAGTGACCCTGGTGTAGTATTAGTGACCCTGATGTGGTATTAGTTACCCCGATGTGTATTAGTGACCCTGGTGTAGTATTAGTGACCCTGATGTGGTATTAGTGACCCTGATGTGTATTAGTGACCCTGATGTTGTATTAATGATCCTGATGTGGTATTAGTGACACTGATGTGGTATTAGTGACCCTGGTGTAGTATTAGTGACCCTGATGTGGTATTATTGACCCTGGTGTGGTATTAGTGACCCTGATATGTATTAGTGATCCTGGTGTAGTATTAGTGACCCTGATGTGATATTAGTGACCCTGATGTGGTATTAATGACCCTGATGTGGTATTAATGATCCTGATGTGGTATTAGTGACACTGATGTGGTATTAGTGACCCTGGTGTAGTATTAGTGACCCTGATGTGGAATTATTGACCCTGGGGTGGTATTAGTGACCCTGATATGTATTAGTGACCCTGGTGTAGTATTAGTGACCCTGATGTGGTATTAGTGACCCTGATGTGGTATTAATGACCCTGATGTGGTATTAGTGATCCTGATGTGGTATTAGTGACACTGATGTTGTATTAGTGACCTTGGTGTAGTATTAGTGACCCTGATGTGGTATTAGTGACCCTGGTGTGGTATTAGTGACCCTGATGTGTATTAGTGACCCTGGTGTAGTATTAGTGACCCTGGTGTGGTATTAGTGACCCTGGTGTGGTATTAGTGACCCTGATGTGTATTAGTGACCCTGATGTGGTATTAGTGACCCTGGTGTAGTATTAGTGACCCTGATGTGGTATTAGTGACCCTGATGTGTATTACTGACCCTGGTGTAGGATTAGTGACCCTGATGTGGTATTTGTGACCCTAATGTGTATTAGTGACCCTAATGTGGTATTAATGATCCTGATGTGGTATTAGTGACCCTGATGTGTATTAGTGACCCTGGTGTAGTATTAGTGACCCTGATGTGGTATTAGTGACCCTGGTGTGGTCTTAGTGACCCTGATGTGTATTAGTGACCCTGGTGTGGGTATTAATGACCCTGATGTGTATTAGTGACCCTGGTGTGGTATTAGCGACCCTGATGTGTATTAGTGACCCAGGCGTGGTATTAATGATCCTGATGTGTATTAGTGAACCTGGTGTGGTATTAGTGACCCTGATGTGTATTAGTGATCCTGATGTGGTATTAATGACCCTGGTGTGGTATTACGGACCCTGATGTTGTATTAGTTACCCCGATGTGTATTAGTGACCCTGGTGTAGTATTAGTGACCCTGATGTGGTATTAGTGACCCTGATGTGTATTAGTGACCCTGATGTGGTATTAATGATCCTGATGTGGTATTAGTGACACTGATGTGGTATTAGTGACCCTGGTGTAGTATTAGTGACCCTGATGTGGTATTATTGACCCTGGTGTGGTATTAGTGACCCTGGTGTAGTATTAGTGACCCTGATGTGATATTAGTGACCCTGATGTGGTATTAATTACCCTGATGTGGTATTAATGATCCTGATGTGGTATTAGTGACACTGATGTGGTATTAGTGACCCTGGTGTAGTATTAGTGACCCTGATGTGGTATTAGTGACCCTGGGGTGGTATTAGTGACCCTGATGTGTATTAGTGACCCAGGTGTAGTATTAGTGACCCTGATGTGGTATTAGTGACCCTGATGTGGTATTAATGACCCTGATGTGGTATTATTGATCCTGATGTGGTATTAGTGACACTGATGTGGTATTAGTGACCCTGGTGTAGTATTAGTGACCCTGGTGTGGTATTAGTGACCCTGGTGTGGTATTAGTGGCCCTGATGTGTATTAGTGACCCTGGTGTGGGTATTAATGACCCTGATGTGTATTAGTGACCCTGGTGTGGTATTAGCGATCCTGATATGTATTAGTGACCCAGGCGTGGTATTAATGATCCTGATGTGTATTAGTGACCCTGGTGTGGTATTAGTGACCCTGATGTGGTATTAGTTACCCCGATGTGTATTAGCGACCCTGGTGTAGTATTAGTGACCCTGATGTGGTAATAGTGACCCTGATGTGTATTAGTGACCCTGATGTGGTATTAATGATCCTGATGTGGTATTAGTGACACTGATGTGGTATTAGTGACCCTGGTGTAGTATTAGTGACCCTGATGTGGTATTATTGACCCTGATGTGGTATTAGTAACCCTGATGTGTATTAGTGACCCTGGTGTAGTATTAGTGACCCTGATGTGATATTAGTGACCCTGATGTGGTATTAATGACCCTGATGTGGTATTAATGATCCTGATGTGGTATTAGTGACCCTGATGTGGTATTAGTGACCCTGGTGTGGTATTAGTGACCCTGATGTGTATTAGTGACCCTGGTGTAGTATTAGTGACCCTGGTGTGGTATTAGTGACCCTGATGTGGTATTAATGACCCTGATGTGGTATTATTGATCCTGATGTGGTATTAATGACCCTGATGTGGTATTAGTGACCCTGCTGTGTATTAGTGACCCTGGTGTAGTATTAGTGACCCTGGTGTGGTATTAGTGACCCTGATGTGTATTAGTGACCCTGATGTGGTATTAGTGACCCTGACGTGCATTAGTGACCCTGATGTGTATTAGTGACCCTGGTGTAGTATTAGTGACCCTGGTGTGGTATTAGTGACCCTGATGTGTATTAGTGACCCTGGTGTAGTATTAGTGACCCTGGTGTGGTATTAGTGACCCTGACGTGTATTAGTGACCCTGATGTGGTATTAATGACCCTGGTGTGGTATTAGTGACCCTGATGTGTATTAGTGACCCTGGTGTAGTATTAATGACCCTGGCATAGTATTAGTGACCCTGAAGTGGTATTAGTGACCCTGATGTGGTATTAGTGACCCTGATGTGTATTAGTGACCCTGGTGTAGCATTAGTGACCCTGATGTGGTATTAGTGACCCTGGGGTGGTATTAGTGACCCTGATGTGTATTAGTGACCCTGGTGTAGCATTAGTGACCCTGATGTGGTATTGGTGACCCTGGTGTGGTATTAGTGACCCTGATGTGTATTAGTGACCCTGGTGTAGTATTAATTACCCTGGCGTAGTAGTAGTGACCCTGATGTGGTATTAGTGACCCTGGTGTAGTATTAGTGACCCTGATGTGGTATTAGTGACCCTGGTGTGGTATTATTGACCCTGATGTGGTATTAATGACCCTGGTGTAGTATTAGTGACCCTGATGTGTATTAGTGACCCTGGTGTAGTATTAGTGACCCTGATGTGGTATTGGTGACCCTGGTGTGGTATTAGTGACCCTGATGTGTATTAGTGACCCTGGTGTGGTATTAGTGACCCTGATGTGGTATTAGTGATGCTGATCTGTATTAGTGACCCTGATGTGTATTAGTGACCCTGGTGTGGTATTAGTGACCCTGATGTGTATTAGTGACCCTGGTGTGGTATTAGTGACCCTGGTGTGTATTAGTGACCCTGATGTGGTATTAGTGATGCTGATCTGTATTAGTGACCCTGATGTGTATTAGTCACCCTGGTGTGGTATTTGTGACCCTGATGTGGTATTAGTGACCCTGAAGTGGTATTAGTGATCCTGATGTGGTATTAGTGACCCTGATGTGAATTAGTGACCCTGGTGTAGTATTAGTGACCCTGATGTGGTATTAGTGATCCTGATGCGTATTGGTGACCCTGATGTGGTATTAATGACCCTGATGTGGTATTAGTGACCCTGATGTGTATTAGTGACCCTGGTGTAGTATTAGTGACCCTGATGTGGTATTAGTGATCCTGATGTGTATTAGTGACCCTGGTGTGGTATTAGTGACCCTGGTGTAGTATTAGAGACCCTGATGTGGTATTAGAGACCCTGGTGTGGTATTAGTGACCCTGGTGTGTATTAGTGACCCTGGTGTAGTATTAGTGACCCTCATGTGGTATTAGTGACCCTAATGTGTATTAGTGACCCTGATGTGTATTAGTGACCCTGGTGTAGTATTAGTGACCCTGATGTGGTATTAGTTACCCCGATGTGTATTAGTGACCCTGGTGTAGTATTAGTGACCCTGATGTGGTATTAGTTACCCTGATGTGTATTAGTGACCCTGATGTGGTATTAATGATCCTGATGTGGTATTAGTGACACTGATGTGGTATTAGTGACCCTGGTGTAGTATTAATGACCCTGATGTGGTATTATTGACCCTGGTGTGGTATTAGTGACCCTGATGTGTATTAGTGATCCTGGTGTAGTATTAGTGACCCTGATGTGATATTAGTGACCCTGATGTGGTATTAATGATCCTGATGTGGTATTAATGATCCTGATGTGGTATTAGTGACACTGATGTGGTATTAGTGACCCTGGTGTAGTATTAGTGACCCTGATGTGGTATTATTGACCCTGGTGTAGTATTAGTGACCCTGATGTGGTATTAGTGACCCTGATGTGGTATTAATGACCCTGATGTGGTATTAGTGATCCTGATGTGGTATTAGTGACACTGATGTGGTATTAGTGACCTTGGTGTAGTATTAGTGACCCTGATGTGGTATTAGTGACCCTGGTGTGGTATTAGTGACCCTGATGTGTATTAGTGACCCTGGTGTAGTATTAGTGACCCTGGTGTTGTATTAGTGACCCTGGTGTGGTATTAGTGACCCTGATGTGTATTAGTGACCCTGATGTGGTATTAGTGACCCTGGTGTAGTATTAGTGACCCTGATGTGGTATTAGTGACCCTGATGTGTATTACTGACCCTGGTGTAGGATTAGTGACCCTGATGTGGTATTTGTGACCCTAATGTGTATTAGTGACCCTAATGTGGTATTAATGATCCTGATGTGGTATTAGTGACCCTGATGTGGTATTAGTGACCCTGGGGTGGTATTAGTGACCCTGATGTGTATTAGTGACCCTGGTGTAGCATTAGTGACTCTGATGTGGAATTGGTGACCCTGGTGTGGTATTAGTGACCCTGATGTGTATTAGTGACCCTGGTGTAGTATTAATTACCCTGGCATAGTAGTAGTGACCCTGATGTGGTATTAGTGACCCTGGTGTAGTATTAGTGACCCTGATGTGGTATTAGTGACCCTGGTGTGGTATTATTGACCCTGATGTGGTATTAATGACCCTGGTGTAGTATTAGTGACCCTGATGTGTATTAGTGACCCTGGTGTAGTATTAGTGACCCTGATGTGGTATTGGTGACCCTGGTGTGGTATTAGTGACCCTGATGTGTATTAGTGACCCTGGTGTGGTATTAGTGACCCTGATGTGGTATTAGTGATGCTGATCTGTATTAGTGACCCTGATGTGTATTAGTGACCCTGGTGTGGTATTAGTGACCCTGATGTGTATTAGTGACCCTGGTGTGGTATTAGTGACCCTGGTGTGTATTAGTGACCCTGATGTGGTATTAGTGATGCTGATCTGTATTAGTGACCCTGATGTGTATTAGTGACCCTGGTGTGGTATTTGTGACCCTGATGTGGTATTAGTGACCCTGATGTGGTATTAGTGATCCTGATGTGGTATTAGTGACCCTGATGTGAATTAGTGACCCTGGTGTAGTATTAGTGACCCTGATGTGGTATTAGTGATCCTGATGCGTATTGGTGACCCTGATGTGGTATTAATGATCCTGATGTGGTATTAGTGACACTGATGTGTTATTAGTGACCCTGGTGTAGTATTAATGACCCTGATGTGGTATTATTGACCCTGGTGTGGTATTAGTGACCCTGATGTGTATTAGTGATCCTGGTGTAGTATTAGTGACCCTGATGTGATATTAGTGACCCTGATGTGGTATTAATGATCCTGATGTGGTATTAATGATCCTGATGTGGTATTAGTGACACTGATGTGGTATTAGTGACCCTGGTGTAGTATTAGTGACCCTGATGTGGTATTATTGACCCTGGGGTGGTATTAGTGACCCTGATATGTATTAGTGACCCTGGTGTAGTATTAGTGACCCTGATGTGGTATTAGTGACCCTGATGTGGTATTAATGACCCTGATGTGGTATTAGTGATCCTGATGTGGTATTAGTGACACTGATGTGGTATTAGTGACCTTGGTGTAGTATTAGTGACCCTGATGTGGTATTAGTGACCCTGGTGTGGTATTAGTGACCCTGATGTGTATTAGTGACCCTGGTGTAGTATTAGTGACCCTGGTGTGGTATTAGTGACCCTGGTGTGGTATTAGTGACCCTGATGTGTATTAGTGACCCTGATGTGGTATTAGTGACCCTGGTGTAGTATTAGTGACCCTGATGTGGTATTAGTGACCCTGATGTGTATTACTGACCCTGGTGTAGGATTAGTGACCCTGATGTGGTATTTGTGACCCTAATGTGTATTAGTGACCCTAATGTGGTATTAATGATCCTGATGTGGTATTAGTGACCCTGATGTGTATTAGTGACCCTGGTGTAGTATTAGTGACCCTGATGTGGTATTAGTGACCCTGGTGTGGTCTTAGTGACCCTGATGTGTATTAGTGACCCTGGTGTGGGTATTAATGACCCTGATGTGTATTAGTGACCCTGGTGTGGTATTAGCGACCCTGATGTGTATTAGTGACCCAGGCGTGGTATTAATGATCCTGATGTGTATTAGTGACCCTGGTGTGGTATTAGTGACCCTGATGTGTATTAGTGATCCTGATGTGGTATTAATGACCCTGGTGTGGTATTAGTGACCCTGATGTGGTATTAGTTACCCCGATGTGTATTAGTGACCCTGGTGTAGTATTAGTGACCCTGATGTGGTATTAGTGACCCTGATGTGTATTAGTGACCCTGATGTGGTATTAATGATCCTGATGTGGTATTAGTGACACTGATGTGGTATTAGTGACCCTGGTGTAGTATTAGTGACCCTGATGTGGTATTATTGACCCTGGTGTGGTATTAGTGACCCTGGTGTAGTATTAGTGACCCTGATGTGATATTAGTGACCCTGATGTGGTATTAATTACCCTGATGTGGTATTAATGATCCTGATGTGGTATTAGGTACACTGATGTGGTATTAGTGACCCTGGTGTAGTATTAGTGACCCTGATGTGGTATTAGTGACCCTGGTGTGGTATTAGTGACCCTGATGTGTATTAGTGACCCTGGTGTAGTATTAGTGACCCTGATGTGGTATTAGTGACCCTGATGTGGTATTAATGACCCTGATGTGATATTATTGATCCTGATGTGGTATTAGTGACACTGATGTGGTATTAGTGACCCTGGTGTAGTATTAGTGACCCTGGTGTGGTATTAGTGACCCTGGTGTGGTATTAGTGGCCCTGATGTGTATTAGTGACCCTGGTGTGGGTATTAATGACCCTGATGTGTAGTGGTGACCCTGGTGTGGTATTAGCGATCCTGATGTGTATTAGTGACCCAGGCCTGGTATTAATGATCCTGATGTGTATTAGTGACCCTGGTGTGGTATTAGTGACCCTGATGTGGTATTAGTTACCCCGATGTGTATTAGCGACCCTGGTGTAGTATTAGTGACCCTGATGTGGTAATAGTGACCCTGATGTGTATTAGTGACCCTGATGTGGTATTAATGATCCTGATGTGGTATTAGTGACACTGATGTGGTATTAGTGACCCTGGTGTAGTATTAGTGACCCTGATGTGGTATTATTGACCCTGATGTGGTATTAGTAACCCTGATGTGTATTAGTGACCCTGGTGTAGTATTAGTGACCCTGATGTGATATTAGTGACCCTGATGTGGTATTAATGACCCTGATGTGGTATTAATGATCCTGATGTGGTATTAGTGACCCTGATGTGGTATTAGTGACCCTGGTGTGGTATTAGTGACCCTGATGTGTATTAGTGACCCTGGTGTAGTATTAGTGACCCTGATGTGGTATTAGTGACCCTGATGTGGTATTAATGACCCTGATGTGGTATTATTGATCCTGATGTGGTATTAATGACCCTGATGTGGTATTAGTGACCCTGATGTGTATTAGTGACCCTGGTGTAGTATTAGTGACCCTGGTGTGGTATTAGTGACCCTGACGTGTATTAGTGACCCTGATGTGGTATTAGTGACCCTGACGTGTATTAGTGACCCTGGTGTGGTATTAGTGACCCTGGTGTAGTATTAGTGACCCTGGTGTGGTATTAGAGACCCTGATGTGTATTAGTGACCCTGATGTGGTATTAGTGACCCTGACGTGTATTAGTGACCCTGATGTGTATTAGTGACCCTGGTGTAGTATTAGTGACCCTGGTGTGGTATTAGTGACCCTGATGTGTATTAGTGACCCTGGTGTAGTATTAGTGACCCTGGTGTGGTATTAGTGACCCTGACGTGTATTAGTGACCCTGATGTGGTATTAATGACCCTGGTGTGGTATTAGTGACCCTGATGTGTATTAGTGACCCTGGTGTAGTATTAATGACCCTGGCATAGTATTAGTCACCCTGGTGTAGTATTAGTGACCCTGATGTGGTATTAGTGACCCTGGTGTAGCATTAGTGACCCTGATGTGGTATTAGTGACCCTGGGGTAGTATTAGTGACCCTGATGTGTATTAGTGACCCTGGTGTAGCATTAGTGACCCTGATGTGGTATTGGTGACCCTGGTGTGGTATTAGTGACCCTGATGTGTATTAGTGACCCTGGTGTAGTATTAATTACCCTGGCGTAGTAGTAGTGACCCTGATGTGGTATTAGTGACCCTGGTGTAGTATTAGTGACCCTGATGTGGTATTAGTGACCCTGGTGTGGTATTATTGACCCTGATGTGGTATTAATGACCCTGGTGTAGTATTAGTGACCCTGATGTGTATTAGTGACCCTGGTGTAGTATTAGTGACCCTGATGTGGTATTGGTGACCCTGGTGTGGTATTAGTGACCCTGATGTGTATTAGTGACCCTGGTGTGGTATTAGTGATGCTGATCTGTATTAGTGACCCTGATGTGTATTAGTGACCCTGGTGTGGTATTAGTGACCCTGATGTGTATTAGTGACCCTGGTGTGGTATTAGTGACCCTGGTGTGTATTAGTGACCCTGATGTGGTATTAGTGATGCTGATCTGTATTAGTGACCCTGATGTGTATTAGTGACCCTGATGTGGTATTAGTGACCCTGATGTGGTATTAGTGACCCTGATGTGGTATTAGTGATCCTGATGTGGTATTAGTGACCCTGATGTGAATTAGTGACCCTGGTGTAGTATTAGTGACCCTGATGTGGTATTAGTGATCCTGATGCGTATTAGTGACCCTGATGTGGTATTAAAGACCCTGATGTGGTATTAGTGACCCTGATGTGTATTAGTGACCCTGGTGTAGTATTAGTGACCCTGATGTGGTATTAGTGATCCTGATGTGTATTAGTGACCCTGGTGTGGTATTAGTGACCCTGGTGTAGTATTAGAGACCCTGATGTGGTATCAGAGACCCTGGTGTGGTATTAGTGACCCTGGTGTGTATTAGTGACCCTGGTGTAGTATTAGTGACCCTCATGTGGTATTAGTGACCCTAATGTGTATTAGTGACCCTGATGTGTATTAGTGACCCTGGCGTAGTATTAGTGACCCTGATGTGGTATTAGTTACCCCGATGTGTATTAGTGACCCTGGTGTAGTATTAGTGACCCTGATGTGGTATTAGTGACCCTGATGTGTATTAGTGACCCTGATGTGGTATTAATTATCCTGATGTGGTATTAGTGACACTGATGTGGTATTAGTGACCCTGGTGTAGTATTAGTGACCCTGATGTGGTATTATTGACCCTGGTGTAGTATTAGTGACCCTGATGTGATATTAGTGACCCTGATGTGGTATTAATGACCCTGATGTGGTATTAGTGACCCTGATGTGGTATTAGTGACCCTGGTGTAGTATTAGTGACCCTGATGTGATATTAGTGACCCTAATGTGGTATTCATGATCCTGATGTGGTATTAGTGACCCTGATGTGTATTAGTGACCCTGGTGTAGTATTAGTGACCCTGATGTGGTATTAGTGACCCTTGTGTGGTCTTAGTGACCCTGATGTGTATTAGTGACCCTGGTGTGGGTATTAATGACCCTGATGTGTATTAGTGACCCTGGTGTGGTATTAGCGACCCTGATGTGTATTAGTGACCCAGGCGTGTTATTAATGATCCTGATGTGTATTAGTGACCCTGGTGTGGTATTAGTGACCCTGATGTGTATTAGTGATCCTGATGTGGTATTAGTTACCCCGATGTGTATTAGTGACCCTGGTGTAGTATTAGTGACCCTGATGTGGTATTAGTGACCCTGATGTGGTATTAGTGACCCTGATGTGTATTAGTGACCCTGATGTGGTATTAATGATCCTGATGTGGTATTAGTGACACTGATGTGGTATTAGTGACCCTGGTGTGGTATTAGTGATGCTGATCTGTATTAGTGACCCTGATGTGTATTAGTGACGCTGGTGTGGTATTAGTGACCCTGATGTGTATTAGTGACCCTGGTGTGGTATTAGTGACCCTGGTGTGTATTAGTGACCCTGATGTGGTATTAGTGATGCTGATCTGTATTAGTGACCCTGATGTGTATTAGTGACCCTGATGTGGTATTAGTGACCCTGATGTGGTATTAGTGACCCTGATGTGGTATTAGTGATCCTGATGTGGTATTAGTGACCCTGATGTGAATTAGTGACCCTGGTGTAGTATTAGTGACCCTGATGTGGTATTAGTGATCCTGATGCGTATTAGTGACCCTGATGTGGTATTAAAGACCCTGATGTGGTATTAGTGACCCTGATGTGTATTAGTGACCCTGGTGTAGTATTAGTGACCCTGATGTGGTATTAGTGATCCTGATGTGTATTAGTGACCCTGGTGTGGTATTAGTGACCCTGGTGTAGTATTAGAGACCCTGATGTGGTATCAGAGACCCTGGTGTGGTATTAGTGACCCTGGTGTGTATTAGTGACCCTGGTGTAGTATTAGTGACCCTCATGTGGTATTAGTGACCCTAATGTGTATTAGTGACCCTGATGTGTATTAGTGACCCTGGCGTAGTATTAGTGACCCTGATGTGGTATTAGTTACCCCGATGTGTATTAGTGACCCTGGTGTAGTATTAGTGACCCTGATGTGGTATTAGTGACCCTGATGTGTATTAGTGACCCTGATGTGGTATTAATTATCCTGATGTGGTATTAGTGACACTGATGTGGTATTAGTGACCCTGGTGTAGTATTAGTGACCCTGATGTGGTATTATTGACCCTGGTGTAGTATTAGTGACCCTGATGTGATATTAGTGACCCTGATGTGGTATTAATGACCCTGATGTGGTATTAGTGACCCTGATGTGGTATTAGTGACCCTGGTGTAGTATTAGTGACCCTGATGTGATATTAGTGACCCTAATGTGGTATTAATGATCCTGATGTGGTATTAGTGACCCTGATGTGTATTAGTGACCCTGGTGTAGTATTAGTGACCCTGATGTGGTATTAGTGACCCTGGTGTGGTCTTAGTGACCCTGATGTGTATTAGTGACCCTGGTGTGGGTATTAATGACCCTGATGTGTATTAGTGACCCTGGTGTGGTATTAGCGACCCTGATGTGTATTAGTGACCCAGGCGTGGTATTAATGATCCTGATGTGTATTAGTGACCCTGGTGTGGTATTAGTGACCCTGATGTGTATTAGTGATCCTGATGTGGTATTAGTTACCCCGATGTGTATTAGTGACCCTGGTGTAGTATTAGTGACCCTGATGTGGTATTAGTGACCCTGATGTGGTATTAGTGACCCTGATGTGTATTAGTGACCCTGATGTGGTATTAATGATCCTGATGTGGTATTAGTGACACTGATGTGGTATTAGTGACCCTGGTGTAGTATTAGTGACCCTGATGTGGTATTATTGACCCTCGTGTGGTATTAGTGACCCTGATGTGTATTAGTGACCCTGGTGTAGTATTAGTGACCCTGATGTGATATTAGTGACCCTGATGTGGTATTAATGACCCTGATGTGGTATTAATGATCCTGATGTGGTATTAGTGACACTGATGTGGTATTAGTGACCCTGGTGTAGTATTAGTGACCCTGATGTGGTATTAGTGACCCTGGTGTGGTATTAGTGACCCTGATGTGTATTAGTGACCCTGGTGTAGTATTAGTGACCCTGATGTGGTATTAGTGACCCTGATGTGGTATTAATGACCCTGATGTGGTATTATTGATCCTGATGTGGTATTAGTGACACTGATGTGGTATTAGTGACCCTGGTGTAGTATTAGTGACCCTGGTGTGGTATTAGTGACCCTGGTGTGGGTATTAATGACACTGATGTGTATTAGTGACCCTGGTGTGGTATTAGCGACCCTGATGTGTATTAGTGACCCAGGCGTGGTATTAATGATCCTGATGTGTATTAGTGACCCTGGTGTGGTATTAGTGACCCTGATGTGGGTATTAGTGATCCTGATGTGGTATTAATGACCCTGGTGTGGTATTAGTGACCCTGATGTGGTATTAGTTACCCCGATGTGTATTAGCGACGCTGGTGTAGTATTAGTGACCCTGATGTGGTAATAGTGACCCTGATGTGTATTAGTGACCCTGATGTGGTATTAATGATCCTGATGTGGTATTAGTGACACTGATGTGGTATTAGTGACCCTGGTGTAGTATTAGTGACCCTGATGTGGTATTATTGACCCTGATGTGGTATTAGTAACCCTGATGTGTATTAGTGACCCTGGTGTAGTATTAGTGACCCTGATGTGATATTAGTGACCCTGATGTGGTATTAATGACCCTGATGTGGTATTAATGATCCTGATGTGGTATTAGTGACACTGATGTGGTATTAGTGACCCTGGTGTAGTATTAGTGACCCTGATGTGGTATTAGTGACCCTGGTGTGGTATTAGTGACCCTGATGTGTATTAGTGACCCTGGTGTAGTATTAGTGACCCTGATGTGATATTAGTGACCCTGATGTGGTTTTAATGACCCTGATGTGGTATTATTGATCCTGATGTGGTATTAGTGACACTGATGTGGTATTAGTGACCCTGGTGTAGTATTAGTGACCCTGGTGTGGTATTAGTGACCCTGATGTGTATTAGTGACCCTGGTGTAGTATTAGTGACCCTGTTGTGGTATTAGTGACCCTGATGTGTATTGGTGACCCTGGTGTGGTATTAGTGACCCTGATGTGTATTAGTGACCCTGGTGTAGTATTGGTGACCCTGATGTGGTATTTGTGACCCTGATGTGTATTAGTGACCCTGATGTGGTATTAATGACCCTGATGTGTATTAGTGACCCTGATGTGTATTAGTGACCCTGGTGTAGTATTAGTGACCCTGATGTGGTATTAGTGATCCTGATGTGTATTAATGACCCTGGTGTGGTCTTAGTGACCCTGATGTGTATTAGTGACCCTGGTGTGGTATTAATGACCCTGATGTGTATTAGTGACCCTGATGTGGTCTTAGTGACCCTGATGTGTATTAGTGATGCTGATGTGTATTAGTGACCCTGGTGTGGTCTTAGTGACCCTGATGTGTATTAGTGACCCTGGTGTGGTATTAATGATCCTGATGTGGTATTAGTGACCCTGGTGTGGTATTAGCGACCCTGATGTGTATTAGTGACCCTGGTGTGGTCTTAGTGACCCTGATGTGTATTAGTGACCCTGGTGTGGTATTAGTGACCCTGATGTGTATTAGTGACCCTGGTGTGGTATTAATGACCCTGATGTGGTATTAGTGACCCTGGTGTGGTATTAGCGACCCTGATGTTTATTAGTGACCCTGGTGTGGTCTTAGTGACCCTGATGTGTATTAGCGACCCTGGTGTGGTATTAGTGATCCTGATGTGGGTATTAATGTCCCTGATGTGTATTAATGACCCTGGTGTGGTATTAGTGACCCTGATGTGCATTAGTGACCCTGGTGTTGTGTAAGCGACCCTGATGTGTATTAGTGACCCTGGTGTGGTCTTAGTGACCCTGATGTGTATTAGTGTGCCTGATGTGGTATTAGTGACCCTGATGTGTATTAGTGACCCTGGTGTGGTATTAGCGACTCTGATGTGTATTAGTGACCCTGGTGTGGTCTTAGTGACCCTGATGTGTATTAGTGACCCTGGTGTGGTATTAGTGACCCTGATGTGGGTATTAATGACCCTGATGTGTATTAGTGACCCTGGTGTGGTATTAGTGACCCTGATGTGGTATTAGTGACCCTGATGTGTATTAGTGACCCTGATGTGGTATTAGTGACCCTGATGTGTATTAGTGACCCTGGTGTGGTATTAGCGACCCTGATGTGTATTAGTGACCCTGGTGTGGTCTTAGTGACCCTGATGTGTATCAGTGACCCTGGTATGGTATTAGTGACCCTGATGTGGGTATTAATGACCCTGATGTGGTATTAGTGACCCTGGTGTGGTATTAGTGACCCTGATGTGTATTAGTGACCCTGATGTGGTATTAATGACCCTGGTGTGGTATTAGTGACCCTGATGTGTATTAGTGACCTTGGTGTGGTATTAGAGTCCCTGATGTGGTATTAATGACCCTGGTGTGTATTAGTGACCCTGATGTGTATTAGTGACCCTGGTGTTGTGTTAGCGACCCTGATGTGTATTAGTGACCCTGGTGTGGTCTTAGTGACCCTGATGTGTATTAGTGAGCCTGATGTGGTATTAGTGACCCTGATGTGTATTAGTGACCCTGGTGTGGTATTAGCGACTCTGATGTGTATTAGTGACCCTGGTGTGGTCTTAGTGACCCTGATGTGTATTAGTGACCCTGGTGTGGTATTAGTGACCCTGATGTGGGTATTAATGACCCTGATGTGTATTAGTGACCCTGGTGTGGTATTAGTGACCCTGATGTGGTATTAGTGACCCTGATGTGTATTAGTGACCCTGATGTGGTATTAGTGACCCTGATGTGTATTAGTGACCCTGGTGTGGTATTAGCGACCCTGATGTGTATTAGTGACCCTGGTGTGGTCTTAGTGACCCTGATGTGTATCAGTGACCCTGGTATGGTATTAGTGACCCTGATGTGGGTATTAATGACCCTGATGTGGTATTAGTGACCCTGGTGTGGTATTAGTGACCCTGATGTGTATTAGTGACCCTGATGTGGTATTAATGACCCTGGTGTGGTATTAGTGACCCTGATGTGTATTAGTGACCTTGGTGTGGTATTAGAGTCCCTGATGTGGTATTAATGACCCTGGTGTGTATTAGTGACCCTGATGTGTATTAGTGACCCTGGTGTTGTGTTAGCGACCCTGATGTGTATTAGTGACCCTGGTGTGGTCTTAGTGACCCTGATGTGTATTAGTGAGCCTGATGTGGTATTAGTGACCCTGATGTGTATTAGTGACCCTGGTGTGGTATTAGCGACTCTGATGTGTATTAGTGACCCTGGTGTGGTCTTAGTGACCCTGATGTGTATTAGTGACCCTGGTGTGGTATTAGTGACCCTGATGTGGGTATTAATGACCCTGATGTGTATTAGTGACCCTGGTGTGGTATTAGTGACCCTGATGTGGTATTAGTGACCCTGATGTGTATCAGTGACCCTGATGTGTATTAGTGACCCTGATGTGGTATTAGTTACCCTGATGTGTATTCGTGACCCTGGTGTGGTATTAGTGACCCTGATGTGAATTAGTGACCCTGGTGTGGTCTTAGTGACCCTGATGTGTATTAGTGACCCTGGTGTGGTATTAGTGACCCTGATGTGTATTAGTGACCCTGATGTGGTATTAATGACCCTGGTGTGGTATTAGTGACCCTGATGTGTATTAGTGACCTTGGTGTGGTATTAGAGTCCCTGATGTGGTATTAATGACCCTGGTGTGTATTAGTGACCCTGATGTGTATTAGTGACCCAGGTGTGGTATTAGAGACCCTGATGTGGTATTAATGACCCTGGTGTGTATTAGTGACCCTGGTGTGTATTAGTGACCCTGATGTGTATTAGTGACCCTGGTGTGGTATTAGCGACCCTGATGTGTATTAGTGACCCTGGTGTGTATTAGTGACCCTGATGTGGGTATTAATGACCCTGATGTGGTATTAGTGACCCTGGTGTGGTATTAGTGACCCTGATGTGTATTAGTGACCCTGATGTGGTATTAATGACCCAGGTGTGGTATTAGAGACCCTGATGTGGTATTAATGACCCTGGTGTGGTATTAGTGACCCTGGTGTTGTATTAGAGCCCCTGATGTGGTATTAATGACCCTAGTGTGTATTAGTGAGCCTGGTGTGTATTAGTGACCCTGATGTGTATTAGTGACCCTAGTGTGTATTAGTGACCCTGATCGGTATTAGTGACCCTAATGTGGTATTAGTGACCCTGATCGGTATTAGTGACCCTGATGTGTATCAGTGACCCTGATGTGTATTACTGAACCTGGTGTAGTATTAGAGAGCCGAGGACAGCGGAAAGCAGTGAAGAAATCAGACAAGAGAGCTGTAGAAAGAGATTTCCTGTCAGAATTCCTATATGTTTCAGTGAGGTCCCGTCTCCTTTGAAATTTCCCAACAATCAATTTGGTGAGCTTTCACTGCACTCCCTATATGTCAAGTGCACCTTTTCTCTGGTACAGAGATCAATACCTGGCGCACGACTCCAGGTGTGGTCTCACCAAGGTCCTGGACAGCTGCAGTAAGACTTCCTTGCTCCTGTATTCAAACCCTCCAGCAATGTAGGACAACAGGCCATTTGCTTTCCAAACTGCTCATTACTCTGCATGCTTGCTTTCACTCAAACATAGCCATTGCTTGAACATGGCCAATCGCTCAAGCATGGCCCATCGCTCAAGTATGGCCATCACTCAAACATGGCCAATGGATCATTAATCTGGGTCTATAGGTCTGGTACAAACACTCAGGGGATCATTAATCTGGATCTATAGGTCTGCTACAAACACTCAGGGAATCATTAATCTGGATCTATAGGTCTGCTACAAACAGTCAGGGGATCATTAATCTGGGTCTATAGGTCTGGTACAAACACTCAGGGGATCATTAATCTGGGTCTATAGATCTGCTACAAACACTCAGGGGATCATTAATCTGGGTCTATAGGCCTGGTACAAACACTCAGGGCATCATTAATCTGGGCCTACAAATCAGCTACAAACACTCAGGGGATCATTAATCTGGGTCTACAAAACTGGTACAAACACTCAGGGCATCATTAATCTGGGCCTACAAATCAGCTACAAACACTCAGGGGATCATTAATATGGGTCTATAGGTCTGCTACAAACACTCAGGGGATAATTAATCTGGGTCTATAGGTCTGCTACAAACACTCAGGGGATCATTAATCTGGGTCTACAAATCAGCTACAAACACTCAGGGGATCATTAATCTGGGTTTACAAAACTGGTACAAACACTCAGGGGATCATTAATCTGGGTCTTTAGATCTGCTACAAACACTCAGGGGATCATTAATCTGGGTCTATAGATCTGCTACAAACACTCAGGGGATCATTAATCTGGGTTTACAAAACTGGTACAAACACTCAGGGGATCATTAATCTGGGTCTTTAGATCTGCTACAAACACTCAGGGGATCATTAATCTGGGTTTACAAAACTGGTACAAACACTCAGGGGATCATTAATCTGGGTCTATAGGTCTGGTACAAACACTCAGGGCATCATTAATCTGGGCCTACAGATCTGCTACAAACACTCAGGGGATCATTAATCTGGGTTTACAAAACTGGTACAAACACTCAGGGGATCATTAATCTGGGTCTACAAATCAGCTACAAACACTCAGGGGATCATTAATCTGGGTCTATAGATCTGGTACAAACACTCAGGGGATCATTAATCTGGGTCTATAGATCTGGTACAAACACTCAGGGGATCATTAATCTGGGCCTACAGATCTGGTACAAACACTCAGGGGATCATTAATCTGGATCTATAGATCTGGTACAAACACTCAGGGGATCATTAATCTGGGTCTTTAGATCTGCTACAAACACTCAGGGGATCATTAATCTGGGTTTTTAGATCTGCTACAAACACTCAGGGGATCATTAATCTGGGTCTTTAGGTCTGGTACAAACACTCAGGGGATCATTAATCTGGGTCTATAGATCTGGTACAAACACTCAGGGGATCTTAATCTGGGTCTATAGATCTGGTACAAACACTCAGGGCATCATTAATCTGGGTCTACAAATCAGATACAAACACTCAGGGCATCATTAATCTGGGTTTTTAGATCTGCTACAAAAACTCAGGGGATCATTAATCTGGGTCTATAGATCTGCTACAAACACTCAGGGGATCATTAATCTGGGTCTATAGATCTGCTACAAACACTCAGGGCATCATTAATCTGGGCCTACAGGTCTGGTACAAACACTCAGGGCATCATTAATCTGGGTCTATAGATCTGGTACAAACACTCAGGGGATCATTAATCTGGGCCTACAGATCTGGTACAAACACTCAGGGGATCATTAATCTGGATCTATAGATCTGGTACAAACACTCAGGGGATCATTAATCTGGGTCTTTAGATCTGCTACAAACACTCAGGGGATCATTAATCTGGGTTTTTAGATCTGCTACAAACACTCAGGGGATCATTAATCTGGGTCTTTAGATCTGGTACAAACACTCAGGGGATCATTAATCTGGGTCTATAGATCTGGTACAAACACTCAGGGGATCATTAATCTGGGTCTATAGATCTGGTACAAACACTCAGGGCATCATTAATCTGGGTCTACAAATCAGATACAAACACTCAGGGCATCATTAACCTGGGTCGATAGATCTGCTACAAAAACTCAGGGGATCATTAATCTGGGTCTATAGATCTGCTACAAACACTCAGGGGATCATTAATCTGGGTCTATAGATCTGGTACAAACACTCAGGGCATCATTAATCTGGGCCTACAGGTCTGGTACAAACACTCAGGGCATCATTAATCTGGGTCTATAGATCTGCTACAAACACTCAGGGAATCATTAATCTGGGTCTATAGGCCTGGTACAAACACTCAGGGCATCATTAATCTGGGTCTATTAATTAGTTACAAACACTCAGGGGATCATTAATCTGGGTCTATAGATCTGCTACAAACACTCAGGGGATCATTAATCTGGGCCTACAGATCTGGTACAAACACTCAGGGGATCATTAATCTGGGTCTATAGATCTGGTAATAACACTCAGGGGATCATTAATCTGGGTCTATAGATCTGGTAATAACACTCTGTGAATCACTGAGCCTTGAGCCCAGATTCGTGAAATCGACTAATTTCATTCTATTTTAAAAATGTTTTTATTCAATTATACCACTAGTGCAAAGATTGCTATTCTGAACTTATATTTCTTTATGTTTTTCTAATTTATTTCTGTGGTTTTATATTCTTGGAGGTCTATGATGCCAGACTTTTTATTTCTTTATTTTTCTATATTTTTTCCAAGGAATTTGTCCTGAAGAATCTGCACCTAGGTACCTTCGTACCTGGGATGGTGGCGTAATTGGCCACTTGCAAACTTTTCACTGTACTCACAGAGTCATTGAGTCCAATAAAGCTCATTCAATTCAATTCAATTCAATTAATCGGGGAGTTGCATGGAGTCCAGTCAGAGTCCTAGCCTGTCATCTGTTGGGACTCTGTGTCCTAGTCAATATGGGGTGGGAGTGGGATTTGTGCCATTGTCAAGGAGTAGGAAATGAAAGGATACTGTTATGGTGGGGAAATGGAAGCTTCGATACTGGGGATTGGAAATTTGACATTTAAGGTGGGGTGTGTTGGAGTAGGGGAGGTGTTAGCCAGTAGTGAATGGGATTGCAACTTGTACTGCAGACCATCCCAACTCTATTGGCAGATCCCAACTGCCCCACTCAGCCAATTACTCAAAACAAACACATAGAAAACACAGTGTCATGACTCATGGGAGCACACATTGGCAATCAAGCCCTGCTGTACCCAGAGTTGTCGTAAAAGTTAGAGTTTCAAAAAGAAAACCACAAACTACCCAACCTTTAGACCTGGGTTGACAGAAATCTGTAGTTAGCAAGAATCACTCTTTATTCCTGGGAACTAAGTTAAATTAGATTGAATTAAACTGAAAACAATTAAAACTCTAAACCCTTTGTAAACTTTCCCTTACACATACACACACACAGAAACACGTATGCACGCACACACATAGACATAGTCACATAAACACACGCACTGATACACACAGGCAATACATACACACAAACACAGATACACACAGACATACACATACATTCACGCACGCGCACACAGGCTTAGATGCACACACACACATAGGCACATGCACAGATACACACTGACACACACAGACATAGACTAACACGCACATACACACGTACTGATACACATAGACACACACAGACACACATGCATATACACACGTACAGATACACACAGACACACACAGACACAACACTCACAGACACATGTTCACACCCATACACAGGCAAACACACACACATGCACAGATACACAGACACACGCAGACACACACATAGACGCACACATACAAACATGCACTCACAGACACACACACATAACATACACACACACGCAGACACATGCATATATACACATAGATACACGCATCATCATTCGGAAGGCAGCACATCATACACATCTTCAGACAGTAGATTATTAAACTAAAGAAGACATCAGAATCAAGCACAAAGTCAATACTGATACTCCATGCAGTACTGAGGGAGTCCCAATGTATATAAGACCTGTTAAGTTTCAGAGGGAACCTCTATCTCTCTCTACTTTCCCCTAGCATTTTCATTTTAATAATAAATTCTGTGCTGAATCCACACTAGGACAACAATTCCCCAAATCAGTCTATTAATGTAGCAGTCAGAATAATGCCATTGAATGCAGGTGCACATTTTTTTTTGCTTAAAGCATTCCTAAACTGCTAGTTTTTTTTTGAGGATCTCTAATAACTCAAACAAAACAGAACTTTGGCGGATTTTTGAATTGACACAGCCATCTGGTGATACCAATGCTTTAGGAATTAGACTTTGTAGAGCAAATGCACTTCCTCCAGCATTCACCCATACCTGCTCCCGTAGACACTTTTAACCATTAGTTCAGTGACATGACTAACATTTATATTCATAGAATCCCTACAGTGTGGAAGCAGGCCATTTGGCCCATCAATTCCACACTGGCTCTCCAAAGAGCATCAAACCCTGTAGCCCTGCATGGCTAATCAAACCACTTTGCACGTCCCTGGATGCTGTGAGTAATTCAACACGCCTTAACCACCCTAACCTGCATAGCTTTGGACTGTCAGAGGAAACTCTTGAAGATGTGGGGAGAATGTGCAAACTCCACACAGACAGTCGCTCAAGGGTGGAATTGAAGCCAAGTCCCAAGCACCGTGAGGCATCAGTGCTAACCACTGAGCCACCCAGACCAGCCTCTCCAGTCGGAAGCTGTGCCCATAATCATAGTGGCAAAAGGCCAGGTCTTTCATGCTGCCATGGAGAAATGGGTGTTGTTATCAACATAGAACACTGTTAGCTGAATGAATGTAACAAAACCTCCATCGCATTAGTGTTGTTCTTTCCTCAATGAGGTAATCACTGTTCTCAGTAGCATAGTGGTGAGTATCCCTGCCTGTTACGTGAGAGACTGGGGTTCAATTCCTCGTTGGGAGGACCTGATTGTTTATGGACTTCAATCAGGCATTTGATAAGGTTCCCCATGGTAGGCTCACTCATAAAGTCAGGAGGTATGGGATACAGGGAGATTTGCTCTCTGCATTCAGGATTGTTTGGCTGACAGAAGGCAGAGAGTGACTGTAGATGGAAAGTATTCTGCCTGGAGGTCAGTGGTGAGTGGTGTCCCACAGGGCTCTGTTCTTGGCCCTCTGCTCTTTGTAGTTTTTATAAATGACTTGGATGACGAGGTCGAGGGCTGGGTTAGTAAATTTGCCAAAGATACAAAGGTTGGAGATGTTGTTGATAGTATTTAGGGCTGTTGCCGGCTGCAATGCGACATTGACAGGATGCAGAGCTGGGCTGAGAAATAGCAGATGGAGTTCAACCTGGATAAATACGAAGTGATGCATTTTGGAAGGTCAAACTTGAATGCTGAATATAGAATTAAAGACAGGATTCTTGGCAGTGTGGAGGAACAGAGGGATCTTGGTGTTCAAGTGCATAGATCTCTCAAAGTTACCAGCCAAATGGATAGGGTTGTTAAGAAAGTTAATGGTGTTTTGGCTTTCATTAACGGGGGATCAAGTTTAAGAGCCATGAGGTTGTGCTGAAGCTCTACAAAATCCTGCTGGGACCACACTTGGAATATTATGTCCAGTTCTGGTCACCCTGTTATAGGAAAGATGCAGAGGCTTTGGAGAGGGTGCAAAGAAGGTTTACCAGGATGCTGCCTGGATTGGAGGGCTTGCCGTATGAAGAAAGGTTGATGAAGCTCGGACTTTTCTCTCTGGAGAGAAGGAGGAAGAGAAGTGACTTGATCGAGGTGTACAAGGTAATGAGAGACATGGTTCTGGATCAGTGGTGCTGGAAGAGCACAGCAATTCAGGCAGCATCCAATGAGCAGCGAAATCGACGTTTCGGGCAAAAGCCCTTCATCACGAATAAAGGATAGAGTCAATAGCCAGGGTCTTTTCCCCAGGACAGGATTGACTGGCACAAGGGGTCATAGTTTAAAGGTGTTAGGAGGAAGGTATAGAGGAGACATCAGAGGTAGGTTCTTTACACAGAGAGTTGTGAACGCATAGAATGTGTTGCCAGTGGTGTTGGTGGAAGCAGAGTCATTAGGGACACTTAAGCGACTGCTGGACATGCACACGGACAGCAGTGAATTGAGGGGTGCGTAGGTAAGGTTATTTTATTTTAGATTAGGGATAAGCCTCGGTACAACATCGTGGGCTGAAGGGCCTGCTCGGTGTTGTACTTGTCTATGTTTTTTTCTATGTTCTATGTAATTCCTTCCTATCCAGAGCAATTGTAAAAAACAAAGAATGAGCAGAAAGCATAAACCAGGAAATATAAGTGAAACCTCTCAGAGAAGATAAATTTGCTTTGCTCCAGCAGTAGCTCAATCCATTACAGTGCCATAACTATTTACTGACAATGGCATTTTGCCCATTCACTATTATATGGGTGAGACCCATTGGCAATGAATGGCATTCTTGAAATATCATTGTTAGCTTTGGCATAGCATCCGTCCAATTCATTAACGTAGATCAGTTCAGGACAAGAACACACCATTTAGCCTGTGGCACTTTATCCCTCCACTGCCTCAGTGTTTAATCCAATCTTACTTTGAATGAACTTTCACTACCTTCAGTTGGAAAATTAATCCAAACTTTGGAGTAAAACAATTCTTCCTATTGCATCTCTTACATTTTTAACATTTTCTGTTTTAAACTTATATCATCTGGTCCGTTTAGCTTCGTTTAATTTAGTTATTATGCTGAGTCAGTCTTGACCATAATTTTCTAAATCCTATGCTTCCCAGGAATTAATCCTAATCTAAAATAACCTAACCTACACTCCCTTCAATTCACTGCTGACCATGTGCATGTCCAGCAATCACTTATATGTTCTTAATGACTCTGCTTCCACCATATTTTCCTGTCACACATGTAAATCAGGTTGAAGGGTGCCCTACTTCTAGGTTGTGCTGAGACTGTAGGATGGGACTGTTGGATTTCAGGGATGTTGCTGAGGAACATATGGTAGTTGTCGGGCGACGGGAAGGAATGGGGTAGGGGAGAAGGTTGAGAGATCATTGACAGTGGGGTGGGTACCATTTTAATCCACAGAATTTTGGCTACGTCCATCATTGAAAACAAAGTTGCAACGATTTAAAGAGACCGCACAGCTGTTCGCTCTCAGTCTGAGCTGCACATTAGAGTTCAAAATCGCCTGATCACAAGTAGTTTGGGAAATCTGACACAAACCCCACCCCCAAACTGGGTCATCTGATAAGCAACTAGGGACATGAACTTTGAGGCAATGATGGAGGGAGAGGCAGATTTGACAGTCCTAGGATTGGCTGGAGGGCTGCTATGGACCAGACTAGACCCCCTCAAAATATAAAATAGATTCTTACACTTTTTCATCTTAAAGACAAGTGCTAGGTGTTGCATTCTGGATACAATTCAATTGGTCAAACTACCAGGCTTGAAGCAAAACAAACTTTATTCATGCACTAGTTAAAATACAATAAAAGAAATAAGAAATTGGAATAACAACGCTACTGGAAAACTTAATGAAATAATAGATATAGTATCTATTGGCAATTAACTGTTCCAATATGGTAAAATCCCATAAATGCATACTTGATAAAAGACAAATTTAGTGAAATAGATTGTTACATAGGCAATTCTCCAGTGCAGGACAAAAAAAATCATGAGAAAGCTTTGAGAGATTGGGAGTAGCAGGAAGAGAGCATTCCAAACCCAGATTCAAGATCCCAGCAACAATTGCTGCCGAAAAACCTTAAAGTCCTGGTTCTGAGAAGCCTACACCACCCATTCAGGATGCTTCTATTGTTTCTGCTTATACAAAACCCAAGACCTCACAAGCTGTTTACTTTAAGGGCTTTCAATAGACAACTCGGTACCTCTGCCTTCAAACCTCTCTTCAAAAAAAAAGGATAAAATACACTTCTTAAAGCCATTGTATCGTCACAACCCCCTTTCAATGCTTGTGATTTCATTTTCTTTGACTTTGTTGTTTTTTTGTGTCAGTATCCTTGACACCTGAAACCCCAGCGTGCTCAGCAATTCTCCACACATCTCCACCCCCACTCATGCCCCCAGTTCATACCAAGCAAGAAGTATTCAAATAGAGTCAGAGCAGAGAAGTGTTGCTGCAGACCTTGAGTTTCACTCATCTTTTCTCAGCCATCATTCCTCTCACATTTGACGTCTTTCCACTTGTTGCTTTCTGCAGCCTCACTAACAAACCACAAAAGTAGGCTCTGCCCAGTGTGTTGTAAATCTTCACCATAACCTCTCAAATTTAGAATCCATGCAGTGTGGAAACAGGCTCTTCGGCCCAACAGGTCAATACCAACCCTCCACAAAGTTACCCATGCAGACCTATTCCCCGACACTATTATTCCACATTTACCCCTGACTAATGCACTTAACCCACACATCCCCGAACACTGCATGTAATTTTAAAATATTGATTAGATTAGATTCCCTACAGTGTGAAAACAGGCCCTTCGGCCCAACAAGTCTGCACCAACTTTCCGCAGAGTAACCCAACCAGACCCATTTCCCTCTGACTAATGCACCTAACATTATGGGCAATTTAGCATGGCCAATTCAACTGACCTGCACATCTTTGGACTGTGGGAGGAAACCAGAGCACCCGGAAGAAACCCACGCAGACAAGGTGCAAACTCCACACAGGCAGTCACCCCAGGCTGGAATCGATACCTGGGACCCTGATGCTGTGAGGCAGCAGTGCTAACTACTGAGCCACCAAGCTGCCCATACAACTTTCCATGGCCAATTCACCTAGCCTGCATATCTTTGGATTGTGGGAGGAAACTGGAGAACACCCACGTAGACACGGGTAGAACATGCAAACTCCATACAGACAGTTGCCCAAGGCTGGAATCTAACCCAGGTCCCTGGTGCTGTGAGGCAGCACTGTTAGCCACCGTGCCACCTTATAACGGGTCCTATAACCCTGCCCCACTAGCTACCTGATGAAGGAGCAGCGCGCTGAAAGCTTGTACTTTCAAATAAACCTATTGGACTATAACCTGGTGTCATGTGATTTTTAACTTTATCTCAAGAATACAACCAAGAGACACCTGTCAGTACTTATTTTAAGTTTAATTGCTGTGATACACGTGCCCAATGTGCTTCCAATTCAACTAAAGAATAAGGTTAGAAGACAGATTCTCACTGACACACAGCATTTCCTTACTGAGTGTCTCCAAGTGCTTTTTGAAGTACTTTTGAAGAATTTAAGACCCTAAGAAATGAATGGAAGTAAGGTCATTCGACCCATTAAGAAAACAAAATGAGATTCTTTATCAATAATGTTAAATTAAAAAGAGTTCTTATTTCTTGCAGTGCATCCAAGCATTCTATTAGTTGATACATGACTTTTTTACAATGTTTAAGGCTTGTACAGTGTTGATTCTTCTGTCATTGTCCATTCCTGATCATAGTTAGATTAGATTACTTACAGTGTGAAAACAGGCCCTTCGGCCCAACAAGTCCACACCGACCCGCCGAAGCGTAACCCACCCAGACCCATTCTCCTACATTTACCCCTTCACCTAACACTACGGGCAATTTAGCATGGCCAATTCACCTAACCTGCACATTTTTTTTGGATTGTGGGAGGAAACCGGAGCAAACCCACGCAGACACGGGGAGAATGTGCAAACTCCACACAGAGAGTCACCTGAGGCGGGAATTGAACCCGGGTCTCTGGCGCTGTGAAGCAGCAGTGCTAACCACTGTGCTACCGTGCCGCCCACTAATTCCTTTGCTAATTCTCTCTATCCTCATTGAATTCTATGCATTGTATGTGTGTTTGACTATTTAGTGCACTCAGTGCAAAACATTTCACATTTAAAATGTCAATTGCTGCAGTAGTGAGTGTCCTGGCCATTAACTGGATTTCCACATAAATCAGCCAACGATAAGTTGAAATTAGACCTTGCCATTTTGTAGCAATGATGCTGGCAATAAATAGAAATGACGTGCTTCCTTTTCATTTTACCATAATTTATTGTATGGTGCAATATGCTGCTCTATAATATTTTAGAAAAAAAATCACATCCAGATTGATGTTCCTCTTTGCTTGGCAGGTGCATTTATATAGCACCTTTAATGTAATATAACTCCCCAAGGATCTTCACAGCCAGAATATAAAATAAAAATCTGGCACTGAGCCACATTTGGAGAGAGCAAATGATGGTCAAAAGTTTAACCAAAGAGCAAAGATGTCAATTTACAAACTCTTCTCCACAACTCTACTCCTCCCTCACCATCAAAAAAATGCACTGCCAGTTAAAATGCTATAGTCCCAAAACCACACAAATTCTTTCACAATTTTCTTGTCTTTTTGAACAATCAGGATAAGATGTGGTAAAGCAAATCCTTCCATAAGAATTATAAACTGGTTTTGTTTGATCCACACATAGAGTCAGAGAGATGTACAGCATGGAAACAGACCCTTTGGTCCATGCCGACCAGATATCCCAACCCAATCTAGTCCCACCTGCCACCACCCGGCTCATTTCCCTCCAAATCCTTCCTATTCATATACCCATCCAAATGCCTCTTAAATGTTGCAATTGTACCAGCCTCCACCACATCCTCTGGCTGCTCATTCTATACACGTACCACCTTCTGCGTGAAAAATTTGCCCCTTAGGTCTCTTTTATATCTTTCCCCTCTCACCCTAAACCTATGCCCTCTAGTTCTGGACTCCCCGACCTCAGGGAAAACACTTTGTCTATTTATCCTAACCATACCCCTCATAATTTTGTAAACCTCTATAAGGTCACCCGTCAGCCTCCGACGCTCCAGGGAAAACAGCCCCAGCCTATTCAGCCTCTCCCTATAGCTCAAATCCTCCAACCCTGGCTACATCATTGTAAATCTTTTCTGAACCCTTTCAAGTTTCACAACATCTTTCCGATAGGAAGGAGACCAGAACTGCACGCAATATTCCAACAGTGGCCTAACCAATGTCCTGTACAGCCCCAACATGACCTCCCAACTCCTGTACTCAATACTCTGACCAATAAAGGAAAGTTTCACAACGGATTTGGTAGAGATAATAAGGTTACAGCTTGAGGTGAGTTAATAATCTTTTAACTGAATTAAATACTGATGGCATTTACTCCAAATTAATCATTTTTTCATTTCTAACTGCATTAGCTTTTAAATAGGGTTATAAATGTTGTGATTTAATAATACTTGTGACATTACATCAAAAATAATTCTGCATTCCTCAATAACACATTCTTTAATTGAATATCAGAATTGATTTGATGTCATTGTTCTAATTTTCTAATGTATTGTTCTAATTTTTAAAAAATCTGTAAAACAAAATAATTATTAAAAGAAAGAAACCTCAAGGTTTGTGATTTTCATCAAAAAAAACTGACTACTAATAAATACACATGATGTGGGGATGCTGGTGTTGCACTGAGGTGAACAAAATCCGAAATCACACAACACCAGGTTATAGTCCAACAGGTTTATTTGAAATCACAAACTTTTGGAGCACTGCTCCTTCATCAGGTGAAGTGCTCTGAAAATGTGCGATTTCAAATAAACCTATTGGACTATAACCTGGTGCTGTGTGAATTCAGACTTAATAAATGCACGGTATCTTAAATAGTCAGCTACAGTGAAGTTATTAAAAGCACGAGCAATGCAGTTACTTATAATTTAAATTTGACCTTTGTAAATCTAATCTTCTATATTTTTTCTCCATTTCATATGTACCCTCAATATTGTTAGGTCGGATGTTCATCAAACATTAAAATATTTAAATATTTGGCTGAGTACCCTAAGACTCACATTGCAACGTTGGGGCTGCACATGAGCATCTGGTAATTGTCCTGTGGTTGTAAACTTCCCACTGACCGCAGAGACTAGTGTCCGATCAGGACTCTCCCGATTGAACAATTCTTTATCCCTGGAGTTCTGCATTTATCCCTCTCTCCCCCTGGCTATACCAGAAGTTTAACTCATTATTAATGATTCCTTTTTGAGCATTTTAGGAATGTGCAACATTAGCTAAGATTTGGTATCGTGCCTGCACCCTTCTTGTTCTGAAACTTAAAAGTGATCTGCTTGAACCTGGAACTGGCCCCTATACTAAACAAATGTTGCCCTTTTCTTTTCCACTGTTGTTTATCTCCATAGCAATCTGGTCACATGATCATTTACGAGCAGTAAGATGCTTTTCATTTTGCCAGCATTCTAAAGAAACTTCATTCTGAGGTTAAATAGAAAACATTTTCTTATAAGAATTTTGTCAAAAGCACATGGATCCATGTCAAGGCAGTTGGACTGAAAATGATCAAAGCAGTTACTTTTCTTTCACAAGTGAGAGTATTGTACTAAACCTTATGCTCCTAAAGTTCTCTAGCGACGTAGGACTTTCGGGATTATCCACTGAATGACATTAAGGTGCCATGTACATCTGATGAATTTGGTGATGATGGCAATCCATCACAGGAATCTTGATTGTACCTGACATATATATGAGGAATTCCTGCTGGCACCATTTCAGGACAGCTGAATGATGCGTGAGGATTACAGTGTGTGCCAGTGGAGAGCTGCAGCAACAGGTGAGGACAAGAGGATGTGCAAGTTAATGAAGTAGTGGAGCTGATGATAGTGAAGTAGATGGTGTGAATGAAGACCACTTGACAAGACAGAGTGACTGTACAAAGCCGAGGTACATTTAGCCTTTGCTCACATATTTCAAGCTGGTTAGACCATTGAAGAATTTAGAGTAGATTAGATTCCCTACAGTGTGGAAATAGGCCCTTCGGCCCAACAAGTCCACACCGATCCTCTGAAGAGTATCCCACCCAGATCCATTTCCCTCTGACTAATGCACCTAACACAATGGGCAAATTTAGATGGCCAATTCACCTGGCATGCACACCTTTGGACTGTGGGAAGAAACCGGAGCACCCAAAGGAAACCCACACAGACACGGGGAGAATGTGCAAACTCCACGCAGACAGTCACTCGAGGGTGGAATCGAACCTGAGTCCCTGGCACTGTGAGGCAGCAGTGCTAACCACTGAGCCACCATGCCACCCTGTGACATGATTTGCTTGACATGATCACGGACCTCAGGGTAACCATAAGACCATTAGACCATTGATGTAGAAGCAGAATTAAGCCATTAAGCTTATGCTGGGTGCCCTTTCATTCAAATCTCTTTGAGGATGGTATGATGGCTCAGTGGTTAGCACTTCTGCCTCGCAGCGTCAGGGACCCAGGTTCGGTTCCATCCTTGGATAACTGTCTGTGTGGAGTTTGCACATTCTTCCCGTGTCTGTGTGGGTTTTCTTTGGGTGCTCTGGTTTCTTCCCACAGTCCAAAGGTGTGCAGATTAGGTGAATTGGCCATGCTAAATTGCCCATAGTGTTCAGGGTTCTGCAGACTGGGTGGATTAGCCGTAGTAAATGCAGGGGTAGGGGGAAAGGATCGGGGGTGTGCTGCTCTTTGCAGAGTTGGTATGAGCTGGATGGCCTGCTTTCACACTATAGGGATTCTGTGATTCTATTCTAAGTCTGCTGCACCATTCAAACATGGCTGATCCATTTCTCAACCCCATTCTACTGCCTTCTCCCCATAACTTGTGATGCCTCTACTAATCAAGAGCAAATCTATCTCTCTCTCTCAAATACTCTCAAAGACCTGGCCTCCATAGCCTTCTGTGCCAATGCATTCCACAGATTAACTATGCATTTCCAAGTACTCAGCTACCTCTTCCTTAACGACGGACTGGAAAATCTTGCCAGTGACCAAGGTCAAACTAATCAGCCGCGTTCCCTTCTTAAGCAGGAGAGTTACATTAACCAGTTTACTGTTTTCTGGGACCCTCGCTGACTCCAGTGATTCATGAAAAGTTACCACCAACTCCTCCATAATCTTCTCAACTATCTCCTTCAGAACTCTGGGATGGAGACCACCTGATCTGGAAACAGTTCACCTACTCATTTCTTCTGCTGGCAGAATTCCCAGGGATACGTGCATGCACTTGGAGAGAGGCCTGCCCATCCTTGAAGCCATCACTAGCTTTCCTTTGCAACGCAGAGACCTCATCTCTGGGTGCCCTCCTCCGTTTCAATTCTGAATTAGGCCCTCAAGTCATCAGCGAGAATCTACTCCGTGTGGGTCTGCTCACAAAACCCAGAATAAGAAGTCCATAGACGTCGTCTGTTCTTTCTTGTTCATTATCGAGAGCCTGGAGCTGGAAAAGCACAGCAGGTCAGGCAGCATCTGAGCAGCAGGAGAGTCAACATTTCAGCCCAAAATGCCAACTCTCCCGCTCCTCGGATGCTGCCTGAGCTGCTGTGCTTTTCCAGCACCACACTCTCGACTCTGATCTCCAGCATCTGCAGTCCTCACTTTCTCCAAGTCAAAATTCTGAGGCTTGACAGGATAGGTGTCAAAAAGATGTTTCCCTATGTGGGACAGTCTGATGCCAGAGGGATGATCCCACAATAAAGGGTCGCATATGAAGGGCTTTTGCCTGAAATGTTAACTCTCCTGCCCCTCGGATGCTGCCTGACCTGCTGTGCTTTTCCAACACCACACTCTCGACTCTGACCTCCAGCATCTGCAGCCCTCACTTTCTCCCATGCTTGTTCATTGCACATTCCTGCCTTGGTGGTAAAATTGGTGCCAAAGTGATTTGCAAATAGAAAATATCCTCCACTATATTCCAGTTGCTCATATTAGGAACGTTGAATGAGAAATGGGGTGAAATCTCCACAGTGTGCTAATGGAACAAGTTACGTTTTATGAATAAATGCAACTTTTTAAAATTTCAATCGGGCAGCCAAAATCAGTGTAAGCATTTCATAGCTCCACATCACTTTATGCAAGGCTGCTTTCAGCTCTGAGGTGATTCACTGGCAACTATCCAATTCAGTACGAATTGTAAAATTCAAGGAAAGGTGCTGGAGCTTTTCCTGGCTTGGCCTCTCCCCCAGCTCATTGATTTCCAGAAGGATGTCATTTCTGGGGATTTTCATGCACTTTTCCATCTTGCACTTTTTGTACGTGGGTCTCAAGTCTCTTGTGAACCCGCTTTCATAATTTCCAGGCCTCATGGAGACCTTGTACACTGTCAGGCTCAAGCAATCCCCATTCCACTTTGTTGTCCTCCCAATATAGATGGTGGTAACCTCACCCCCAACACACTTAACCTATGCTCAATTAAGATTGATGGTTAACTAGATTTACTATCTGATATTGGGCCACGTTTTTAACAGTGTAGAAATGAATGGGCTTTGAGTGAATTATCTTTCATGACCACATTCCTAGACTCCTCCTAGCCCACATCTGCCATGATGTCCTTCTTCCACTCACGCCACACCTCACCCTGCTCTTATCCCAAATTGCACAGTGTTCCTGCGATCACTGAGCCTCGCTCTCTCAGGACTACTGTTGCTACTGCATTCCAGTCTGCATACAGCATGATTATCAGCCCCGTCGCAGACCAGAGACTAGGCGCTAGACCTTCCAAGTCAAGAGCTGCAGTCAGGCAAACATGGTTCCATCTTACGCTGTGCAAATAATCTCAAATAACTATGGCAGCTCCACTACTATGAGACCTTAGGCCTATAACAGGGCTCCTCCACAATCCAAGAGAATTGCCTTCCTACGAAACCTTTTGTAAGCCAAAATGGCGCAAAGCAAAGGAGCATTTATATGGGAAAGATTCCGCCTTTCTTCGTAAAAGCAAAAATCCTCTTCAGATTTCTTTCGGTTAGCAAAAACAGGTACTAATATAGGTCTTTCGTAAAAATGAAGTGGCATAAAGCGAACTTCCAAAAGGCAGGGGACACCTGTATCCAAAGTGCTTTGGGCCTCCATATTATTCTTCAGGGGACAAACTCTGTTTTATCTTAACCAGCTGTAAAGGTCTAATTTATTGTAATGTATCAGAATCTGACAGCGCAGAAGATGACCATTCAGCTCATTGTGTTTGTACTGGCTCTTTGAAAATATGATCCAATTAGTTCCATGCCCCTCCTCTTTTGCTGAGGCCCTTCAATTGATTTAATGGGGGCGAAATAGTCCACACATCGATGTAGATGTCCCAGTGATGTTACCAGCTAGAACTTTGATATGGAATTCAAGCAACCGGCATTGCAATCGGCCACTGTTGGAATATTGCGTGAAATGCTGGTCTCCTTCCTATCGGAAAGATGTTGTGAAACTTGGAAGGGTTCAGAAAAGATTTACAAGGATGTAGCCAGGGTTGGAGGATTTGTGCTATAGGGAGAGGTTGAACAGGCTGGGGCTGTTTTCCCTGGAGTGTCGGAGGCTGAAAGTTTATAAAATCATGAGGGGCATGTTTAGGATAAATAGACAAAATCTTTTCCCTGGGGTGGGGGAAGTCCAGAACTAGAGGGCATAGGCTTAGGGTGAGAGGGGCAAGATATAAAAGAGACCTAAGGGACAAATTTTTCAGGGTTTAGAGGGATATGAGCCAGGTGCTGGCAGGTGGGACTAGATTGGATTGGGATATCTGGTCAGCGTGGACAAGTTGGACCGAAGGGTCTGTTTCCATGCTGTACATCTCTATGACTCTGACTCTGACGGTAACTGTCAGTGGTACGTGGATATGCACGTAGGCAGGTAAATGTGGAAATTCAGAAGCTGCTGTTGATAATTTCAGGTCACTCCAGAGGGAGTACTGCTTGCAATCTCTTAGACTGAAAATCAATTATAAATTTGATGAGAACTTGTACTTTTACATTATCTACTCCACTGTAAATTGTTGGTCCAGAATTTACACCCCTCGCAGTGTATTAAGCTTCTAACCATTGCTGAACAGTCTGTTAAACTGTATTTAAAGTTTTCAAATTTTTCCATTACGACAAAAACCAACTCACGTTTGATTTTTTTTGCTTGCTTATGATATAAGTTGTTTGTTTATGATAATAAAATGGAGGAGGCAATGGCCTAGTGGTATTATCACTGGACTGTTAATCCAGAGGCTCAGATAAAGTCCTGGGGACCCAGGTTTAAATCTTGCCATGGCAGATAATGGAAGTAGAATTCAATAAAAATCTGGAATTAAAAGTCTAATGATGACCATGAATTGATTGGTTGGGGAAAAGCCTATCTGGTTCACTAATGTCCTTTAGGGAAGAAACTACCATCCTTGTTTGGTCTACATGTGACTCAAGACTCACAGCAATGTGGTTTACTCTTAACGGTCCTCTGGGCAATTAGGGATGGGCAATAAATGCTGGCCCAGCCAGTGATGTGCTCATCCTGTAATGAAATAATTTTTTTCAGAAATGGCCTCTCTCATAATTCTGCCGATGTATTCCAATTGTTTGTTTGCCTGGCTGTAAGATTTAATTGCAAATAAAGGATAATAGATGTCTTTTCCACGCTGGTTTTGCTGTACGTGAGAATACTTTAATATGATTGGTGCTTGTCCTGCTTGATGACATCACTGTCTCTGGACCCTGAAGATCCCTTTCATTGGTTGCAAGGTTAAGCTGACTTTGGAAAATGGGAACTCTGGGCCACAGAGATCGCTAGATCTTTGTCGCCAACTTTGTTTGAGATCAACAGTGAGTGCTGTCATTTCATTGGCTGCAAAACTCAGTTCAATGATTCAGCAGCAGCAAAGTAGAACAATGTTCATCCAAAATGGACAGTTGACAGATGGAAATTGGGGTTTTGACTCATTGAACCTCAAGTGGACCAAAAGTGAGGAGAAATATAACTATCGTCTTAACTGAGTTAAGAAACCCCGCAACTGGAAAGACTAGGAATGTCTACTTTTTAATGATGTGTGTGTGTGTACATGTGTGTTATTGTGTGTGCATGTGCATGTGTATTTGTGTGTGTGTGAGTATTTATTGTATGTGTGTATATGTGTGTGCATGTGCACGCGTGTGTGTTATTGTGTGTATATGCTTGTATGTGTTATTGTCCGTGTGTGCATGTGTGTTATTGTGTGTGTATGTGTTATTGTGTATGTATGTGTTATTGTGTGTATGTGTTTGTGTATGTCTGTGTGTGTGTGTGCGTGTGTGTGTGCGTGTGCGCGCGTGTGTCTGTGGTGAGGGAAGTGGGTGTTGGATCTCAGACCCTCACATTAATTGGGTCCTGGATGTGAGGAGATATGCGGAGTGTGAGGAGGAGAAAGTGAGGACTGCAGATGCTGAAGATCAGATGAAGCTCTTCCTGATGAAGAGCTTAGGCCCAAAGCATCGACTCTCCTGCTCCTCGGATGCTGCCTGACCTGCTGTGCTTTTCCAGTGCCACACTTTTCGATGATGCAGAGTATGAGTTGGACTGGACATGGCTTAGTGATGCAAGCGAGAGGCATTGGGAACCAGAGGATCTGGGGAGTGGCGGGGCAGCGATCTAGTGTCAACAGCTTTGGGGGCAGAGGGCACAGAGACATCTCTGTCAGCAGTGGCGATCAGAAGATTGCATTGAGTGAGCATTCCACTGTTGGACCAGGGACCTCATGTGTGCATTAGATCCTTAATGTACCAATGTGGGCCTCTTATGTATTCATACCTGAAATTACAGTGTAGGCGTACTTCATGTCTGAAATGTGGTTGTGCTTCCTGTTGGCCATTTTGCATACTTAGTAGGCTGTGTAGTGCCTGAAAAACATATGTATGAACCTAATTTCTAGGACAAGAGTCTTATCCTCTGTTCTACAATTACTTCAAGCTTGTCTGGGTTTATAGATTGATTCAAAGGAAGTAAATCACTAGGTATAATTTACGGTACTTATTTCTCTTCTGACAGTCTCATACTGGGAGTGCTACTGTCCCTAGTCATTAGCTAGGAAATTGCTACTCAGTTCATTTTAAATCAATGTGGATTGAGGCTGTGCCTTTTATGAACTTCCATCTGGTAATCATGACAAATTTTCAAGCGGCATTGGCAATTTTTTTTAACATATATCAGACTTGCTGTGCAGCATTCTGAAAAATTAATGGCTTGCCTTACAGTTGGCACTTTGGTGCATAATATTCCTTTTGTCATGAGGCGTATTCTGTCGGACAGCATTAACCCATGGAGAATTATGTCAAGGCTTCTGTGGCAAAGTAAAAACACAGGAGTGAGCCACGCTACAACAGCAGTTGAAGAGTATTGGAAGATTGAGTTTTTTGTATGGCCATGGTGGGCTTATATATACATATACATATAGATATACACAGTGTGGAAGGAGACCTCTCAGGCTGTCATGAGCCAACAAGGAACTATCCCATCTTTTTCTAAACCTCTGGCCAGTAGACATGTTTGAACTGTAAGACTCTATCGGTGATCTACCTCCAATCATGGGATTAGATGTTGTAGTGGGCCGTGATGGAAGTTGAGAAGTGACTTAATTGAGACATATAAGCTAATCAGAAGGTTACATAGGGTGGACAGGGAGAGCTGGGCACTTTCTTGTACTTTTTATGTGCATTTCTGCTTCCACCACCTGCATCTGTCATTGAACAGAGCAACTAGAAACTGCTGAACGAGACTGTAAAAATACACTCAATAATGGAACATTCCTAGTCCTTTGGGATGGAGAGGGATTCTCACATTGTTTTGGATGAGGAACCAACAAGAGCAGGAAATGTGGTGGGCAAGGCGACTTAATATGGCAGGAGCCAAAATCTTGATTTCCCGATGACAGGTAGATATATAGAGACAAAGTCAGCAGTGTCTTTTTGTAATATGTCGAGCCTTATACCATCTGCCCCAGCCAATTCAGCTTCTCCCTATCGCTCAAACCCTCCAACCCTGGCAACGTCCTTGTAAATCTTTTCTGAACCCTTTCAAGTTTCACAACATCCTTCCGATAGGAGGGCGACCAGAATTGCACACAGTATTCCAAAAGTGGCCTAACCAATGAGTGACTCTTTCTCAGAACTAAAACATTAACTCGGATTTTTCTCCACAGATGCTGCCAGACCTGCTGAGCTTTTCCAGAAATTTCTGTTTTTGTTTGGAATTTTCCATGGCAATCCATCACCATCCTCGGAAAAAGGCTCGCACTGTCCACCCTATCTAACCCTCTGATTAGCTTAAATGTCTCAATTAAGTCACCTCTCAACTTCCATCACTGCCCACTACAACACAGGATGTGGTGTCTAATCCCATGATTGGAGGTAGATCACAGACAGAGTCTTACAGTTCAAACATATCTATGCAGCCTCTGAGTTACTATTGCATGTATAAAGTTTTATCTCCAAATATAGAACCCACATTATTGTTTTACCAATCCATGTCATACAATGGGAAGCTTTCATGAAACTAGTTCAACCGAATTAAATCAATAAAGCCAAATTTCACATGATTAAAAGGTGCCAATTCTTTCAAAGGGCCACTGTATCTAAAATCAATGGTTCAAATTAATTTATGCAAATCAAAATCAAAATGCCATATTCAAAATTAATAAAGCACTGCAGCCCTTGTGCTGCTCAACGGCCTACAAAAGGTCCCAAGCAGGCCAGTGGATCCTCTGTATCCCTCTCCAAGGTCACCCGTGGTTGGATAAAGAGGGCAGGCAGTCAAGCTGAAGGACTCCTGCAACCTCTTGCTGCTTGGACTCCTTTCTGGGCCCCTGGGCCGGCCCCATGAGCAAGACCCAGGAGGCGGTCCTCTGATGTGCCAGCACACATTCTTCATCCAGTGTTCAAAGATATCGAGTGTGGGCTGAACTGCAATTAAGATTTGAGAAGCCGTCTCCTCAGAAAGTGAAAGAGAGATGCAAACTACCACATCCAGCGGGCACGGCAGTGTCTACCAGGATTTGGGACAGAGAGAGGGAGAGAGAGGCAGAGAGACGTAGCCTGAGGTGTACCTGGCCAAAATGTAGGTGTGAACTTGCATGTGAATTGGAAAGTCCAGATTTGGGAGGAGGCTGGAAGATTTGGGTGGAGGCTGGAAGATTTGGGAGGAGGCTGGAAGATTTGGGTGGAGCTTGGAAGACTTGGGAGGAGGCTGGAAGACTTGGGAGGAGGCTGGAAGATTTGTCCAGCTGCTGTTAGACAGTAGAACTACAGGGAAAACCTTTAGCTGAAATTCACTGGGCTGGCAAAGGAAAGGAACAGAAGTAAAGTCTCACAAACTAAGCATTGCTTTGGACTCATTGCAGGAGATTTGAGTGACTGCTCCAGGCTTTCTCTATGTGTGAGGTGGGCTTTTTTGTTTGAGTTAAAATGAAAGTGTAACGTTCTGTTTTTAAAGCAAAATTTACCCTTGAATATAGTATTTAGTCAAGAGAATGTTAGTGTCTTTAAACAGTAACTTTCTTAAAACGTGAATTCTTGTCACGATGTCCCTTTAGGTGCAAACTGTAAGTTTAAAGTTTTTCTTCAAGCTATCACTCTTCACAGGATCCTGACAGTGGATAACATGCACATTCATCGGCACAACAGCTGAGTGTATAAAAATTCTACATTGGGCCATAGCTGTCACCAGGATATCCTTGGTTTTACTGCTCGACCCTTGTCCCTGATCCTATTGCAGATCTCAGTTAGGGCAGTTCAGGTTTGATTTAAATTGGCTTGTGACTGGAGTGTCCCGACACGGGGTAAACCCTCCTGCTTATTTTAACCCAGCAACCCAGAAAAGATTTATCCCGTGCAGTAATCTGTGAAAATTTGAGACATCAAGAAGTCGTTAAAGTAAAAGTAACAACTTGATTTCTTAAACTATTACAGAGGATAATTAACTAACAACTATTTACAATTCCTTACTCTAGCCTATCTGTTACCTTTGCTTCTATAATACTTGCCCGATAAAACTCCCAATTACGATTTACAGAAAAATTCAAATTTTAAACCAGCCAGCAGTCGAATCTTTTCTTTATCTTTGTCAGTAGATTTGCTCTCCAGCTCAGTGTTGAGGTTTTTCTCTGTGCAAACTCCTTCTCTGGACAGGTACCTCTCAGAGAGTTCTGACTAGCAGTCCACAGCTGTTGGTCTGGTGGCAGTTCTCCTCCCAACTGTTCAATTTTCCCCAGTCTTATATCCCAAAGCATCAGATTGTGTCATTGGCTTTTAAGATTGTCAATATATTCAATTCAAACTTGATTGGAGCTTGGTATTTTTCGGGGTGTAATTTAAACTGATTTGCCGAATTCGAATTTGTCTTGTCATTTCCAGGCAACCAGCGACCCCAATAACTGGAGCACTTGTTACATGGTGTCTTATCAAAAACACTTGGTGCTGTCCCTGCTAGCTTTTACTCTCTTAAAGGTACAATACACCCTCATCTTCATAACACCTCCCCCCTTCAGAAAAAAATGAACCATCATGATGAAAAGATGGCTTCATTTTTTTCTCTACTTTTTGAACACATTATCCTAACAGACAGTTAACTTTAATATAAGTCCACCTTAACTTCTTTCCTTATACCTGTATAACATTTAATAAAGACAAATTTCATCCAAACTCTATCAGTTAAATCAGCAATAACGCATCTGTGATTACATTCTTCCCAACGCCAATATGTATGATTTTTAAATTAAAAGTCTGTAACATAAGACTCCAAAGAAATAGTCTCATATTCTTATCTTTAAAATGTTCTAAGAATGTAAACGGATTGTGATCCACGTACACGACCATCTCTGACACATTGTTCATGACATACACATTAAAATGTTGTAAGGTTAGTACCAAACTCGACTGTTCTTTTTCGATCATGGATCATTTCCTCTGGGGGTTGTTGATCTTCTTTGAAAAGTATCCAACTGGCAGTTCAATCCCATCCTCATCTTCCTGTAGGAGTACAGCTCCAACTCTTATGTCACTAGCATCGATGGCGACTTTAAAAGGTTTTGAAAAGTTTGGTGTAGCTAAAGCTGGTTTGGTGGTTAATATCGCTTTCAAATGGTCGAATGACTCCAGGCATGGCTCAGTGCACCGAAACTTTGTGTTCTTCTTCAGCAAATCGGTTAACAGTGCCACTACACTGCTGAAGTTTGGAACAAACTTCCAATAGAATTCGCTGAGTCCTAAGAATCAAAGCACCTCTTTTTCGAGGGTGGCCGTGGAAATGCCTCGATGGCTTTAATCTTTGCACTCTGTGAGGTCAACCTTCCATGACCGATGTTATGTCCCAAGAACATCACCTCTGCTTTCACGAATTCCGTTTTGTTTAAGTTTATCACCAGTTTTGCTTCTTGTTGTCTGCCAACTGTACCATGTGATCTTTCCAGATCACATCACTACATCATCCAAATAGACTGTTAGCCCAGCCACAACTCTGTTCATGAGTCTTTGGAATGTGACTGGCGCGTTCTTCATTCCAAAGGGCATCACTTTAAACTGATATAGCCCATTTGTGGTTACAAATGCGGAAATTTCTTTGGTCGACTCTGACAAAGGTACTTGCCAGTAACCACATATTAGGTCCAACCTGGTGATGTAACTGGCTTGTCCGGCTTTCTCGATACAATCCTCCAATCTAGGAGTTGGATATGAGTCCGATTTTGTAACAGCGTTGACCTTCCGATAATCCACGCAGAATTGTTGAGTCCAATCCAGTTTGAGAACTAAGACGATCGGCAAGCTCACTCGCTCTGGCTTGGTTCAATGATATCCTCATCGAGCATGGTCTCCACCTCCATCTGAAAGGAATAAGCTGATAGGGGTGTTGTTTTATTGGAGCAGTTGTCCCTACATCTACTTCATGTACAACAGCATTAGTCCTCCCCATCTAATTCTTGCATATGTCCTTATACTGCAGTAACAAGCCTTTCAACTGCATTCTATGCTCCTGAGACAGATGGCTCACTAACTTATCCCAATCCTCAAGGACTTCTTCATTTTTAAATCTATTTTGAGGCACACCAAAACCCACATCATCTGGATTTGATTCCTCACTCTGCGGGACAGTAAGTAACATCTGTTTCTCCAGTTCTTTCTCTCTAGTATAATATGGTTTCAACGTGTTCACATGACACACTTGATACCTTTATTTTCTATCTAGCATCTTTACTAGATAGTTCACCTGACTCAACTTTTTCTCAAGGAACCACTAAACCTGGCTTTGAAGGGATCTTCCCGTCAGGAAAACATCTGAGTCTCAGAGCTTTTATCTGCTACCTGCTTCATTCTACACTGTGCCCTCTTTAGGTGCTGTTTAGCTAACTCACTTACTCGATTTAGTCTCTCCCTCACCTCATAATTTTAGTGTGAGATCTCCGACTTTGGTCCTGTCAATTTTTCTCTAGTTAATTTCAAAGGGTATCTCACTTCATGACGAAAAATTAACTCGAAGGGAGTGAACTGAGTAGATACATTTGGGGCATCTCTGATGGCAAACAATACGAATGTGATACCTTTATCCCAATTATTCGGGTAATCCTGACAGTATGTTCTCAACATGGTCTTCAAGGTCTGATGCCACCTTTTTAAAGCTCCCTGGGATTCAGGATGATATGCACTGGATTTAAAGTGCTGTATACCTAAGGTATCTGTAACCTCCTTGAACAGCCTAGCAGTAAAATTTGACACTTGGTCTGACTGAATCTCTCTGGATAGCCCATACCGTGTGAAGAAAGCTACTAACTCCTCTACTACCCTTTTAGCTTTGATACTCTAATGGAATTGCCTCCAGAAATCTGGTAGACACATCCATTATGGTTAACAAGTACTGGTTAACACTTTTGGCTCTCGGGAGGGGACCTACACAATCAATTATAACCCGTGTGAATGATTCTTCAAATGCGGGAATTCGCAACAAAGGTACTGGTTTTATTACCGCCTGTGGCTTACCTACCATTTGGCATGTATGACACGTACGGCAAAATTTAACCAAATCTTTGGCATTCCAGGCCAATACAAATGTTTTTGTACCTTAGCGTTTCATACCCCTAAGTGATCTCCTACAGGTAATTCATGTGCTACCCATAACACCTCCTGTCTGTATGCTACCAGCAATACAATCTGGTTCACCTCAGCCCATTTCTCCTCTGCACTAACCTGCTGTGGTCTTCACTTTTGCCTTAGAATTCTACCTTTCAGATAATAACCCTCCGAAATATTCTCTGCTTCCTTTTCAGAGTATGCATCCACATAAATATCTTTTATCGCTCTGTCTTGCTGTTGCATGTCCCTCAGCCTCTCAGGAGTAAACACTTCTGACTGACCCGCTGCCTGTTCAGAGTCACGAGTGTGGTGCTGAAAAAGCACAGCAGGTCAGGCAGCATCCGAGGAGCAGAAGAATCGATGTTTCGGGCAGGAGCCCTTCATCAGGAACGTGGTAATGATGAGCCTGGTAAGCCAGTCCTGATGAAGGGGTCCTGCCCGAAACGTCGATCTTCCTACTCCTCGGATGCTGCCTGATCGGCTGTGCTTTTCCAACACCACACTCTCGACTCTGATCTCCAGCATCTACAGTCCTCAGCTTCTCCCTCTGCCTGTTCAGGTTTTTCCTGCACCATTATGTCAAACAGGGTTTCCGCTAACTGAACCTCAACTCCTTCATCCTTCTCTTTACTTTTCACTTCGTGCTGTGACTTATGATATTGGGATCTGGTTACCACACAGTCTGGGAAAATACCAGGATATTTCTGTTTCAACTCCTCAGTTTCTTGGTCTTCCTTGGGCTTCTCCACAACAAGGGGTGTCACTCCCACCTTGGATAATTCCCAAGAACCAACTGAATTCCTGGAACTGACACTCTGTCAATAACTCCCACTGCAACTTCCCCAGTCTTGAGTTAGCACTCCAACCTGATCTTACACAGGGGAACATTAAATTCCTGTCCACCTATTCCACAAATGACCACACTCTCGGGTAACAAATCAGAAAGAGAGCATATTCGCTCATCCCTTACTATCAGTAACTGGTTAGATCCTGTATCGCTCAAAACTATAATTTCTTGCCCTTCTCCCCCTGTTCTTTCTGAGTAAACTTTACCCACAGAGGCGAATTCTTTGTAGAGATCAGGTACTAACTCCATATTCAGCCCCTGTCTAGGCTGGGCACTTCCTGCAGCTCCTCAGCTCTTCTGAGGGTCTCCTTTACTACCTTCACTAATGCCACTAGCTTAGCTTCTTTTACCACATTTTTTCCCACAGTGCCCTTCTTTAACAACCAGCACTGTGACTTTACGTGTCCCACTTTACCACAGAGGAAACATCTGAGGCCTTTCACCTCCTTTCCACCCTCTTCGGCTTCTTTTTTATCCTGTGGTAAATTCTTACCAGTGCTCTCTACTCTTGGTTTAGCAGTGTAGGATCTCCCTCTCTCCTAATTTCTATCCCTCACAGGATGAAATTCTGTCTGGAGGCTAGTCTTATGCACCAACATGTCCTCATCTACTAATTCTGCTGCCCTTCTCACTTCCTGAACTTTTTCTACCTCCATGTGAATTCTTACCATCTCTGGAAGTGAGTTTTTAAACTCCTCCAGCAGAATAATCTCTTTTAAAGCCTCAAATGTCTTATTTATTTTCAAAGCACGCATCCATCGATCAAAATGACTATGTTTAATTCATTCAAACTCAACATAAGTCTGACCTGGTTCCTTCTTTGTGTTTCTGAACCGCTGCCTAAATGCTTCTGGCACCAATTCATAAGCACTTAAAATAGTCTGCTTAACCTCTTCATAATCTCTTGACACCTCATTTGACATCGCGGCAAATACCTCACTAGCTCTGCCTACCAATTTAATCTGAACTAGCATTACCCATAAATCCTCGGACCACTCCATCTTCCTAGCCAATTTTTCAAATGAAATAAAGAAGGCTTCAACATCGTTCTCATAAAGATGTGGCAGAGTTTTGACATATTTATGTATATCGCTATCTTCTCTTTTAATCTCCATCCTGTTAACTTGACTTCGCTAAGTCGCAACTTCTCAAGTTCAAATTCTCTCTCCCTTTCTTCTCTCTCTTTGCTCAGCTAAGAACCTTCTCTCTCTCTTTTTCCTCTCTCTCCTTCACTCTCTCTCTCTCTCTCTCTCTCTCTCTCTCTATCTTCTAACACCATTTTCCTTAATTGTAAGTTAAGTTTTTCTATCTCTACTACACTCTGACACACCTAAATGTTTGAGTAGTTCCCTTACAATTTCAGCTTTACTTTTGTCCTTGGTTAAACCCAGATCTAACTTAATTGCTAATTCTAAAAGCATGACCTTTTTCTTTCCTTATAAATTTCTTGGCAAGTTTGAGAATCGTCTTCAAATCCCAGAACCCCTTTAGTAATTTTAAGACTGATTTCTCTCACTTTTAATTTAATCAATCACAAGTCACCAAAATTAAACAAATTGTCTCTCCTATATTTTATTTAAAGGTCTAGGACATTAATCTGAATGTATTTAAATCTGCCAGGAATTTGCGTACTCCCAAGTCTATTCAAATCTGTCTAAACCAGTTCAAATCCTGGACCCGAGCCCCCAAACTGTTTCGACACGGGGTAAACCCTCCTGCTTATTTTAACCCAGCACCCAACAAAAGATTTATTCCGTGCAGTAATCTGTGAAAATTCGAGAGGCCAAGAGCTAAAGTAAAAGTAACAACTTTATTTCTTAAACATAACAGAGAATAATTAGCTAACAACTATTTACAATTCCTTATTCTAACCTATCCTTCACCTTCCCTTCCATAATATGCGTCCGATAAAACTCCCGATTATGATTTACAGAAAAATTCAAATTTTAAAACCAGCCAGCGGTCAAGTCTTCTCTTTATCTACGCCAGTATATTTTCTCCCCAGGTCAGTGCTAAGGCTTTTCTCTATGTGAACTCCTTCTCTAGACAGGTACCTCTCAGAGAGTTCTGACTAGCAGTCTATAGGTGCTGGTCTGGTGACAGTCCTCCTCCTAACTGTTCAATTTTCCCCAGTCTTATACCCCAAAACATCAGATGGTGTCATTGGCTTTTAAGATTGTCAATATACTCAATTCAAACTTGATTGGTGTTTGGTATTTTTTGGAGTATAATTTAAACTGATTGGCTGAATTCGAATTTGTTTTGTCGTTTCCAAGCAACCAGCGACCCCTGCAGCTGGAGCACATGTTACATTGTGTCTTATTGAGAACACTGGTGCTGTCCCTGCTAGCTTTTACTCTCTTAAAGGTACAGTACATCCACATCTTCATAACAGGAGACTCATCAAGATCTAGATCAAGATCTGACTGGGTTAGAACAGCAGGTTAAGTTCTGTCCAGGTAGTGTCATGAATGTTCACTGGACTGATTTCTGGGATGGCAAGAACTATCCTGGAAAGAGAGACTGAGGAAGGTTGGGGGTTGGGGGAGCTGGGCAGGGGTGGGGGCTGCATTCTCTTGAATTTAGAAGAATGAGTCAGAGAGTCATAGAGTCATACAGACCTTTTGGTCCAACCAGTCCATGCCGACCGTCATCCCAAACTAAACTAATCCTACCTGCCTATGCTTGGTTGATATCCCTCCAATATTTCCTATTCATGACCTTATCCAAATGTCTTTTAAACATTATAAACTGCATCCACCACTTCATCCGGATGTCCATTCCACACATGAACCACTTTCCACGTAAAACCATTGTGCCTCATGTCTTTTTTAAATTGCTCTCCTCTCACCTTAAAAATATGCCTCTTAGTCTTGAAATTCCACACCATTGGGAAAAGACACCTGCCTTTCACCTTATCAATAGCCCTCATCATTTTATAAACCTCTATAAGGTCACCTCTCGACCTCCTACCCTCCAATGAAAAATGTCCCAGCCTGTCCTTATAACACAAACCTTCCATACCCAGCAACATCCTGGTAAATCTTTTATGAACACTCTGCAGCTTAATAACATCCTTTCTATAGCAGGGAGACCAGAACTGGACACAGTACTCCAAAGAGGCCTCACCAACATCCTGAACAACTTCAACATTGCATAATGAATGGTCCTGGATGTAAATTTGCTCGCTGAGTTGAAAGGTTTGTTTTCAGACATTTCGTCACCATACTAGGTGACATCATCAGTGAGCCTCTGGTGAAGCACTGGTGGTATGGCTCACTCTTTATTTATGTGTTTTGGTTTCCTTGAGTTGGTGATGTCATTTCCTATGGTGATGACATTTCCTGTTCTTTTTCTCAGGGGGTGGTAAATGGGATCCTATTCAATGTGTTTGTTGATAGAGTTCTAGTTGAAACTCAGAAATAAAACAAATAAATAAAAAAGTGGGCCATATCACCAGTGCTTCACCAGAGGCTCACTGATGATGTTACCAAATATGGTGACAAAACGTCTGAAAATGAACCTTCGAGCTCAGAACATCCAGAACCTCAACCTAAGCTACAAATCTTTTCAAAACTCGCTAATAGATTAGATTACATTACAGCGTGGAAACAGGCCCTTTGGCCCAACAAGTCCACACCGACCTGCCGAAGCGCAACCCACCCATACCCCTACATTTACCCCTTACCTAACACTACGGGCAATTTAGCATGGCCAATTCACCTGACCTGCACATCTTTGGACTGTGGGAGGAAACCGGAGCACCCGGAAGAAACCCACGCAGACACGGGGAGAACGTGCAAACTCCACAGTCAGTCGCCTGAGGCGGGAATTGAACCCGGGTCTCAGGCGCTGTGAGGCAGCAGTGCTAACCATTGTGCCACCTTGCCGCCCACATGAATGGTCATCTCAGTGAAACATGCAAAATTCATTTAGGACTCCATAGATACAGACAGGATGTTTCCCCAGGTTAGATGAGGGGTGGGGTGGGGTGGTGTTGTGGGGTTTGGGGCACGGTATCGACACAATCTTATTGGGACTGAGGTAGGAGGAAATTCTTCAATCAGAAGCTGGTGACTCGTTGGAATTCTCTTGCCAGGCTGTGGGGGCTCAGTCATTGAATATGTTCAAGACAGAGAGATTCACAGATTTCAAGGTAGTAATGACGTCAAGAGATTATAGGGATAGTGCAAGAAAATGGAGTTGGAAAAGATGATCAGCCATGGCACAACAGACTCAAAAGGCTGAACAGCCTACCCCTGCCACTATCTCCTATGTTCATAAAGGCCGCCAATACATTTCCGAGGTTCTGTAAGATCACTTTCAGTGAAATTAGAATTTTATTCCCAGAGTTATAAACGGGCGACTGATTTGAATTCATTCTCCACATTGATAAAGGACATTGTCAGTGGAGCCCCACTCTTTCTGTTGAAAGAGATGATTGGTGCTGGGGTTATACTGAGGCCGTGAGGTGAGGGGCGAGACTGTGGGAAGGCAGGGTCTTCATGAGTAAGCTCGGTTAGGTGCAGGAATTGAACCCACATCTCCACTCTGCAATATAAACCAGTCACCCAGTCAACTGAACTAACCAATTGGTATTCACCTCCCAGAATCACTGTATGATCTTAACTAGAAAGGTGAAGCAGCAGCAGGTAAATATTCCAATGTGCTTGGTATCCTTTGGCCGTCTGAGCTTCACTGTACAATTGAAGACATTTTTGAGGGACCTTGCTTTCTTCAGGCACTGCAATGTTGAACAATTTGCTCTTTTGCCAGTGAATCCTGTGAAAGTTATTGTCCGCTCTGATTCCTCCCACTTTGGTTTCCAGTCTGTGATATTGTGGTTCCAATGGGGCTTAAAAGGTTTACTCTGCTGTACGAGTAAATGGTGGACAAGTGTGAGGGCAGCTGTAGCCTGAAGCATGGCTACTTTCACTAGCATCATCATCATCATCATCATCATCAACATCATCATCATCAACACCGGCAGTCCCTTTTAGAAGAGGACAAGTCTCTTCCACTCTCAGGGTGAGTCCATAGGTAGCTGTACAGACCAATGGGGGCTACCACAGGCTCTGTATCAAGTGGGGCAGAAAGGGTCATGGGAAGGGATGGCTGGAGCATTGCTGTGGCAACACACTCCTGCTTCCCCCCGGCTTCCACTTTGTCCCGACAACATGTCTTGAGGTGCTTTCCCAGATGCTCCTGCTCCCCTTTGGACAGCCTTGGGCCAGTGATTCCGAGGTGTCTGTGGGAATGCTGCAGTGAGGTCTGTTTGAGGGGATCCCTGAAACACCCACCTAGAACTCCCCTGCCATTTCAAAGCTGGGAGTAGAGCACCTGCTCGTGGGGGATGGGGCTTTTTTGTCAGGAGACCCACACTGAAGCACTGACTTTTCTTCAGCGCTCGTGTGGGGAGCTCACAAGCCCCGAATGCAACACAAAAGCAGCAAACGTCAAAGAGGAGACTGACCGCCAGTGCCTGTGGTGCTCATTCTCACTTTCCTACCAGTCTTGGTAACCACTTCTTAATCATTAACCTTGGGAAAAGGTCACCGCTGGCTTGAGAGTGCACACATTCTACAGAGATGTTCAAACGTTTCATCCTGCCCCTTCATGCACAATCCCTTTACTCTTCCGCACTCTGACATGTACGGCCCTGGCAGAGTTCAGAACTCAAACTCTGAGGTTGGATCCAGGAAACTTAAGGGTCTGTAGCAGGTCTGAAAACTCTACGTGTTGGAATAGAGTTTAATTCCACCTCAAAATAAAACCCTCTCAAAACCTTTGGGTTTCACCAAGCAGCATTATCACAGTGTCAACTATTTCGGGGATGACGTCCACTTGCATTTCTGACACATCCTCCAGTGACTGAAAAGGCCAATTCCAGACCCACAGACCTTTGGGAACATGGCACAGGAGTTCCAGGAGCTAGTGGGATCTGGGGAACGGGACTTGTTTTCCTTATTCTCCTTCCTTCCTTCCCCGTCATTGCACTGCCCCATCATCAAAACATTGTGGGGGTGAAGTGTAAAGCAACCTGATACTCAAGTTGGCCACCAATGTCCATTACAAACCCACCGGCTCCTATACTCCCCTTGACATTCTGTAAAAACTCTATTCCATTCTCCCAGATTTTCTGTCTCTGTCGCGTCTGCTCCAATGATGCCAGCTTCAAGAAGGGGGTCTCCAAAATGTCCACCTTCTTCCTCAACTGAGCATTCGTCAGCCAATTAGTTGACGAGTCCCTCAGCCAGATCCGACCCCTCTCCCGCACTTTGGCCCTCACCGCCTCTCTTCCCTCCCACAACGGTGGTAGGGTCCCTCTTCTCCTTACCTACCATCCCACCAGCATCCACATCCAGAGGATCATATGCTGCCAATTTGACCATCTCCAACAGGATGCCACCACCAGACACACAGTCCCCTGCATTCCCTTGTCTGTCTTGCGCCAGGACCGTTCCCTCCGGGGTTCCTGGTCCACTCCTCCATCATTCTCATCATTCCCCCCTCCATAGCCCCAATGCACCTTCCCCTGCAATCGCAGGAGATGTAACGCCTGCCCATTGACTTCCTCCCTCCTCAGTATCTAAGCGCCCAAACCTTGTGAAGCAGTGATTTACCTGCACTTCACGCAATTGCTGCTCGCAATGTGACCTCCTCTACATTGAGAAAACGAAGAGCAGACTGTGTGACCACTTCACGGAACATCTACATTCTGCCCACAAAAATGAGCTGACCTTCCAGTTGCCTGCCACGTGTATCCACCTCCTTGCTCCCTGGCCAACATTTCTGTCTCAGTCTTACTGCAGTGCTCAGTGCTGGAAGAACAGCACCTCATTTTTCATTGCAACCTTCAGGACTCAATTTTGAGTCCAACCATTTTAGGGTTTCCCCCATGCTTTCCCCCACCCTCACATACCAGGCATCAGCATGGGCTGCTACCACACACAACCCATTGTCAGATACTAATAGTCCCCATTAGCAGACACTCATTCTCCCAGGCTTCGCTTTATCCACCCCTTTGATTGTCCAATTGTTTTTCTCATCTCTTTGTGCTCCATCACCACCTATCATTTACTCCTTCACCCCCTCCCTCCACCCTACGTTCTGTGTAAAAACCATCCTTTTCCTGGTCATAGTCACTTCTGAAGAAAGGTGACTGGACTTGAAGCATTAACTCTGATTTCTCTTCACAGATGCTGTCAGACCTGCTGGGATTTTCGAGCAAATTCTGATTATCGCTTCAGATTTCCAGCGTCTGCAGCTCTTTTGGATTTTTTTTTTGATGCTCAGGTTGTCACCTTTCTGACTTTGATGCTCTCCTTTGTCACTGGTGACTGGGAGGATCTGGCTATCAGTCACTCAGAGTAACTCCAGTTCGACAGCTATGAGGTCCGTCACTGCACCAGCACGTGAAACGTCTCACATCACTTCCTGTAGTGGCTGTGACGTCGAAACATCGAAACATAGAAAATAGGAGCAGGAGTAGGCCATTCGGCCCTTTGAGTCTGTACCACCATTCAACACGGTTGTGGCTTGTCGGCTTTAGCTGAGTTGGCTGAGCTGCAGACGCTGGAAATCTGAAGCAATAATCAGAATGAGTTTGCAGAGCAGTGTGATGCCAATAGTGTGGTTTCAATTCCCATCACTGGTTTGAGGTTACCATGAAGGACTCTTCTTCCCTCCCCTGAGGTCTGGTGGCCCTCAGGTTAAATCACCACCAGCCACTTCTCTCTAATGAGAGAGCAGCCCCCTATGGTCTGGTAAGACTATGGTGACACAACAACAATCATGGCTGATCATTCAATCTCAGTACCCCATTCCCGCCGTCTCCCCATAGGCCTTGAGCAGTAAGGGCCATGTCCAGCCCCCTCTTGAATATACTACACTCTTGACTACTTTAATTTGTCACCACTGAGTTAAACAAGAATGGAAGGTCAGTACTGTGCCCTCCAATTACAACATTGCAGCAATTGACAACTTAGAGTGGAGCCCAGTTGTGCGTCAGTCAGGAGTGTCTTCAAACATCTCAATTAGCCAGTCAGGCACACGTAACCAACACATAAAGGGCTTATTTCTATGATATTTTCAAAAAGGTCAGGGCAGACAATTTTATACCCTCTCCAAGGTTCCATTGCTATTAATCAGGATAATCCTGGAACATGCTCCCTAACGTGTGGATCTATCTACACCACAATGAATGCAGCAGTTCAAGAATGTAGCTGACCACATTAAAAATCACACAATACCAGGTTATAGTCCAACAGGTTTATTTGGAAGCACTAGCTTTCGGAGCGCTGCTGCTTCATCAGGTGGTGGTGGCTGATCACTACTTTCTCAAAGGTACTTAGAATCCCCACAGTGTGGGAGCTGGCTGTTCAGCCCACACTGACCCTCCAAACAGCATCCCACCCAGACCCATCCTCATACCCTATCACGCCATATTTCCCACATCTAACCCACCTAGCCTACATATCCCTGCACACTACGGGCAATTTAGCATGGCCAATCCATCTAAACTGCACATCTATGGACTGTGGGAGGAAACCGGAGCACCCGGAGGAAACTCACACAGACGCAGCGAGAATGTGCAAACTCCACACAGACAGTCGCTTGAGGCTGGAATCGAACCAGGGTCCCTGGTACTGTGAGGCAGCAGTGCTAACCGCTGAGCCATTGTGCCACCCACTGCAGCCAGTGCTGGCTCATCCACCAACGCCCATATTGCATGAATGAATAAAAAGAATGAAATGGGATTTGAAATTTGATATCTGCTGACGTCCATTTTGACACAAAAGTACAAAGTCACGGGCATCCCCATGAGACAGTTCCCTCAATATGAACAATATCATTCCTCTGTTGGGCGACTATCTGTGTGGAGTTTGCACATTCTCTCCGTGTCTATGTGGGTTTCCTTCGGGTGCTGCAGTTTCTTTCCACACTCTAAGGATTAGGTGCATGTTAGGTGGATTGGCCATGCTAAATTGCTCATAGGGCCCAGGGGTCCGCTGGTTTGGTGAATTAACCATGGGAAATGCAGGGTCACAGGGATAGGGTAGAGGGTATGGGTGTGGTTGGGACGCTTTTTGGAGGGTCGGTGTAGACTCACTTCCACATGGTATTTCTTTGATTCTACGATTCATACATTTACATGGAGACTTCCCAAGATGCTTCGCAGGAACGTTACGATGTAACAAAGCCAGAAAAACTACAGTATGTTTTCAGATGTGATCCAACGGAGGAAAGTGAGCTGGGGAGGCACAACGAGGAAATTCCAAAGACTGGTGACGAGGTTACTGAAGGCTCTTCCCCCCCAGTGGTGGAATAATCCAAACTGCGGACAGTCAAGATGCCAGAGTTAGGGGACCACAGATATTTTGGAGGGTTGTGGGGCTGCAGGAGATTGAAGTGGGTCAAGGGGTGAGACACATGGAATTTGCAAACAAGGATGAGAATTTTAAAGTCAAGGCATTGCTTGGCTGGCTAACCAGGAATGTTTCCTAATACTGGTATATGCAAAGCCTTGTTCTTAATGATGTGGGTGGTTAATTCCGGAATGCTTAATAAGGCATTGAGATGAAAGAACATCAGTAGAAGGTCCACATTTTAATTAGCATCACCACTTTCACCATATGTCTTCCTTTTATTGTGCTGAGTTTCGATGACTCAGTGAATTTATTTCTGCTCTGTTATTAATTAATGTTTAATGAATGTTTTTGCTTGCAATAGGTATAATTACAATATTCTACCCCTTTTCAAACAATGTGCTTATAAAAATAAATTAAATATTTACACAGGACAAAACAGACCTGAGGGATTAAATGCCACTGTCAAATTCCCTTTCCACTTGACATTGTTTCCAATGCGGTGTGTGTCTAAATCCTGGAAATAAATCCAATTTCCACTGACAGGAATTGCTGAAATTGGTTCACACATACACACGCATGTACACACACACACATACACACGCAAATGCGCACATATACACACACAAATACATACGCATATGCACATACACACAGACAGATACACGCACACAGACACATGCACACACACGCGCACACAGATACACACACACAGACACAGACAGATACACGCACACAGACACTCCCACACACATACACACACTCACAAGCACTCCCACACACACAGACACACACAAACACCCACACACAGACACTCTGACACACACACACACACACAAACAAAAACACATACACAGGCACTCCCACACACACACAAACACATGCACACACAGACCCTCTGACACAGACACTCACAATCCCAGACACACAGGCACACACACACTCTGACACACACACACATAAACACACACACAGACATTCCGACACACACACACAAACACCCACACCCACAGACACACACACTCACACACACACACAAACACATACAGAGACACTCACACACATGCACAAACACACACGCACATACAGACACTCCGATGCAGACGCACACACTCACAGACAGACGCACACACACTCCGACACACCCACACAGACATAGACACTCTGACACAGACACACACACACAGACACACAAACGCACACACAGACACTCCAACACACACACACATACACACACTTTGACACACACACGCACACACAAACACATACACAGGCATAGACTCACACACACACTCACAGACACTCCCACATGAACACACATACACAAACACAGACACTCCCACACCCACAGACACTCCCACACAAACACACACACACACTCACAGACAGTCCCACAAACACGGACAGACACAGACACACAAACACACACACAGACACTACGACACACACACATACACACACAAAAAACACATACACAGGTTTTCCTATTCACATGCCCATCCAATTGCCTTTTAAATGCTGTAATTGTACCAGCCTCCACCACTTCCTCTGGCAGCTCGTTCTATGCACACACCACCCACTGTGTGAAAAAGTTGCTCTTTAGATCCCTTTTATATCTTTCACCTCTCACCTTAAACGTATGCCTTCAAGTATTGTACTCCCCTACCCTGGGGTAAATACTTTGGCTATTCACCCTATCCATGCCCTTCAAGATTTTATAAACTTCGATAAGGTCGCCCCCTCAGCCTCCAGGAAAAATAGCCCCAGTCTATTCAGCCTCTCCCTATAGCTCAAACCCTCCAACCCTGGCAACATCCTGGGTGAATCTTTTCTGAACCCTTTCAAGTTTCACAACATCCTTCCTAAAGCAGGAAGACCTGAACTGAACGCAGTATTCCAAAAGTGGCCTAACCAATGTCCTGAAAAGCTGCAACATGACCTCCCAACTCCTGTATTCAATGCACTGACCAATAAAGATAAGCATACCAAACGCATTCTTCACTATCCTATTCACCTGAGACTCCATTTTCAAGGAACTATGAACCTGCGTTCCCTGGTCTCTGTATTCGGCAACACTCTCCAGGATCTTACTATTAAGCGTGTAAGTCCTGCCCTGATTTGTCTTTCCAAAATGCAACATCACACATTTATCTAAATTAAACTCCATCTGCCACTTGGCCCTTTGGCCCATCTGATCAAGATCCTGTTGTACTCTGAGGAAATCTTTTTCTCTGTCCAATACACCTCCAATTTTGATGTCATCTCCAAACCTATTAACATACCTCCTATGTTCACATCCAAATCATTTATATAAATGACAAAAAGTGGTGGACCCAGCATCAATCCTGGCATCACACCGCTGGTCACAGGCCTCCAGTCTGAAGAGCAACCCTCCACCAACACCCTTATCAAAGGGTCAATAACAAGGGTCAATAAGTTTAAAGTGAAAGGCAGGAAGATTAGAGGGGGTTTGAGGAATTTTCACCAAAAGGATGGTGGGAATTTGAAATGCAATGGCTGGGAGGGTAGTTAAGGTGGGAATCTCACAACCTGTAAAAAGTACCTGGATGAACTAATTGAGTGTCATAACATTCAAGGCTGGGAAAGTATCATAGAACCATTGAATCCCTACAGTGCAAAAATAGGCCATTTGGCCCAACAAGTCCACACCAACCCTTTGAAGAGGAACCCACCCAGACCCATTTAGCTACCACGTTACTCTAAATTTACCCCTGACAAATGCACGTAATCTACATATCACTGAACACTATCGGCAGTTTAGCACAGCCAATCTACCCTAACCTGCACATCTTTGGATTGTGGGAAGAATCCGGAGCACCCAGTGGAAACCCATGCAGACACGGGGAGAATGTTTGGCAATCTAGACTTGATGGGCCAAAGGGCCTGTTCTGTACTGCATGATTAGCACCTTTCAGGATATCAGGGAATCTCAAAGCCCTTTCTAGTCAATTGGATATCCTTGAAGTGCAGTTATTGTGGAAACGTGGAAGTCAAATTGTGGCAATATCCCACAAAAAGCAAACTGGTTAATGGCCAGACCATCAGTTTTAGTGATGCTGGTTGAACAATGGATATCACCCAAGACATCAGGGGTAACATTCCCCCACCCTCCATTGATTAGTGGGATGGGAACATCTTTTACATCCACCCAAGAGGGCTGGCTGAAGCTTCAGTTTAACGTCTGCAGATGGAGTTCCAGCCCTGATTTTGCACTTGATTGCTTTGGTTTGATTTATTATTGGCACATGTACCTAGGCACAGTGAAAGCTTTGTCTAGTGTGCAGTACAAGTGAATCATAGATCACGAAGGTCACAGGGTGATAGAACAGAGCGGGGAATACAGAGTTACAGCTGCAAAGAAGGTGCACAAAAAGCAAGATCAACATTAGATTTGAAATTTGCTGAGTCTAATAACAGCAGGGAAGAAGCTGTTCTTGAATCTGTTGGTACGTGCGACTAAGCTTTTGTGTCTTTTGCCTGACTGGAAGAGATTATAACTGGGGGGTGGGAGGGGTCTTTGATGATACTTCCATGGCAACGAGAAGTGTAGATGGAGTCAATGGATGGAAGGTCGGTTTGTGTGATGGTCTGGCCTGTGTTCCCAGCTCTCTGTAGTATCTTAGAGTACTGAGCAGACCAATTGCCATACCAGGCTGTCATGCATCTGGACAGGGATACTGTGGAATGGGACATGGACTTCCAAACTTCCAGTTCAGAGACAAACCATCATCAAGCTGCGGCCACCAACATCTGACATCATTACTATAAATGAATTAAGTATGCCCTCATCTTTACCCGTTGAGAGGTGGTGGGGGGGGGGGGGGGGGGAGGAGGAGGGGTCTTAGTTTGTGATGGATCATCCAGTTTAGGGCTACTTTGATTAGCTAGTAAGGGTCACAGTAGGCACTGCCAGACAAGAATCTGTGTTGAAGCAACACTTGCTGAATTTTAACCCATCCCCACACCATCCACCCACCCACCCCTCAAAAAAAGACAAGAGATTTGAAGTCAAATGCGAATGATTTGAAAATCTCAAATCAAACACCACCTTCGAACCTGCCTACTTCCTGGTTTAGAAAGGAAGGATAATAGGAGACAAGTAACCAATCAGTTCCTGGCTGAAAGTGCGGCAATGAAGGGTTGGCAATTTGAATGATTTATAATTTTTGTGACCGCCTGCTTTAGCAGTATTTGGTTGAATTCAGGACTATCAACAAGTATAGAGAGGTGACACAGCTCTGGGAATATGTCACTTCCTGTGGTCAAGGGGAAGGGAATGCTTTCATCTACCTGCTAACCTCTTTTTGTCAGTCAGCAACAAATACTTCTGGACTTGATATTGCTGGCACTTTTTTTACTCACTTGTGGTATTTGGACCTCACTGGCTTTTGCTGTGTGTTGCTAGTTGCCCCTTGAAAAGGTGGTGGTGAGCTGCCTTCTTGAACCGCCGCAGATCATGTGCTCTAGGTAGACCTACAATGCCCTCAGGGAAGGAGTTCCAGGATTTTGACCCAGTGACACCAAAGAAACGGCAATATGTTCCCAGGTCAGGACGGTGAGTAGCTTGGACGAGGACCTGAAGCTGGTGGTGTTCTCGTGTGTGGATTTTATGCCTTTAGGTTAGACACCATCACCAGATACTGGAATCACACCCCTCCCAGCAATTGGTCCTATCTATAAATGCCGCGGTTGGACCCAACACTAGGGTCACGCCTCTTGGGATGGTGCTTAGAAAGCCCACAGTCTGGGGTTGGACAGTCTCCAATTCCCAGGTGGGTGTTGGATCAGGATCCTGCACCTGACTGACACCCAGACCAGTGTAAAAACCACACGCCAGGAGGTTTGCAGGGAAATCCATAATGCTATTTGTCCAACCTACTTAATCATCACTGTTAGTACCCAGGCCACAGAGAGTCATAGAATGTCTGCAGTGTGGAACCAGGCCATTTGGCCCCTCAAGTCCACACTGACCCTCCAAAGTGCATTCCACACAGACCCATACTCTCTAACCTTGCATTTGCCATGGCCAATTCACCAAACCTGCACATCTTTGGATTGTGGGAGGAGCACCCGGAGGAAACCCATGCAGACATGGGGAGAATGCACAAACTCCGTACAGACAGGTGCCTGAAGGTGGAATTGAACCCAGGCTCCTGGTGCTGTGAGGCAGCAGTACTAACCACTGAGCCACTGTGTTGCCCAAACTGAGAAGTTCCAACCAAAGCAATTGAATCCTTCCCAACTAAATGAGAATGTGGTTCCCTGAGTTGATAAGATACCCCAGTATCCTATGGTGCCCAACAGTCTAGGAAGACCCAAACCAAACATCCACAGGAACTGTTGCTGAAACATGAGGTAAATCAATGTTGTTCACATTGGGCATACTTTCTGTTAAGCCCAGCAGCACAGAAACTGCGAGTAACAAGCAATAAAAACACTCAATAAACTCCAGAGTAGTCAGCTGAAACACCCTACACTGGCTCTCATTTTGCTGCATTGCATGAGATCTCTGAATGCTTCTAGTTTATGAGATGTCTTTTAAAAGAAATAAAACAATGGTGAAAAAGTGGGTAACATGGAGTTTGTGACAATTCGCATATTCACCGCCCCCAACCTGCTGCTCCATTTCTACCCAGTATTGGAAAGAGAGGGAGTTTGTCTGGTGAGACGGGCTCGAATTGGATTCGACTGGGCCAGCATCCTGGTGAAGAAAGTAATGAGAGCTGGAGATTGATCCTTGAATGAGGACATGTGTAGCTCTCCAGGGACATGGCAGCATTACAGGACAGCTGTTTTGGAATAACAACATCCATAATTGGAACAGCCAGGGTATACAAACATCGGAAAACAGCAGCAAATAGGGGTCAAATGAGGAGAAATGATGAAAAGGACAAATTAATAGTTCTTCCCTTAAATGCATGTGTGAAATGACATGAATGTCTTTCTGTCTGGAGATCAATTGAGGGACTTCAGCGACCAGTTAATTAATTAATCAATTAAGATTAGTTTCGGTAGTTATTTCAGGTCTCCAGCATCTTTGGTATTTGATTTGATTTGATTCGTTTATTGTCACGTGTACCTGGGACAGGGCTGATTTCTGATGCAGCCATTAAGTACATACTCGTGTGTGAAAACATTAATGTCTGTGCTAGGCAGCAAAGTTGTTTTTGAAAGGAGTTTGTCCACAGAACTGATTTACCCGGTTCCACGCAGTTAGTAAAGGCTATCTTGTTGTGTCTCTGCTGCCCCTCATATCAAGTCTGACAATTGTATCTGCTGACTGCTAATTCTGCATAAGAAGACACAATCTGAGCCTCGGAAATCTCTAACAGTCTTCAGAAGGATGATTTAGAGATGCCGGTGTTGGTCTGGGGTATACAAAGTTAAAACACCACAACCACCTGACGACGGAACAGCGCTCCGAAAGCTGGTGCTTCCAATTGAACCCGTTGGACTATAACCTGGTGTTATGTGATTTTTAACTTTATCCAGGGGGAATAAGAGAAAGGTTAAGTGAGGTATTGTTCGAATATGTTTCAATTTTAAAATTTACTTCAACACTAATCATGCTACATTTTGAGACATTATCAGCGCGATCAATGACAGGACGAGCAAGCCTGGTGTGGGTTTATACATTAGATAACACAGATTGTGTGTTGCTGGAAAAGCGCAGCAGGTCAGGCAGCATCCAGGGAACAGGAGAATCGACATTTCGGGCATAAGCCCTTCTTCAGGAGCCCTTCCTGAAGAAGGGCTTATGCCCGAAACGTTGATTCTCCTGTTCCTTGGATGCTGCCTGACCTGCTGCGCTTTTCCAGCAACACATTTTCAGCTCTGATCTCCAGCATCTGCAGTCCTCACTTTCTCCTCAAAGATAACACAGATTGCAAGGCTCAATGATTGGACAAAAATTGACCTCCACCCAACTCTCTGCTGTTCTTGTTTTGATAGACATGCATTAGAAGTATGTTGCCTAGTTACTGACAGTGAATTAACCATCTAACAGTGGTTCCATTGGCATATTCCGTGTACTGTAGGAAACTTGGTGTGTGCTAATTGAAAGCCTGAGGGCTAATCATCATGTAGAATTTTCATGGAGTTTGCTGCAGAGAAACAGACCATCTGGCACCAATGAGCTCCTGTTACTTCTTCATCAGCCCATCAGCATCATCTACCATTCCTCTCTCTGTCATATATTTCAGCAACTTCCCTTAACTGGAGCTCTGCCCTTAAACCTCTTGAGGAATGCAACATCCATTCCATTTCAAAAGCAAAAGAGAAATTTAACAGAAATGAAGAGACGTACAAGTTTGACAATGTAAGACTACACAATTCATTGCTGAATTTAATTTCTGAACAGTTTCCCATCGTATCGGTCTATAGCAAATGATGCTTTTGTCATTCAAAGACACAGTTAGAAAGGCTTTCTGTTAAAAAAGCACAGAGTGAATATTTTTAGTTCCCTGCTTTGTCTGATTACCTTTATGATAATACTATTCAATCATGCTTCACATTCCAATTATTCACTGCCCCATCCTAGCCTGAGGTGAAACAACATCATAATTTACAGCTTTCATGGTGCACATTTAGAAGGCTTTTGTACTAAAATAATACAGGATAAACGTTTGTGATTTTCTGATTGTCCTGTTCAGCTGAATCACAATTCCATTCAGGCATACTTGGCATTCCAACTGCTTCCCATCCCTGAATTACACGGTTGCCAGCCCTTGAGTTGAATCACCACCACCTTTTGAACATAACATTGTGGGCTACTTGATCATGTTTTTGCCATATATCGTTCCTCCTTCCCCTTTTTCCCTCTCATTTGGTGTCCAGGTTTTGTCCATTGCCATGTCTGGTCCTCTGTGGCACAAGATTCAATGTTCATTGACGCCAGCCCGAGTCTACGCCATCTGGGGTGACACGGTGGCTCAGTGGTTAGCACTGCTATCTCACAGCCCCAGGGACCCAGCTTTGATTCCGGGCGGCTGTCTGTGTGGAGTTTGTTCATTCTCCCCGTGTCGGCATGGCTCTCCTCTGGTTTCTTCCCACCGTCCAAAGATGTGCAGGTTAAGCGATTTGGCCATGCTAAATTGCCCATAGTGTTCAGGGATGTGTGGGTTAGGTGCACTAGTCAGGGGTAAATGTCAGGGAATGGGCCTGGGTGGATTACTCTTCGGAGGGTTGGTGTGGATTGAATGGTCTGTTTCTACACCGTAGGGATACTGTGAATCCCTCCATAGCCACGCTGATGCCAGACTGCTTGCCTGAGCCTTAGAGTGGGCATTGATTTCCACTAACTTCACATTGGGAAGGCTGAATTCCGTTGGTCCCTGTCAGGAATTAGAGTCCTTTGCAACCAATTCCATTCCCCTCCCCAGACTTCTGCATTGGCTGCTAATTGCAGGAGGAGTTCACCATCGAATCTCCTGGCCTTCACAAAGACCAGGTCTACTTCCATCTCCAGAATATTGTCTCTCTGTCTGTTACATTGCTGCAAGTCTTATACTGTATCTTGTTTTCAAATATTTGACTGAGTTTATGATCTCAGTGGGCTTTCCATTCTTGCTGATTCAGAACTTGCATTCATTAAATTTTGCTCCACAAGCATCTCCCTGAAGTAAGGGAGATGCTTTCTTATGAAAACTTGCCTTGCTGTTTCAATGTGGCTGTTCAAAACAAATGGCTTTAACACCTGTGCTATGATTGTGGAGAGAGGAATTGGGCGTGTAGGTCCACAGTTCCCTAAAAGTGGCAAGATGAAGTGGCATGTTTGTCTTCATCAGCCGGGGCATGGAGTACAAGAGTTGGCAATCCAAGTTACAGCGATTTGTTAGGTCAGTTTTTGGAGTATTATCTGCAGTTCTGGTCATCACACTACCGGAAGGATGTGGAAGCTTTGGGGGAGTGCAGAGAAGGTTCACTAGAATGTTGCCTGGTCTCGAGGGCATTGGCTATGAGGAGAAGTTATAAAGACTAGGCTTGTTTCATTGGAAAGATGGCAGCTGAGGGGAGAGCTGATAGAGGTCTACGAAATTATGAGAGGCAAAGATAGGATGGATAGTCAGAGGCTTTGTCCCCAGGGTTGAAGTTTCAGTTGCAAGGAGGAACAGGTTCAAGGTGAGAGGGGGAAAGTTTTAAGGAAGATGTACGAGGGAATTTTTTCACGCAGAGAGTGGTAGGAGCCTGGAACTCCAGAGGTACTGGAAGCAGGCACGTTGGTGACATTTAAGAGGCATCTGGATGGTTACGTGGATAGGGAGGGGATAGAGGGATACAGACTGAATAAAGGTCGAAGGTTTGTTTTTTAGCTTAGTTAGGGAATGATGATCAACACAGACTTGGAGGGCCAAAGGGCCTGTTCCTGTGCTGTACTACTCTTTTGTTCTTTTTGAATTTCAATAAATAATTAAATGTTGATACGTCGATACTCTTTGGCATTATTTCAGGCCCCTCAGCAATGAACTGTAACTGTGTACGCACATGGCTGGCCCCCTTCTGCTGCAGCCCCTCGCTGGGAAGGTCAGAGGCCCATGTGTCAGCAGACAGCAATGTCTAACTGCCATGCTGACTCATTTGACACATGCCTCTGAAATTTGGAGCATGCATGCTCAAGTGAAGGCCTAGGCTAATCACTTCCAGCGAAATGCGGGAGGTAACAAACTGAATCCACTTCAGCGTCATGGGGCAGAATTTTACCAGCTCCCAGGTTGAGAAGTGGAGATTGTGGAGCAGGGAAATCATGAGGAGTGATGTCAAGATGGGTCCCTGACACCACCTTGCCACTAGGGGCCTTTTGTTGACCAGATGCAGGGCCTTTTAAAGCCTGTTTTATGAGGCCGGTGAAATGTTTGGTACCTCCTCTGTCTCTCAGAAACCTGCATTTTGTTTAAACGTACCTGGCTAGTCTCATTAAGTTCCCTGCCTTTTCCTTTATTACAAGTGTCCCCTTGTATCTGTGGATGATACGTTCCAAGACCTACCACGAATGCCCGAAATTGCCGAGAGATAAATGGGAAGTTTATCTCCCTGGCAGCACCCTGGAATTATTTCTGGAATGTTCCATGTAATATTCTCAGGCCACGGTAAACCACGGATAACTGAAACCATGGAAACAGAATCCCTGGATACAGGGGCTCCACTGTATTTGTTGACAGGAAGGGCTGGGGCATCACTGACTAGGCCTATGCCTAATTTTCCTTAAGCAGGCGGTGGTGAACCCCACTTTCTGGAACCACTTCAGTTCTCGTGTTGACCCACAATGCCCTTAGGAGGGAGTTCCAGGATTTTGATCCAGTGACACTGAAGGAACGGTGATATATTTCCAAGTCAGGATGGTGAGTGGCTTGGAGGGGAACTTGCAGATGATATGTATCTGCCACCCTTGACCTTCTAGACACTAGCAGTCGTGGCCTTGAAAGTAACTGTCAGGGAAGCTTCCATACATCTGCTGCCCTTGGCCTTGTAGGTGCCAGAGGTAACACATTGGGAAGGTGCTGTTGGGGAAGACTCTATGGGTGGTAATGCTGAGCCTTTAGAAGTGGTGGCCCTCTGATTGGTGAACTGCAATGCAAGATGGAAACAGTCTTTGGGATTTGATTGGAAGCCCCCTTCATCACCAGGGAAATGTGTTTCCTATCCAATGATGGATAAGCAGTTTGACCAGAGACATAGTTCCAGTTTGGAGGGAGCAGCAGTAAGGAACTAAGAGGGTACTCCCACACAGCAGCACTCTCTCATCAAATCTTCCGAGATGTGGAGGAATTTAGGTTTTTTGGTGCATGAGTTGTAAAAGGTTAGTGTGCAGGTACAGCATGTAATCAAGAAGGTACATGGGATGTCATGCTTTATCATGAGAGAAATCGAACATGAAATTGAGGATGCAATGCTTCAGTGATAAAAGGCATTAGACTTCATCTCAAATACTATATGTAATTTTGGTCTCCTTATTTAAGGAGGGTTATAAATGCATTAGAGATGGTTGAGAAGGGATTTACTAGATTGATACCTGGAATGACTGGGTTGTCTTATCAGTCATCAATGGCTACAGCATGAAAACAGGCCCTTTGGCCGTCTTGCCCATGCCGTCCAGTTTTCACAATTTCCTGTGTTTGGTCCATATCCCTCCATAATTATCTCATTCATGTACCTGTCTAAACGTTTCTTCTAAGGATGGGTTGGATGGACTGGCTTAATTCCATTAGAGTTTAGAAGAGGAGTGACTTGATTGAAGCATATAGTACACTGAATGGTCTTGGTAAAAGTGGCTGTGGAAAGGAGGTTCCATTTTATAGGTCAGCCCGAACTAGGGGCATTGTTTAAAACCAGGGGTTGACCTTTTAGAACAGAGTTAAGAAGAATTTCTTTTCTCTCAGAGGTTTGTACAAATGTGGTGGGAGCAAGGTCATTAAAGCGTTTGAAGGAGAGATTTTTTTGTACGACAACAAAATCAAAGGTTAATGGTGATAGTTGGCAAAATTGACTTTGAAGTGTAAACAAGTTACAGGTAGTTCTCCTATAACGCCTTCGTTGCGTTCCAGTGAAACCTTGCTTAATAGAAAGTCGCTTAACATAAATAATGGGGGCTATGGGAAACGTGGGGTTAGGGCTAGACTGGCAGCAATAATCACTCACGATTGCTCAAAAACCACCCAAAAGCCTAACGCAAAGTATAGCACAGCCTGAATGAAGGTTTAAATCATATTTATTAATGAAATTAAAGTAAATTTAACACATTACATTGAAAAAATATTGCTAATGCAGGAACAGAGGGTCACCATCACCACTACCCTCAGTGGTGGTTGCAGAAGTGTGTGGCTGTGGTTGATTGTCTTCTGTTTCTTGGGGGTTGGTTTAGATTGTGCAATATGCAAGTACAAGAACAAATTAGAAAGGCAAATGGTATACATAAGAGTAATGCAACACTGCAGGAATTATACAGGGCTTCTACAGGAATTAGTCTTCGAGGAGAAAGTGAGGGCTGCAGATGCTGGAGTTCAGTTCTACAGGAATTATACAAGAATATTCTTGTCTCAGAAGGAGAGCAATGAACATTCGTTGGTTTAACTTTTGAGGTGAAGCTGCTGAGTGTACAGTACTGTACCTCTCACATGCTCTGTCGGCAGCTAACATCACTGCATGCGTAAAACGAAGTGAGCGAAACAATCGCCCATGGAATCGCTGTATTGCGAACAGAGGGAAGCGCTCTCAAAAATACCATCCTTTAATTCTTCAGCAATGTTATAGCCAAATCACGCTGCTGAAATGCACTTTATGTGAGAACTACAGTATCTCTGATCTAATTGAATGGTTTCCCCAAATACTGTTAAAGAATTCCTTTAGGCATTTCCTTTTAAACTAAAGTGTGCAAATTGAAATACTGTATCCAACATGAGCAGTAAGAAGACTGAGAGGTGACTTGATAGAGGTGTACAAGATAATGAGGGGCAAAGATAGAGTGAATGGTCAGAGACATTTTCCCAGGGCAGAAATGGCTATCATGAGGGGGCATTATTTTAAGGTGATTGGAGGAAGCTATAGTTAAAAAAATGTCAGAGATGGATTCTTTCCACAGAGAGTGGTGGGTGCGTGGAATGCACTGCCAGTGGTGGTAGTAGAGTCAGATACACTAGGGACATTTAAGCAACTCTTGGAGAGGCACATGGATGGTAGTAAATTGAAGGGTATGTCAGTTAGTTCGATCTTAGAGTAGGATAAAGAGTCGGCACAAGGTCAAAGGCCGAAAGGCCTGTATTGTGCTGTACTGTTCTATGTTCTATATATCCCGATCTAACACAACTTGTGAAATGAATTAATGATTAGGAAAATGACACAGTGAAATGCAAAAAGACATTAACTTGGAAACAAAGGCACATTTCAAGGAAATAGATTAAATAAAGACTAACCATGTGGAATAATGGTAATGGCAATAATGTAGAACAAAGTCTACCTGTGTATTGGGAAGAGTTCATTATTACTTCAGTTATATCATTACATTTTCACTATTATTAAGAAAACTGCAATTCTAAGGAAGTAGGTTTCAGTACAATACAGAGCTGAAAATGTGTTGCTGGAAAAGCGCAGCAGGTCAGGCAGCATCCAAGGAGCAGGAGAATCGACGTTTCGGGCATGAGCCCTTCTTCAGAGCTCCTGAAACGTCGATTCTCCTGCTCCTTGGATGCTGCCTGACCTGCTGCGCTTTTCCAGCAACACATTTTCAGCTCTGATCTCCAGCATCTGCAGACCTCACTTTCTCCCTCAGTACAATACATTAAATCAAATAATTTCCACTTTCCAGATCAGTGATCAAAGCAAGCCTGTATTATGAAAGTGAAAATGTTGGGCTGTTTATTGGCTACAAAAACACGCAATGTTTGTTTTAGGTGGAGGTGACAGGGTACAGTTATTGGATAAGATCAAGCCTGCCCAACATGGAAGCAGGTGTCAGGAGGAAACTGGTCAAACTGATGCTCTATCAGATGGCTCATTAGTTAAAGTAATCTAGCAGAAGGTTTGTTTTTAACAATCACTGACAGCTAAAGCCTTTTCTTTACAGTTTAAAGAGCAGAAGACTGAAATAATCTCACATCATGGCAGTTAAGCAGTTGTTATCCACCCTTCAAAGGTGCTTACATCGATTCAAACAATGCACCACAGACCTAAATGAGGGCATAGAAGGATCGGTTAGTAAATTTGCAGATGACGCTAAGGTCGGTGGAGTTATGGACAGTGCGGAAGGAGGTTGCAGGTTACAGAGGGACATAGATAAGCTGCAGAGCTGGGCTGAGAAGTAGCAAATGGAGTTTAATGCAGAAAAGTGTGAGGTGATTCACTTTGGAAGAAACAAAAGGAATACAGAGTACTGGGCTAATGGTAAGATTCTTGGAAGTGTAGATGAGCAGAGAGATCTCGGTGTCCATGTACATAGATCCCTCAAAATTGCAATCCCAGGTTGATAGGGTTATTAAGAAGGCATACAGTGTGTTAGCTTTTATTGATTGAGGGATTGAGTTTCTGAGCCACAAGGTCATGCTGCACCTGTACAAAACTCTGGTGCGGTCGCACTTGGAGTATTGCGTACATTTCTTGTCACTGCATTATAGAAAGGATGTAGAAGCATTGGAAAGGGTGCAGAGGAGATTTACTAGTGTTATAAAGATGTGGATGTACTGTACCTTTAAGAGAGCTAAAAGCTAGCAGAACTACCTGACAGCATCAAATGTTCTGAACAAGGTACAATGTAACCTTCTGGTCCAGCACCTAGTGTCGCTGGTTGCCTGGAGAGAGAAACAAATTTGAATTAGACCAATCAGTTTAAATTATACCCCCCCAAAATACCAAACTTCAATCAGGTTTGAAGTGAGTATATTGACAATACTAAAAGCCAATGACACAACCCGATGCTTTGGGGGTATAATTCCGGGGGAAATTGAACAGTTGGGAGGAGAACAGACTCAATCAAGTTTCCCCGTGCAAAAAGCCATGTTGACTATCCCTAATCCCTCTCCAGCATCTGCAGTCCTCACTTTATCCCTAATCAGTCCTTGCCTTTCCAAACACATGTACATCCTGTCCCTCAGGATTCCCTCCAACAACTTGCCCACCATCAACATCAGGCTCACTGGTCTATAGTTCCTTGGCTTGCCTTTACCATCCTTCTTAAACAGTGGCACCAGGTTTGCCAACCTCCAGTCTTCCAGCACCTCACCTGTGACTATCGATGATACAAATATCTCAGTTCTGGCCTCTTGCATCTCCTTGGTGTTCATCATGTCACTGTTAGTGACTGTAAGCCTGGGAACTCCCTCCTAATGTTATTCTAGCATGTTCACCAGCTCTGGCCCACCCCTGCCCTATTACCTCTCATATTTGGTTTGATTATGTTCCAGTGATGTCCCTTGGGGAGCACTCAAGCTGCTATATAAAAGCAAGCTGCTGCTGTTGTTGTTGTTTCATTTGTTGTTACCTGGATTTCATTTGTCATTGAATCATACAGCATGGAAGCAGACCCTTTGATCCAACTCATCCATGCTGACCACCTGTCCCGAACTAAACTTATCCCATTTACCTGCGATTGGCCCTCCAAACCCTTCCCATACATGGATCTGGCCAAGTGTATTTTAAATGTTGCAACAGTATCCACATCTACCACTTCCTTTGGCAGCCCATTCCACACACGCACCACCCTCTGTGTGAAAAGGTTGCCCCTCAGGTACCTTTTATATCTTTCCCCTCTCACCTTAAACCCATGCCATCTCGTTTTGGACTCCCCTACCCCAGGGAAAAGACCTTGGCTATTCACCTTCTCTACACCCCTCATGATTTTATAAACCTCTTCAAGATCACCCCTCAGCCTTCTGCGTTCCAGGGAAAATGTAATTGGTACCTTTGCCCAATTCATTGTTTCAGTGAATGCAACATTTCCAAAGGTATACAACATGTCTCTGCTGTTGTGTAATGGTTCTGAAAGAGTTAATGCTCTTGTTACATTGGCTCCTCCATTCCATTCACATGGCACACAGTCAACTGGTGCAGACAGAGAATTTCCTTGAGCTTTCAGAGGAAGCAGACATCCCTATATCACTTTCCTAAGACCTTAGTCTTATGGGGAGATGATGGTGTAATAATATTACAGCTAGCTTGTTAATACAGTGACCAGGAGACCCAGGTTCAAATCCTGCCATAGAGGAATTGGAATTCAATTTTTAAAAAATCTGAAATTAGAATCTAATGATGACCATGAAACCATTGCTGGGGAAAACCCATCTGGTTCACTAATGGAAGGAAACTGTCATCCTTACCTGGTCTGGCCTACAGGAAGAATGGGTTTTGTGGCATGTTGGTAATGTCCCAGCTTCTAATCCAGAAGGCTTGGTTTCATGGCCTACCTGCTTCAGCCGTGTGTCTGACGAGGGTGATTTTTAAAAGAATAACACACTCTGAGGAACGCCTGGATCTGAGGCTACAGCCAACTTTCATTGTACGAGGTATCACTCCAACAACAGAGAGCATTTTTCCACCTTGCGTCCCATTAACTTAAATCCTGTAGGGCTCTTTGCTGCCACATTTGGCCAAATTTGCCTTAATGTCAAGGGCTATCACTCTCACCTCTCTCTTGGACTTTGGTCTCTTTTCCTGGGCTGAGGGGGTCAGGAGGTCAGGAGATCAAGAGCCTGAGTATCAGGGAGCAGGATATTAATACGTGCTGCATTATAATGCTGCCGATGACACCTTCTAACTCTTTGTTTATAGGGTGTGCACAGACTGATGAGGCAGTAAATGCTCAAATTAGATTAGTCCCGGTTGTAATTGTGAATGAGATGTACCTGGGCAATCTTACACTTTCTCATGCAGCTGTAGCTGGGCTGATTGAAATATTTGTGTGGTATCCTTCCCTGAATCCTTACAGTTTGGAGGACGGGAAAAATATCTGGCTGTAACATGCTGCTCCTTTTTTGAGGTATTTTAGGTGTTGGAGGGGATTTCCTTGAATTCCAGGAGCATCAATTATTGTTTTATATGCTGTTGCATTGTTTTGGAACTTTGGGAAAACAAAAGTCAAGACAACAGCACTTTTAAAAGGGGGAGGTACAGACAAAGAAAAAAACATGGTGAGGTCAGTGCAGGAGAGAGAGAGAGAGAGAGAGTGAAAGAAACCCACATTGCTAACTGACAGAGCAGTGAACCTGTGCAGTTACTGCCTTTGCTGTTTTGAATTCATCTATCGCTGAACATCGGAGCGCGTCTGGGAAAAGTAACAAACAGTGAAATTCACTAGTGATCTTGGAGGAACCTGTTTGGGAGAGGTCACAGCACAGAAACAGATAAGTGAATAGTTTAAGTGTGACCTTATAGTAAGTCTGCAGTAATGAGTAGAATGGGTCCTTTCTTCATTATAAGTTTTATTGAGATATGTCTCTTGATTAAACTTAAAATATAAGCCATAATTATTAAGTTAGCCTGGAGCAGTGTTTTGCAGAGGAATAAGACAGTGCTATTTCCTGGGTCTGTAGATTGAAAGAAGCAAAAATGGCCTTGAATAGACTGATATGCTCTTTTTGTCGGATATGGGAGTTTAGAGAGAGTTTATGTATTACTGAGGATTATATCTGCAATAAATGCCGTTGGCTGCAAATCCTATCAGAGTGAATGGATCGGTTGGAGAGACAGTTAGAGGCAATGAGGAATTTACAAGAGCAAGGAGATGTGATGGATGGCAGTTATAGGAAGGGGGGAGAAGTCTCAGATACAGTCACATAGATGAGTTAACTCCAGGAAAGGTAAGAGAAGTAGGCAGGTAGTGCAGGAGTCTTCTGTGGTTATCCCCATTTCAAACAAGTATGCTGTTTTGGAAAATGTAGGGGATGATGGATTCTCAGGGGAATGTTGCACGAACAGCCAGGTTTCTGGTATCAAGACTGGCTCTAATTCAATGAGGGGTCCGTCGGGTTCCAAGAGATCAATTGTGTTAGAGGAGGCACAGACAGACGTTTCAGTGGCCAGCAGTGAAAAATCAAAGTAGTGTGTTGCCTCCCTGGATCAAGGATGTCTCAGAGAGGGTGCAGAATGTTCTCACGGGGGAGAGGGGCCAGCAGGAGGTTATTGTACATATTGGAACCAACGACATAGGAAGGGAAAAGGTTGAGATTCTGAAGGCAGATTACAGAGAGTTAGGCAAGGATTTAAAAAGGAGGTCCTTGAAAGAAGTAATATCTGGATTACTCCCGGTGCTCCGAGCTAGTGAGGGCAGGAATAGGAGGACAGAGCAGACAAATGCATGGCTGAGGAGCTGGTGTATGGGAGAAGGATTCACATTTTTGGATCATTGGAATCTCTTCAGGGGTAGAATCGACCTTTACAAGAATGACGGATTGCACCTGAATTGGAAGGGGACTAACATACTGGCAGGGAAATTTGCTAGAGCTGCTCGGGAGGATTTAAATTGTAAGGTGGGTGGGTGGGACCCAGGGAGATAGTGAGGAAAGAGATCAGGGCATGGTTAGGAACATGGGATTGGGATATCAAAGCAATTACAGAAATGAAGGGTCTGTTTCCGTGCTATACATCTCTATGACTCTATTTTATTCACAATCGACCTGGGCACATCAGAAGTAATTCCATATCTGAATTTTAGAATGACATTTTTATCAAATGGCATTACTGCAACATGCCACGGCTAACAGTGAAATACAAATATCTCCAACAGCTGACCATGAATTATTCAAGCAGTCCGCTTATGTGCTGATATTTTTTGAAGCCCACTTCTGGATGTGACATGTCTTCTCTTCACAGCACAGCATGATCGTTTTCAAATTGAGCTTTAATTCCGTTTGGAAACTCGTTTCAACGGGAGCCATTTATCTCAGTGACATGAATCAGCTGTCTGTCGGTTCTGGCGAAGTTACTCTTTCTCCCAATGGAAGTGGGAGAGAATGTGCGGAGGATTCCAGAAATCTAAGATAGCAAGAAAGGAGGACTATCCTCACCATCCCCCATTCGATCTCATTTCGCCATCGCAACCAAGATTCCCTGGCGTCACCCAGGCTCCCTCAACAGCAATGCTTTCCCAGACAACTCACCACAAAGTTTCCCACAGCGATCATTCCCACCGTTAGCAGGGTAAAGTGAAGTGCGAGCCAATATGGCTGTGATCCTGTTCTGATCCTACCCCTCACTCCCAATCTCCCAGCAACCACCACAAAGGCCGAAGATCTTATAGTGGCCTTCTATCTCTATCGGCTGCATTTTTCTTTATTCATTCACAGAGGAATACAGCAAGGAAACAGACCCTTCGGTCCAACTTATCCATGCTGGCCATGTTTCCAAACTAAACTAGTCCTACCTGCCTGCATTTGGCCTATATCCCTCCAACCTTTCCTATGCATGTACTTATCCAAATGCCTTTTACACGGTGTAACTGTACCTGTATCCACCACTTCCTCATTTCACACACGAACCATCTCTGTTTAAAAAAATTGCCTCCATATAATTTTTAAAACTTTCTCCTCTCACCTTAAAAATATGACCCCTTAGTTTTGAACTCCTTCATCCTAGGGAAAAGGTCGTTGCTATTCACTTTATCTATGCGCCTCATGATTTTATAAACTCCAAAAGGTCACCCCTCAATGCCCTACGCACCAGTGAGAAAAGTCCTAGCCTATCCAGCCTCTCCTTATAACTCAAACCCTCCAGTCCTGGCAACATCCTGGCAAATCTTTTTGGAATCCTCTCCAATTTATTAATATCCTTCCTATAACAGGGGGAGCAAAACTGTACACAGTACTCCAGAAAACGTACTCACCAACGTTCTGTGTAATCTCAACATCACATTCCAACTCCTATACTTAAAGATCTGAGCAATGAAAGCAAGCATGCTGAATGCTTCCTGAAGAAGGGCCTGTGCCCGAAACGTCGAATCTCCTGTTCCCTGGATGCTGCCTGACCTGCTGTGCTGTTCCAGCAATAAAGTTTCAACTTTGATCTCCAGCATCTGCAGACCTCACTTTCTCTTTGAATGCTTTCTTAACCACCCTGTCTACCTGAGACAGATTTACCTGAATATATCTGTTCCCAGTTGCAATATGAGTGCATTGCCAGCTATTTATTGCCCATCCCTAATTGCCCTGAGGGCAGTGAAGAGTGAATCACATCGCTGTAGGTCTGGAATCATATGTAAGCCAGACGCAGGTAAGGATGGCAGTTTCCTTCCCTAAGGGACAGTAGTGAACCAGATGGGGCTTTCTCAACAATCGACAATAGATTCATAGACATCATTAGACTCCTAATCCAAGGGTTTTATTGAATTTGAATTCTACCATGCGCCATGAACCCTGGTCCATGGAACATTACCTGGGTCTCTCGATTAACAGTCCAGTGATAATACCACCAGGTCGTCACTTCCTCATGTGGCTATTGAAGACCCAAGCTTATAAGCCAAGGCCCACAGTGGAGTTTCTCTTTTAATCTTTATGCAGCTTCTGTCGCTTCAATTTTCCTCAATAGATCTCCCACTCCTGAATCTGTTTTCCAGGTTGTCACGAGACTGGGATTCTCCACCTTCGCTTTGCTGGGCACCTGTAGGAATCTCGCTGCTAGCTTATCATGCACTCTGACCTAACCATGACCCCACCAAAATGGGACAGGGCCTGACTGGATATAAGCTGATGGGTGGAAGAGAATGTGCGGAGGATTTCAGAAATCTGAGATACCGAGAAAGGAGGATTATCCTCATCATCCCTCCCTCGATCTCATTTCGCCATCCCAACCAAGATTTCCTGGCGCTACCCAGGCTCCCTCAACTGCAATGCTTTCCCAGTCAACTCACCACAAAGAAAAGATTCACCTCACAATCTGCGCCCTGGAAATCCTGAAAATGTCAATTCAAAGTTATCCATGCAGATGGTCAAATATAATTTTCTTCATTAGTTTCTCATATGTATTATAATCCCAGCTGACTGGAATACAGGACACCTCAGATCCTAGAGTGAGATCTGGCTTCATAGATCATCACTATTTCCTTGATTGAATGCCAGCCTCTGAATGTATTCACAAGCAGCTGCCAATTTACTTGTAAGAAAAGAGCGTAAGAGGAAAGAAAACACAAACTATATTACACTAGACAAGAACAATTTGAAATGGTCTGATATCAGGAAGAAAAATTCAATCCTTCTTCCCCAATAACAACCTTACAAACACACAGACTTTAGAGAAAGGTCACCCTTGTAATCCGACAGCAACACTTTGTTCAGCTAGCACTGTTGTAATTGTTTGCTTTACTTTGAATGTTTGTGGAGAAAGTGAGGACTGAAGATGCTGGAGAGTCAGAATCGAAATGTGTGGTGCTGGAAAAGCACAGCAGGTCAGGCAGCGTCCGAGGAGCAGGGAGTCGACATTTTGGGCATAAGCCCTTCACCGGGAATGTGGGGGTGGGGGAAGGGGGCTGAGAGATAAATATGAGAGTTGGGGGTGGGGCTGAGGGGAAAGGTAGCCGGGAAGGCGATAGGTGGATGCAGGTGGGGAATAATGATGATAGGTTGGAGAAGAGGGTGGAGCGGTGAGGTGGAAAGGAAGATGAACAGGTAGGACAGTTCAAGAGGGCATGGCCGAATTGGAGGGTTGGATCTGGGATGAGGTGGGGGGAGGGGAGATGAGGCAACTGGTGAAATCACATTGATGCCGTGGAGTGGGACAGTCCCAAGGCGGAAGATGAGGCATTCTTCCTCCAGGCATCAGGTGGCTCAGATATGGCAGCGGAGGAGGCCCAGGAATTGCATGTCCTTGGCGGAGTGGGAGGGGGAGTTGAAGTGGTCAGCCACAGGGCGGTGGGGTTGTTTGGTGCAATTGTCCTAGAGATGTTCTCTGAAACATGCTGCAAGTTGGCGTCCTGTCTCCCCAATGTAAAGGAGACCACACTGAGAGCAATGGAATGTTTGTGTTCAGTCGATCCTATTTTCCACAGTTCTAAGACTGTTAAACTGTCTGCTAACTTTGCTCATTTAATACTTAACATTGGTAAGTATTCAAAAGCCCTACAGGATGTCTTCCTCTCTGACAGATCCACAGCTTCCGATTTCTGGCTTCCTTCTGGGCTCCATTCTCTCTCTCTCTCTGGCTCAAATCGGTAACAACCAAATAATTCTCCCCCCAGATGGTTTGCTGTTTATTTACCTGGTCATGTGATTTTTCCACCCACCACCTCATATGGAAAAGTTGGAGGGGTGTGGTGTTTAACTTGTTGCAAGAGCTGAAATTCACTTTTCTTCCACTTTACAACTCAAGTTCACAAAATAGCAGCAACATATTGGAGTGGTGTGTTTCCTCAGTGGTCAGCACTGCTACCTCACAGCGTCAGGGACCTGGGTTTGATTCCAGGCTCAACTGACTGTCTGTGTGGAGTTTACACATTCTCCCCGTGTCTGCATGGGTTTCTACCAGGTGCTCCAGTTTCCTCCCGCAGTCCAAAGATGTGCAGGTTAGATGGATTGGCCATAAGGGTAGGGGGAGCTAAGTCTTTGAAGAGTTGGTGTGAACTTGATGGGCTGAATAGCCTGTTTCCACACTGTTGGGATTCTGTGAACCTTCATAGTAACATTCAAACATTTCCTCTTTTATTATTTGTCTCTCTGCATCATCCATGGAGACATTTTGATTTCTTTTATCTGTTGGTTTTATTTAGCTGCCATCTTTCTATGTTACTAAAGGGTAGGAGCTGAAATGGTTCTGCTTTCTCTCTAGGTTCAGCCCATCTAAAGAATTGATTTTGTGCTGGTTTCTGATATCTCTCCTACATCTGACACCACTTCCATCATTCTACAACCACCCCCCAGTCCCTGAATAGGCTGTCCCTCCCCCATTGGGAACATAAGCAAAGTGGCCATTCCATTAGAAACAGAGGTTGAGGTATTTCCTGAGAGCAGTCCTGTGTGGTTCAGTTCTTCCTGTACAAATGAGTGAATGTGAATGGCTTCATCTGCCTCAGTCACTTCCCCAGTGAACAGTGAGGCTGCCTTAACATTCACCCAGTGACATAGGGGGCACTATTTCAGATACCTGAAGGCACCAGGATAGGCTGACATATTAGAATCCCTGAGCTTTAGAACAGTAAACTGGGACCACAATTTTATTTTTCCTTGCTATCTGCGAGTCTCAATCTGAAATTCAGGATGTGAGAGAATGAAGGCGACAGCTTTGTGTCTATGCTCCTTGGTATCAGATGTTTGACTGCTGTGCTCTACAGTCCCATGTGTTGGTATCCAGCTCCTATTGCATGAAGCCATGTGCTGGGTAACTACCTTGCGTTGGGCTGTTCTACTCCCAATGGTGCTATGTCTCAGTGCTATTGCTTCATGCTGTCATGTGGGTGATATCCTGGACTGGCTCCTGCAGCCGTGATGGAACTCTCCTTACCTGATACTTTGTGCTGACATCCTCTCAAACATGAATTGAATTGAATTGAATTGAATTGAATTGAATTTATTGTCATGTGTACTGAGGCACAGTGAAAAGCTTTGTCTTGCGAGCAATACAGGCAGATCACAGAGTTAAGTAGCATGGATAATTAAATAATAGGTAAACAGCAGCATATTATCATCACTGAATCGCTACACTTATTCTGAGGGTATAAAGGTCTCAGACTCCATCTTAATTCAGGTCAATTGAAGCATGAAAGACTCTAAGAAGCATGATGTTTTGCATATCTTAATAGTTCAATGTTAGCCAAGACACTGATGTGCCTGAAAAATGTAATGTTTACATGTAACAATTAGCTGCAATAAACGTCAGTTGGACTCTTTAATAACACAATGTACACATCTGGTTACAAGGGATAACATAAACATTGCCAAATCTGGGAAAATTCCACTCTGGAGGTAATATCACATCACCCTCCTCCCGAGGGAGAGCATAGAATCATAGAATCCCTCCAGTGCGGAAACACGCCTTTTGGCCCAACAAGTCCTTACTGACCCTCCAAAGAGTAACCCACCCAGACCCATTCTCCTACACTATTGCTCTACATTTACTCCTGACTAATGTACCTACCTTACACATCCTTGAACACTATGGGCAATTTATCATGGCCAATTTACATAACCTGCACATCTTTGGACTGTGGGATGAAACCAGAGGAAACCCATGTAGACACAGGGAGAATGCAAAAACTCCACACAGGGCTGGGATCGAACCCGGGTCCCTGGCGTTGTGAGGCAAAAGTGCTAACCACTGAGGATGGAAATAGGCCCTTCGGTCCAACAGCTCCACACCAACCGCCCAAAGAGTAAACCACGTAGACCCGTTCCCCTACCTTACATTTACTAATGCGCCTAGCACTATGGGCAACTCCCCTGAGCTGCACATCTTTGGACTGTGGGAGGAAACCAGAGCAAACTCATACAGACAAAGGGAGAATGGACAAACTCCACACAGTCACCTGAGGTGGGAATTGAACCCAGGTCCCTGATGCAGTGAGGCTACAGTCCTAACCGCTGAGCCACTGTGCCACCCAAGGCCTGGGCCCCAATCAAGGGAAGGATTATTTACCCCAGGGACAATTGTCAGTGTATATCTCGAGTAAGCAAGAACTTTTATGGAGACTTTGTAGACTATGCACCATGGGCGGCACGGTGGCACAGTGGTTAGCACTGTTGCCTCACAGCGCCAGAGACCCGGGTTCAATTCCTGCCTCAGGCGACTGACTGTGTGGAGTTTGTACATTCTCCCCGTGTCTGCGTGGGTTTCGTCCCACAATCCAAAAAATGTGCAGGTTAGCCAAATTGGCCATGCTAAATTGCCCGTAGTGTTAGGTGTAGGGGTAATGGGTCTGGGTGGGTTACGCTTCGGCGGGCCGGTGTGGACTTGTTGGGCCGAAGGGCCTGTTTCCACACTGTAAGTAATCTAATCTATGCGAAAGTCGACAAAGTCTACATTTGATCCTGTTTGCTACCAAACTCTAATAGATACATTATTGAAAGGTGACATTGACAGTAAAATGCAATATTAATCCAGAGCCTATATTTGGGACCAAATAATTAGAGTTAGGTTAAAAGAGGAACGATCAGACAGGTTTTGAGTGAAGATGGAAATACAACAAGGATATATACCATCACCAAAATGATTCAATCTATACCCAGACTGATTATTCAGGGAATTCAATGCACTTCCAGGGGGAGAAATTGGAAGCAAGACCACAACTAACTTGTACACTGACAACACAACACTACCTGCAGAATTAAAAAGAGCCCCTACAAAATATTAGAGATCATGTAAAATCGAGAAGTTTAGAATATGGATTGAGTATACACGATAAAAAAAATAGAAATAATAATAGAAAGAACAACAGTGAGGATTGAATGGGACTGGGTCACATTGAGACCAGTTTGTCTATTTAGTACAGAAGATGAAGATAAGACACACAAGTAGGAAGAATGATGGAAGTAGATGAAATAATGTGAAACTCAAAGGTGTGTTAAGAGCAAGACAACTCAAACTTGTAACAAAGAAAAAACTCATAATATGCTACCTTCTATCCATTTCCCTCAGAATCCTGGAAATGTTATATAAATAAGAAAATAGAGATCCTTGAAATGTCGAAACTGAGACATAAATATTCCAGTAACAGACCGTAAGACAAATAAATTGGTATTTGAAATTGTCAGAGCAAAATTATTTCTAAAAAGTGACATCCAGGAAAAAGAATGTTGGTGTGCTTGCCTCTTGATTAAAACTGTAGAGCTCTCTTGGACAGGGTAAAGCAGAGGGCAGCAGAGCGAGGTCATAAAGTCATAGAGATGTACAGCACGGAAACAGACACTTCGGTCCAACTATTCCATGCCGACCAGATATCTCAATCTAATCTAGTCCCATTTGCCAGCATTTGTCCCATCTTCCTTTAAACCCTTGCTATTCATGTACCCATCCAGATGCTTTTAAAGTGTTGTAATTGTACCAGCCTCCACCACTACCTCTGACAGCTTGTTCCACACACGCATAACTCCCTGTTTGAAAACGTTGACCCTTTTAAATCTTTCCCCTTTCATCTTAAACCTATGGTCTCTTGTTTTGGACTCCCCTACCCTGGGGATAAAAGACCTTGCGGGTCAAGTGAGTCACAGTCGGATTACGGATGGTATGGAGCGATTGAAGATGAGATGCAGTACGATGTGTGAGAATAAAGCAAGGCAGATGGATGTGATTCACTACGATGGGGAGAAAGTGAGGGCTGCAGATGCTGGAGATCAGCGTCGAAGAGGGTGGTGCTGGGAAAGCACAGCCGGTCAGGCAGCATTCAAGGAACAGGAGAGTCGACATTTTAAGCATAAAGTCACCAGGATGTCAGATCTCTTGGCAGATCTCTTAGCAAAGAGCATCAGTGGTTCGAATTTGTTGGTAGATATTACAAAATGGTTCTGAAGTGATCTCAGACCACCTTTCTCTCAATCCTTTTCATTGGCCACACGAGGATCTCATCTAAAATGACACTCCACTATGTGGAGCTGAGGGAATATTCATTGATTCTTTCACCAATGTCCCCTCAGCCTGTTGAGGTGAGAAATGACAATATCAATTGTACCCATATGTAAAGAGTAACTGGGGTAGAATCTGATTGCTCCTCATCAAGCAGGAGATGCTACTTGACCTCAGTGTGAATGAACATCACATCTAACGGGTGACTAATCTGATATTGTTCATCGATGCCCAGGGAGTTCTTCTGCTGTCGTTCCTTTGCTGTTGCAGTGTGTTGGCGGTATTTGCCTAAACAATACAGAACTTCGGAAGTAATTCAATGTGAGTAAAGTGCTGGGAGACATCTCAGTGATAAAGACAATGGAATTGAGACCTAATGCTCAAATTCTGTTTGCTGCAATCCACCTTCTCTGTAATTGAAAGTCTTGAAAGCAGTATGTACTTGACAAATCACACTTTGCAAACTGAAGTGCATCCTACCTCATAATTTGACACCACAAAATATCAGTGGTCTGATGGGCACAAAAAAATGAAGCTACTGGCTGAAATATGGGCTGCGAGGTTAATGATGTAGATGACTAAACATGATTTGAACGGTTAGTGTCCCGTGTGATGGATGCTTTCACTGTTAAACCACCCTTGCATGGCCTGATCCGGCTCCCCGGTATTTATGTCGCTGGTACAGGAGGGGGGATTGAAACTGGGGACCAAAAACAGCAAAATCCTAACTTGTTTTTGTTGAATTTGGTTGGAGGCCACTTTGAATTCCCCAATTCAGTGGTTCGGGATCCAAGCCAAACCGACATTAGCAGGAAAGGACGAGCAAACAAAGGTTCGAATTGTTAGCTTGAGGTGCTGGAGGTGATTTCCTCAAATTCCAGGAGCAGCAATTACTGTTTTATATGCTGTTGCATTGTTTTGGAACTATGGAAAAAAAAGGCAAAATAACAGCAGTTTTAAAAGGGAGAAAAACAGACAAAGGAAGCACATGGTGAGGACAGTGCAGGAGAGAGAGAGAGAGAAAACCTGCACAGTCACTGCCTTTGATGTTTGAATTTGCGTATCACTGGACGTCAGAGTGGCATCTGGGAAAGTTATCAAACAGTGAAATTCACAACTAATCTTGAAGGAACTGTTGGGCGAAGTTCACAGCACAGAATCAGATAAGTGAATTGTTGTTTTAAGTGTGGCCTACAGAGAATCTGCAGTAGTGAGTAGAGTAGGTTCTTTCTTGATTATATTTTTTTGGAGATACGTCTCTTGATTAAACTTAAAATATAAGCCATAACTATAAATTTAACCTGGGGCAGTGTTTGTAGATGAATAAGACGATGTTATTTTATGGGTCTGTAGATTGTGAAGGAGCAAAAATGGCCTTTAATAGAATGATATGTACTTCTTGTCAGATGTGGGAGTTTAAAGAGAGTTTAAGGGTTACTGCAAATATATTTGCAATAAATGCTGCTGGCTTCGAATCTTACCAGATCGAATGGATCGGTTGGAGAGACAGTTAGAGGCAATGAGGAATTTGCAACAGCAACAGTATGTGATGGATGGCAGTTATAGGAAGGGGGAAAGTCTCAGATAGAGTCACATAGATGGGTTAAATCCAGGAAGGATAAGAGAGGTCGGCACCTAGGGCAGGAGTCTTTTGTGGCTATAACCCATTTCAAACAGGTATGCTGTTTTGGAAAATATAGGGGGTGATGGATTCTCAGGGAAACGTAGTATGAACGCCAAGTTTCTGGTATTGAAACTGGCTCTAATGCAACGAGGGGTACGTCGGCTTCCAAGAGATCAATTGTGTTAGGGGATTCTGTAGTCAGAGGTACAGACAGATGTTTCTGTGGCCAGCAGAGAAAAAGCAGAATGGTGTGTTGTTTCCCTGGTGCCACGATCAAGGGTGTCTCAGAGAGGGTGCAGAATGTTGTCACAGGGGAGAGGGCCAGCAGGAGGTCATTGTCCACATTGGAACTAACGATATAGGAAGGGAAAAGGTTGAGATTCTGAAGGGAGATTACAGAGAGTTAGGCAGGAATCTAAAAAGGAGGTACTCGAGAGTAGTAACATCTGGATTACTCCCAGTGCTACGAGTTAGTGAGGGCAGGAATAGGAGGATAGAGCAGATGAATGCATGGCTGAGGAGCTGGTGTATGGGAGAAGGATTCACATTTTTGGATAATTGGAATCTCTTTTGGGGTAGAAGTGACCTGTACAAGAAGGACGGATTGCACCTACATTGGAAGGGGACTAATATACTGGCAGGGAAATTTGCTCGAACTGCTTGGGAGGATTTAAACTAGTAAGGTGGGCGTGGGGTGGGACCCATGGAGATAGTGAGGAAAGAGATCGATCTGAGACTGGTAGAGTTGAGAACAGAAGTGAGTCAAACAGACAGGGCAGGCAGGGAAAAGGTAGGACTAATAAATTAAACTGCATTTATTTCAATGCAAGGGGCCGAACAGGGAAGGCAGATGAACTCAGGGCATGGTTAGGAACATGGGACTGGGATATCATAGCAATTACGGAAACATGGCTCAGGGATGGGCAGGACTGGCAGTTTAATGTTCCAGGATACAAATGCTACAGGAAGGATAGAAAGGGAGGCAAGAGAGGAGGGGGAATGGCATTTTTGATAAGGGATAGCATTATAGCCGTACTAAGGGAGGATATTCCTGGAAGTACATCCAGGCAAGTTATTTGGGTGGAACTGAGAAATAAGAAAGGGATGGTAACCTTATTGGGATTGTATTATAAACCCCCCAATAGCCAGAGGGAAATTGAGAAACAAACTTGTAAGGAGATCTCTGCTATCTGTAAGAATAATAGGGTAGTTATGGTAGGGGATTTTATCTTTCCAAACATAGTCTGGGACTGCCATAGTGTTAAGGGTTTAGATGGAGAGGAATTTGTTAAATGTGTACAAGACAATTTTCTAATTCAGTGTGTGGATGTACCTACCAGAGAAGGTGCAAAACTTGACCTACTCTTGGGAAATAAGGCAGGGCGGGTGACTGAGGTGTCAGTGGGGGAGCACTTTGGGGTCAGCGACCATAATTCTATTAGATTTAAAATAATGATGGAAAAGGATAGCCCAGATCTAAAAGTTGAAGTTCTAAATTGGAGAAAGGCCAATTTTGACGGTATTAGGCAAGTACTTTCGAAAGCTGATTGGGGGCAGATGTTCGCAGGTAAAGGGACGGCTGAAAAATGGGAAGCCTTCAGAAATGAGATAACAAGAATCCAGAGAAAGTATATTCCTGTCAGGGTGAAAGGAAAGGCTGGTAGGTATAGGGAATGCTGGATGACTAAAGAAATGGAGGGTTTGGTTAAGAAAAAGAAGGAAGCATATGTAAGGTATGGATAGGATAGATCGAGTGAATCCTTAGAAGAGTATAAAGGAAGTAGGAGTATTCTTAAGAGGGAAATCAGGAGGGCAAAACGGGGACATGAGATAACTTTGGCAAATAGAATTAAGGAGAATCCAAAGAGTTTTTACAAATACATTAAGGATAAAAGGGTAACTAGGGAGAGAATAGGGCCCCTCAAATTTTGTGTGGAGCCGCAGAAAATGGAGGAGATACTAAATGAGTATTTTGCATCAGTATTTACTGTGGAAAAGGATATGGAAGATATAGACTGCAGGGAAATAGATGGTGACATCTTGCAAAATGTCCAGATTACAGAGGAGGAAGTGCTGGATGTCTTGAAACATTTAAAAGTGGATAAATCCCTAGGACCTGATCAGGTGTACCCGAGAACTCTGTGGGAAGCTAGAGAAATGATTGCTGGGCCTCTTGCTGAGATATTTGTATCATCGATAGTCACAGGTGAGGGGCTGGAAGACTGGAGGTTGGCTAATGTGATGCCATTGTTTAAGAAGGGTGATAAGGACAAGCCAGGGAACTATAGACTGGTGAGCCTGATGTTGGTGGTGGGCAAGTTGTTGGAGGGAATCCTGAGGGACAGGATGTATATGTATTTGGAAAGGCAAGGACTGATTAGGGATAGTCAACATGGTTTTGTGCGTGGGAAATCATGTCTCACAAAGTTGATTGAGTTTTTTGAGGAAGTAACAAAGAGGATTGATGAGGGAAGAGTGGTGGATGTGATCTAAAGGGACTTCAGTAAGGCGTTCGACAATGATCGCTATGGGAGACTGATTAGCAAGGTTAGATCTCACGGAATACAGGGAGAACTAGCCATTTGGATACAGAACTAGCTCAAAGGTAGAAGACAGAGGGTAGTGGTGGAGGGTTGTTTTTCAGATTGGAGGCCTGTGACCAGTGGAGTGCCACAAGGATCGGTGCTGGGTCCTCTACTTTTTGTCATTTACATAAATGATTTGGATGTGAGCATAAGAGGTACAGTTAGTAAGTTTGCAGATGACACCAAAATTGGAGGTGTAGTGGACAGCAAAGAGGGTTACCTCAGATTACAACAGGATATTGACCAGATGAGCCAATGGGCTGAGAAGTGGCAGATGGAGTTTAATTCAGATAAATGCGAGGTGCTGCATTTTGGGAAAGCAAATCTTAGCAGGACTTATACACTTAATGGTAAGGTCCTAGAGAGTGTTGCTGAACAAAGAGACTTTGGAGTGCAGGTTCATAGCTCCTTGAAAGTGGAGTCACAGGTAGATAGGATAGTGAAGAAGGCATTTGGTATGCTTTCCTTTATTGATCAGAGTATTTAGTACAGGAGTTGGGAGTCATGTTGTGGCTATACAGGACATGGCTGTACATGGTTAGGCCACTGTTGGAATATTACGTGCAATTCTGGTCTCCTTTCTATCGGAAAGATGTTGTGAAACTTGAAAGGGTTCAGAAAAGATTTACAAGGATGTTGCCAAGGTTGGAGGACTTGAGCTATAGGGAGAAGCTGAACAGGCTGGGGCTGTTTTCCCTGGAGCACCAGAGACTGAGGAGTCCTTATAGAGGTTGACAAAGTTATGGTGGGCATGGATAGGGTAAATAGGCAAAGTCTTTTCCCTGGGGTTGGGGAGTCCAGAACTAGAGGGCATAGGTTTAGGGTGAGAGGGGAAAGACATAAAAGAGACCGATGGGGCAACGTTTTCACGCAGAGGATGTTACGTGTATGAAATGAGCTGCCAGAAGATTTGATGGAGGCTGGTACAATTGCAAGATTTAAGAGGCATTTGGATGGGTATATGAATAGGAAGGGTTTGGAGGGATATGGGCCAGGTGCTGGCAGGTGGGACTAGATTGGGTTGGGATATCTGGTTGGCGTGGACGGGTTGGACCGAAGGATCTGTTTCCATGCTGTACATCTCTATGATTCTCTAAATCTAACCAATTCAATCAGGCCTTCAATAAGTGGCATGCAGAGATGAATAAATTAAGCAGCTCCTCTATTTTCCCCAAAGCTACCTACTCTGAATTAGTGATTCAGCCAAAACGCAAAACTGAAAGGGGAAGTGGCTAGTCAGATTATTCCAAAGAGGCTTGTTTTGAGCCTCTCGAGAAGTTATCAATAATTTTAAAATTCCTCATGGTGAGGTTTCAATACATTCTTAACCCAGCTGGAGCACAAGCAGGACTGATGGTGCACTTATGCCATCATCTTAGGAGCAAAGATGAACTTTGCCCATTCCATATTTCTTTGGAAAAATATCCTGGAATGGAAAATCACCCACTGTTCATGTTGGGGGGCTGACCCATTGTGCTTTGAGTGCAATCTTTCACCAATATTCCCTCTTGTCTGTTCAGGTGATAGACAACAAAGAACCCAAGGGGCCCATAAGTGAGGAATAACAGGCGTGTTTGTCGTGTTCCTAGTTGTTATTTGGCTGGGTCTGGACATCTTCTGGTCAGGTTTGTGTGTGGAGTGTTCAATTCCCGCCTCAGGCGACTGACTGTGTGGAGTTTGCACATTCTCCCCGTGTCTGCGTGGGTTTCCTCCGGGTGCTCCGGTTTCCTCCCATAGTCCAAAGATGTGCAGGTTAAGTGAATTGGCCATGCTAAATTGCCCATAATGTTAGGTGAAGGGGTAAATGAAGGGGTATGGGTGGGTTGCGTTTCGGCGGGTCGGTGTGGACTTGTTCGGCCGAAGGGCCTGTTTCCACACTGTAAGTAATCTAATCTAATCAAAATCAATCGTCTGGCGATGGACGACTGAAGATAATCTCTTGACACCGCTCCCAGGTATTGACCTGAGTGAGATAATCCCAGGGGGATCCAGTGCCCAGAGAAAAGCCCTTGGGTGGCACGGTGGCTCAGCGGTTAGCACTGCTGCCTCACAGCACCAGGGACCCAGATTTGATTCCAGCCTCGAGTGACTGTCTGTGTGGAGTTTGCATGTCCTCCCTGTGTCTGTGGTGGTTTCCTCCCACAGTCCAAAGATGTGCAGGTTAGGGTGAATTGGCCATGCTAAATTGCCCATAGTGTTCAGGGTTATGTAGGTTAGGTGCCTTACTCAAGGATAAATTTAGAGGAACAGGGTAGGGGAATGGGTCTGGGTGGGTGACTCTTCAGAGGTGTCGGTGTGGACTGGTTGAGCCAAAGGGCCTGTTTCCACACTGTAGGGGATTCTGTGAAAGCAAGGAATAAACGCAGACAGCGGTCCTTCAGGCTAAATTGGAGGACCAAAAGCAAACGTCTTTCAGACAGTGGAATAAATACAACCAAGGCCTTGGAAGAGCTTCCAACTCCAGAGCCAAGCTTAGGGTTTATGTGTGGCAGCAGAAATCTTGAAAAAGCATTGTAAACCTCAAAAAGCACCTCACCACTTCCTCAAAATAAGGTACCAGACACAGTCACCAAAAGAAAAACAGTGTGGTGTCCCCCGACAACCCACTTTGTGAAAGAACATTGAAGGAGCGAGGGGGGTCAGCACATTCCAGGCCAGAGCAGACAGCCTAACCTTTCAGGAAGTTGAGGCACAAGGATGCACAGAGAGAGCAGAAGAACCCCACCAGTTTGCCAGCAGGGAACCCACTGGCGTGATTGTCAAGTTAAAGGGTGTCATGAAGCAGCCCCGGGGATCCCAACATGGCTGCCATCTTGTATGGGATGTGGAGGAGGTCTTCATAACCAGAGCCCTTCATTAAACCATGCACAAGATAACACGGAGAGTCATAGAGATATGCAGCACGGGAACAGACCCTTCGGTCCAACTTGTCTATGCCGGCCAGATATCCCAACCCAATCTAGTCCTACCTGCCAGCACCCAGCTCATATCCCTCCAAACCCTTCCTATTAATATACCCATCCTGATGGCTTTGAAATGTTGCAATGATACTGGTCTCCACCACTTCCACTGGCAGCTCATCCCATACCCGTACCATCCTCTTTGTGAAAAAGTTGCCCCTTAAGTCTCTTTTATATCTTTCCCCTTTCATCCTAAACCTGTGCTCTCTAGTTCTGGACACCTCCATCCCAGGGAAAATACCTTGTCTATTTATCCTATCTGTGCTCCTCATGATTTTATAAACCTCTATAAGGTCACCCCTCAGGCTCCAACACTCCAGGGAAAACAGCCCCAGCCTATTCAGCCTCTCCCAATAGCTCAAATCCTCCAACCCTGGCAACATCCTTGTAATTCTTTTCTGAACCCTTTCAAGTTTCACAACATCTTTCTGATAGGAAGGAGACCAGAATTGCACGCAATATTCCAACAGTGGCCTAACCAATGTCCTGTACAGCCGCAACATGACCTCCAAACCCCTGTCCTCAGCACTCTGACAAATAAAGGGAAGCCTTCTCTTCACTATCCTATCTACCTGGGGTTAGTAACTGTTTCTCTAACAGCACATATTGAGGCTTGTTAAAGTGTTTGGAATGTTTTTCAGCTTTGACTCTTTCAATGCTTCTTGAAATAGTTGGGTCCTCCTCAGTTGGTTGGTTTGTCCTATTCCACTTGCAGAGCAGCTCCTTCCATGGGGACGACTGGCTTCATTTGAAGGCAGATGGAAGATTTCTGAGGGATTCCTTGTCCGACAGGAAATGTATTTCATTTAAAGAAGAATCCGACCCTGATATTGGATTCATGAGGAAAGATGTCTGGCTTCATTTGCGAGTGAATATTGCTGAGGTGGTACCTGAAGTATTATGTGCAGGCCCAGACCCTATGTCTAAGGAAACACAGACCTGCTAACGATGGAGTCCAGCAACAGTTCACCAGACTGATTCCTAGCATGGTTCGGTCCATCCAATGAGAAGGAAATGGGAGAGACTGGTCCTGTGAAGGAGGAACGGCAATCTCATAGAAACTTAAAACACTTGTAAAGGGATAAACATAATTGGGGCATGAAGGACCTTTTTCCTGGCTGTGGGGGCTAGAACACAGTCTCAGGATGAAAGGCAAACCATTTAGAGGAGCAATATTCCCTCTCCCAGAGGATGGAGACTCTTTAGAATTCTTTACCCAAGATGGCTGCAGAAGCTCATTCCTGAAGAAGGGCTTATGCCCGAAACGTCGATTCTCCTGTTCCCTGGATGCTGCCTGACCTGCTGCACTTTTCCAGCAACACATTTCCAGCTTTGATCTCCAGCATCTGCAGACCTCACTTTCTCCTGCAGAAGCTCAGTCCATTTGCCCCATTAAATTCACTCAGTGGGATGTGGGCATTGCCTGGAGATGCCTGTCTCCTTAAGCTTCTGTTATATTTTATCTAAACACGAGAAAATTATGGGATCTGTTGTGCCAAGGCTGGACTAGGGAACCCACCAGGATCTATTCTTTGTGCCCTTCTGTTTCTTATTTACATGCAACCTCTGGGTGAGATGATCAGGAAGCACACTGTGTACCACATGCACACTGACAACACAGCTTTTTACTCACCACCACTTGTTATGGACCAGGTCAGGCTCCTCTCAATACATTTTAAGTAGGCAGCCTAAACCTATGTTTTCTAGCTGTCTAAGGCAGATGTAAGGAAAACCCAGGAGTGATGCAGCTGGTCAAACCACTTGGCTTCAAGTAAACAGAACTTCTTTACACACCACCCAATGAAACACAAACAAAAGAAAACAGAATTTTGAATAACAACATTTGAAAATCCAACTGACACAATCCCCGCAACTTAACGAAGGAGCTGTTCCAATTTCCTGCAACATCTCTATGAATATATCCCTTGGCCAAGAAGGTAACATCAGACACAGGTTCTTACAGGAGAGGTGTCAGAGAGAGAGAGAAGGAATCAGCCAGGGACCATGGGCTGAGACATGGAACCTCTTTCTCACTTTCTTTAGGTCTCCAGCTAAAACGAAACCCAACTAGACAAATCCCTGAAGTGGGAGAACTGGCCACTCTCCTTTCATTGTTCAACGGTTTCTAAAAAAAATGTAAAAGCCTTTTCCCTGATTGTTGCCTTGGGTAGTATCTGTTAGCCATTAGCAAAGACCCCAAATCCCAGACAAATCAGAACCTCTGTGTTTTACAACCCCTGTTGAAAAAAACCCAAGGATAACATAACCTTGTCAAAGAGGCAACATCATCACATACCTCTCTCCACTGGCTGTGGTTTGTCAGCCTTTCTCGCCTGATGTCCAATGTTGGATCTGTGGATAAATGTCCTTCCACAGGGAGTGGCTAGGATCAGGAATACTCTGCCTGATGATGTTAAAAATCACACAACACCAGGCTATAGTCCAACAAGTTTAATTGGAAGCACTAGCTTTCGGAGCGCCGCTCCTTCATCAGCTATAACCTGGTGTTGTGTGATTTTTAGCTTTGTACACCCCAGTCCAACACCGGCATCTCAGATTCCTGCCTGATGATGCAATGCCGAATGGTTAATCATGGTGTTCAAAAGGGATTTGAATTATTTGGAAAGGAAGAAAGTGCAGGGGTACAGAGAAGAGGGAAGGGAACAGCGTTGGCTGAATTGCTCATTTGGAAAGCCAATACACACATGATGGGAAGACTGGTCTTCTTATATGCTGTAGCCATTCGAGGATTTTCGAATGCTGTGATTTCATCATATTCACAAAACACTGTTAAAAGAAAGGACCAGATTATGTTTCACCTTCTCTTGTCTGTCTGATTACATATTTAATGTACATCGGTAACCACAAAATAACTCATTAGTTGAATATGAAAGACAATCATTGATTGAAAACCAACCTGGCAGCTTCCTGAGGCTGTGAAAGGCACTATATAAATGCAAATCTTTCTTATATATAACTTAGGTTTCAGCTGCGGAAGGAAACACCTCTATTTTTAATGTTTTTTCATCTGTCCAGTTCTGGTCATCCTGCTAATAGTTAGGATATTATTATATTGGAAAGGGTGCAGAAAAGATTTACCAGGATGTTACTGGGACTGGGGGGTTTGGGTTGTAAGGAGAGGCTGGATAGGCTGGGACTTTTTTCCCTGGAGCATAGGAGGATGAGGGGGTGACCTTGTAGAGGTTTATTAAATCATGGGGGGGATACATAAGGTGAATAACAAAAGTCTTTTCGTTAGGGTGGGGGAGTTCAAAACTAGGGGGCATCATTTGAAAGTGAGAGGAGAAAGATTTAAAATGGACCTGAGGGGCAACTTTTTCACACAGAAGGTGGTTTGCATGTGGAACGAACTGCCAGAGGAAGTGGTAGATGCAGGTATAATTGCACCATTTAAAAGACATTAGGACAGGTACATGGATAGGAAAGGGTTGGAGAGATATCAGTCAAACACAGGCAAATGGAACTGGTTCAGTTTGGGAAGCCTGGATAGTTTGTTTCTGTGCTGTATGGCTCTATGACTTTATTTGGCATACTGAGGCAAGTAATACAAAATGATAAACGTTTGGAAATCTATCACAGGTTCAAGGAAGATTCAACAGAAATGACTTAAAATTCTATGAACCGATGTTCCATTTGGTCTCAAGATGAACACAAACTGCTCTTGATCAACAGATGGTCACAAGGCAGGTAGACACCCTCTAGAGGACAGATCCAGCAATTACACAAGCCCATCAGGCCAAATTACAATGGCCAGATCCATTACTGAGCTCCCTTCAGTGGTCAAACCCCAAACCTATAGCAAGTACATCGCCTCATTCTTCCTCTTCCCTTGCTAACCCTGGTGAAATGCCATCTCCATCCCAAGAAAACAGCTCCGAAGTTATAAAACCATAAATTGCTGGAAAAAACTCAGCAGGTTAGACGACAGCTGTGCAGAGAAAGCACAATAAAAGTTTTGGGTCCAGTGACCCTTCTTCAGAACTGATTGTGGCCACAAAAAGGTTGGTAAGATAAATGCTAGAGAAGGGGTGGAGGGAGGAGGTAGGAGTAAATGATAGGTGGAGAATGGATTGTGTATGGAAACAGCCCATGTAATGGCAAGGCATTGTTGGAGTAAGGAGATGGGAGAAGGTGCCTCAAGCCCTGAAATTGTTGAACTCGATATTGAGTCCAGAAGTTTGTAGAGTTCCCAAATGGAAAATGAGGTGCTGTTTTTCCAGCTTGTGCTGAGCTTCACTGGAACACTGCAGCAAGCCTGAGACAGAGATGTTTGCCAGGGAACAGGGGTTGGGTTGGAATGACAGGCAACAGTCTATGGCTCTATAATAGGAAGCTGAGGGTCATTTTTACAGACAGAACATAGGGATTCTGCAAAATGGTCACCCAGTCAACGTTTCATCTCCCCAGTTCTCCCAGGCTGACTTTTCCCCACACCTTTGTTTGTGCAACTGTTGTTTCTTTTCTCTCTCTCTCTCTGCCTCTCTCTCTCTCTCTCACACACACACACACACACACTCTCTCTGGGCTCTATCTCCACCTATCGTTTTTCTCCTTCCCTCTCTCCCACCCCTTCTCTCGCTTATGTACCAACCTTTTCCTAGCTACTATTAGTTCCAAAAAAGGATCATTGGACTCAAAATGTTAACTTTGCTTTCTCTCCATTGACGCTCCCTGACCTGATGAGTTTTTCCGGGAATTACTGTTTTCGGTTCTGATTTCCAGCAACCACAGTTCTTTAATTGTTCTGCTTCAAAGTTATTCCTGCCAGTCGTGTTCAAACTCCAAAGGGGAAGCTAATAGGGAATGCAGGTTAGCAGTAACATTGGTCAGGGCTTTTGCTCAATGATCAACCACTCTATTGCTTCCTAATCCACTAGTGCATGTACATATCCAGAACAAAAAGCCTCAAGGTAACCCTGTACCACTGACCCATTCACTTAGTCACCTATACGACTGACCCACTCACCCATGTGCAGGCAATGTACAATGAAGCAGGTGTGCCAAATGCCTTGTTCAGCACTAACTACCTGTGACTCCCCTTTCAAGGAACTATGCATCTGCACTCCTAGGTCTCTTTGTTCGGCAAAACTCTCCAGGACCCTACCATTAACTCTATAGCCCTGATTTGCCTTATCAAAATGTAACACTTCACATTTATCTAACTTAAACTCCATCTACTACTCCTCGGCCCTTTGGCCCATCTACTCAAAGTCCAATTGCACTCTGAGATAACCTTCTTCACCGTCCACTACACCACTAACTTTGGTGTCATCTGCAAACTTACTAACTACACCTCCCATGTTCACATCCAAGGCATTTATATAAATGTCAAATACCCAGCACCGATCCTTGTGACACACCACTGGTCACAGGTCTCCAGACTGAAATACAACCCTCTATAACCACCCTCTCTCTCCTACCTTCAAGCCAATTTTGTATCCAATTGCATAGGTCCCCCTGGATTCCATGTGATCTAACCTTGTTAACCAGTCTACAATGAGGAACCTTGTCAAATGCTTTGCATAAGTCCATATACAACATCTACTCCTCTGCCTTCCTCGAACTTCTTTGTCACATCTTTAAAAACTTCAATCAAGTTAGTGAGACATGATCTCCCATGCACAAAGGCATTTTGATATCCCCTAATCAGTCTCTGCCTTTTCAAATGTATGGAAATCCTAGCTCTCAGAATCCCCTCTAACAGCTTATCCACCACTGACGTCCGGCTCACTGGTCTAGAGGTCTCTGGCCTTTCCTTACAACCTTTCTTAAATAATGGCATAACATTAGCCAACCTCCAGTCTTCCAGCACCTCACCCGGGGCTGTTGATGGTACAAATATCTCAGCAAGGGACCCAGCAATCTCTTACCTAGCTTTCCACAAAATTCTGGGTAACACCTACTCAGGTCCTGGGGATTTATCTATCATTATGCATTTAATGATCTCCAAAGCCTCCGCTTCTGTAACTATTTATTTCTCTAAGTTTCCTAGCTTCCATTTCCTTCTCCACAGTAAATACTGATATGAAATATTTGTTTAGTATCTCTACTCCTACTGCCTTTATAGTCCTCCAGGGATTCACTTGATCAACACCTGATATATGCCTGCTTTTTCTTGACCAGAGTCTCTATTTCTCTGGTCATCCAGCATTCCCTACACCTACTTGTTTTGCCCTTCACACTGACAGGTGCATACTGTCTCTGGATTCTCGTTATCTCATTTTTAAAGGCTTCCCACTTTCCAACCACTCTGTTACCTGCAATAGACTCCTCCAATCAACCTTTGAAAGTGCCTGTCTAATACCATCAAAATTGGCCTTCCTCCAATTTAAACTTTAACTTTTAAATCCGGTCTATCGTTTTTCATCACTATTTTAAAACTAGTAGAATTCTGGTCACTGACCCCAGAGTGCTCCCTCACTGACACCACAGTCGGCTGCCCTGCTTTATTTCCTAACAGGAAGTCATGTTTTGCACCTTCTCTAGTAGGTACATCCACATACTGCATAAGGAAGTTTTCTTGTACACACTTAACAAATTCCTCCCCATGCCCTGAACACTGTGGCAGTTCCAGTCTATGTTTGGAAAGTTAGAATTCCCTACCATTACAACCTTATTATTTTAGTTATATATATTATATATATATATATAGAACATTACAGCACAGTACAGGCTATTCGGCCTTCAATCTTGCGCCAACCTGTGGAACCAATCTGAACCCTATCTATCCCTATACTATTACATTTTCATCCATATGTCTATTCAATCACCATTTAAATGCCTTTAAATTTGGCGAGTCTACTATCGTCGAAAAATGTGGTGCTGGAAAAACACAGCAGGCCAGGCAGCATCCGAGGCACAGGAGACATTTCGGGCATAAGCCCTTCTTCAGGAATCCTGCATGCAGGCTGTTCCACGTCCCTACTACTCTCTGAATAAAGAAACTACATCTGATACCTGTCCGATATCGATTATCCCTCAATTGCCCCCTCGTGCTAGCCATCACCATCCCAGGACAAAGGCTCTAACCGTCCACCCTATCTAACCCTCTGATAATCTTCTATGTCTCAATTAAGTCTCCTCTCAACCTTCTTCTCTCTAATGAAAACAACCTCAAAACCCTCAGTCTTTCCTCGTAAGACCTTCCCTCCATACCAGGCAACATCCTAGTAAATCTCCTCTGGACCCTTTCCACAGCTTCTAAATCCTTCCTATAATGCGTTGACCAGATCTGTACACAATACTCCAAGTGCAGCCGCACCAGTGTCTTGTGGAGCTGCAGCATGACCTCTGGATAACTGAGATCTCCTTACAATTTTGTTCCTCAATTTCCCACTGATTATTGGGGAGGTCTATAATACATTCCCAACAATATGATTATTCCTTTCTTATTTCTCAGTTCCACCCAAATAACTTCCTGGACATATTCCCAGGAATGTCATCCCTGAGTACAGCTGTAATATCATCTCGAATCAAAAACATCACATCCTTCCTCTCTTGCCTCCCTTTCTATCCTTCCTATAGCATCTATATCCTGGAATGTTAAGCTGCCAGTCCTGTCCATCCCTGAGCCATGTGTCAGCAATAGCTATGATATCCCAGTCCCATAACCTGACCTAAGCTCATCTGCCTTACCTGTCAGGCCTCTTGCAATGAAGTGAGTGGAGTTTAATTTATCAGTCTTTCCTCGTTCTCTGCCAAGCTCTTGTCTGCCTTCACTTTTAGACTTATTCTCCTTAGCTACTGCACCGACGCCATTTTATTCTCTTTTCTCACGATCACTTCGGTGCCCCCCCCCCATCTTACCAGTTTAAATATGGAGGTGCCTGACTAGCTACCTGATTAAGGAGTAGTGCTCCGAAAGCTTGTACTTCTACATAAACCTGTTCGACCATAACCTGGTGTTGTGTGATTTTTAACTTACTAGTTTAAAGCCTCCTGAGGAGCACGAGCAAATCTTCCTGCAGGAATATTGGCTACCTTCCAATTCAAATGGAACCTGTCCCTCTCCTACAGGTCATTTCTACCGTGGAAGAGATCCCAAAAGTGTGGATCCTTGCTCCCTTGCACCAGTTCCTCAGTCACGCATTCATCTGTTCCATCCTCCAATCCCTACTCTCAGAGACACGTGGCATTAATCAGATATTTCTACCCATGAGGCCCTACTTTGTCACCTGTGTGCCAACGTGCATAATGACCTCCTGCTGGTCACTGTCCCCTTTGAGAATATTCTGCACCCACTCTGAGATTTTGAAAAAATCATGTCTGAAACTACAGGGGAAGAGGATGATCTTTGGTTTTTGATCCTGATCAGCGAAGGGTTTTTTTTAAAAATCACTGATACCTCTGCTGCTGCAAGGCTGGATATTGCCCGCCCCACATCAGCTATGAAACATGCACTGATTCTTTGTTGTGTGTATATGTAGGATGTGGACGTCGCTGGCTGGGCCAGCATTTATTGCCCGTCCTTAGTTGCCCCTTGAGAAGGTGGGGGTGAACTTTCTTCTTGAACTACTGCAGTCCACCTGCTGTAGGTTAACCCACAATGCTGTGAGGGAGGGAATTCCAGGATTTCGATCCAGCGACAATGAAGGAACGGTGATATATTTCCAAGTCAGGGTGGTGTGTGGCTTTGAGGGGAATTAGAAGGTGGTGGTGTTCCCATGTATTTGCTCCTCGTGTCCTTCCAGATGGATTTGGTTGTGGATTTGGAAGGTGCTGTCTGTGGATTTTTGGTGAATTTCTGCACTGCATCTTATAGATAGTTCACACTGCTGCTACTGAGTGTCGGTGATGGATGCTTGTGGACGTGGTGCCAATCAAATGGGCTGCTTTGTCCCAGATGGTTTCAAGCTTCTTGAGTGTTGTTGGAGCTGCACTCATTCAGGCAAGTGGGGAGTATTCCATCACACTCCTGACCTGTGCCTTGTAGGTGATGAACAGGCTTTGAGGAGTCAGGAGGTGAGTTACTCACCACAGCATTCCTAGCCTCTGACCTACTCTTGTCGCCATTGCGTTTATGTGGTGTGTCCAGCTGAGTTTCTGGTTAATGATAACCCCAAGGATGTTGACAGTGGGGGATGGTAACACTATTGAATGTCAAGGGGTGGTGGTTAGAGTGCCTCTTATTGGTGCTAGTCATTGCCTGGCATTTGCGTGGAGCAAACGTTACTTGCCACTTGTGAGCCCAAGCCTGGATATTGTCCAGGTCTTGTTGCATTTTAACATGGACTGCTTCAGTGTCTGAGGAATCACGAATGGTGCTGCACATTGTGCAATCATCGATGAACATCCCCACTTCTGACCTGATGGAGGGAAGGTCATTGGTGAAGCAACTGAAGATGGTTGGGCCGAGGACACTATCCTGAGGAACTTCTGCCGTGATGTCCTGGAGTTGAGATGACTGACGTCCAACAACTCGAGAGTTTGCCCCTCTGATACCCATTGATTCCAGTTTTGCCAGGGTACCTTGACAACACACTCAGGTAACTGCAGCCTTATTGTCAAGGGATGTCACTCTCACCTCCCCTCTGGAATTCAGCTCTTTTGTCTACGTTTGAACCAAGGCTGTAATGAGGTCAGGAGCGGAGTGGCCCTGGCAGAACCCAAACTGAGTATCACTGAGCAGGTTATTGCTGAGCAGCTGCTGCTTGGTAGCACTGTTGGCCCACAGCAACTCATGGGTGCCCAGTCCTGACTGTCTAGATCTGTTCGAAGTCTGTGCCATTTAGCACAGTGATAGCGTCACACAGCACGATGGGGGTTATTCTCAGTGTGAAGGTGGGACTTTGTCTCCACAAGGACTGTGTGATGAAACCCAATCTCCAGAGCCCTTGCGCAATTTCTCAGTCTGAGAGCTCTAAACCTCCACTTGTTGGCTGGTTCCTAAAAAGCTGATCCCTGAGTCTTATGGAATTCTTTAGCCTCTGATCTGCACGGTGACTCAGTGGTGAGCACTGCTGCTTCACAGCGCTAGGGTCTCAGGATCAATTCCAGCCTCAGGTGACTGTCTTGTGGAGTTTGCACATTCTCCCTGTGTCTGTGTGGTGGTGCTCTGGTTTCCTCCTACAGTCCAAATATGTGCAGGTTAGGTGGATTGGCCATGCTACATTGCCCACATGTTAGGTGCGCTAGTCAGAGGGAAATGGGTCTGGGTGGGTTACTCTTCAGAGGGTTGGTGTGGACTGGTCGTACCAAAAGTCCTGTTTCCACACTGTAAAGAATCTAATCTAATCGGTCTCCCGAAATTCTCTCCCTTTTCAGGTATCTTTATTTTTGACTTTTTTTCTCAAAAAGTTCCAAAAATGATAGTGCAAAAGTTCGAAAAACAGGCGTCCGTTTTACACCGTGCTAGTGAAGAATTAGAAAAGCCGTTGGAAACACTGAGCAAGTGAGCTACGTTGGTACTGCCTGTGTTACTTGAGGCGAATGCAAGTAAAATTCACAAGACAGTCATTTTTAGGCAGATGAGGCAACAAGCCAATGAGACCATCGAGCAGTCCTGTGCCTGCCTGAGGGTCCTGGCAGCTGAATGTTACCCTGGTGAAGCTGGACAGTTTGAAAGGGAAATAAATACAAAACGTTGGAGGTATTTCTTCCAGCCACTTTGAATAAAGACAGAAAGCTTTCAGTGCAACTGTAGCTTACAATCACATTACTGTTCATTGAATCCAGAGCCATTGAAATCGAGGCCACTAAAAACCACATTCCGAGTTCAGTTTTTAAAAAAAAAGTGATATTGGGCCATGGCGAGGCCAGAATTTATTAACCACTCTCGGTTACCCTGGAGAGGCTGGTGTTGAACTAACATCTTGAACTGTGTTAAAAATCACCCAACCACAGGTTATAGTCCAACAGGTTTGTTTGGAAGTACTAGCTTCCGGAGCGTTGCTCTTTCATTAGGTAACTAGCTACCTGATGAAGGAGCAGCGCTCTGAAAGCTAGTACTTCCAAATAAACTTGTTGGACTATAATCTAGGGTTGTGTGATTTTTAACTTTGTACACCCCTATCCAACACCGGCACCTCCACATCTTGAACTGTTGCAGTACTTGTCGTGTGTGTACACCCACAGGGAGTTCAAGGATTTTGACCCCAGCGACTCTGAAGGAACAGTGATATATTTCCAAGTCATGACGGTGCGTGGCTCAGAGGGAAACCTTCAGGTGATGGTGGTATTCCCATGTAAAACTGCTCTTGCCCTTTGAGTTGGCAGAGGTTGTGAGCTTGGAAAGGTCTATTGAAGGAACAAGTTGAGTTACTTCACTGTTCATGTTTCACCTGCCAGGGAATCCAAAGCAGTGGCACAAACCGAGGTGGGGACACATCCCCACAATTCTGCCAGCATGGCACTGTTTCCCCAGACCGACCTCAATGACCTATTTCCAGTTGGCAACGCAAACCCTCTGGAAGTCCTAACTACTTCACTCTTGTTGGTCACTCACCAGAAGAACCAATTAACAGTGTCCCCTAGGTATCCCACTGGAATGCTATCACCAGTAGAAGCAGATGACCTTGAATATACTCTGGTGCTCTCTTTCAAATGTAGCAAACAACCACATGTGACTGTGACCAATATCTGCTCAGACGGAGGTGTCTCATAGCTACAAGAGGCTCCGTTAATACAAGGAGAGGCAAAACAGTGAGAAAATTCCAGATTTGGCTCATTCTCTGCGATGCAGGGAATGAGAAACTTTTCGCTGTCCAGCAGTGAGAATACTCAATGTAAATGCTTGGGATATTTGAAAGGCTAATCTCGGTTAAGGATGCCAGTATGACCTCTGCACTTTACAGCGTATGTTGAGCCTTGACACACACGTGTTTTCACAGATCGACACACGACTTCACGTCGTGTACATGATCTTTAAGCGGACCCGTGCTGAACAACATTCTAACCATGTAAGCCAAAGTACAGTGTCAATGTCAGTAGAAGGAGTTGATAACAAAGTGGCAACAAAACAAGAAGAGGCATTACAACTAGCTCCGATGATTATGAAATAACGAAAGGTGCAATGGGAAGGGTGTTTGTAAACAAGCCCTTCTCTGAAAGCTGAGTGATAATGTTACTACAGTAGGAACCTTGAACTCCATACAAGAATTCGAAGGTTTGAAACTCACCATGATAGATGGTGGGATTTGAATTTAATATCATCTGAAACTAAAAGCGAGTCTAATGGTGATTGTTGTTAAAGTGCCCTCTGGGGAGGAAATTTGCCATCCCTACCTAATCCGACCGACATGTTACTCCAGATCCCCAACAATGCGGTTGATTCTTAACTACCCTTTAGGAAGGTAAATACTGCTCTTGACATCCATTGTCTGTGAGCAAGCCAATGATAAACACATGACGAGGTCTTCACAATGTTTGAAACGAGCTCAACAATACAATACTTTCCACAACTCTATTGTCATTCTTCCCTCATCATCAAGGGAATGTCTTGTTGATCTAGCCCATAATGCTCACCAGGAATTGTCAAAACCAAAACATATCCTTGGCAAAGAGTGGGGAACCCAGGATTTGAGTGCAGGGTAGGACACAAAGTCATTCAGTTTTTGCTACATCAAACAACTACAACATCAAAACATTGTGATCCTCTGAAGATGTCAGGACTACCTCAAGGACTATGGATCAAGATATGGGTTGAATCCACAGGCTTGCCCACTGGTGAATACTTGCTTGTGGTCATTGATCACTCCTGCAGCTTCCCAGTCATGCAAATAGTTATGCCCTTTTCAAAGAAAGTAGTTATCCCAACGCTTGACCAGATTTTTGACATCAAAATGGTGAGAAATGACAATGAACCAACAATGCCCCCCCACTCATTCAACACTGATGAGTTCAGTAAACTTCCAATATCTCAAGATTTCACTCATCAAAAAAATCACACCCCACTGGCCAAGAGCTAATGGACTGATTGAGGGATGTATGTGGACATTGAGAAAAATGGTCCATATTGGAACAGCTGAGAGCAATTCTTGGAATCATTTCTATCACAAATATAGAACACCTCCTTACTCAGTACTGAAAGGCCCACTCATCTTTGCACGTCTTATCTCATATGTCTGCCTGAGTTAACAGTCAATGTGCAAGTGCATACAATCAAGAACAGTAGAATGGAATGGGAGTAAATGCAGAATGAAACATGAAATTCAGAGCCAAAACCAGAAGACGAGCTTGAGAAACATGACAGCAAGCAGACAGCCCCTTGTGACAGGAGAAAGCGAGGCCTGCAGATGCTGGAGATTCAGAGTCAAAAAGGGTGGTGCTGGAAAAGCACAGCAAGTCAGGCAGCATCCGAGGAGCAGGAGAGTCGATGTTTCGGGCAGGAGCCCTTCATCAGGAATTCCTGGTGAGGAACTTATGCCCGAAACGACGAGTCTCCTGCTCCTCAGATGCTGCCTGACCTGCTGTGCTTTTCCAGCACCACACCTTTTGCCTCTTTATGACATCCAACCATTTGTGGTGACTGACACAAAATGATTTACAATCACAGCCAAGCACAATTTGTTTTATTCATTCAAGGGATATGGGCATACTTGCCTAGGCCAGCATTTATTGTCCATCCCCAGTTGTCCAGAGGGAAGTTAAGAATCTACCACATTGCTACGGAACAAAAACAGAAATTGCTGGAGAAACTCAGCAGGTCTGGCAGTATCTGTGGACTGAAAACAGAGACATTGAGATGTACAGCACAGAAACAGATCCTTCGGTCCAACCCGTCCATGCCGACCAGATATCCCAACCCAATCTAGTCCCACCTGCCAGCACCCGGCCCATATCCCACCAAACCCTTCCTATTCATATACCCATGCCTTTTAAATGCTGTAATTGTCCCAGCCTCCACCACTTCCTCTGGCAGCTCATTCCATACACACACCACCCTCTGAATGAAAAAGTTGCCCCTTAGGCCAGTGACCCTTCTTCAGAGCTTTAGTGAAGAAGGCTTACTGGACTCAAAATATTGACTCGATCTTCACTTTATCACATTGTTATGGGTCTGGAGTCACACATTGCATAGTCTGGGTAAGAACTGCAGTCTCAGGTGAACCAGATTTATGACAACCATTCTGTCAACATTTTAATTCCAGAATTTTACTGAATTCAAATCTCAGCACCTGATTGGAAAGCTGAGTCTGTTGGGCCTAAATACCTCCTTGTGTAACTGGATCCTTGGCTTCCGGACTGGGACACCTCGGTCAGTTCGGATTGGCAACAGCATCTCCAACACCATCACACTGAGCACAGGATCTCTCATGGCCAGACTGTGCAACAGTTTGTTATCCTGAGCTATCAGGCTCCTTAACACTGTATGATCAGACTCTATTCCATCTGAAACTCTTTGCATGACTTTGAATTGCTGCTAGAGCAATGTTTTATTAACTATCATTCTTTAATACACTGTAATTTTACCACTGTGCCTATTGTCTTGACATATTTGGAGGGATATGGGACAAACACAGGCAGGTGGGACTAGTTTAGTTTGGGAATGTGGTCAGCATGGACTAATTGAGCTAAAGGGTCTATTTCCATGCTGTTTACCTCTATGACTGTCTGTGTGGAGTTTGCATGTTCTCCCCGTATCTGTGTGGGTTTCTGCCGGGTGCTCCAGTTTCCTGCCTCAGTCCAAAGATGTGAAGGTTAGGTGGATTGGTCATGGTCAATGCAGGATTAAAGGGTCTTGGTGGGGGTTGGTGTGGACTTGATGGGCTGAATGGCCTGCTTCCATATTGATTTCCATAGTAGCACATTAGGTTATATCATTCCCAATCAGTCTGTGACATGACGGACTTGCTCCCACTTTATCTCTGTTATCCTCTTTCAGCTCACCACCCCATGGAAATACTCCAATCCTCCGTGTCGGTAACTTTCAAAACTCCTCAGCTGTCCGGGCCCTAAACTCTCGAAATCCCTCCCTCGAGCTCCTTCCTCCTCTGCAACCCTCCTTTAAACCTATCTCCTTGACTGAGATTCTGGTCACCCACCCTAATGGTGAAAGTGGGTACTGCAGATGCTGGAGATTTGAGTTAAGATCAGAGTCGTGCTGGAAAAGCACAGCAGGTCAAGCAGCATCTGAGGCGCAGGAAAATCAACGTTTCGGGCAAAAGCCCTTCATTAGGAACCCTTCTAGATGAAGGGCTCTTGCTCGAAACGTCGATTTTCCTGCTCCTCGCATGCTGCCTGACCTGCTGTGCTTTTCCAGCACCACTCTAATCTTGACTCACCCACCCAAATCTCTTCTTCTCTGGTCTGCTTCTGTTTTTGTCTCATTTCAGAAGCACGCTACCGTGTCGAAAGGTGCCACATAAATCCAGGTAGTTGTTGTTGTTGCATAAACAGAGTCACCCTGGGCCTCTTAAGTCAACTGTGAATCATTGACTTTCCAGGCTTGAGAACATACTGTGTGCGTTGTAATTAGAATCTTTCCAAACCGCTCGAATCCAGTCACAGACTTATCTTTCCCCTCCTCCGCACTCTCACTCCTTCCCCGCTATATATCGATAAACTCAATCGGGCCTCTGGAGTAGGCTGTATGCAATCCAATTTTACCCAGTTGCTATGATGGAGTGGACTGCAAGCATTGATTGTATCTCAGGGAGCAGAGTCTAACAAAGCCTCAGCATGGAGGAGGGACAGCAGTTCTCTGTGTTGTGTGTGTGTTTAGTTTACATCTTTGCAAACAGAGAGCAATGACAGCATACATGCTCTTAAAAGGGCTAAGAAACCATGGCCTTCAGAGAGGGTCGGGGTGGAAATAACTGCCTAATCACCCTAATCTCTCAAATCTCTCACAACCAACAGGGCGAAATGATGTGGAGATGCTGGTGTTGGACTGGGTTGTACAAAGTTAAATGTCACACAACACCAGGTTATAGTGCAACAGGTTTATTTGGAAGGATAGCTTTGCAGCTCCGAAAGCCGGTGCTTCCAAATAAACCTGTTGGACTATAACCTGGTGTTGTGTGATTTTTAACAGGGTGAAAGGTGGGATTATTGCTGCTCGTCACATAGTTCAAACAGAAACGCAACATTTTCAAGGTGCTCCAGGCTTTAAAGAGTTAGCTGTTGTCATGGTGCTTAAGTACACAGTCCACACTAGGAAGCTTCCCTTGCTATTTATTGTATGACAAACTTGTAACTCTCTCGTCGGTACCACAGAATATCAAAGACTTCACAAGGTGATTTCTGTGGGGGTGAAGTCTGTCGGGTCACAGCTCCAGATTTTACAACCAACAGAGAGTAGTTAGGGTGTGGAATGCCCTGCCTGCAATAGTAGTAGACTTGCCAACTTTAAGGGCATTTAAATGGTCATTTGATAAACATATGGACGATAATGGAATAGTGTAGGTTAGATGGGCTTCAGATTGGTTTCACAGGTTGGTGCAAGATCGAGGGCCGAAGGGTCTATACTGCGCTGGAATGGTCTATGTTCTATTTGACTTTTCCAGGATGTTGAAACATTCCATGTGCAAACAGCCTTCAGGATGTTAAATCATTCGGAGTGTTAGAAGGTAGTTCCCTTCCGCCTGTAGTTATGTCCAGCCCTGTGACAGGGGGCCTGAGGTCTCCTTCCATCTGCTTCAGGTGTTCTGCAATAGTTCGTCACTATGGTTGGGGGGGGGGGGGAGGCGCGGTGGTGGTGGGGGGGGGCTGTTGCACAATCTGTACAATAGCTTGATTAAAACTTGATAAATGTCACTTAAGATTTTGATTTTCATTACAGGCCCCCCTCGGAGATTGCTTTCATTTATTTGTCCATTTTAAAGTGTAGACAGTACCATGTGTCTTTCAGCCCGATATTCCAAGGCGACTGTCTGTGTGGAGTTTGCACGTTCTCCCCGTGTCTGCGTGGGTTTCCTTCGGGTGCTCCGGTTTCCTCCCACAGTCCAAAGATGTGCAGGTCAGGTGGATTGGCCATGCTAAATTGCCCCATAGTGTTAGATGCATTAGTCAGAGGGAAATGGGGCTGGATGGGTTACTCTTTGGAGGGTTGGTGTAGACTTGTTGGGCCGAAGGGCCTGTTTCCACACTGTAGGGAATCTAATCTAATCTAATTATCTATCAATGATGTTTCACCTTCCCAGTTCAGGGTGACATTTATGTTCATGAGAAACTTTTGCACTGTCACTGGATCCCTTCCAAGTGTACAGCATACCTCGAAACACTCCTGGAGTGTTCCAAATCCTTGGTATCTATGGGGACACATGCCTACAGAATATTCATCCTATTTTTGAAACATAGAAATATATAGAATCAGTGCAGGAGTAGGCCTATCAGCCCTTCGAGTCTGCCCTACCTTTCAACATAATCATCCCACTCCCATTTTCTCCCCATACCCCTTGATCCCTTTAGCCACAAAGGCCATGTCCAACTCTTTCTTGAACATATTTAATGAACTGGCCCCAACAGCCAGCTGTGGGAGAGAACTGCACAAGTTCACAAGTCTGAGTGAAAAGATTCTTCCTCATCTCAGTCCTGAATAGCTTACTCCTTATTCTTAGAGTGTGACACTCCCAACATTCTCCCAACAGTTCCCATCAGGGTTTTATTCGTTTCTATGCAATCCCCCATGATTTGTCAAAATTCCAGTGAGTACAAGCCCAGTCTTTCTTCACACGTCAGCACTGGTTTACCAGGAATCAGTCTGGGGAAACTTCGCTGGATTTCCTCAATAGCAAAATTTCCATTTATTAAGATTACAGCTGCAATAATTTAACCTGGTTGCGCAACTCTTCACCCACTTACCAACCTACCCTTACCCACTTGGCACCTCACCTAATCACACCCTGCCAACATATCCACATATCCATCTGACAATATACCTCACAACCAGCTGCCAGTCTATCTCCCTCTTCCATTTACCTTACTTACTCTCAGTTGCTACCAAAGTGGTTTTGGACTGTTAAACCATAGAATGAGATGGCTCATGTGACAAATGCGAGATGTGGCTTCAGTGCTGACCCAGTCTGCTCCTGTCTTTGTGGATTCCTGGGTGTGTCTGCACGGTTTCAATTAGGAAGACTGCTGACCTAGAGGTTGGCTCAGGCAACTCCTTGGAATTGTAAGTGGGCGACTTTTATTCTGATGTTGGTCAGGGATGTTTCAATATATTGTTCAATAACAGACCGGGTTTACTGACGCAAAGGTCTCTCATGGTTTCGACGAACTCCAATTGCGAACATAACTGAGAAATAGTGTGCACTATCTACAAGACGCTCTGCAGAAATTCACCGAAGATCCTTAGAGAGCACCTTCCAAACCCACAGCCACTTCCATTCAGAAGGGCAAAGGGCAGCAGGTATATGGGAACACCACTACCTTCTAGTTCCCCTCCAAGCCACTCTGACGTGGAAATATACAGCCGCTCCATCACTGTCACTGGGTCAAAATCCTGGAATTCCCTCCCTACCGACATTGTGGGTCAAACCACAGGAGGTGGACTGCAGCGATTCAAGAAGGCAGCTCACCCCCACCTTCTCAAGGGGCAATTAGGGATGGGTTATCAATGCTGACCAGCCAGTGACGTCCAAGTCCCATAAATTCAGTTGTCAGCTTTGCATGAATTAATTCTGTTGCATGAAGCCAATCATTTAATAACAAATGATACAAATCTCATTTCAGTGATTTTTTTTTCCTTTTCCAAGCGAATGCATCTCAGTAATTTAATGAGCTATAAATTGGAACCTCTTAGTATGTAAGTACCCTTGTTGCATTCAAGCCACATATCACTTTCTTGAGGTGGTTAACTCAGTCCCACAATCCCGAATGCCATATGTTTTTCAATGTAAGTAGAAGGTCTTGTATGGAAGTAGAGGTAGACGATGATGAGCTTGCTGGCAAATATCTTCAATAAATTTCCCCAGCCTGACAGGCTATATTTTGATCTCTATGTTTTGATTTAACAAAAACACAGTGGCTCAGTGGTTAGCACTACTGCCTCACAGCACCAGGGTCCCAGGTTCGATTCTGGCCTCGGGCGACTGTCTGTGTGGAGTTTGCACATTCTCCCTGTGTCTGCGTGGGTTTGCTCTGGTTTCCTCCCACAGTCCAAAGATGTGCAGGTCAGGTGAATTGGCCAGGCTAAATTACCCCATAGTGTTAGGCCAATTAGTTAGAGGGAAATGGGTCTGGGTGGGTTACTCTTTGGAGGGTTGGTGTGGACTGGTTGGGCCGAAGGGCCTGTTTCCATACTGTAGGGAATCTAATCTAAAGAAATTTTAAACATCGCAGACAGTGGTAACAGAATCCTTATTTTATTCATGTATCTCTCCTCCCAGGTCCTTTCATTCATCTATCCATTCAGAGAAATATTAACAAATCGAAGTGTGAAAATGAAAGCATTCCGTTTTCATCCTGGTAAAATGCACCACTTCACTGGAGTCAAATTGCTTTCCAATTATATACCTATACTGTAAATGAATGAATGTCTTGGAACACCTTGTGAGGACTGCTGTTCAACAAAGATTTATGTCCATTGGAACACTGTACGTCTCTCCATTAGAAATGTAGTTACCCCACTGGCTACCACAGCAAGTGAGGAGCCAATTACTCAGTGGATTCTTTTAGTGGAGTTGGAGTTGAGGGGGGGTTGCTGTTTGGGATTTAGGGTGGGTGTCAGTTCTGGTAGTGGTGGCTCCAGTTCTATTTGGTCCAGGCCAGCGGCAGCAGAGTGGGGTCAGAGGTCGACTCCAGCATGGGCACAGGGGAGCAGTTGGCGGAGTATTGCGTCACATGGGAGCGCTGATCAGGAAGGGCTGAGGGAGGGAATGGGGTGGGGTGGTGTCAGATCTCCAGGAGATGTCAGGTTAGAGCCTGGGGAGGGCGTGAGGGATAGAGGAGGGGTATATTTGGGGGTTTGTGTGAGGGAAGTATGGGGTCAGTTCAATAGTTACTCAGGAGTTAGACTTGGCACTTAATAGTCTAACCTTTCCTGAGCAAATAATTTACTCAATTTCATCAGAAACCTCAAATTCCCCAGTTTAAGCAGAGACAAACAGAGGGATCCAGGTATCAGGAAATTGCCCAGCAGAAGATTCAATGTCCTAGTCATATCCCTCCATGGGGTCCCCAGACACAATTCACATCTACACAATTGTCTGGCTGTCAAAACATCTGAGCTATTGTCTGCACTATAAATTTAGGTTTCTCTCATTGACTGTTCAACCTGGAATTATGCAAATCGACTATGGCCATTTGTTAACTTGCAGCAGCAACTAAACTTTAAAGTAGAGCTCGTTCGCTCTAAATATAATCCATAAGTAGCTCCTTTCTGGCTTTATCTGCCTATGCTCAGATGCTTGATGAATTTGTACTTGAATCTCCCGGGCTTTCTGTTCATCACAAAAATTTAAGATTGGCAGGAACGAAACTTTCAACTTTGATTGGTTCGGAGAGCTGAGGGTCCAGTGTGGTGAAATATGCTTCCCTTTACATGCTGTTACCTGCCATATGTTAGCTGGTTCTAAGCTAATCAAGCAGTAGCCATTGGAAACTATGATATTCTGTTCGATTGCATGCAGTAAGTACTAAAATTATCTCCCATTCAACACCTACACAATAGCAATATTTATGACTGTGACATTCTACAGTATACAAATAATAGCTATCTTTTATCTCTCCACAGAAGGCTCAGTGCCATCTGGTCTGTAAAAGCTACTGTCCACACAGCACACTCAAATGTAGTCTTACACACACACACGTGCACTACACACGTGTACACACACACACACACTAACATATACACTACACACGTATACACACATACACTAACACGTACACACACATGTACACACACTAACACATACGCACACACGTACACTACACACGTATAGACACGCATACACTAACACATACACACACATGTACACCACACACGTATAGATGCACACATACACTAACACGTATGCACATATACTCACACACACACTACACACATGTAGACACACATACACTAACACATACACACACACATATGCACACACGTATAAAAACACACATATTCACACAAACACACATATCCTTACACCTATACCTACCTCTTGGCTGCCTCTTACATCTCTTAACTTACTTTCTTAGAGGTTTCTTTGTGCTTCCTTTGATGCTCTCAGTTTCTCTGATTTGCATTAGCATCTCGCACAGACTGAAAGGTAGGCAGCGTATTGTGCTTGGCATCAACAGCCAAGGGCGTGGACATGTTGGTCTCCAGCACCTTTTATGCCTATGTGTAACCTATGATGTGTGCCAACAGTTTGGGTGACAAACACACAGCATATGCCTCAGTCTAAAGGCCATGTTTGAATGTCAAAAGTGACTAGTTCTAACTGGCGTCAAGGGGGATTGTTGTCAGTCAGGGATACCACTACAGTCACTCAAGGATTAGAGTACTGAGGGTCGGTTATAGTCAGCTACCTGGTCCAGTGTCTACACTGTCTGGGGATTGGGCCTTTGTCAGTCCTGCAGGCCAGTCTGGGATGAAGCTATAAATGTTGGGAAGATGGGGAGACATTAGTCTCGACATTGTGGCACGAAGATTCAGGGCTGTCCTCACAGTTCAGGGCAGGGGCTCGGGCCATGGTCACTCTTGGGAGCTTGGGCAATAATTCTCGGGGGTTTTATCACAGGTGTAAGGATGTGTGTGTGCATGTACATATGTGTGTAACTGTTAGTGTATGTGTGTGTGTATGCATGTGCATATGTGTTAGTGTATATATGTGTGTGTCTATACGTGTGTAGTGTACATGTATGTGCATATGTTAGTGTATGTTTAGGTTAGATTACTTACAGTGTGGAAACAGGCCCTTCGGCCCAACAAGTCCACACCGACCCTCCGAAGAGCAACCCACCTAGACCCATTCCCCTACATTTACCCCTTCACCTAACACTACGGGCAATTTAGCATGGCCAATTCACCTAACCTTCACATTTTTGGACTGTGGGAGGAAACTGGAGCACCCTGAGGAAACCCACTCAGACACGGGGAGAATGTGCAAACTCTGCATAGACAGTTGCCTGAGGCGGGAATTGAACCCGGGTCTCTGGCACTGTGAGGCAGCAGTGTTAACCACTGTGCCACCGTGCCGCTCACGGTGTGTGTGTATATGTGTCTACACGTGTGTAGTGTACGTGTGTGCATATGTGTTAGTTTGTGTACACGTGTGTGTGTAAGTGGGTGTGTACGAGTGTGTATATGTGTGTGTCTACATGTGTGTAATGTATGTGTGTATATGTGTTAGTGTATGACTGTATGTCTACACGTGTGTAGCATATGTGTTAGTGTGTGTACGCGCGTGTGTGTGTGAATATGATGTGTTGGGGAAAGGGAGTAACCTTACTTCTGGGGATGGGCTGCATTGTACCGTGACATTGAGGGGGTAATGACAATGAAGGGGGTCAACAGCAAAAGTAGTGATGGAATTTGAGATAACACAGGAGGGTATGGAGGGCTGCAGGACTGGGGTTGGTCCACCAACCTGGCTTCAGCACCAGGATTGTGGATGGTTAGGGTGCACACAGCGATGCAGTAAGCCAAGGTCTGAGGGAGAGAACTGAGTAAGTAGGAAGCGCAGAGGGCTGGGCTATAAGAATGAGGTGGACCATAAGACCATAAGACATAGGAGCAGAGGTTAGGCCATTCAGCTCATCGAGTCTGCTCTGCCATTCAATCATGGTGTTTTTCCGCTTCCTCCCCAGACAACAGCCATGAAGTGCAGATGCTGCGTGTAATAGTGAGAATGTGAGACTGTTAGCTTTGGAGACCTCTCCGTTCAGTCGCAAGGTTTGAGTGAATGGTTAAAAATCACACAACACCAGGTTATAGTCCAACAGGTTTAATTGGAAGCACACTAGCTTTCGGAGCGACGCTCCTTCATCAGGTGATTGTGTCGCTCCGAAAGCTAGTGTGCTTCCAATTAAACCTGTTGGACTATAACCTGGTGTTGTGTGATTTTTAACTTTGTATACCCCAATCCAACACCGGCATCTCCGAATCATGAGTGAATGGTGTCTGTGAGGTAGCAGCGAGAGGGTGGTGGACCTGGGGACAGAAGACCACTGACCTGCTCCCTGCATGTTCCTCTGTCTGAGAAACTGGCCGTACCCTCCCTACCACCAGGGCATACCTCCCTGAAAATGGCACTTTTCCAAAATATGGGAACATTCAGCCACATTGGCATCTTCCAATCAAGTGGCACCCTGTGAAATGTCTAAATACTTTGAGCAAGAGGATGCAGTTAAATCTGGTGAAAGAGTGTAACCGTACAGTGTACACGGCTGTACACTCAGACCCATTACTAATTTGTGACAAGTTACTGCCGTAGCAGAAAGTTATTACCTCTGCCCTATCTCTGAAGTTACCTAACTGTGGCAACAGATCTTCAGATGCTCCTGTTGAGGGTGGATAGTGATTGTTTAGATCATGTGGAAAGGCCTAACTCAATCCATATCCCTTGAAGGTGATGGCAAATTGTAAATCTCACACTGGTACTGCGCCTAAAAAGGATTCAAACTGTCCGGAGAGAGTGAAAGACCTTTACAGTGAGTAACATCGAGTCACAGAGTCAAACACCATCACTTCCCAGTTAGTTCTAGTAAAACAAAACAGGTAGTCGTGCCTGCTCTGTTGAAACAGAACTCTAACACGGTGGGCTCATCACAAAGGAAGCTAGTTGGCAGAATTGATGATGGACCTTCATTCATTCCAGTTCGAAATTCTGACTGGCTAGGAATCGCTAGTTGACTTGTACTAAATTGAGTTAAAAATCACACAACACCAGGTTAGATTTGGAAGCACTAGCTTTCAGAGCACTGCTCCTTGGTCAAGTAGCTAGCACAATGAAAGCTTATACTTCCCAATAAACTTGTTGGGACTATAACCTGGTGTTGTGTGATTTTTAACTTTGTCAAACCCAGTCCAACACCGGCTCCTCCACATCATGTCCTAAACTGGACAGCGGATTGTCAGCTGCTGATGATGTGTGAAAGTAGAGAAGAGACGTGGTCTGGATGCCAACAATTATCGACAAATAAATAGGGATTTTGATGCTTAAAGTGTGCTTGATAGGAACTGAAATGTTTAGGTTTTGGTTTGCTGATGGTGGGGAATAAAACCCACGGATGTTGGTCAGTCACAAATATCCTCCTGACTGATTCACTTCTGCCCCACTGTGAGAAAATTCACTCTCACGAGCTTTCAATTGAATTCACTCTTCAATGCAGTTCACTTCGAAAGGAAATCAAGCAGACAGCTCGCATTTGTTTCAGATGTAATATCGGCACAAATTGATGGTTTGTTTACTGAAAATTACCTTCAAAATCCTTGGAGTGCTGTAAAACTGTGTTGGGTCATTTCACACTGCCATTATCAAATCTCATTTCAGTGCCACAAGATGAAGGAGCGCAGTCCCGATCTCTGAGATGATCAACGACTTCACGGCTTCAAAGGTTAATTTGCAACGCTGATAAAGAATGATCTACTTTCCAGTGCATTCAGTTTTAAATGTGCAACTGCAAATTATTAAAATCCAATTTGTCTGAGAGGAAGAAAAGGAGCTTTCTTGTGTTGTAAGGACTGAAATAAATAACAACTACACACGAACCCAGCAATGGGGCTTCCGGATTATTGTTTAATGCATATGTTGCATGGCCACTTTTGTAAGTACTTAACTGAAAGCCACAAAGGACCATAGGCATTCCTCTCTCTATTGGTGGTGAGATGCTAATGTCACTGAACTAGTAATTTGTTCGGTCCCAGCTAACATCTAGAGATGTGGTTTCACATTCTTGTTGGAATTTAGATTCAATTAATAAATCTGAACATAGAAGGGTTTTGATATTTGTGATCCTGACAAATATCATTGCATCTTTTAAAAGTGCATCCAGGCCATTAATGTCCTTTTACACACAGAAATCTGCCATCCTTGTCTGATCTGTCTTCCATGTGATTCCTGTCAAGATTAGAGTGGTGCTGGGAAAGCACAGCAGGTCAGGCAGCATCCGAGGAGCAGGAAAACCAATGTTTCGGGCAAAAGTCAGGAATAAGTTTGGGAGCCTCCAGAGTGGAGAGATAAATGGGAGGGGTTAGGGCTGGGGAGAAGGTAGCTGAGAGTGCTATAGGTGGATGGAGGTGGGGGATGAAGGTGATAGGTTAGAGAGGAGGGTGGAGCGGATAGGTAGGTAGGAAGATGGACAGGTGGGACAGGTCATGAGGGCACTGCTGAGCTGGAAGGTTGGACTCCATGTGACTCCAGGCAATCCAGAGAGTGGGTAACTCTTTCACGTGCTCTGAAAGGCCTAGGAAGTCACTTAGGGATGGGCAATAAATCCTGGCCTTGCCAGAAATGTTCACTTCCCTCAAAGATGAAAACGAATTTGAAAGATTCAACTAGCTCTATGTAGTTTGAGGGTTACCACAGCAATGTGGGGCAAGGCGAGGTGGGGGCAGGGTAGGGGGTGTGGCTGGGTGGGGCAAGGATACCTGACCGAAGCTACTTTGTTCTGTCTGAAAAAAAACACAAATGATAATGCATCCCGCCAATTACACCAAGGCAGGGGGTCTTTGGGGGAACCTGGAAATGGCGGAGGAACCTGCAAAGCGCACAGTTCTTGTGGAGGCTCAGGGATGGATTTCATCAGCCATTTCTGGCCAATTGTCCACCCAGTGGGCAGCTAGAATGACAGGGACGGGTGATGGCCATCGAAAGCAAGTGATGCACAGCCAACCCCATTAGAGAGGGCAGAGGCTGGAGTAGGTGGTTTAGTTATGATTGGATAATAGGCTGGAGAGAGAAGCTGAGGGGCTTTGAGGAAGTGGTCAGCAGTGGCACGATTTAAGAATGTCCATCAAATATGCCACTTTGCCCAATGCCTTAATATTATCCATTAAAAATGGAGGGCATTTCTAGTGTGTTGGGAAGGGGCCTCATTCCCCATCACCATCCCCATCCCCCACTAGGTCTTTAACAAACATCCTTTGTTCTATCCCACTTGCTACTGTAGGATTAAGGGAGTTAGATACAGTTCTTAGTGCTAAAGGGTTCAAATGTCATGGGAGAAAGCAAGAACAGGCTCTCATTCAGAGTGGAGCAGGTTTGGATGGGCCAAATGACCTACTACCGCAGCTAGTTTCTGTTGCTATGTCACTGTTGGCATGGCGACGGAAGGCCACTGAGGCAGATTCATGTCGGGGACCATGACTGGCAATTATCTTCCGACTCCTTCACAGCGCCCAATGTCCACCTCAATACTTGACTCCAGGGCACGGAGTAAATTCCGGTCAGTGCATCTTTTTCCTTTTCCACCAGCTTGACATGTTTCCAAAATCGTAGCTCCTTCTTGGAAGAATGATTGGGTGGCTTTGCAAGATTTCCCCAAAATCTTCCATTCACCCAAAGTCCTTCAAGTACTGCAGAAGAGTTAGACCCGACTGGAAACGTTGACTCTGTTCCTCTCTCCACAGATGCTGCCCAGACTTGCTGATTTTCTCCAGCACTCTCTGCTTTTATTTCAAGCCTTCAGAAACTGCAGTGTTGTACTTCTTTTTCAAAGCTACCATCAGGAACTGAGCTGTGTCCAGCGCTGTCCAGAAAAGTTACAGTCACAGTCAGTCAGCCTGCGCAGTAACAGTGAATCAAAGTGATACTAAAACATCCCTGACTAGCAGGAAGGTGGTAGTTTAGTGGTAATCCCAGTAAGAGGCTGTTAATCCAGAATCTCTGCTCAACGTTCTGGGGATATGGGTTCAAATCCCACCCAGGCAGGTCGTGAAATTTGAATTCAGTTAAAATTTGGAATAAAAGAAAAGCTAGCCGAGTTGCAACCGTAAAAGTTCATCTGGTTCTCTAATGTCCTCTTGGCAAGGAAAATCAGCTACCTTTACTGATCCTGGAAAAGCAGTTAATTAAAATCAGCTAACAAACACTTGGCTGAGCTCCAACACCCATCGTTAGATTCAGTTCAGCAGAATGTAATGACAGTTTCTAGAGGCTGTGGGAGTTTTGCTTTGATTGACAGTTTAATGAACAGTAAATAGGATTTAAAGTTATTTTGAAAAGAGTTTAAAATGGCTGTTTATTTATTTTGTTAGTTCTGTGTGCATTATGGATGAGAATGAGTGAACATCAGAGTTTTGGATGATGCATGGCTGTGTATGGACTAGCCATGCAGTTAATCAGGGCTATGGGGAATGAATGGTCGAGGAGAAAGTCTAGGGTACCTGAAACCCATACATAGAACTGGGCCAGTGCCCCAGGAAGGGAGGTGCACCATCTAGTTGTCTGCCTTGGGCTTGCTTCAGGAAGCAAGCTAACTCTGTGAGAGAGAAAGTAAGGGAAGAATGTAGTATGAGTTAAGAGTTGGAAAGACAATGTTGGGAAATATCGACTCTTCTGCCCTTCGGATGCTGCCTGACCGGCTGTGCTTTTCCACCACCATATGTTTTGACAATGTTGGGAAAGGTGTTTAACTCGCGTTAAATGTAAAAGGGAAAAAAAACTGACCCACAATCCTTCTTCAGGGTGGTAGGGAAATTCAGCAATGACTCCTATCAATTTTTATAGATGCACCAAAGAAAGTATCCTATCCCGATGCACCACAGCTTGGTATGGTAACTGCTCTGCCCAAGACCATAAGAAATTACAGAGAGTTGTGAACACAGCCCAGTCCATCACACAAACCCAACCTTCCATCCATTGGCTCCGTACTTCCCACTGCCTTGGGAAAGCTGCCAACATAATCAAAGACCCCTCCCACCCTAGTTATACAGCCTTCCACTCATCGGGCAGAAGATATAAAAGTTTGAAAAAAAATGTACCAACAGATTCAAGAACAGCTTCTTTCCCATTGTTATCAGACTGATGGACAGACTTCTCATATATTAGGGTTGATGTTTCTCTGTTCCTTCTCTGTAATACCAAATTCTGCATTCTGTCCTGTTACCCTTTTGTACTTATGTAAGGTATGATATGTATGGTTAGCAAATAAAACAACACTTTTCACTGTATCCTGGTATGTGTGACAATAATAAATCAAATCAAAATCATTGCATTTGTCGGACTTGGGACAATTAGCTGGAGCTAGTGCACACAAAATGCCACCTGTTTTGCACACGAATTTGTAATTGATATCCTACAACGGGGTACAACCACGATTTATTAAATTTGGCACCTACCTCAGAGATCAGCTGGATTTGGCATCAGGCAGGCCGTGTGTAACAACGTGTCAGCTGAGGTGAATTTTCCATTTTCCGTACTCCAAGCCCTTCCGTTTGTCAGACTAAAAGTGGCTGACGACAGAAATAACTGCACAGAGGCTGGTATCCCGTCACCTCTTATTCACACGTCGAGAGTCCTTGACACTGATCCTGCTCCCTGAGAGCCAGCTCTCAGAGTGGGCAGGACCCCAGACACTCCTGTTTAATTTCCTTTTTTTCTGGAATGACCGTCGGGATCCCTGCTCTGGAAATAGCTGTGGGTATCGCTGTCAGGGCGGTAGCTATCTGGGATCCATCTCCTGGTGGTAGCTGCAGGGATAGCTCTCTTACATGAGGTCATGACCTGCAATAATACTAATTGCAGGCCTGTTATCTTTGCACCAAATCTGTTCTTGACATTGTGTTCCTGACGTTCCCTTTTGAGGTTGATTGGCTTCCTGCTATTTTCGAGTAGGTATGAATTTATTTTGATTAATTGGAAAGTCTGGCATCTTTGCATGAATATTGATCGAAGTTGAATGTCCGGTATCTACCGAGGTCCCATTCAGTCTGGGTGCAGTAGCGTTAGGCCTGGTTGATTGTTCTTTTAGAGTTGAGGTGTGAATTGGATTTTCGGGCTGAACAGTGGTTTTAGGAAGCTATCCCTGTGACTGTGTATTTTTCCAGTCCATAGCCCAGCTGTCTTTTTACTTTTAAAAGTTCATTTAAGAAGTCCAAAACTTTAGTCAAGTATTTCAGATTAAGGGGATATTTGCTCAATCTTGCACTACCTACTCGACCCCTATGATGCTCCTCTCATTCAATTCTAGCTCCATTCCACTGCTCACTGCTCCCTAAACAGCTTGATACTTTTGGGATATCCTGGAGTGCTGCTAGCACCATCTTTAAAATATCATAGTGTACTGGACAAGCTCTTTTAGTCTAGAACTACCCTGCAACATTCCTGACATTTGCCTCAGATATGCAGAGAAGAGAAAATTGGCAACCCACTTCACTGACAGGGACCTGGACGTCCCCGTGGACTGTGTAGTTTAGACACAGGATGCCCTCGTCCCTCAGGAATGGAAGACATGACACCAGACCCTACCAGCCTGATCCATGGTTGCTACCCAACTGAGTGATGTCCCAGCTGTCTGGAGGAGTGCGCTGCTTCTCTCACTCACTGTTACCCACCCCAAATTGGACACCAGTAACCTTGCACTGCCTAAGCACTCACTCAGGGCACCTTCTTACCTGCTTCAAATTTTACAGTTGTTCCTGAACTAACTCCACAGAGCCTAGTATACCATCAATAAGTCATCCTTTATTGACACGTACATACTACTTGACACTGGTACGGCTTTCTCAGAGCCAGCTCTCAGAGTGCGCAGAACCCCCGACACTCCTGTTTATATCTGTCAGCCAGGACTCCCTGATTGGACCCGACTAACAGCCCCAATCAGGGAACTCATATGCTGTGAGCTCCACCTGCTAACATCATTACAGTCACTACAATGACAAGTTCAATTCTCCCCTGTGTTTCTCAATGCCCTACAAACTCAAATTTAGCAATAACTTCTACACTGACTATATTAGTTATGCTGCATAATTCAAATGTTTGCTTGATTTGTTATTATTGAGGCAACCAAATGATTTCAGGTGAACAAGACCCTGAAATGCAATGTGTGTGCTATGCATAAATATAACCTTTGTATTGGTAAATGTGAGGTCACGGGAATAAGTAAGTGATGTATTGCTGGTGTTTAAATACAAAACCACGCATAAACTCTTTTTTGATTAAGGAATCTAAATACATGTTAATGTTACAGGTGAAGATTATGAAGAAAAAGCATTAAATGCTGCAACACATTATGAAGAATGAATTTTCTGCCTGCAAATAGAACTCTCAAATGACAACCACACATTATCCTTGTTTAATTTGTATCTCCCCAGTTTAATCCATCTGTTGTCTCATCATCAAGTACTGAGGGAATGTTAAATCGACTGATTAAACTAATCAAATTTTTTTTCTTTAATATAAAGTTTGGTGAATTGACATTGGAGGAGCTCCGTTGTTGTGTGGGTGAAATAAACTCTCAAAGGAGTAGTGTTCCGTTTTCGAGAACACCCACGTCATTGTAGAGTGAGATCCGGTAAACAATCTTCTGAAGCTCTGTGGCGTAATTGGTTTTCCAGAGTTCAATACAACAGCATCCATTTAGTAGACTGCTGGAGTAAAATATAACAGAGTTTATCTCCTATCAGTATTGGCAAAGTAATGAATTTTGGACACAGAGCACTGTGGCTTGTTCAACTGAATCTGATCTAAAATAAATACCATCATATTCAGGGTCACCCGATGCTTTGGTTTCTTTCACAGCAAGTTATGAAAAGTTGTGTGAAGTTTGCCTTTGGTTTACTGTGATTTATGCAACTTGCTGCAACTCTGAGAATTGGGTTTCAAGAGTGACTGAGCAGGAGTTGAATTGGATGGATCAATACTCACTTTGCTCTCCTTGTGCAGGTTTAATGGTCACCCTTAGCAGCTGCTCAGTATGTGCTGAGCTACACAGTGGCATCCTGTTCCCCTCATTTGCAGGAGAAAGAAACTTAGAGTAAATCTACTCAGAGTCATAGAGTCGTAGAGATGTACAGCACGGAAACTGACCTTTCACTCCAACTTGTCCATGTCGACCAGATATCCTAAGCTAATCTCGTTCCATTTGCCAGCATTTGGCCCATATCCCTCTCAACCTTGGTCCTGATGGAATGCATCCCAGAGTGCTGAAAGAAATGGCAGAAGTTATAGTAGAAGCGTTAGTGGTAATTTACCAAAATTCACTGGATTCTGGGCAGCTCCCGGCAGACTGGAAGACTGATATGATTTTTGATATTATTGTCACATGTTCTCAAGTACAGGAGTACAGTGAAAGTGCAGACGCCACCACACAAGACACCATCTCAGGTACAGGTACCTAGGCACAGAATCTTAAGAACAAGGTAGAAAAAAAGAACAAAGTTAAAAGTTAAACATAGCATTAATTGTAGTACAGTACGAAATACGGCTAAATGTTACACATTTCAGACCTCCTTCGTTTTAAGTAAAAAATAAAGAAACAAAGCTGAAGAGGAACCATGGGTGGCTCAGTGGTGAGCACTGCTACCTCACAGCGCCAGGGACCTGGGTTCAATTCCAGTCTCGGGTGACTATCTGTGTGGAGTTTGCACATTCTCCCTGTGTCTGTGTGGGCTCCCTTTGGGTGCTCTGGCATCCCCCCACAATCCAAAGATGTGAATTGGCCAGGCTAAATTACCCATAGTGTCACAGGGATGTGCAGGCTAGGATCGTTAGTCATGGAGATGGGAAAAGGGGGGGGGGGGTCTGGATGGGATGCTCTTTGGAGGGTCAGTGTGTACTTGTTGGGCTGAATGACCTGTTTCCACACTGTAGGGATTTGATGAAACTTGAATTGTTACAGTCTTTCTTAAATGCTTAACCACAATGGGATTGCACTTTAAGGAATCACTGGGAGTCCATGCTGAGGCCAAGCGATCCACCATGCCAGCCTGAGAGTCTGCCACGCTGGCCTGCAAGTGTGATATGCAAAGCTGAAAGGAGTCAACACCCTCCATTGTCAGTGGCCAGCAGATTGCCCTACAAAAGGGTATACTGTGGTGTTGGTGGTCATTTTCCACAACAAGCTTGCATCCCAGTTGAATGGCAGCATGTTCAAGCCCTCGTACAGGATGTTCTTATAAAATACCCAAACGCTCGTGCCCAAGAAAAGCAAAGTGAAGATGGCACAAGAATACCAGAGCACATGATCAAGAGAATTCAAGCACAAATTCTTAAGCTGTGTCTAAAATTTCTCAGTGTTTTGTGTTGGTTCAACAAGGCCATCATTCAAGTGCTGACCTGCTTTTCTTGGTGCCCTCCAGTCCCACTTTTCCAGAGGGAATGAAATCCCCGCATTCAGTCAGATTCACAGCGGATGTGAACCTGCACCCAGAAGCTGAGGCAAAAGTCTCCCTTTGATGTTATGCTTGAGATTGCCAAACACAGCCGTAGTTTTCAAACGCATTTTGACAGAATACCAGACACACAGATTTAGTAAAGGATGTATTTAACAAATTAAAACATGTAAAGCAGCGCTACCCAGCAGAGAAAAGTCTGCACCGAATTAGCAGTGAGATGGCTGCCAAATAATTACTGCAAAATTGAAACTGGCAACTTGGGGAGAACTGACTAGAGTTCAACAACAACTTCAATCTCCTCATCCACAGAGCTTAGCGCCTGGCCAGACAGCTGATACTTGGTGACGTGCAGCAAATGCAGAGTAATTGCGAAGCAAAAATTGAACTCAATAAAGAATGCACTGCATTCTGTGAAGGAATGTATGGCTTCGAGATGGGCAAAATGCAAGGGATTGGCACGAGGTAGTGAGGCTTAAGGGGACAGTGCAGGCAATGATTGCCTGAATAGTCTTCATCTGCATCCGTAACACTCCTGGGATTATGGGATATCATTTCAGCTTCACGGCACAGATTAAAAAGACATATGCATCTCGATATGCAGCCCTGCCGGGAGTGGGAAAGGTTTATGGCGTGTGAGAAACTTGGTGATCTTGTAAAGGGAAGAGAACGATCAGAGGTTAAAGTCCAAATTTCCAAAGTTAAAAATCACACAACCCCAGGTTATAGTCCAACTGGTTTAATTGGAAGCACTAGCTTTCAGAGCACTGCCAACCACCTGATAAAGGAGCAGTGCTCCGAAAGCTAGTGCTTCCAATTAAACCTGTTGGACTATAACCTGGTGTTGTGTGATTTTTAACTTTGTCCACCCCAGACCAACACCGGCACCTCCATATTTCTAATATCTCCCTCGATGTGCTCTTGCTGGTTGTGAGGGAGGCAGAGGGAGCTAATAACTTGAGGAAGAAATCTGGCAGGAGGTATGGTTCCAGGTGGTGACAAAGTTGGTGTTGGTGCTAAGTGGTTGAAAGACCTCAACAGAGCAAGGACGGTGAATACAGCAGCGCAGTCTGATGTGTTCTATCACCCCAACAGCTTCTGAAGCCTCCTCTTGCACGTGACTTTCTCCACCAATGTACCCAGCAGAGCAGCCAACCCTCTTTGAATCATAGAATCCCTACAGTGTGGAAACAAGCCCTTCAGCCCAACAAGTCCACACCAACGCTCCAAAGAGTCACCCACCCAGACCCGTTCCCCTACTCTATTATCCTATATTTACTCCTGACCAATGCACCTGAACACTACGGGCAATTTAACATGGCCAATCCACCCTAACCTGCACATCTTTGGATTGTGGGAGGAAACCGGAGCACCCGGAGGAATCCCACACAGATGCAGGGAGAATGTGCAAACTCTACACAGACAGTCACCTGAGGCTGGAATCGAACCCGGGTCCCTGGGGCTGTGAGGCAGCAATGCCAACCACTCAGCCACCATGCCGCCCCTTTGGTTGTACCTTCCCAGCATCCACCAGCACTCACCCTTACTGTGATAGAATGCATTACCTTTCTCTAACAGTTGTAGGTCAGTCTGCACAGCTCCAGGACATCTCTGCAGATGTTCCTCAGGACAGTGTCCTAGGCTGAACCAATTTAAGCTGCTTTACCATAAACCTCTTTCCACTGTATTGACCAGGCCGAATGCCCTCAAAATATATTAACATGGGAGCCGAGACCACAACTTGTTCTTATTTTAAATATGTTGTGTTCGAGGTGCAATTCTATTGGTCAAATTACTCAACGTGAAGCAAAATACAGTTTATTCATACACTCTAGTTAAAACACAATAAAAGAAGAAATTTTCTTTTTAGATACCTTACAGTATGGAAACAGGCCCTTCAGCCGGACAAGTCCACGTCAACCCTCTGAAGAGCAACCCACCTCCAATTTACCCCTGACTAACACACTCAACACTATGGGCAATTTAGCATATCCAATTCACCTAACCTGTACATTTTTGGATTGCGGGAGGAAACCAGAGCACCCAGAGAAAACTCACACAGACAAGGGGAGAATGTGCAAACTCCACACAGATAGTCGCCCGGGGCTGGGATCGAACCCGGGTCCCTGTAAGGCAGCAGTGCTGACCACTGAGCCACTGTGCCATCCCTGCAGTGTGCGGCTTACCCCTGACTCCCCAAAGTCTGTCCACCATCTATAAGTCAGGAGTCTGATGGAATAAAAGGAAAGATTTGGCTGAGCTGTAATTCTATGGAAATGTTTAACAAAATAATAAATGCAGTAACTGTTACGAATTAACTGTTCCAATATAGTAACATCCCATAAGCAAACCCTTGGCAAAAGGCAAATTCAGAAAACAGATTGTTTCACATGTAACTCTAGCAGACTAGGGAGAAAAACATCAAGAGAAAACTTGGAGAGAGTGTAGCAGGGAGAAGTGTACTGCAGCAACAGACCCAGCGACAACTGCTACTGAAAGATTAGGAAACTAAAAATCCTGGTTCTATTGGAGCTTGACCCTGCCCGGCCAGGCTGCTCCTATTGTTCTAACTTTTTTAAAAATCCCAAGGCCTCACAAGCTGTTTACTTTAATGGGCATCCTGCCTCGTCTGCCTTAACACCTCTCTTAAAGGACAAAATAGACCTCTTAAAACTTCTTATCATCAAATCATCATAACGTCTGAAGTAGGGATGCTCACTGATGATTTCACAATGTTCAGCACTATTCATACTCCTCAGATACTGAAGCAGTTATGTTCAAATGCAACAAGACCTGGATAATATTCAAGCTTGACTGAAAGATGGCAAGTAACATTCATGGCATGTAAATGCCAGGCAATGATCATCTTCAACAAGAGGGAATCAAATTATCATCACTTGACATTTTTGGACTGTGGGACATTTTGGACAATGGCTTTGCCATCACTGAATCCCTCACTACTAACATCCTGGGAGTTACCATTGACCAGAATCTGAACTGGACTAACCATATGAACACTGTGGCTACAAGAGTAGGTCAGAGTTTAAGAACCCAGCAGTGAGTGACTCACCTATGACTCTCCAAGCCTGTCCACCATCTACAAGTCAGGAATGTGATGGAATACTCCCCATTTTCCTGGATGTATGCAGCTCCAACAACACTCAAGAAGCTTCACACCATCCAGGACAAAGCTGCCTGATTGATTAGCACCACATCCACAAACATCCATTCCTCCAACACCGACGCTCAGTCGCAGCAGTGTGTACCATCAACAAGACGCACTGCAGAAATTCACTGAAGTTCCTTACACATCATCTTCCAAACCCACAACCACTTTCATCTAGATAGACAAAGGCAGCAGATGCATGGGAACACCACCACCTTCTAGTTCCCCTTCAAGCCACTCACTATCCTGACTTGGAAATAGATTGCTGTTCCTTCAGTGTCGCTGGGTAAAAATCCTGAAATTTCCTCCCTAATGGCATTGTGGGTCAACCTACAGCAGGTGGGCTGCAACGGTTCAAGAAGGCAGCTCACCACCACCTCCTCAAGGGGGTAATTGGGGACAGGCAATAAATGCTGGGGCCAGCCAGCAATGCCCAAGTCCCTTGAAGTTTTGTAAAAAATATTAATTAAAAAATCACCTTTATCCAATGCACTGTATCCTATGGGTGAACATAGGCCATTTCTCTAACTCATCGATCACTTGTAGAAGGAGAGAACAGAGAAGTGAGACAGAGGTGTGCGGGATAACCTGGGATGGATCTCCAGCTACTTCGTTATAACAGCAACAGAGAAGGAGGGGTCATAATTCAATGGAGTCTCGGTGGGCTCAGTCAGTGAAGTTTGGAGAATGGGAGCCCTCCTGTTTAGCTCGGTGAGGGGATTAAGTCTCAGGCAGCCATGAGGCATGCACCAATCAGCCAGAGGGCACAGACTACAACAAACCATGCTCACTGGATACAGCTCACTGGATCCGGGGGTGGGGGATGGACTGATGGATGAGTTGGTGCCAATTGTTGCTGAGACACTGGCCTTCTTTGGTCAGAGCATTGAGTATAGGAGTTGGGAGGTCATGTTGTGGCTGTACAGGACATTGGTTAGGCCATTTTTGGAATTTTGATTCCAATTCTGATCTCACTGCTATAGGAAAGATGTTGTGAAACATAAAATTGTTTGGAAAACGACATTGCTGGTATTGGAGGGTTTGAGAAAATGTTTAGAAGGGACCTAAGAAGCAACTTTTTCCACGCAGAGCGTGGTGTGTGTATGGAATGAGCTGCCATACGGTGGAGCTTGGTACGATTGCAGCATTTAAAAGGCATCTGGATGGGCAGCACATTGGCTCTGTGGTTAGCACCACTGCCTCACAGCACCAGGGATGCTGGTTCGATTCTACCCTCAGGCAACTGCTAGTGTGGAGTTTGCATGTTCTCCCTGTGTCTGTGCGGGTTTCCTCCGGGTGCTCCGGTTTCCTCCTACGGTCCACAGTTGCGCAGGTTAGGTGGATTGTCTGTGGGAAATGAGGGTTTCAGGGGGAGGGTAGAGGGCGTGGTTCACGGTAGGATGTTCTTCGGAGGGTTGATATGGACTTGATGGGCTGAATGGCTGGCTTTCACAGTGCAGGGACTCTATAATGATGACTTGGAAGGTTTAGAGGGATACGGGCTAAATGTTAGCAGATTGGACAGGATTGATTTGGAATAAATGGATACGTTGGACCAAAGGGTTTGTTTCTGCGCTGTTCAACTCTGGGCTGTCGAGAATCAGTGTTGCGTTGAGAGCTGGTCAAAGCACATTGTTGACATGAGCAGAGAGACAGAGTGTGAGGAGTCCACTTTGATCATGGGCAGGATCCTGCCACTGGGACCAACATGCCACTTCCATGGACCATCAGGTGTGGCACTGTAATGAGAGCATGCAAGCAATCAGAAGTTTCTTTCAGTGAGACATACCTTAACCTAGGCCTCAGGCTTCCCGCACCCCCCTGATCTACACTGAGTTGTCCACAATCAGAATGGCAGGAGGAAGGTGCAGCTGGGGGTTGAAAGAGATTATGGTGAATAGGAGCCTGGGAAGGTAGATTCAAATGAAATTAATGCTGACGTACCCAACAATGCCCATATCGCATGAATGACAGAAACAAACTTCTCATCCAATGCCGCAGCATCAGTCAGTGTCCAGAATTATAATGATGGATATCAAAATGGAAAAGGAAAATTCTTCTTTGGCCAATATTTGTTTAAAGAGATGTCCCTATCCATAAATCCTTGATGGCAAAAGAGCAGGTGGATAAGATGGCACATTACATTTATTAGTCAAAACATTGAATACAAGAGCAAGGAAGTTATGATTGAGCTGCTTAAGACATTAAGTTGGCCACAGCTGAAGTACTGTGTGTATTCCTGGTCACCATTCAACAGGAGGAATATGATCGTACCAGAGAAGGTGCAGGAGAGGTTCACCAGGATATCTTACTGGGATGGAGTGCTTCAGCTATGAAGAGATAGGTTGGAGTTGTGTTCCTTGGAGCAGAGAAGGCTGAGGGGAGCCCTGATTGAGATCTATAAAATTAGGAGGGCTTGCACTTGATCAATAGGAAGACACTGTTCCCCTTAGTCAATGGACAGGGTCAAAGCAGAGGTCAGAAGGTTGAGAGAGGATTAAAGGCAACTTCTTTTCACCCAGAGAATGGTCGATATCTGGAACACACTGCCGTTAAAAGGTGGCAGAGGTGGAAACTATCACAACATTTATGAAATATTTCAAGTCAAGTGCTGGGAAATGGGAATCTAATAGAATAGAATAGACAGGAGTTTGATGATCTCCATGGACATAATGGGCTAAGGCACTCTTTCTGTAGTGTATTATTCAATGGTTTTAGGCAACAGAAAGACTAAACAAGAGTAATGTAATGGATATAATATGTCTAGATTTCCAAAAGCTTTAGAAAATGGCACCACATAATATATTAATGAATTAGGTCACAGACCTAATTAGGTAAGTCAAAGTATGGATAGTTAGTTGGCTGCCAGATAGAAGGCAGACTGCAATATTAAAAGAAATTGAACCAGAGTGCAGAAAGGCAGAAGATACCAGAGCGTTCGGTCTCTCACGGCCAGACTGTGCGGCAGTTTCTTCCCCCAAGCCATCAGGCTCCTTTCCACTGTGTGATCGGACTCTTTCCCATCTGACATTCTTTGCATGATTTCGAATTGCTTCTCGAAAAATGTCTATCATTTATCATTCTTCTATTACACTGTAACTTGCGTGTTTTGCACTTCTTATGCGCTTTATACCATGTACGATTGTGCTGTCCATGTAGCACCCTCTGTCCTGGAGGAACGCTGTCTCATTTTTAGTGTATCTGCTGTATATGGTAGAAATGACAAATAAAAAGTTACTGCTACTAGAAAGAGGGGTCAGACCTAGAATCGCTGTTGTTCTCTTTATATACAACCGATCTAGATATCAGAAACACAGTCACAATTTCTAAATTTATCCCACCAAATCAGGTGGGATAGTCATCACTGAGGAAGGCTTTAACAAGTTCGAAGGTATTAATAAGTGACACCTAATTAGCAAATCAATTTAATCAAAGCTAAGGATTTCTATCTTGACAAAAAAGACAGTCACTTATTACTTGGAAAATAAGGACATAAGTGTGATAGAGGTGTAGGATTGAGTTTACCTTTCAACAATTAGTTGTAATTGAATCAAATGTAATGTGATAATAAAGCAAGTGAGGTGTTACTATTATGTTCTGTTTAATTGTGGTCAATATAAAATACTGTCTGTTGTAAGTGAGAATGGCTACATGATCCTGCTCAAGAGTGATATCATGAGCTTATGGTTTTCTTATTGATTTTATAGCCCCACCATAATGTAAACTGGAACACCACCTTGAAGTGGAATAGCTTTGGATCAAGAGACACTATTATATGCCCTTGATTAGTTTGTAGCTTAAAGAGCCGTCAGGAGAAATGGTCTCTTCCACAGTACATAACTGACCTAAATGCATACATTAATCTTGAATCAAGTTCTCTAATTGGATTTATGCAATTATTTCTTATAAGGCAACTAGTCAGTACAAATTTACTATAGTGATAAAGTTGGATTGCTGAGAGTGGGCTGTGGTCTAATGAGAATTCTTGTAAACATGATTTCTCTGGGGAATAAAGCGAATTCCTAGTTAACTCGGTCTTAGCACAGAGTCATTGTGAAGTCATGCATCATGGTTATTTAAATTAAACTGCATTGATAGGCTCTTGAATTCTCTAGGATACCCGAATATATGAATTAGACGTTTGGGATGACAGTAAGGATTAGGATGTGATACCACTTGTCAAACAAGCAGACCATGTGGTGCCTCACTAACTTAACAGACAGCTATAAATTTGGTGGGCTGTAGTTGGGGCTTTCTTTAACTCAACCAACACCACTCAATATTGGTATAACACATTTAGCGTAACAAAGGTTGATATTTCTGTAGCCCTTGATGTTAATGGCTCTCGCCAGGACATCTTCAATAGATCAGTCTTATTAAGGAATGAAACACTGTTAACCTTACCAATGCAGTCTGCTAACCAAGTAATGTGTATGAATCTGTCTTTATCACTGTATCTACCTTTCTACGGTCTGTACAGAATCGAGTTGATCCATCAGTTGAGGACCGGTGAATTCTAGTTGCTTTGCCTAGATAGAAGTTGATAAGATTATGAATGGCATGGATAGAGTGGAAAGCATGAGGCCTTTTCCTGGGGGGGGGGGAGGGATCAATTACTAGGGGACGCAAGTTCAAGGTGCGAGGGGGGATGCAGTTTAACAGAGCTATGTGAGGCAGGTTTTTCACACAAAGGGTGGTGAGTGCCTGTAACGTGCTGCCAAAGGAGGTGGGGGAAGCAGACGCAATAGCAACATCCAAGAGGCACCTGGACAAATATATGAATTGGAAGGGAATAGAGGGATACATATCTTGTAAGTGAAGACAGGTTTGGTATAGAATGTGTTGGCGCAGGCTGGGAGGGCCAAAGGACTTGTTCCTGTGCTGTTATTGCTCTTTGTTCTTTTGTTCGAGATTGACCAGACGAAAGGATTGAATCTCCAGCTCTCCCAAGATTTGTTTCTCTTAGTTCAGTTGACAAGGGTGCTGCTGAATGACAACTGACCCTCCTATGTCCACTTCACATCCTTAGGTAGCTGGGCATCTACGCATATCACTACAGATATCTTATACTTCCTTCATTATATTCTTTTCAATTTCATTTCCTTTTCACTCACTTTCTCTGCCATCTACGGTCAGCATGGACTGGTTGAACTGAAGCATCTGTTTCTGTGCTGTACGACTGTATGACTCCATCTCTGGTTTCTCTGATCTCTCCTCATGGTAAAACTGCATTGACTGTAAATATATCACTTAAATCTGTACCTGGAGTACTTGGCCTCTCTTGTATTTCCTCCAAATCCATGTACCATGATAGTACCTCAATCATTTCTGTTTTCCTAGTTCTGCCCAGGCAATGCGACCTTCAGTTTACCCACCAATTCAAGCAACTCAAGTTGTGGAAGTTCCATTAAGACTGTCAGGGCCAATTCTGCCACCTGCAGGAAATTCTTTGCCTCTTCCAATGTCATGTCCTAAATGCAGTATGGAAACTAATGATTAATTTCATTTCTGTTATTTACAAATACTCAGATCCTCAGATTCGCATCAGTCCTCAATGAGCCCCCAAGCATTTCCACTGGAGTCGTGCATTGGAAATCAGGCCCTGCTATTCCATCAGTTGCATTAAAGGTGTTTTTTTTAATTTTAATTTTAATTCTTAATTTTTAAAAGTTTTAACTTGTAAAAATCGGTCAAATTTTCCAATGCACTTGTCTTTTAGACTCAGGTTGACAGAAAACAGAGCAGGTTTCTGTCCTTATTCATAAAAGGACACAGCTTAAAGCAACAGATGAGTGGAAATAAAATGGTCATCTTCACACTTGGGATGCTTAACACTTCAGGATAAAATAGCTCCTTCCCTTTCAGAGTTCTCTTAGGTCCTCCCCAAATGTTCGCACCAAGCTCTTCAGCTACCTGGGAGCCAATCACATAGTTGTTCACAAGCAGAAGGTCTTTGTCATTGACAACTGGTCACTGGTCTGGAGACCAATCGGACACTTGCTGCTGGCTAAGTCACCATTTGTACATAGCCCCCGGCTCCAGCTCAGCTAGAACTTGGCTTCACCAACTGCTTCAGCCAACAGCTGTGTAAGCAGCACTTGCAATAAGCATGAGGCAAGTTGCTTTTAAAGTTGCAGCAATTTTTCAACAAATTGGCTTTTAAAACCGACACTTTTCACATTTTGGTTGGGAATCAAAAATACAGCAAGAGAAAAGTTTGTGTAAAGGTTTGTATCTCGGGTGCCAGTTACCGAAATGGGAGGTTGATTTGGAGACGTTTCATCCCCTTTCTAGGTGACATCCTCTAAGCTGTCCTTAATAGCCAAACACACAGATAACAAGGACCACAAATTCAACTGGGACAACACAACAATCAAAGGATGAGCTAAACAGAGGACAGCAAGAGAATTCCGTGAAGCCTGGCACTCATCCACGGACTCTATCTATAAACACATTGACCTGGACCCAATATACCGGCCGCTGCATCGATCAACCAGTACTGGGAACGGGGAGCAGCAGGAACTAAACCAAATAAATACCAAATGACATAGGGCAACAGCACTTCACAGGAAGCTCCACAGCACTGTAGATAGTGGCACCTACAAACCTTCAGCCAAAATACCACTTTGTACAAACCCGTTGTCTGTGAAGCCCCCACCACCCGTTTCTACCTCCTACCAAAGATTCACAAACCTGCCTTCCCTGGTCGACCAATTGTCTCAGCCTACTCCTGTCCCACTGAACTCATCTCTGCATTGATTGACACCGTCCTGTCCCCCTTCACCCAGGAACTCTCTACCTACTTTCCGGACACCACCTACACCCTCCACCTTCTCCAAGATTTTTGTTTCCTCGGCCCCCAACACCTCATCTTCGCCATGGACATCCAGTCCCTCTACACATCCAGCCCTCCATTTCTTTCTCTCACACTGTCCCAACCAGTACCCTTCCACCGATACCCTCATCCACCTGACTGAACTGGTCCTCACCCTTAACAACTTCTCCTTCCAATCATCCCACTTCCTCCAGACGAAAGGGGTAGCCATGGGCCCCCACATGGGTCCCAGTTATGGCTGCGTCTTTGTCGGGTATATGGAACAGTCCATCTTCCACAGCTATACCGGTACCATCCCCCATGTTTTCCTCCGCTACATCAATGACTGTATCGGTGCTATCTTGTGCTCCCATGAGGAGGTTGAACAGTTCATCAATGTCACCAATACATTCCACCCCTACCTCAAATTCACCTGGACCATCTCATACACCTCCCTCCCCTTCCTGGACCTCTGCATCTCTATCTCTGGTGACCAATTAACCACGGACATATACTACAAACTCACCAACTCCCACAGCTATCTGGACTACACCTCCTCCCACCCTGCCTCCTGTAAAAACATCATCGCTTATTCCCAATTCCTCCGCCTCTGCCACATATGATCCCGAGATGACCAATTCCACCTTAGAAAATCCCAGGTGGCCACCTTCTTCCAACTTCACAATTTCTCTTCTGACATGTTTGACAATGACCCCTAGCACATCTCCTCCACTTCCCACACCACTGCCCTTGAACCCCACCCCTTCCAACAGAACTAGGACAGAACGCCCCAGTCCTCATCTTTTACCCCACCAACCTTTGCATACATCACATCATTCTCCGGCATTTCCGCCACCTACAAACGGACCCCACCACCAGAGATTTATTTCCCTTCCCACCCCTAACAGCGTTCCAGAGAGACCATTCCCTCCATGACTCCCTTGTCAGGTCCACCCCCCCGCCAGCCCACACCCCACTCCCGGCACCTCCCCAGCCACCACAGGAAGTGGAAAATCTTGCATCCACAATCCCCCCCTCACCTCCGTCCAAGGCCCCAAAGGATCTTTCCACATCTGACAGAAATTTACCTGTACCTCCACCCATGTCATCTACTGCATCCGTCACACCCGATGTGGTCTCCTCTACATCAGGGAGACAAGACACCTACTTGCAGATCAGTTCAGAGAACATCTCTGGGACACCTGCACCAACCAATCCCATCCCCCCATGGCTGATCACTTCAACACCCCCTCCCATTCCACCAAGGACACGCTGGTCTGAGCCTCCTCCATTGCCAAATCCTTACCACCCGATGCCCGGAGGAAGAACGCCTCATATTCCGCCTTGGGACTCTGCAACCACATGGCATCAATGTGTATTTCAACAGTTTCCTCATTTCTCCTCCCCCACATTATTCCAATCCCAAGCTGCCAACTTGGCACCACCCTCCTGACCTGTCCATCACCTTTCCCATCTCTCCGCTCCACCCTCCTCTCCAAGCTATCACCTTCTCTCCCACCTCCATTTACCTATCGCATTCTTAGCTACCTTCCCTGCAGCCCCACCCCTCTCCCATTTATCTCTCAGCCCTCCGGCCCACAAGCCTCATTCCTGATGAAGGGCTTATGCCCGAAATGTCGATTCGCCTGCTCCTCGGATGCTACTGACCTGCTGTGCTTTTCCAGCACCACACTCTCGACTCTGATCTCCAGCATCAGCTGTCCTCACTTTCTACTACACAAAAAATTGGAACTGTTTTCCTAAGAAATGTGAGAAACACCATTCTCCAACCCCAAAATTGTTTGCTCAAAGGCTTATTTGTTATCCCAAGCAGTCATGTTTGATTTGGTTTTCCAGGGTCGGGCAGTCACTCAGGTCACTTTCGTGATTAGTATCCTATTCTTGTGTTATTCTCCTTAACACTCAGTCTGGTGTTAACTACGCAAGTGGCGTAGTTTCAATTGGTATGAAAATCTCAGACAGGGTTTATTAACAGTCTATATCAATGGTTAAAAATCACACAACACCAGGTTATAGTCCAACAGGTTTATTTGGAAGCACTAGCTTTCGGAGCACTGCTCCTTTGTTGTGGAGTACAAGATCATAAGACACAGAATTTATAGCAAAAGTTTACAGTGTGATGTAACTGAAATTATATATTGAAAAAGTCCTGGATTGTTGGTTAAGTCACTCATCTTTTCGAATGATCGTGTTGGTTTCAGTTCTTTCATACGTAAATTCCAGAACTTCCTTTAAAAGTTACATTCTCACGTGAACTTTAGCAATAGGTGCCAAGTCAGCCCAGATAATGCACTGAAGGTGTGAGGTGCCCTGTGTGAGGCCGTCTGTGCCACAATGTTCAGACTGATTCTAATTTAAAAAGGGGATTTACAGAATCATACATGGATTCATGCAGTTTTTGAGCAAAATAAAATATAATTCTGCAAGTACAAATTCAACCCACAAACTGGGTGTGTGTGTGTGTGCACGTGGGCATGTGGGTGTGGGGGTGCATGAGTGTCTGTGAGAGAGTGTGTGTATGTGTATGTGTGTGAGTGTGACTGGAAAGGGGTATAAGTCTGTGAGAGGGTGCATGTGTGTGCGAGTGTGAGTATGTACGTGTGAGCGTCTGAGACAGAGCTTGTGTATGAGAGAGGGTCTGTGTGAATGTATGGGTCTGTAGGAGTGTGTGTGTGTGTGTAATGCAATGAGGTCCCCTGTAGTGTGACATGAACCCAGGGTCCCAGTTGAGACCATCCCCATGGGTACCGAACTTGGCTATCAACCTCTGCTCGGCCACATTGCGTTGTTGCCTGTCTGAAGTCCACCTTGGAGGAGGTTCACCCGGAGGTCTGAGGTCATATGCCCCAGACCATTGAAATGTTCTCTGATTGGGAGGGAACACTCATGACTGGCGATTGTTGTGCAGTGTTCATTCATCCATTGCTATAGCCTCTGCTCGGTATCGCCAGTGTACCATGTACCTTGAACATCACATGGTGCTCAACTGGACCTGGTTGTGAGCATCTGGGAATGGTGATCACCAACCATCTGCCCTGGCTCACCCATGTTGGCTTTCCAGTCAAGAAAGCATAACAGTGTCTCTACTTCCTCACGAGGCTCAGGAGACTTGGCATGCCCATAAAATCAGTTACCAATTTTTATAGATGCACCATCCGGAAGCATCTATCCAGGACCATAAGAAACTACAGAGAGTTGTGAGTGCAGCCCAGTCCATCACACAAACCAACCTTCCATCCATTGACTCCATCTACATCTCTCGTTGCCTCAGGAAGGCAGCCAACATCATCAAAGACCCCTCCCACCCCGGTTATAATCTCTTCCACCCTCTTCCATTGTGCAGAAGATAGAAAAGCTTAAATACACGTACTGATAGATTCAAGAACAGTTTCTTCCCTGCTGAATGGATCTCTCACATTTTAAATTTGATGTTGATCTCGCTGACTGTGCACCTTCTCTGGAGCTGTAACATGGTGTTCCTCACTCCTTTCTAATACCCAATGCACTTTTTACGATATGATCTGCCTTTACTGCACACAAAACAAAGCTTTTCACAGTATCTAGGCATATGTGACAATAACGAAACAAATCAAATCCAATCAGTCAAATGCAGTAATAACTTGTAGTTACGGACCAACTTATATACACATCCCTACTCCAGCAGGTAGTGCTCTAGACTGCTCACAGCTGCTGCCCGTGTATCATCCTGGTCTTTGACTTGTTATCATCCTCAGCTTTAAAACAGTGAGAGTATAGCTCCGGTCTGGAATGCATTGCCCTAGAGTGTGCTGAAGGCAAATTCAAGATTAGAGTGGTGCTGGAAAAGCACAGCAGGTCAGGCAGCATCCAAGGATGAAGGGCTCCTGCCTGAAATGATGACTCTCCTGCTCCTCGGATGCTGCCTGACCTGCTGTGCTTTTCCAGCACCACTCTAATCTTGACGCTAATCTCCAGCATCCTCAGTGCCCACTTCTGCCTGAAGGCAGATTCAGCCATTGTTTTCAAAATAGAGTTGGATAGTTATTAGAATAGAAAAGGCTTGTATCTCTCCAGGGAGAGGTGAGGAATTGGGCAGAGGTAAGTGACTCCTGCAGAAGGTTGGCACAGATAAACCAGGCTGCTTTCTGAGCTGTATTCATTCAATGGGAAAAGGAATAGATATCATTTATTGGGATTATATTCCATCTGCCGTTGCTCTGCCCAATTTACCCCAGGAGAAAGTGAGGTCTGTAAATGCTGGAGATCAGAGCTGAAAATGTGTTGCTGGAAAAGCGCAGCAGGTCAGGCAGCATCCAGGGAACAGGAGAATCGACGTGTCGGGCATAAGCCCTTCTTCAGGAACCAATTTACCCCAGCTGGTCAGTATCAGACTGAGACCATCCTCCTCACTCTCAACAATGTCCAGCAATTTTCACGTCCTCTGCAAACTTATTCATTACACCTTCTACTTTTCACAGCAAGTCATTAGTGCACGTAATAAACAGCAAGGGACCCAGCACCGATCCCTATGGTACACGTCTGGTCATGGGTGTGCAATAATCAAAACAACCCTCCACCACCACCTGTTGTTTGCCCCTTGTTTGTAATCCGGTTTTGGATTGAGTTGGCCAACTTACCTTGGATTCCATGGGCTCTTACCTTTTGGACCAGCCTTCCATGTGGGACCTTCTCAAAGCCCTTATTGGTGTCTAGGTAATCCAAGTCGACTGCACTACCCTCATCAATATAGTTAGTCACCTGTTCAAAAAAAAACTCAAATTACTCAGCGAGACTCTCCCTCTACCAAATCTGAGCTGACCATCCCTGCCAATCCAAGTGTTGATTAATCCTGCCCTTCAGAATTTTTTCTAATAGTTTTCCTTCCACTGATTTTAGACTAACTGTTCTGACCTATCCCTGCTGCTTTACTTGAACAAAGGAGCCACATTAGCTATCCTCCAGTCATCTGGCTATTCCCCAGTGGCCAGCGAACTATTACATCTCTCCACCAAGGCTCCAGCAGCCTCCTCCCTTGCCTTAGATAGTCTGGGATGCATCTCATCAGTCCCTGAGGGTTTATTCACCTTTATCCCTGCTGAAACATCTAATACCTGTTCTTTATTAATTTTAATACGTTCTAGAACCTCACCACCCCAACTGAAATCTCCAGCTACAATGTCTTTCATTTCTGTGATTACGAAGAGAAATATTCATTTAAGACCTCACTCATGCCCATTGACTCCAAACACAGATTGCCTCTTTAGTCTATAATAGGCCCCAGCCATTCCTTGGGTAACTCTTGTATTTTTCCTAAACTTACAAAGCTTTCCTAAACTTGGTGTCTTCCCTGGTCTCTTCTGCCAAAACGATTTCCCTCTTTGTCCTCCTAATTTCCTTTTTGAGAACCTCCTAGACTCTCTATACTTTTGAAGGGCCTCCCTATTTTTAATGCACTGTATCAGATATATGCTTCCTTTCTTTTTGCTATCAAATTCTCAATCTCCCTTGATATTCAGGGTTCATCTAGGACCTCTGCCCCTGCCCTTCACTCTCAGAAGAACACACTGGTCCTGAATTCTCATTACACTACTTTAAAAGGACTTTGTTTGACAGGTATTGTCCAATGACATTGAAATTGGCCTTCCCCCCAGTTTATACACTTAACTTCTGTACCATCCTTACCCTTTCCCAGAAAGAACTTTGAAAGTTACAAAATTACGATCAAAATGCGGAAACTTCAACCACTTGCCTGCCTTCATTCCCCAGGATTAGGTCTGCACTGCTCCATTGCTCACGCACTGGCACAAGAAAGTTTCCTGGATGCATTTTGAAAATTCCACGTATCTAATCCTTTCACGCTAAGGTGATCCCAGTTCAGGTTCACAAAGTTGAAATTCCCTGCGATTATAACCCTGTTTCTCTCACTGCTTTCTGTGGTTTGCTGACCGTGACTGTTGGGAGACTGCAGTGTGATCCCAGTAAAATAACCACCCACTGTTTTAGATTAGATTCCCTACAGTGTGGAAACAGGCCCTTCAGCCTAACTAGTCCACACTAACCTCCGAAGAGTAACCCACTCAGACCCATTTCCCTCTGATTAACGCATCTAACACTATGGGCAATTTAGCATGGCAATCCACCTGACCTGCACATCTTTGGACTGTGGGAGGAAACCAGAGCACCCAGAGGAAGACCACGCAGACACGGGGAGAACGTGCAAACTCCACACAGACAGTCGCCCTGGAATATCGGGTCCCTGGCACTGAGAGGCTGCAGTGCTAACTACTGAGTCACCGTGCAGTCCTACGGTGCTTTTATTTCTAAGCTTTACCCAAATGGCCTCAGGTGAAGACATCCTCCCTCATTGCTGCAGCGCTGGTTCCTTTATCAATAATCGAATGCCCCCACCTCTCTGATTCCCCCACCCTCCACTATTGTTGGATAGACATATGGATGGAAATGGAATAGTGTAGGATAGATGGACTTCAGATTGGTTTCACAGGTCAGCACAACATTGAGGGCCGAAGGGCCTGTACTGCACTGTAATGTTCTATGTTCTATCGTGCCTGAAACCTCTACACCCTGGAATGTTGAGCTGCCAGCCCTATCCTTCTTTCAACCATGTCTCAGCGATTGCAACAATATTATACTTCCATGTGTTGGTCAATGCTCTAAGTTTTTAACCAGTCAGATTTCTTGCATTAAAAAGATCCCATTTAGTTTTCTCGATCTCCATGTGTCTTCTCCATGTGCTGGACTGTCCTAGCATTCCTCCTATAACCGATTGGACTTTCCTTCTGACATTACATCTACCCTGCCAAATTAGTGTAAAACCTCCCCAACAACACGAGCAAACCTCCCAGCAATGATATTGGACTCATTCTGGTTCAATACCTATTCAGTTTGTACATCTACCCCAGAAGCTGTCCCAATGATCCAAAAATCTAAAGCCCTCCCTCGTCACCATCCTTTTGGCCACGTGATCATTTGGCCTATCTTCCTGCTCCTATACTCAGTAGCACGCGGCACTGTAAGTAATCTGGAGATTACAACCTGATCAAACTTCCTCTTTAATCTACAACTCAACTCTTTAAATTCCTGCTTCAGGACGTCATTTCTTTTCTCATCCATGTCACTGGCACTGACATGTACCACAACAGCTGGCTGCTTACTCTGCTCCTTCAGAATGCCCAGCCTGGTGCCAGGGGCAACATACCATTCAAGAGTCTCATTTTCTGCTACAGCCATCAGCTCCCCTTATGGTCGAGTCCTCTATCATTAAGATCAAGTCAGATTCCTTGGGTACTTTATAAAAAAATGGGCAAAAGTGAGGACTGCAGATGCTGGAGATCAGAGATGCTAGATTAGGGCCTTTGCCTGAAACGTCGATTTTCCTACTCCTCAGATGCTGCCTGACTTGCTGCGCTTTTCTAGCACCACTCTAATCTAGACTACTTTCTAAAAATGGCAACAGAAAAGTCTCTGTCCCATAGTCTGTAATGAATGGGGTAGCACAAGGTTTATCTATTGATATTAGATTACCTACAGTGTGGAAACAGGCCCTTCAGCCTAACAAGTCCACACCAACCCACCCAGACCTATTCCCCTAACTAATAGACCTAACACTACGGGCTATTTAGCATAGCCAATTCACCTAACCTGCACATCTTTGGATTGTGGGAAAAAACCCACGCAGACACAGGGAGAATATGCAAACTCCACACAGCCACCCAAGGTGGGAATTGAACCCAGGTCCCTGCTGCTGTGAAGCAATAGTGCTAACCACTGAGCCACTGTGCCACCCCAAAAAGGGGAGACAGATATGTTAACTTGTTCAGCCTTACCCTCAATGGTTGACTCCTGACTTTAGCTGTCCTGGTGGAAAACGTCCAAAATGACAACTGGGCCCATTGATGCCAGAAAGAAAGAATAACGAACGAGGAGGTCACCTCTCGGACTGGTTTTGAGCCCCTCCCAGTGGATTGGTTTCACCACTGCATCTTAAATGGCTTTGTGCTTGACTGAGGGAGGAAGAGGGTGTGATAGAATCATAGAACCCCTACAGGGCAGAAAAATAAATCTGCGGTGAAAACAAATAAGCATGATCTGATGTGCATTAAAGCTAAACCCCATGCTGTGTCTAATGTTTAATTAACAGCGGAATGCTGTTCCCCACTGTTGGAACACTTGGTCAAAATATAACTCTGCTCTCTTCCCCGACAGCACGCTGCAAGTTATGGGATGTCACCACAGGCAACCTGAGAAAATACAAATAGCTGACTATTTACTTATTGCTGGGGGTGGCACGGTGGCTCAGTGGTTAGCACTGCTGCCTCACAGCACCAACGGCCCAGATTCGATTCCAGCCTTGGGTGACTGTGTGGAGTTTGCACATTCGCCCCGTGTCTGTGTGGGTTTCCTCTGGTTTCCTCCCGCACTCCAAAGATGTGCAGGGCAGGTGAATTGGCCATGCTAAATTGCCTGTAGTGTTAAGGTGCATTAGTCAGAGGGATGTGGGTCGGGGGGGGCAGGGTTTCTCTTCGGAGCGTCGGTGTGAACTTGTTGGGCTGAAGGGCGTGTTTCCATACTGTAGGGAAGCTAATACAGCCGGCACAGTGGCTCAGTGGTTAGCACTGCTGCCTCACAGCACCAGGGTCCAGGTTCAATTCCAGCCTCGGGCACCTGTCTGTGTGGAGTCTGCATGGGTTTCCTCCGGGTGCTCTGGTTTCCTCCCACAGTCCAAAGATGTGCAGGTCAGGTGAATTGGCCATGCTAAGTTGCTATAGTGTTAGGTGCATTAGTCAGAGGGAAGTGGGTCTGGATGGGTTACTCTTCGGAGGGTCGGTGTGGACTGGTTGGGCCAAAGACCCTATTTCCACACTGTAGGGAATCTAATCTAATCTAGTTTATATATTCTGCTTGCTGGGATGTATTTTCACCCACCATCCAGATAATATGCTACTTTTCTTGCTTCCAAAACTGACATTTTTGTATCTTCCAACATGGCACTCCAATTGCCAGATCTTTGTCTGCCCTCTTCTCCTATCCATATGTTTTTGTAGCTTCCTCATGTCGCCCTCACACCTTACCATGCTATTTATTGGTGCATCAACAGCAAATTTAGAACCTAACCCTCCATCCTTTCGTCTTTGTCCATTGAGCTTCTACATTGATCCCTGTGGCAAACTGCTGGTTACCCCTTGCCAGGCTGAAAAAGATCCATTTCTCTTCCACTTCCTGTCAGCCAAGCAAACTTCTACCTCTGCCATTATAATAACCCCAACACCATGCGTTTTTATTTTCATCAATATCCTTTGAATTGGCACCTTATCAATCTTAGTACATCCACTGGCTTTCTCTTTATCCACAGCCAATGTTTCCTCCTCAAAGAATAGATGGGATGTGGTTCATCAGGGTGGAAGTTGGGTACTGCAGATGCTGGAGATTAGAGTCAAGCTTAGAGTGGTGCTGGAAAAACACAGCAGATCAGGCAGCATCCGAGGAGCAGGAAAATCGACGTTTCGGGCAAAAGCCCTTCATCAGGAATGCGAACGTCAATTTTCCTGTTCCTCGGATGCTGCCTGACCTGCTGTGCTTTTCCAGTACCACTCTAATCTAGACTCTGATCTCCAGCATCTGCAGTCCTCACTTTTGCTGCTGGAGATTAGAGTCAAGATTAGAGCGGTGCTGGAAAAGCACAGCAGGTCAGGCAGCATCCGAGGAGTAGGAAAATTGACATTTCGAGCAAAAGCCTTTCATCAGACATCTGAGGATGCTGCCTAACCTGCTGTGCTTTTCCAGCACCACTCTAATCTTGACTCTGAAGTTCATCAGGACCTAGGCATTTTCAGCCAGTAACTCCAGCAACTTATTCTGACACCTTGCATGTAAATTTCCTGAATTCCTCCCTCCTTCCCATTTCCACTGCCTCACTCAAGAAGGAGGTTTTTAAGAGGCTGGAAGATGAATGGATCAAGGGACGGAGCTTTTTGAAGGGGAACGCCTGAGTTTTGGGGGGGCGGGGGGAGGGCTGACGGCCAGATTTTTTTTGGGGAGAAGGTGAGAGGTTGGCTTTGGCAATTATCAAACGTCTCGGGTGAAGTAGAATCGGGCCCAATGGTTGTGGAGGCAGTCTGAATGAAGGCGATGATGGCGGTGAGGCTGATAGGCTGGAGAATCCACCTCCATTCACTGGGACATTAGCCATGCCATTGCAGTGAATGTCAGGCCTTCACACATACTCTTGTGAGGACAGACATGTTGTTGGCATCACACTGCTCCTTGAGAAAAGTTCGCCAGTTTTGAATTGAGTATTTACGAGGTTTCTGGAGGACCTAACTCTCTCAAAAGGTGGGATTTTCCTGTACTATGTGTTCCCTGCTGTTACGGGATTGAGTTTTCTTTCTTCAGTCAGTCCTATCACATGCTATTTAGTTCATAAACATTGCGACTACAAAGCCAAGGACTCCCATAGCTACCTTCACTACAGTTCGTCACACCCCACATCCTGCAAGAACTCCAGTCCATTCTCCCAGTTTCTTCGCCTACGTTGCATCTGTTCGGATGATACCAAACTTCCAAAACAATGCTGCTGACATGGCTTGCTTCTTCCATGACTATGGTTTCCCACCCACTGTGGTTGACAGGGTGCTCAACCACATCCGACCTATCACTCACGCTTCCGCCCTTGCCCCTTCCCATCACTCACAACAGAGAGATCAGGTTTCCCTTGTCCTCACTTTTCATCCCACCAATCTCTGCATTCAGCAGATCATTCTCCGCCATTTCAAACAACTCCAGTAGAATGCCACCACCAAACACATCCTCCCCTCACTGCCCTGGTCTGCATTTTGCAGGGATCATTCCCTCTGGGACACTCTAGTCCATTCCACAACCACCAACACCAACCACTTTTCCATTTGCACCTCCTCATGTAACTGTAGAAGGCGCAACACCTGCCCCTTCTCCTCCTCCCTGCTCACCATCCAAGGGCCGACACAGTCTTTCCAGGTGAAGCAGCATTTCACCTGTACATCCCCCAATCCTGTGTATTGTATTCGCTGCACCTAATCTGGCCTACTCTCCACTGGAGAAACCAGACGCGGACTGGGTGACCGCTTGGCGGAATACCTCCGGTCTGTACACAAACATGACCCCCTGACCTTCCCATAGCTAGTTATTTTAACACTATGTCCTGCTCACGTGCCCATGTGTATGTTCTCGGGATGCTGCAGTGCTCCAGTGAATCACAGCACAAACTAGAGGAACAACATCTCATCTTCAGACTAGGTACTTCACAGCCTTCTGGGCTCAGTATTGAGTTCAACACTTTCAGATTGTGAACCCATTCTTTCCCTTTCTTTAAACTTTGTTTGCTATATTCTCTGTCACCCCTCTCCCCACCCCCACCCCCCACCCCCCCCCCCCGCCCCCCCCCCCCCCCACCCCCCCAAACCCCAGCGGGATTGTCTGCCATTTCCAGTCTGGCACACCCTTGTTCTGCCATTCTCACATTCCAATCTGAACTATCAACCTCTTTTCTCTCCCAGCACTCCAAACTACCCCCCTACCCCACTGCCCCCCACTGTAGTATAAATGCTGCCCCTCTCCACACTTCACCAGCTCTGATGATAGGTCGGTTAGACTCAAAACGCTAGCTTGCTCCCTCTCCATGGATATTTCTGACCCGCTCTGATCACCGGCATTTGTTGTTTTCAATACAGATTCCAGCATCTGCAGTAATTTGCTCCTATATTCTAGTTATGAAGCTGTACATAATTTCCATTATTGTCATTCTCCCCGTGTCTGCGTGGGTTTCCTCCGGGTGCTCCGGTTTCCTCCCACAGTCCAAAAAATGTGCAGGTTAGGTGAATTGGCCATGCTCAATTGCCCGTAGTGTTAGGTGCAGGGGTAAATGTAGGGGAATGGGTCCGGGTGGGTGCACTTCGGAGGGTCGGTGTGGGCTTGTTGGGCTGAAGGACCTGTTTCCACACTGTAAGTAATCTAGTAATCTAGTAATCTAGTCTGCTAGTTTTGATGCAAAGGTCTTTCGTTCAATGAACGGTGACTATTTTTGACAGTAGCCTGAGGAAACATGGTCATAGTTACAATATTTTTAGATGTTGTCTTATTCCAATTTTGAAAATATTATAAAACCTGAAAATTACTCAGATCACGATTTGGGTGAAAGCAGTCAGGAAGCACTTCAGAGGTCCACGACTTCCAGGCGACCGCCCTCCAAGCAGACGCTGACAGCCAAGGTTGGTACCCGTGGGAAGGGCTCAACCTGGACCTTGGGTTCACGTCACACTACAGGTGACCCCACTAAACACACACACATACACACACTCACGGACACACACACACTCATGCACACACACACACACACACACACACACTCACGGACACACACTCACGGACACACACACACACACACTCACGGACACACACACACACTCACACATCTGCACACACACACACTCATGCACACGCACACACTCATGCACACGCACACACACTCACAGACACACACACACACACACTCACGGACACACACACTCACATGCGCACACACACTCACATGCACACACACACTCATGCACACACACACACACTCACATGCGCGCACACACTCACATGCACACACACACACTCACACACACACACACACACACTCACGCACACACACACACACACTCACAAGCACACACACTCACGGGCACACACACTCTCATGCACACACACACTCGCACACACACACATGCACACACACTCACGGACACATACACACACACACACTCACGACACACACACACTCACATGCACACACACATATATGTTTGTGGGATGAATGTGTCCTTGCACAATTACATTTTATTTTGCTCAAAAACTGCATGATTCCATGTAAGATCCTGAAAATCCCCTTTTTTAGATGAGAATCAGTCTGAACATTGGGGCACAGACAGACAGACTTTAACCTCACACCTTCAATGCACTATCTGAGCTGACATGCCACCTATTGTTAAAGTTCACTTGAGAATGTAACTTTTAAAAAAGTTCTGGGATTTATATATGAAAGAACTGAAACCAACATGGTCATTCTAAAAGATGAGAGACTTAACAAACAACCCTGGTCATTTTCAATATATAATTTCAGTTGCATCACACTGTAAATGTTTGCTATGAATTCTGCGTGTTACAATCTTATTCTCCACAACCACCTGATGAAGGAGCAGTGCTCCAAAAGCTAGTGCTTCCAAATAAACCTGTTGGACTATAACCTGGTGTTGTGTGATTTTTAACTTTAATGAAAGGAGTTATAAATCTGGCCTCACGGTTGAAAAGAAAAAAATTGCAGAACATCAGTAAGGAGTTTGCAGATAAGACTCTGCTGGTTTAGTGAACACTATTATCCCTGGAGGGATAATGTTTAACTTTCCAACGGATGTGAGTGTCTCTGGCAAGACCAACATTTCTTGCCCAACTCCAAACTGTCCTTGAGCTGTGCGGCTTGCTAGGCCAGTTGAAGAGCTTTTAAAAATCATCCCCACGTTGCTGGGCACCTGGAGTCACAAGTAGGGCAGACCGGGTAAGATTGGCAGATTTCCTTCGCTAAAAGGACGTTAGTAAAGCAGATTTTATTTTTATGACGATTGAGGTTAGTTTTATGGTCACCATTACTAAGACTGAGTGTTCCTGCTGAACACTCTCTGCTCATTCCTGAAGAAGGGCCTGTGCCCGAAACGTCGAATCTCCTGTTCCCTGGATGCTGCCTGACCTGCTGTGCTGTTCCAGCAATAAAGTTTCAACTTTGATCTCCAGCATCTGCAGACCTCACTTTCTCCTCCATTACTAAGACTAACCTTGTGTTCCGGATTTTATTAATTGAATTAAATTTCGTAGGGTTGTTCTCCTCGTGTCTGCGTGGGATTCCTCCAGGTGCTCTGGTTACCTCCTGTAGATGTGCAATTTAGGTGAATAGGCCGTGCTAAATTGCCCCATAGTGTCCAGGGATTTGCAGGTTTGGTGGATTGGCCATGGGGAATGCAGGGTTACAGGGAGAGGGTAGAGATGTTGGGTGTGGGTGGGATGCAGGGTTGGTGCAGACTTGATGGGCCACATGGCCATGCTGTAGGGATTCTATGAATCGAGGGTCCATGGTGAGATTTAAACTATGTTCTTAATGGTGTTAACTCAGACCTCTGGGAATACAAGTCAACAGTTATTGCCGCTGCAAACACCATGATGTGTGTTGCCCCTTGTCTTCATTGGGATTTTACCTGCAGTGGTGGCGACTGTATGCAGAGAGATGCCAACCACTGCCACCTTGTGGTCGGAGTAGTTTGCTGCTACCATTCTCTTTTCATGACTGAGTCTAAGGACTTACTCATGAATCTTAATGACAAGAGGTTCTTGCCTTAAACATGATATAGGTTATTAATAAGTTAGACCAAAGACTATACAGATATAGGTCTTCATCCTACAAGGTCTGAAGATACTCTGCCTTTTCCACATTTAAGTCCTGCTGATATAATTAGATTGAGTGGAGTGTAATGCCATTTCCAACACTATCCCCTTCATAATTATTACATTATAGAACATCTCTCCACCAGATATTTTCTCCTTCAATAGTTAATATTTATGCAATATTAGTACATTTATCACAATCCATCTCTAGCCATCTGGACATTTCAAAATTCTTCCTGAATGTTTTCTCTTCAGACCTTAAAGATTGGTAGGTGTTTTGCTTGAGGAGTGCTGACCCTGACCCTGTGTAGTGAGTTCTCTCTATGCTGAAAGACATTTTATTTCTCCATGTCCTTTGCTGAGGTAGTCGGTCCAATACTTCACCTGTGGGACCTTCGATCTCCTGAGTCTCTTTCTCAGGTGCGGAGGTGCCGGTGTTGAACTGGGATGTACAAAGTTACAAATCACACAAAACCAGGTTATCATCCAACAGGTTTATTTGGAAGCACTAGCTGTTGATGTGCCTCGAAAGCTAATGCTTCCAAATAAACCTTTTGGACGATAACCTGGTGTGGTGTGATTTGTAACTCATTCTCAGAGGAATTCGACCCCACTTAGTCAGACAGTTGTCCTATAAAAACATCCAGGGGGATGTTTAATCTCATGAATTGCCTTCATGGAAGGTGGAAGATCGGTTAAAATGGGCCTTTTCTCTTTCTTTGTTGCAGTATTTTGGATTTCTGGACCAGGCAATTTCGTCTTGGCCATTTCCTGAATCGAATGGAGATTGATTATTTTGTCTCAATGTTGGCCACTATTGAGTGATACACAGCCAATCATTCTGAGCCAATACTCACTCTCAACGTACTGATACACCTGCATTGAAGTCTTTAAACTCTTCAACATGTAGATTGGGTTGGATACCTGCATCCGCCCTCTGTGGCTGTCTTATTGGTGAACCACAATATCCTCAATCCTTGGTTTTGCGAGTTGAGGATTGCTGTTGATCTAGCTCTGTTGCTGGTGCGGACAATTCTTCCTTGGAAGGCAAAGAATTGAAATATTCCTCCTGCTTTGGTGACATTTCAACATCTTGGACTGCCACAGTGCTGCAAGGCAGCTCACGACCACCGATACAAGGGCAATCATTCACAGGAAGGGGGTGTCACTGGCTAGGCCAGCATTTATTGACCATCCCTAGCAGAGGGAGAAAGTGAGGACAGCAGATGCTGGAGATCAGAGCTGAAAAATGGGTTGCTGGAAAAGCGCAGCAGGTCAGGCAGCATCCAAGAAACAGGAGAATCGATGTTTCGGGGATAAGCCCTTCTTCAGGAATGAGGAAGGTGTGCCAAGCAGGCTAAGATAAAAGGTAGGGAGGAGGGACTTGGGGGAGGGGCATTGGGAATGCGATAGGTGGAAGGAGGTTAAGGTGAGGGTGATAGGCCGGAGTGGGGGTGGGGGAGGAGAGGTCGGGAAGAAGATTGCAGGTCAAGAAGGCGGTGCTGAGTCCGAGGGTTGGGGCTGAGATAAGGTGTGGGGAGGGGAAATGTGGAAGCTGGAGAAATCTGCATTCATTCCTTGTGGTTGGAGGGTTCCTAGGCGGAAGATGAGGCGCTCTCCCTCCAGGCGTCGTGTTGCCATGGTCTGGCGATGGAGGAGGCCAAGGACCTGCATGTCCTTGGCGGAGTGGGAGGGGGAGTTAAAGTGTTCAGCCACGGGGCGGTTGGGTTGGTTGGTGTGGGTGTCCCAGAGGTGTTCTCTGAAACGTTCCGCAAGTAGGCGGCCTGTCTCCCCAATATAGAGGAAGCCACATCGGGTGCAGCGGATGCAGTAAATGATGTGTGTGGAGGTGCAGGTGAACTTGTGACGGATATGGAAGGATCTCTTGGGGCCTTGGAGGGAAGTGAGGGGGGAGGTGTGGGCGCAAGTTTTGCATTTCTTGCGGTTGCAGGGGAAGGTGCCGGGAGTGGAGGTTGGGTTGGTGGGGGGTCTGGGCCTGATGAGGGAGTCGCGGAGTGAGTGGTCTTTCCAGAACGCTGATAGGGGATGGGTGGGAAATATATCCTTGGTGGTGGGGTCTGTTTGGAGGTGGCGGAAATGACGAAGGATGATACGATGTATCTGGAGGTTGGTGGGGTGGTAGGTGAGGACCAGAGGGGTTCTGTCCTGGTGGTGATTGGAGGGGCGGGGTTCAAGGGCGGAGGAGCGGGAAGTGGAGGAGATGCGGTGGAGAGTATCATCCTTCGTCATTTCCGCCACCTCCAAACAGACCCCACCATCAAGGATATATTTCCCTCCCCTCCCCTACCAGCATTCCGGAAAGACCACTCACTCCGCGACTCCCTCGTCAGGTCCACACCCCCCACCAACCCAACCTCCACTCCCGGCACGTTCCCCTGCAACCGCAAGAAATGCAAAACTTGCGCCCACACCTCCCCCCTTACTTCCCTCCAAGGCCCCAAGGGATCCTTCCATATCCGTCACAAATTCACCTGCACCTCCACACACATCATTTACTGCATCCGCTGCACCCGATGTGGCCTCCTCTACATTGGGGAGACAGGCCGCCTACTTGCAGAACGTTTCAGAGAACACCTCTGGGACACCCGCACCAACCAACCCAACCACCCCGTGGCTCAACACTTTAACTCCCCCTCCCACTCCGCCAAGGACATGCAGGACCATGGCAACACGACGCCTGGATGGAGAGCGCCTCATCTTCTGCCTAGGAACCCTCCAACCACAAGGGATGAATGCAGATTTCTCCAGCTTCCACATTTCCCCTCCCCACATTATCTCAGTCTCAACCCTCAGACTCAGCACCGCCTTCCTGACCTGCAATCTTCTTCCCGACCTCTCCTCCCCCACCCCCTCTCCGGCCTATCACCCTCACCTTAACCTCCTCCCACCTATTGCATTCCCAATGCCCCTCCCCCAAGTCCCTCCTCCCTACCTTTTATTTTAGCCTGCTTGGCACACCCTCCTCGTTCCTGAAGAAGGGCTTATGCCCGAGACGTCGATTCTCCTGCTCCTTAGATGCTGCCTGACCTGCTGCGCTTTTCCAGCAATACATTTTCCAGAGGTAAGAATCAACCATGTTGCTGTGGGTCTGGAGTCACATGGAGGTAAAGATGGCAACTTCCTTCCCAAAAGACCATGAGTGGGCCACGTGGGCTTTTCTGACAATCGGTAACAGCTTTCATGATCAGCATTTCAGTCTTAGTTTCAGATTTTTGTTGAATTCAAATTCCACCATCTTCTGTGGTTGGATTGAAACCACATTCCTCAGAACATTCTCTGGGTGTCTGGATGAACAATCTCATCTATTATTAGTCTACTACCACAAGGCTATCACCTCCCCTTTGAGTAAACAATGAAAAGGAATTTCCCTGGAGCGTCAGAGGCTGAGGGGTGACCCTATAGAGGTTTACAAAATCATGACGGGCATGGATAGGGCAAATAGACAAAGTCTTTTTCCCAGGATAGAAGAGTCAAAAACTGGAGGGGATAGGTTTAGGTGAGAGGGTAAAAATCTAAAAGGGACTTGAGGGGCAACGTTTTCACGCAGTGGGTGGTGCGTGTATGGAACGAACTGCTAATGGAAGTCATAAAGACAGATTCATAGAGATATACAGTATGGAAACAATCCCTTTGGTCCAATACATCCATGCCGACCACATATCCCAACCTAATCCAGTCCCATTTACCAGCATTTGGCCCATTTCCCTCTAAACCCTTCCTATTCATATACCCATCCAGATGCTTTTTAAATGTTGTAATTGTACCAGCCTCCATCACTTCCTCTGGCAGCTCATTCCACACACGCACCATCCACTGCATGAAAAAGTAGCCCCTTAGGTCCCCTTTTAAATCTTGCCCCTCTCACCCTAAACCTATATCCTCTAGTTCTCAACTCCCCCACCCCAGGGCTAAGACTTTGTCTATTTATCCTATCCATGCCCTTCATGATGTCAAAAACCTCTATAAGGTCACCCCTTAACCTCCGACGCTCCAGGGAAAACAGCCCCAGCCTATTCTCAAATCCTCCAACCCTGGCAACACCCTTGTAAATCTTTTCTGAACCCTTTCAGGTTTCACAACATCATTCCGATAGGAAGGAGACCAGAATTGCACGCAGGAGACTGGTACAATTACGACATTTAAAAGGCATCTGGATGGGTCTATAAATAGGAAGGGTACAGAGGGATATGGGCCAAATGCTGGCAAATGGGACTAGATCAGCTTAGAATATCTGGTCTGCATGGACGAGTTGGACCGAAAGGTCTGGTTCCTTGCTGTATGACTCTTTGAATAAACCTGATATCAGTTTTGATTCCGCTATGATAGCTTATTGACCAGGTTATGTTGGTTCCTGAACCATTTCAGTTAAGGCTTGATCAATGAGATTGCATGGATTGTACAGCTCATTCATTTCATTCTAATACTTCTTTCTAATCAGATTATTTATTTTTTGTCCTTTAAAGATTTTTAGTCCTGCTATATCTAAATGCTGCTTTAATTCCAGCCTTTAAAGGCTTTTCACCTTGCAGTATATTGATGCCACTTTAATCTCTTACCCAACAATATCTTCCTGTATCAATATAACAACGGTGTTTTCTTTTCCTAATCTGAAAGGTTTTTAAACTCTGTAACACCTATCGCCTTCCCAGCTACCTTCCCTCCAGCCCCACCCGCAACTCCCTATTAATCTCCCAGCTCCCTTCCCCCTCCACATTCCTTCATGAAGGGTTTTTGCCTGAAACACCGACTCTCCTGCTCCTCGGATGCTGCCTGACCTGCTGTGCTTTTCCAGCGCCACCCTTTTTGACTCTGACTCTCCAGCATCTGTAGGCCTCACTTTCTCCCTGTACCTCTGCATTGCTCATATTTCTTTATTCAAAATGAAGGTCTCCCAACTTCTGCAAGCAAAACAGACGATTTTCCACCTTCCACCTTAATGCCCAATGCTTGTTCTTGTCCATGGCTTCCCCAGTAAACCCGGGGAATATAGCTTTAATAGCGTTCCTAAACCATCGTTTAATTTACACTTTTACCTCAGCCTCATACTCTCCTTAGTTATCACCTTTTTCTATTGGACCCTGCCTGTTTAGTTTTTTTGTATTGCCCCTTTGCCATCTTAATTCTGGTTTTGTGCACTACCAGGGTCATGACCTGGGTGTAAATTACTTATACGCTCTTTGACTTCCTTAGTGTATTCTTGTCTCGTGTTTTTGCAGTCTGTGATACCACTGCTTGTTGGCAGCTGTAAGTAATCCTTTTCAATGTCGGAACCCATTCTGTGCCATTAATGTATCCTTCTCCCCTTAGGGGATTTTCTCTTTACTCAAACTCCCGGTTCTGCACCCCCCTGAAAGCACCTTCTCTACATCCATAATTAAAAATTAATTCACATTTGCCTTTATTGGTCAGACCATTGAGTATAGGAGTTGGGAGGTCATGTTGTGGCTGTTCAGGACATTGGTTAGGCTACTTTTGGAATACTGTGTGCAGTTCTGGTCACCCTGCTATCAGAAGGATGTTGTGAAACTTGAAAAGGCTCAGGAAAGGTTTACAAGGATGTTGCTGGGTTTGGAGGATTTAGGTATGGAGAGAGGCTGAATGTTTACTCTGGAGAGTCTGGAGGGGTGACCTTAAAGAGGTTTATAAAATCATGAAGGGCATGGATAGGGTAAATAGACAAGCTTTTTTCCTCAGGATAGGAGAGTCCAAAACTAGAGGACATAGGTTTAAGGCAGGCAGGGCAAGATTTAAAAGGGACCTAAGGGGCATTGTTTTTATGCAGAGGTTTGTACATGTGTGGAATGAGCTGCCAGAGGAAGTGGTGGAGGCTGGTACAATTACAGCATTTAAAAGGTTTCTGAATGGGTATATAAATAGGAAGGGTTTTAGAGGGATATGGGCCAAATGCTGACAAATCGGACTCGATCAGTTTAGGATAGCTGGTTGGCATGGACGAGCTGGACCGAAGGGTCTGTTTCTGCGTTGTACACCTCTATGATTCAATGACTGATGAAGCTGTTATCCCTGTTCACTTGCAGCTGAATCATTCACTGGGACTGTTCCCACACATTCTTGATTCCAATGGATTGTGTAAGTGCCGGGTGTGTCTAGACTTTAGTTCACTTGTGCTTCTGCACTTTCCCTAATAGATCTGAATTAACTGGATTTACCATTAAGTGTTGACCGAGCCTTGCTGATCTTTCCACGAGTTTATCTGCAGGCTGTTTGACTCTAGCTCTTAAATCTGTAGAGTCTTTAAAGCTGGAAATATCCAGCACTACTCCCATGTCCACTGGAGATTTCACCATTATTACCTTATAATATTCAGAACATAGAACGTTACAGTACAGTACAGTCCTTTTGGCACTCAATGTTGCGCCAACCTGTGAAAATAACCTGGTGCACATCTAACCTACACCGTTCCATTATTATCCATGTGTATGTCCAATGCCCAATGAAATGCCCTTAACATCGGCATGTCTACTACTGTTCCAGGCAGGCCATTCCACGCCCCTACTACTCTTGAGTGAAAAGATTACCCCTGATATCTGTCCTAAATCTATCATCCCTCAATTTAAAGCTATGTCCCCTCATGTTCGCCTTCACCATCCGAGGAAAAAGGCTCCAATTGAGCTAGGATGTTCACCATGTTCTGCAAGACTAACCACTACCAGCTTGTAGTTTTGGGGTAGTTTGATGCATCCATCCTCTTTTCTTGCCCTGGGTGGAAGGACCTAATTGTTTTATATTTGGGGATGAAAAGCACTCGTGAGTCTTAATGAGACAAAGGCCTTGTGTCAAATAAGTTAATTGCATGATAACAATCAGATACAAGTTACACTAGCAAGTAGACACTGATACTAAGACAATGTGGAGACGTAGGACAAGAGGTTTTCACTCCACAAGACCCAAAGGTATTCTGCCTTTTCTCCAACCACATCTGGACGGTATCATCAGATTGGGTGGACTTCCACAGGGGTTAATGTTGGGACAACGACCATTCACGTTATACGTGAACTATCAGGATGAAGGAACTGAGGCCATTGTCGCTGAGTTTGCAGCTGACACAAAGATGGGTGGAGGGATGGTGGTGGTGAGGAAGTGGGGACGCTGCAGAAGGATATGGACACACTAGGGGAGTCAGCAATGAAAGGGCAGATGGAATGCAATGTGGGAAAGTGTGAGGTTATGCATTTCGGTCAGAAGAATAGAAAAAACAGACTATTCTCTGTTTGAGGGAAGGTTTCAGAAATCTGAAGCACAAGGAGCTTTAGATTAGATTACTTACAGTGTGGAAAGAGGCCCTTCGGCCCAACAAGTCCACACTGACCTTCCGAAGAACAACCTACTCAGACCCATTCCCCTGCATTTACCCCTTCACCTAACGCTATGAGCAATTTGGCATGGCCAATTCTCCTGACATGCACATCTTTGGACTGTGAGAGGAAACAGAGCACCCAAAGGAAACCCACGCAGACACGGGGAGAATGTGCAAACTCCACACAGTCAGTTGCCTGAGGTAGGAATTGAACCCAGGTCTCTGGCGCTGTGAGGCAGCAGTGCTAACCACTGTGCCACCGTGCCACCTTTAGTTTAGGATTCTCTTAAGGTTAACATGCAGGTTCAGTTGGCAGTTAGGAAGGCCAACACAATGTTAACATTCATTTCAAGAGGGCTAGAAAATGAGCAGAGATGTATTACTGAGGCTGTATAAAGTTCAGGTCAGGCTGCGTTTAGAATATTGTGAGCAGTTTTGGGCCCCGCATATAAGTAAAGATGTGCTGGCATTGGAGACGGTACAGAGGAGTTTTGTAAAAATGAGCCACGGATGAATGATTCATCATATGAAGAGCGGTTGAGGATTTTGGGTCTGTAATCAGTGGAGCTTAGAACACTGAGAGGCCTGGGTAGAGTGGACGTGGAGTAGATGTTTCCCCTAGTCGGGGATACTAGGATCCGAGGGCACAGCCTCAGAGTGAAGGGGCGACCCTTTAGAACTGAGATGAGGAGGAACTTCTTCAGCCAGAGGGCGGTTAGTCTGTGGAACTCATTGTCACAGAGGGCTGTGGAGACCAAGTCACTGAGTATTTAAGATTGAGATGGATAGGGGATCAAAGATTATGTGGGGGAAAGCAAGAGAGTGGCATTGAGAAATGTATCAGCTATGACCAAATGGTGGAGCAGACTGGATGGCTGAATGGTCCAAGTCTACTCCAAATCCTATGGTTTAATGCAGTCTCCGACGTTAACCCTTTCAGAACTATTCTAATGCACAATGCTGGTGCCACCCTGGGATAGCTCCTTCCTGTTCTACTCAATGTCCCGCAGAGGCACCCCCTTCAAAAAGCTCTGTCCCACCCCGCTTCTCTAACACATTGACACCTCCCTGACCCCTGCAGCATAATTGAGTTTGGGTCCCCAGACCTTGAGGTGGGGTTGGACATCCTGGCCCCTGCGAAACCCAGGAAGTGCAGCAAAGTCCAGATCCACGGCATTTCTTCTTCGGAAGGAGACAAAAAAAATTATTGCAGATGCTGGAATCCAAGGTAGACCAGCAGGAGGCTGGTAGAACACAGCAAGCCAGGCAGCATCAGGAGGTGGCGAAGTCAATGTTTCTTGGCAGAAGGGTTACACCTGAAATGTCAACTTCTCCACCTCTTGATGCTGCCTGGCTTGCTGTGTTCTCCCAGCCTCCTACCTGTCTACCATTTCTTCTTCGGAGGCTGTCTGAAGTTCCAGCTGCAGCCACAGCTCCCCGGGGGTGGGGTGGGGGTCAAGAATATGGCTAGACACTGAGTGGGCAGCTCTTAGATGTAGGATGCCCTCCATAGGGATTGGCACAAGTCTGGTCCTGAAGCAAGCCTGAAAAGCACTGGGGTCACAGCCCAGCCAAGCAGAGGTGGACTCATAGAACATAGAATCACCTATAGTGTGGAAACAGGCCCTTTGGCCCAACAAGTCCACACTGACCCTCCAAAGAATATCCCACCCAAACCCATTCCCCTATCACTCTACATTTACCCCTGACTAACCTACACGTCCTTGGACACTATTGGCAATTTAGCACGGCCAATCCACCTAACCTACATATCTTTGGATTGTGAGAAGAAACCAGAGCACGCGGAGGATACCCGCACAGACATGAAGAGGTGTGTAAACTCCACACAGACAGTTGCCCGAGGTGGGAATCAAACCCAGGTCTGTGGTGCTGTGAGGCAGCAGTGCTAACCAGCTGAGCCACTGTGATGCCCCCATGGTGGATGGTGAGTCGGGGGAGTTGTGTAGTTGCATCAGGAGAGGGTTGGTTTGAACAACTGCCTCCACTTAAAATTCCAGCACTAACCCGCAGTGGGGAATGAAGGGACGCAAGGAGAAACCAACGTTTTTTTCTTCTCTCCTGCCAGGAAGGAAGTCGAGAGTGTGGCGCTGGAAAAGCACAGCCGGTCAGGCAGCATCCGAGGAGCAGGAGAGTCATCAGGGATCAGGAAGGAAAGCAGGTTCAGAGGAGGGCAGATTAAAACAAAGCGTGTGTTTTCAACTTTAAAACTATGCTGTGAACATTCTCTTGAGAGAGGATGGGCTGACGGAGAAAGTGCAAGAGGAGGAAAGAGGAAGGGAGACTCTGGTCAGCTCCTTTCTTCGTGGGTGGGATGTAAATGCCTAATTCGAGAGAAAGACCAATGGTGTCGACTCTCAACCCTCAGTCATCAACAGTCTCTCCTCACCTCCTTCAGTCACTGGCCATTCTCACATCGAGCTCTTGATTGGGGTTCCCATGCATCTGCTGTCCTTGCCCTTCCGGGTAATGGAGGTTGCAGGTTTGGAAGGACTGCTAAAGGAATTTCAGTCAGTTGTGGCCATGTATCTTGTAGGCAGTACACACAGCTGCTGCTGTGCATGAATGTCGGTGAAGCTGTTAGATGGGAGATCAATCAAGCAGACATGGAGAGAATGTGCAAACCCAACACAGACAGTCATCCGAGGCTGGAATTGAACCCAGGTCCCTGGCGCTGTAAGGCAGCAACACTTTGTCCTGGACAGTGTCAAGCCTCTTGAGTGTTGTTGAAACTACACTTCTCCAGGCAAGTGGGGAATAGTCCATCATACTCCTACAAGGTATTGAGGAGACATTGAGTCATAACAGTGTGGAAGCAGACCAGTTGGCCCATCGAGTCCACACTAACCCTCTGAAGAGCATCCCTGGATGCACTCTGCAACCCTCTATTTTCCACGGCTAATCCACCTAGTCTAGATATCCCTGGACACTATGGGCAATTTAGCCTGGTCAATCCACCTAACCTGCACATCTTCGGATTGTGGAAGGAAACCGGAGTACCCAGAGGAACCCATGCAGACATGGGGAGAATGTTCAAACTCCACACAGACAGTCACCCAAGGGTGGAATCGAACCAAAGCCCTTGGCATTGTGAGGCAGCAGTGCTAACCACTGAGCCACCATGTCACCCCATGAGAAGTACTGCTCACCGAGTCTGCCTCTGACTTTGTATTTTTGCCCGTCTTTGTGCTGCTGTGCAGTGCCAGCCCAAGTGGCTCATCATTGCCAGTTGAAGACTGTTGACTTTCTGCAGATGGTGTTGTCATGGATTGCATTGTTTCAGTTTGCCTGTCCCACTCTTGCAAGAGCAAATGTACCACTGGAGTGGCAGGGGTGCCGTGATGAACGCTGATCTCTCGAGAAGGTTCTAGAACCTCATGCTCCACAGGGTTGTCGGGATACTCGGTACAATAAGGTACACCCAACTGGTACCAGCGAAATTCTTATGAAATAATGGTAAGTTCAGTAAGATTCAGAAAGAAGTAAAAACGAAAATTGCTAGTAAAGCTCAAGAGGTCTGGCAGCATCTGTGGAGAGAAATTGTGGGTGGCACAGTAGCACAGGGGGTTCAATTTCCGTCTCGGGCAACTATCTGTGTGGAGTTTGCATGTTCTCCCCGTGTCTGTGTGTGTTTCCTCCGGGTGCTCCGGTTTCCTCCCACAGACACAAAGATGTGCAGGCCAGGTGAATTGGCCATGATAAATTGCCTATAGTGTTAGGTGAAGGGGTAAATGTAGGGGAATGGGTCTGGGTGGGTTGCTCTTCGGAGGGTTGGTGTGGACTTGTTGGGCTGAAGGGCCCACACTGTAAGTAAGTAATCTAATCAAATCAGAGTTAACCTTTCAGGTCGTGTGACCCTTCCTCAGATCTGATGGTAGCTGGGAAAAGGATGGTTCATAAGCAGAGGATAGGGTGAGGGGAGGGAGTAAGGAGTAAATGATAGGTGGGGATTGAGCCCAAAGACACAGAAGAACAGTTGGATAGACAAAGGAATGGATAGTGATCTGGCTAGGAGAGTGAACAGCTGTTAATGGGCACTTTGAATTGAATTTATTGCCACGTGTACCGAAGCACATTGAAAAGCTTTGTCCTGCGAGCAATACAGGCAGATCACTGAGTTAAATAGCATAGATAAGTAAATAGTAGGTAAACAGCGTTAAAAGCAAACACACAGGTACAGGCGAATGTTAAGAGTTTGAGAGTTCATTCAGTATTCTAACAACAATAGGGTAGAAACTGTTACAAAACCGGCTGGTGCATGTGTTCAGGCTCCTGTACCTTCTCCCCGATGGTAGAGGTTGTAGAAAAGCATTGCCCAGGGTGGGATGGATCTTTGAGAATGCTGGCGGCCTTTCCTTGACAGCGGGCTTGGTAGATGGACTCGATAGATGGGAGGTTGGCCTTTGTGATTGTCCGGGCCGAGTCCACCACTCTCTGTAACCATCTCTGACCTTGACTGGTACAGTTGCCACACCAGGTAGTGATAAATCCAGACAGGATGCTCTCGATGGTGCACCTATAAACGTTGGTAAGGGTATTCAGCTACCTGAGGAGGAAGAGACATTGTTGGGCCTTTGTAACCAGTGGGTCCACATGAAGAGTCCAAGGAAGCTTGTTGTGGATGACCACTTCCAGGAGCTTGACACTCTCCACTCATTTCACCTCTGTGTTGTTGATGCGTCGGGGGGGGGGGGGGCATGAGTAACCTCCTGCCGAAAGTCAATAATGAGTTCCTTAGTTTTGCCGGCATTGAGAGCGAGGTTGTTCTCCGTGCTCTGTTTTTTTTAGGTCTTCCTTGCTAACAATAGGTGGCATGTAATAGCAGACTATAACAAGGCCTGGTGTATGGGTGTTGGGGGAAGGACATGGGAGAGCTCAAACCTTAAAGTCGTTGAACTCGATATTGCGTCCAGAAGGCTGCAGCGTCCACAAGCGGAAAGTAAGGTGCTTTTCTTCCAGTTTGTGCTGAGCTTCACTGGAGCACTGCAGCAAGCCTGAGACAGAGATGCTGACCAGGAACAAGGGGGTGGGTTGAAGAAGCAGTAAACAAAGCAGAATGGAAATGATTGCTATTAAACATGAATTCCATTAGTTCTCCTTCTAGACTCCCTCTGCTGGTACATGTTATAGAATCATAGAATCGCTACAGTGTGGAAACAACCCTTTGGCACAACAAGTCCACATCGTCCCTCCGAAGAGTAACCCACCCGGACCTATTCTCCTACCCTATTACTCTACATTTCCCCCTGACTAATGCAACTAACCTACACATCTCTGAACATTATGGACAATTTCCCATGGCCAATTCGCTCTAACCTACACATCTTTGGACTGTGGGAGGAAACTGGAGCACCCGGAGGAAACCCACGCAGACACGGGGAGAATGTGCAAACTCTGCCCAGACAGTCACCCGAGGGTGGAACCAAACCTGAGGTACTATGAGGCAGCAGTGCTAACCACTGAGCCACCGTGCCGCCCTGAATGTGTGTATGGTATTCCGAAGTGGAAAAGAGTCGATGCAATTTTCAACGCACGACAATATCCACGGTCACGATAACACCCACATGAGCTTCCATTGCAACTCCCAGGTTTTGGTGGAAGTCACCTTGTGCTATGATGACACTGAGGCATCATTCTTCATTGGCTTCATTGTGGTCGGATCCATTAATCTGCTGATGGAGCTGCCCACGCTGAGAAGGTTGGGCTCCAAGCCAGGCTATCATGAAATCTCTTTACAGTTAAATTTTCACAGCAAAAGCGAAATGGAAGCATCCAGCAGAGAGTGAAGAAAATGTTACGAATGCTCAGCGAGTTGAGCAGCATTTGTGGAACGAGTAACAGAATGAACATTTCAGGTTGGTAAACATTCTTTTCGAACCCAGTGGGCTTTGTCGCTTCCTCGGGGATTTCTTTTACCTTCTTGTTGCAAACATTTGCTTTCATTTCTCAAGGCTGTCAAAGCTGGAAGAAGTGACTCACTTTTTGCCTGATAGCCACAGCATCAACATTAACTAGGCTTTCCTTTTGGAGGTTCCCCCTCTGTTTCTGGGCAGTATGCCGTCAGGCGGATTCCTCATCCAGTCGCACTGTCTTTCTTATCAGCAAGGGCATCTTCTGAAAACACGTTTATACTTCCGAAACACTGTATACCAGGTGAGATGTTTCTCACTCCTGATATGCCCCTCAGGATTTGCCAGTGGTCCTAACTCCAGACCTAAATATGGTAACTCAAGCATCATCATGTAAAACCCCGGCCCCTTGCTTTATTAGAATAACTCAACTGACTGAGAAGTGACTTCCTTCTTGATCAGTCCCTTGGGAATCAAGGAAGACTTGCTCCTACCCTGATTTGTTTTCTGAATTGACTGGTATGTGTGACCCGCGGTAGGTGCAACTTGACAGCTTGGTGGTTGGTGATCGTTTGAGGGTTTGTGCAGCCCCTCTGATGCCCAGTCTTGGCAAGGTAGCATACGTCATGCTGTGTGGCCTGGAGTGATGAGTACTTTGATGCTGGGCATGTTGGTTTGGGGGAGGTAGCTGTTGTTAAACTTCCTTTCTTGCCACTGGATTTCATCGATCCCCTACAGTGTGGAGGTAGGCCATTCGGCCTGTTGAGTCTATACTGAGACTCCAAAGAGCGTCCCATTCAGACCCACACCCCATCCCTGTAACCCTGCACTTCCTGTGGCTATTCCCACTAGCCTGCATATCCCTGGATATGGGAAATTTAGCATGGCCAATCTACCTCACCTGCTCATCCTTGGACTGTGGGAGGAGGCCAGAGCACCAGATGAAACCCATGCGGACAATGCACAAATGCCACACAGACAGTTGCCCGAGTCTGGAATCGAACCCAGGACCCTGGCGTTGTGAGGCAGCAGTGCTAACCACTGGGCCACCATGCTGCCCAGATTGGGAGGATCTTGTGAAGAGCTGAAAATGTGTTGCTGGAAAAGCACAACAGGTCAGGCAGCATCCAAGGAACAGGAGAATCGACGTTTCGGGCATAAGCCCTTCTTCAGGAATTTCTTCAGGATTCCTGAAGAAGGGCTTATGCCCGAAACGTCGATTCTCCTGTTCCTTGGATGCTGCCTGACCTGCTGCGCTTTTCCAGCAACACATTTTCAGCTCTGATCTCCAGCATCTGCAGACCTCACTTTCTCCTCGAGGATCTTGTGAAGGTACAGCCAACATTTCTCCAGTGTGTTGAGGTGCCTACTTTAGATTGTCCAAGTCTCTGAAACATGTCGGAGTGTTGGGGTCATAGCTGACCAGTAGACAATGACCTTAATTCTTAAGCCACGAAATTACAGACATGTAAACTCACACATACACCTCAATACATGGCAGGAGGTGAACAGGCAGTGTTGTGGTTGATAGCACCTTTTAGGAATGACCAGATGCAGAGAATTCCTCAAGATGATAAGCCTTTATTTGCAAACAAAAGCTGTTACCATCAGAGCAGACAACCCTGACAGCTCCCAAACAGCGAGACTACTCTGAGATTATGTTGTTCTAAAAGTCACGCCCTATCCCTGTTATATTAGCATAACCAATCACACTAAGCCTACATTATATCCCCTTAACCAATCAGACTCTGCCACAATTATCTGCTGGATTGTTGCAAACCATCATGTTGTGCTGTGGTCATCCTCCTTCACCTTTTGTCACCTGACAGACCGTAGTCACACAAGGCTGATTCGAGCCTGCAACCCAAGCCTTACACTTACGCAATATCCCAACATGTTTGCTTTGTAGTTATATATTCATATTTACCATATATTTCCCCCTTTGAGACCTATTGGTCTCGCACAATGAAAGGACACAATGAGGATAGACCAATTCATGTAGTTGTAGGCCCGAAAGTGGGCGGAAAATGTAGAGGATCAGTTCTCAAAAGGTTCTTCCTGTATCCCTGGAGTAACCGGGCCAAAAACCTGTCCCTCAAAGTCCGGAATAGGAAAAAAGACCCAGAAACACTAAAAGACTAAATTTAAGGAGAAAATGAGACAGGGGAACCGAGAGAGAGAAAAAAACCAAAAACTCAGAAAGTCAAACGCTGTCTGTACCTCAGTAGACAGCAGGTCATAATAATAAAGCCTCGTCTGCAATGGGAGACGGATCAGGGCAGACCGGTATGAAGAGGAGTTGCTTTGCAGAGAAGTGCATTACAAAAGACCTAATGAGAGGTAAAGCATGGCGTAGCACAATGGCAAGGACAAGTAATACTATAGCAGCAACGATTGCAATCTTGGCAAACCAAGCCTCCCAACTTCTCAAGACGTTGTCTACCCAGTCAAAGAACTGATGACCAGACCCCACATTTTCCTTAATCTCTCTGCTCAGATTCCTCAGCTTATCCATTGCCTTAGTAAACGACCCCTCAGGACTAGTGTTACTAGGTATGAAGAAGTTCTCCTCCTCTCTGTACAAGGATCTCAGTGCCCACCTGTCAATCTTCTTTCCCACCTATCCGCTCCACCCTCCTCTCCGACCTATCACCTTCATCCACACCTCCATCCACCTATTGCACTCTTAGCTACCTTCTCCCCAGCCCCACCCTCCTCCCATTTATCTCTCCATCCTGGAGGTTCCCTGTCTCATTCCTGATGAAGGGCTTTTGCCCGAAGCGTCTATTTTCCTGCTCCTCAGATGCTGCCTGACTTGCTGTGCTTTTCCAGCACCACCCTAATCTTGACTCTTACTTGGTCTGAAGGTACAGCAATGTTCCCCAAACATTGCATAGACACCACCATCAGCCAACAGCCAGTCCAAAACCTGCCTATTTTGCCACACCATTATTCTGGTTGCATCCAACTGCTCACCTAGTGCTGAGATGACATCATTGGGGTAATTAATAAATCTCTGCTGGTTATAGTAAAGATAGTTAATCGATTTGGCATTTCTGATCACACCAATGGGCAGGGATCATTGCTTCCCTCTTATTTCTGGCCTTGAAATCACTAGGGATGCCCCTTGGCTGTCCTATACTATCAATCCGTATTGTTACAGACATGTAAACTCACACATACACCTCAAATACATGGCACGAGGTGAACAGGAGGTGTTACATAAGGAAAACCTGGTGCCACATTGTGTTATTGAAGGAAACATGGTTGGCACGGTAGGCTAGATCAAACTAGGGAGCACAACCAACGTAAAAGTGCAAAATCTTCAGAAGGCTTAACATTCATTTGATGGTAGTTTACTAGTGGAAATGTTTGGTTAACAAGTCAGCAGTGAGGAAATATTAGGAATATTTCAAATATCCTAAAAATTTTGTCGCTTTAAGATTAGATTCCCTACAGTGTGGAAACAGGCCATTTGAGCCAACACTGACCCTCTGAAGAGTAACCCACCTAGACCCATTTCCCGACCCTACATTTATCCTGACTAATGCACCTAACACGATGGACAATTTAGCAATTCACCTAGCCTACACATCTTTGGATTGTGGGAGGAAACCAGAGCACCTAGAGGAAACCCATGAAGACACGGGAAGAACGTACAAACTCCACACAGACAGTCGCCCGAGGCTGGAATCGAACCTGGATCCCTGGTGTTGTGAGGCAGCTGTGCTAACCACTGAGCCACCGTGCCGCCCGTAAGATTTTAATCTAAATTTAAAATAACATCTGTGGTGAAATGTTAGGAGGTAGATAATAAAATTAGGGTTATGAATAAGCTTTATAAAAAGTGTAACAGGCAAATACGAAGGGAATTTGGAAGAACCTTAGAAATATTAATGAAATCATGAGGATAAGATAGAAGGAAATAAGGGTTTTTTATAAACATGGAGAAAATGGAAGAATTGGCAAGAGATAAAAGAGGGGGAATCTTAGTGTGGAGGATGAACACACGTTGGATTAAATAAAAAATATTTTGTGACTTTCTTTCCCCCCAAGTGTTAGTGTCAATGAGAATCAGGTTGCGCCAAAGGAAAAATGGAACAAATGTCAAGATTGCAAAAGGAGAATCAATTCTCAAGAGATTAGCAGAACTTGATGTGAATAATTTGCAAAGTGCTAGTGGCTAGTGAAGTCAAGATTGTTGAAAGGAGACAGAGGAGAGAAAACAGAGATCAGTCTAGAATATTTTGCTGTTTCTAAAATATGTGAATTGTGCAATGGGATTGGGGAGGGCATGATATAATACCCTTATCCAATGACAGAGGGGATGGATGCATAGTCCAGATCACTAATAGGCTGCTGAGTTTAATATTAGTGGTAATCAAATTCTTGGTAATTCAGATTTATAAACGTTTGCAGAAAAATGCATCAGCAATCCATCACTTGAAACAAAGCTGTGTCTAACGAGTGACCAGAATACATGGGCTAATCTGGAATAGGCGACATGGATTTGTTTGGGACTGATTTTGCTGAATAAATCTAATAGGATATTTTTACAAAAACAGTGTTAGATTGGATAGGTAAAGCTGATTCAGAGGGGAAAGTCTTTGATAGACTATCTTGCAAGGTTTGTTAAGAAATATTCAAACCTTTTGCAAAAAAGGAGAGGTTGCGGAATGGCTAGAAAGTTGACCATTGTAAAGGGCAGGGGTTTCTTGGAGTGGGGGGAGTTTGGAATTGAGGCACCTCAGAAATCTGCTTTAATCTTCATTTTGAATTTGGATGTAGGTCTGAACATTTGTTGACACGCACATATAAGTGTTCATAATTGCTCATTAATTTTGTGATTCAATAGTTTATTTTGATTTTAATGATTCGGCTTCTATTTCTGCTTTATCTGTCCAAAATCACCAGCTTTAGGAGCTTCAGGTGAAATGGCTCTTGGATTATAACCCGGTGTCATGTGACTTTGTCTACCCCAGTACAACATCAACACCTCCGCATCATGCTTTATTTGTGTTGGCATCACAGACTAACATCTGTATTATCTATAATTTTATTGTGAATTAGAATTACTTATTTTGTCCGTGTCATCATCACAATCCGGCACCTGGCACCTTTTTGACCAAACTACACTAAGGTGGAGATTTGGTCAACTGCGGAATATTGTTAGATTTCAGGACAACGTACACAAGCTGCCAGGATGGGAAAACAGGTAATAGATGTCATTGCACATGGATATAAGTGAGATAATACATGACACAGTGATAATATCATGGGCATATCTCTTAAGTGTATGCTGCTACACTGACTCTGAGACTCAACACTACATCCCACTTTGCTAAAGATAAAAGTTTATTCCAAAGTGACACACATGACGGGAGACAAGGCATATCCATTGTCAGATCAATACTTATACAGACAAGCAAAGCAGAGATTACAAGATTAATGTTCCAAAGTTCAATGTAATGGTTTGGAACTTTGACAACTCATCCTGATTGGCTAATCATATAGTAGCCTGGAGAGGTACATTCTATTCAATGTTGTACTTGTTTAATCTGCTGCTGGATGTTGTCTCTTAACGTCATGCCCAACATCATTGTCAGAGTGTTCTCCCTCATTCTGTGGGTACCCAATTGGTGTAACTGCTCTGAGTTGGCTTCTGTTCCTTTTCCATCTAGCCTCATAATCAATGTACGATTTGGTTTCCTTGCATGTTCTAGAAATGTTTGCTGCTATCAAAGTGTTTGTATTGGTGCAGATGTGATAGTTCAGTACCTACACACTCACTATGTATCGTTTCTTCGCCCCTGTGTTTGAAGAAAAATATCCTGTGTCTCAGAACGGTTAGATAATTGGTTGCTGGGCAAGGGCCATTCACACTTGCCTTCTGAGCGTATGTTGTGCTAGGAATTGTAATCCCTTCTCCTGTTGAGTTGCACGAGAATGCATCAACGCAATGTGAAAATCTAACATTGATGCTCAACACTTAACGATTACTGATTTCATAGTACAGACCGTGCGCCCTACTGGACAACTTGAGTATGGATTGTGGAGTGACATTTTGATCGGGGTCAGTCCCCACTTTATACACATGTCTCTAAATGGTTTGCCACTGTCCTGTTGTCAGGTACTATCTCTTCAATGAACAAACTGACAACAGCTTCACTGTGGTCAGTGGTACTCACACTCAATGTGTTGCTGAGTTGTTCAGCAATGGGAAATTTAGAGAAGTAAAGGTCTGGTGATACTTACATCCAAGATGTGGATAAAATATTGTGTATAGTTTGCTCCACTGCTGGCTCGAGAAGTTTGCAATCCCTCACATGCATTCCCCAGTCTTTGAATATCCTGCTTCATCCTTGGCCAATAGCCAGATTCATGTGCTAGCCATCCTGTATCCATACGTGCCTGGTGGACATGATATCTTTGTGTAACATTTTTATTATTAGAACATGCACCCTTACCAAGCTGGGCTCTATATGGCAAAAACAAACACATTTTCTCAGTTACTTTCATACCTGATAGGCCATCTAGAATTAAAATCCCTCATGTGGAAACAGGCCCTTCAGCCTAACAAGTCCACACTGACCCTCCAAAGAGTGTCCCACCCAGACCCATTCCGCCTGACTAATGCACCTAACCTACACATCCCTGAACACTATGGGGCAATTTAGCATGGCCAATTTATCTAACCTGCACATCTTTGGACTGTGGGAGGAAACCCACACAGACACAGGGAGAATGTGCAAACTCCACACAGACGGTCACCCGAGGCTGGAATCGAACCTGGGTCCCTGGCACTATGAAGCAGCAGTACTAACCACTGAGCCACCGTGCCACTCTGAATAATGGCCTTTTGCAACCCTGGTTGTTGTTCATCTTTGGCAGTTGCTGATTGTAACTATTCACACTGGCTTTGGCTAAAGTGTAACAGAGCAAACATGAGAACATCTTCAACTTTGTACTCAAGAACATCCAAGTGCAGATCAAGTGTAATATCTTGGTCTTTGAGTGTGTTGGGTGATCTTCTCAGAGTGTCATTCTGGGATCTGGCTTATATCTCACTTCCAGTCATAGCCTTGCAGATTGTTGATGGATTCTATTACATCGACATGATCTGTTGTGCCACAGTGAATATGGTGGGAAGCTCTTGCATTTTGCCTACGGTGAAAACTGAAAGGACTGCTGGAAACCAGAAACAAAAATAGAAATTGCTGGAAAAGCTCAACAAGCCTGGCAGCATCTGTGGAGAGAAAGCAGAGTTAGCATTTCAGGTCCATTGACCCTTCTTCAGAATGTATGGCCACCTTGAGGTTCTGCTCGTCTCTCTGACAGGAATTCTGATCCAATCTTTTTCCTTGCTCCTTGCTGTTGCTCACTGCTTTCTCTCCATAGACGCTGCCCTCCATCTGCTTTTATGCGAGGATTGAGGATGACTTTCGACTGCTCCTTGATGGTCTGGGTCCTGACCTGACAAATCAAACTCTCAGGGCTTTGTTATGGGAAGGACATCATTAAGGTGGAGAGTGTTCAGAAGAGATTTACCAGGATATGGCTGAGAATGCAATGTTTGAGTTATAAGGAGGGTAGGCCAGGACGTTTTTCACTGGACCATAGGAGGTTGAGAGGTGACCTTATAGAGGTTTATAAAATCATGAGAGGTAGAGACGTGTTAATGGTAGTTGTCTTTTCCAGAGGATGGGAGGAGATTTCAAGACCAGGTGTACATTTTTAAGGTGAGAGGAGAGAGATTTAAAAAGGGCACGAGGGGCAACGTTTTTACACAGAGAGTGGTTCTTCTGTGGAAGACACCAGGATAAGTACATGAACAGGAAAGGTTTGGAGGGAGATGGGCCAGGGGCAGGCAGGTGGGACTAGTTTAGTTTGGAATTATGGTCGGCATGGACTGGTCGGACAGATGGTCTGTTTCCATGCTGTATGACTCTGTGACGCTGCATTGACTGGGGGCAAGTGCTAGTTCCTGAACTGGGTAAGGGTGGGGGGTGGGGGGGCTCCTTGAGTCTCCAAACACTCCTTCTGCTCTTTGCGCTTGACCTCTGCCCAGGCTTATCGGAGATGCTCAGAACGTTTTGGCACCTTTGCCGATGCCTCTTCTCCAGTTTAAGCAGCGTTGGGCTGGAGATTCCCATGAGGCAGTGGAGATATCGAGCTCTTCAATGAGATCTTGAAGCTGGGTGTTGTGAGTCGAGAGCTTATCATGGAAGCCTGCTGTCAGGCATTCAGAGGATGTTGACCACCCAAAGCAGCTGATGGACTTTTACCAGTGCTTCGCCACCAGGCATGTTGGACAGAGAAAGAATACTGATGGTGCTATCCTGCTTGAGTATTTTGAACAGGCATTGCTGGAGATATTTCAAAGGTCTGTTGTACGTCGTCCAGATCTCTGAAGCGCACAGGATAGAATCATTGAATCCCTACAGTGTGGAAGCAGGCCATTTGGCCCAACCAAGTTCACACCAACCCTCCGAAGAGTAACCTATCCAGACCTATTCGCCCTACCCTATATTTACCCCTGACTAATGCACCTAACCTACAAAATCCCTGGACATAATGGGCAATTTAGTACAGCAAATTCATCTAACTTGCACATCTGAGAGGAAACTGGAGCACCCAGAGGAAACCTACGCACACGTGGGGAGAAAGTACAAACTCCACACAGACAGTCGCCCAAGGCTGGGATCGAACCCAGGTCCCTGGCCCTGTGAGGCAGCAGTGCTACCCACCATGCCACCACCTAAGATCTGGTAATGCTGTTATCCTCTAAACCATGAGCTTGGTGTCCAGTTTGAGGTCATTATCATCAAGCATTCCGACATTCAGATGGTCAAAGGCTGGTTTGGTAGACTGGAGGTGATGTTGAATTTGATTGTCACTCAGAGGAAGCTGCTAAGGTGTGGAAGTTGATCCACTTTGTCCATTGACTCACTGTGGACGATAATAGGGTTTGTAGGAGAGCTGGTTCTAGATCAGTGGTGCTGGAAGAGCACAGCGATTCAGGCAGCATCCGAGGACAGGCAAAATCGACGTTTCGGGCAAAAGCCCTTCATCAGGAATTTTATTCCTGATGAAGGGCTTTTGCCCGAAACGTCGATTTTGCCTGTCCTCGGATGCTGCCTGAATTGCTGTGCTCTTCCAGCACCACTGATCTAGAATCTGGTTTCCAGCATCTGCAGTCATTGTTTTTACCTCGTTGATTTTAACCCTACTGCGAATCCTCTTGCAAGGATGCCTGCCTTGAAGAAGTTTTCCTCCTCTCTCTACAAGAATCTCAGGGAGTCTCTCTCTCACTGCAACTCCCAGGTCATTTCCTCAGCCCTGAAGCTCTTCAACCATGTCCTGAAACAAACTCACTATCACAGCCACATCTGCTTCCTCAGTGCCTGTCTCCCTTTTATTCCTGATGAAGGGCTTTTGCCC